>NC_067244.2:178428717-179053717 GCF_019359855.2 Lolium perenne
CAAGGAGTCTCCGGAGATCACATAAGTAAAATTCACTTGACTAGCATAACGACATCTAGATTACAAGCATCATCATATGAATCTCAATCATGTAAGGCAGCTCATGAGATTATTGTATTGAAGTACATAGGGAGAGAGATGGACCACATAGCTACCGGTACAGCCCTTTGCCTCGATGGAGAACTACTCCCTCCTCATGGGAGACAGCAGCGGTGATGAAGATGGCGGTGGTGTCGATGGAGGAGCCTTCCGGGGGCACTTCCCCGTCCCGGCGGCGTGCCAGAACAGAGACTCCTGTCCCCCAGATCTTGGCTTCGCGATGGCGGCGCCTCTGGAAGGTTTCTCGTACCGTGGCTTTTCCGTATCGAAGATTTAGGTCGAGGAGGCTTAAATAGGCGAAGAGGCGGCGTCAGAAGGGGTCTGGGGCCACCAGACAATAGGGCGGCCCCCCCTGGGCCGCGCCGCCACCATGTGTGGGCCCCCTGTGGCCCCTCTCTGGCGGCTCTCGGGTGTTCTGGAAGCTTCATGCAATCCTAAGATGTTGGGCGTTGATTTCGTCCGATTCCGAGAATATTTCCTTACTAGGATTTCTGAAACCAAAAACAGCAGAAAACAGCAACTGGCTCTTCGGCATCTCGTCAATAGGTTAGTTCCGGAAAACGCATAAATATGACATAAAGTATGCATAAAACATGTAGATATCATCAATAATGTGGCATGGAACATAAGAAATTATCGATACGTCGCAGACGTATCAGCATCCCCAAGCTTAGTTTCCTGCTCGTCCCGAGCAGGTAAACGATAACAAAGATAATTTCTGGAGTGACATGTCATCATAACCTTGATCATACTATTGTAAGCATATGTAATGAATGCAGCGATCAAAGCAATGTAAATGCAATGAGTAAACAATTGAATCATAAAGCAAAAACTTTTCATGAATAGTACTTTCAAGACAAGCATCAATAAGTCTTGCATAAGAGTTAACTCATAAAGCAATTGTAGCGACCTCACCTTTTTAGGGTGCCGATCTCTGTGTGTATCTGTGCTAGTCCCTGGATCAATCGCTAGCACACACAGTACAAGATGTAATACCAAGAAACAAAGGTCTTTATTACATCGTATGATCCAGAAATTGCATAATGTATTACAAATTGCATAGCACAAGGCTAGCATATCATCAGAGTTTCACAACGAACAAACATAGACAGCATGGAGTCCTTCGTCTTCATGTGCCACAGGCGAGCATGTTGAGGATAGACTCGTAACCCTAACCATCGTAACTCACTCGTCTTTCAAAACATCTGCAACATGAAAAGTTACAGCCACGAATGGTCAATACATTTGAATTGTATTGGCAAGATGACACTTTGGTGGACACTAAAGGCATCCTACACCTACGTGCACATCTGGCCGGTAGAGCTCAGGTTCATTTTGCATAAAGCCAATTTTTCCCTATCGTTTATCAAAACATTTTATTTCAATCTAATTTAGCAGTAACATTGGTAAAACCCCAATGTACCAAATTAACAGTAGCATTGGTAAAACCCCAATGTACCTTCCTACCCTTGTTCACCCATCAAATTTTATTTAAGAAATTGGGATGAGGAGATCTTCGAACAAGGACTTGTCAGTTCGCTCAAGTTGTCCATAACCGGGGACACGGCTAAGTACTTAGATTTTACACTCTCGAGAGGTTTGTCTACAATCTCTTTAAGCCTGGGTGACTTTCCGCAAGTGTGCACTAGCACCAGGGTCTTGCCCCCTGATACAGCCACCCTCTCCATAACTCCACCATTCACCCAGGTAATTCATTAAACTTAGTTGTTTTTCCTTAACCTCTATCAAAACCTTTTTCCATGGCATAGCAGGTAACAACTAAATTTAAGGGCGACAAAGGGAGTCTAGGAGTGGTGTAGCTAAACTACTAGGATTTAACAGCAGGCAAAAAGCATAAACCCTAGACATGTCTACTATAAAAACACTACTGTGCAAGAATTAAAAACTGGGACATTTGGTGTGTGTCACTTGCCTTGGTGAGAGGACGAGTTTGTACACTCTTCGCAGAAACACTCGTTGCAATCAGCACAACCACAAACTACAAACAAACATTTTCACTCCATAAACACATAGCAACACATATATAATCGTAAATAAAAATATGGATGCAATATGTGGATTAAACATGAACAACACACTTAATATGTTCTCTGGTTTCAACTATATGCATGATGCCATGGCAAAATTTTAGTGTTGAATTAATAATTAAAAACATTTCCTATCATTAGAAAAGATCTACAACACTAAACAATTACTAAACAATTACTACAAGAGAAATGTATAGGTAACATTTTTATTTTCTAATGCTACTGTACAGGGGGTTCAAATCTCTGCTAAATGCAAAAGGAATTACTTCAAAATAATTTATAGAACTATTTATATAGCCAAAATACTCTATTTGAGTTTCTGCAAAAACTGTATAAAAATATGATGCAAAAGTGCAATATTATGCCACTAACGTATTCTACACATTTTTCTGAGTTCAGGGACATCTTGTTTGCTAAATTTCGATAAACGGAACTAAAGTTATGATTTTTCTAAGATTGGAGTATATCCTGCCTAGAGTATTCGAAAATTATAACCAATATGACAAGTGGCAGATTCTGATTGGATGATACCCCTTCATCTAAGTGATATATTACCAGCCTTAGGATCTAGATCTTGTGGTACGCTGAAATAAGGAAAGAAAAGAAAAAACAAAACAGAGAGAGGAGCTCACGTACAGCAACTCAGTTTGCTGGGATATATCGTCGAAGGTTGATGTTCCAATGATTCCGATGATGGCGAAGCGGACGAAGGAGATCGGCTTGGCAAGGGAATCTCGATGGGGAAGTCGTGGACGTCGAGGTGCAGTAGTTCGCCGGAAATGCTCGCCGGAAAACTGTTCCGCGGACGTGCCCACATACGAAGATGGCGCCGTCGCTGTGGTGCACCAAAATTCACGAAACAAAGTCTGAGACGTGCGCAAGGAAGAAATAGGAAGTTTGAAAGAAACTAGAGATCAAAAGATGGACCGTGCTCACCGCAATCGACGATTTACCGCGACGGTACAGCGGACTTGCGAGCGAAAAATTCGAGCAGCCTGGGGGCTCTCGGGAGGTGCCGTTTGAGGGGAAACGAAGAGGAAGATGTGGAGCTTAAGTAGGAAGAAACGGTGCGTCAAATGGTGGCTTAAATCACCGGAAATCAAGTGGGGAGTAAAACGCAAGAAACTGACTGCGTTAGTGCGTGTGCTGCGACGGTTCGTGCCTGGGCTTGAAGACGAGCTGACGGGGCATTGGGGCCCGCTGGTGAGGAAAGAAAAGAAATGAAACGTTACGCTGCTGTTGGCCAGTTCGTTGCCTCGATTGCTTTCTCGGGCGTGCGTGTCTGCGGCCTGGCTGGGCTGGCTCATTAGAGTTGCCTGGCCAGATTCCCGTTCCTCTTATATTATTATTATTATTTTTTATTTATTTAGTTTTCTGAAATAGAAACTGGGAATTAATTTGACAACCATATTTCATCAAAACTGAATCAAATCAAGTCAGAAAAATTCATATAAACTATTATTGGATTCCTTATTCAGTGAAGAATATTTTGGAACCTCTTTTAAAATTATTTTGATAACTTCGAATTTGGCACACCGGCCTATATGGTTTTATTTGCATTCCTTCGGGTTTAAAGTTTTCTTTATAGATTTAAAGTTCAATAAAAAAAATTCTAGTGAATGCAAGGATGCCATGATGCTTATGGATGCAATGCATGTATTTGAAAACTCCATTTTTGGAAAAACTTTTTAGAAAGTTTTAGTTTCTTGTCAATTTTTCAACCAAGACAAACAAACAAGCTTAGATTTTTTTTATTTCACATTCCAAAATTTGGAGGATTTTGGGATGTGACAGCAATAAATCAAAGTAAAGGTATTGAAGCAACACAAAGGAAGATTAAGTTTCAGCGGTTGCTTTCAAGTTATAACATGTATATCTCATGGATAGTTGTCAATGTAAAGTAATATAACAAGTGCAATATGCAAGTATGTAGGAATCAATGCACAGTTCACACAAGTGTTTGCTTCTTGAGGTGGAGAGAAATAGGTGAACTGACTCAACATAAAAGTAGAAGAAAGGGCCCTTCACAGAGGGAAGCATTGATTGCTATATTTGTGCTAGAGCTTTGGTTTTGAAAACAAGAAACAATTTTGTCAACGGTAGTAATAAAGTATATGTATCATGTAAATTATATCTTACAAGTTGCAAGCCTCATGCATAGTATACTAATAGTGCCCGCACCTTGTCCTAATTAGCTCGGATTACCTGGATTATCATCGCAATACATATGTTTTAACCAAGTGTCACAAAGGGGTACCTCTATGCCGCCTGTACAAAGGTCTAAGGAGAAAGCTCGCATTGGATTTCTCGCTTTTGATTATTCTCAACTTAGACATCCATACCGGGACAACATAGACAACAGATAATGGACTCCTCTTTTATGCATAAGCATTCAACAACAATTAATTTTCTCATATGAGATTGAGGATATTTGTCCAAAACTGAAACTTCCACCATGGATCATGGCTTTAGTTAGCGGCCCAATGTTCTTCTCTAACATTATGCATGCTCTAACCATTAAATAAGTGGTAAATCTCCCTTACTTCAGACAAGACGGACATGCATAGCAACTCACATGATATTCAACAAAGAGTAGTTGATGGCGTCCCCAGGAACATCGTTATCGCACAACAAGCAACTTAATAAGAGATAAAGTGCATAAGTACATATTCAATACCACAATAGTTTTTAGCCTATTTGTCCCATGAGCTATATATTGTAAAGATGAAGAATGGAAATTTTAAAGGTAGCACTCAAGCAATTTACTTTGGAATGGCGGAGAAATACCATGTAGTAGGTAGGTATGGTGGACACAAATGGCATAGTGGTTGGCTCAAGGATTTTGGATGCATGAGAAGTATTCCCTCTCGATACAAGGTTTAGGCTAGCAAGGTTATTTGAAACAAACACAAGGATGAACCGGTGCAGCAAAACTCACATAAAAGACATATTGTAAACATTATAAGACTCTACACCGTCTTCCTTGTTGTTCAAACTCTTTACTAGAAATTATCTAGACCTTAGAGAGACCAATTATGCAAACCAAATTTTAGCAAGCTCTATGTATTTGTTCATTAATAGGTGAAAAGTATATGATGCAAGAGCTTAAACATGAGCACAACAATTGCCAAGTATCAAGTTATTCAAGACATTTTATTAATTACTACATGTAGCATTTCCCGTTTCCAACCATATAACAATTAACGAAGCAGATTCAACCTTCGCCATAAAAATTAAAAGCTAAGAACACATGTGTTCATATGAACCAGCGGAGCGTGTCTCTCACCCACACAAGCATTTATTCAAATAAAAACAAAAACAAGAAACATACAGACGCTCCAAGTAAAGTACATAAGATGTGACCGAATAAAAATATAGTTTCAAGAGAAGGAACCTGATAATTTGTCGATGAAGAAGGGGATGCCTTGGGCATCCCCAAACTTAGATGCTTGAGTCTTCTTGAAATATGCAGAGATGAACCACCGGGGCATCCCCAAGCTTATACTTTTCACTGTTCTTGATCGTAGTATATCATCCTCCTCTCTTGACCCTTGAAAACTTCCTCCACACCAAACTCAAAACAAACTCATTAGAGGGTTAGTGCATAATAAAAATTCACATGTTCAGAGGTGACACAATCATTCTTAACACTTCTGGACATTGCTCAAAGCTACTGGAAGTTAATGGAACAAAGAAATCCATCCAACATAGCAAAAGAGGCAATGCGAAATAAAAGGCAGAATCTGTCAAAACAGAACAGTCCGTAAAGACGAATTTTATTGAGGCACCAGACTTGCTCAAATGAAAATGCTCAAATTGAATGAAAGTTGCGTACATATCTGAGGATCACTCACGTAAATTGGCATAATTTTATGAGTTACCTACAGAGAATTAGGCCCAGATTCGTGACAGAAAGGAAATCTGTTTCTGCGCAGTAATCCAAATCTAGTATGAACCTTACTATCAAAGACTTTACTTGGCAAAACAATGCAATAAAATAAGATAAGGAGAGGTTGCTACAGTAGTAACAACTTCCAAGACACAAATATAAAACAAAGTTGCTGTAGTAAAAAAAACACATGGGTTATCTCCCAAGAAGTTGTTTCTTTATAGCCATTAAGATGGGCTCAGCAGTTTTAATGATGCACTCGCAAGAAATAGTATTTGAAGCAAAAGAGAGCATCAAGAGGCAAATTCAAAACACATTTAAGTCTAACATGCTTCCTATGAAAAGTAATCTTGTAAATAAACAAGTTCATGAAGAGCAAAGTAACAAGCATAGGAAGATAAAACAAGCGCAACTTCAAGATTCTCAACATAAAGAGGGGAAACTTAATATTGTAAAGATGCATATAACCATGTCTCCCTCTCTCATAATAACTTTCAGCAGTATCATGAGCAAGCTCAACAATATAACTATCACATAAAGCATTCTTATCATGAGTCTCATGCATAAAATTATTACTCTCCACATAAGCATAATCAATTTTATTAGTTGTAGTGGGAGCAAATTCAACAAAGTAGCTATCATTATTATTCTCATCAAGTGTAGGAGGCATAGTATAATCATCATAAAATGTACTCTCCATAGTAGGCGGCACCAAAAGACTACTATCATTATAATCATCATAAATAGGAGGCAAAGTATCATCAAAGTAAATTTTCTCCTCAATGCTTGGGGGACTAAAAATATCATGCTCATCAAAACCAGCTTCCCCAAGCTTAGAATTTTCCATAGCATTAGCAACAATAGTGTTCAAAGCATTCATATTAATAACATTCCCATTAGCATGCATATAAAGTTCCATGGGTTTTTTAATTCTCTCTTCAAACACATCATGTCCTAATTCAAGATAAAGTTCATAAAGATCTCTCATATTTTTGTTGTTTTCCATTATGCCTAACTAGTATAAACAAGAAACAAAAAGATGCAATTGCAGGATATAAAGGAAATAGCTTCGAGTACTTACAACGGCGAAAATAGCTTAGTAGCCGAGATCCGGAGTGTGAGTACCTTTTACCTTTCCTCCCCGGCAACGGCGCCAGAAAAGTGCTTGATGTCTACGGGTGCTTCTATTCTTGTAGACAGCGTTGGGCCTCCAAGAGTAGATGTTTGTAGAACAGCAGCAAGTTTCCCTTAAGTGGATCACCCAAGGTTTATCGAACTCAGGGAGGAAGAGGTCAAAGATATCCCTCTCATGCAACCCTGCAACCACAAAGCAAGAAGTCTCTTGTGTCCCCAACACACCTAATAGGTGCACTAGTTCGGTGAAGAGATAGTGAAATACAGGTGGTATGAATAAATGTGAGCAGTAGCAACGGCGCCAGAAAAGTGCTTTGCTGTCCAGGACTGGCGTGTGGTTGATGGTGGTAATATTGCAGATAGTACAGATGCAGTAGAATAGTAAACAAGCAGCGATAGCAGTATTTAGGAACAAGGCCTAGGGATCATACTTTCACTAGTGGACACTCTCAACATTGATCACATAACAGAATAAATAGATAGATGCTAGACTCTACACCCTCTTGTTGGATGATGAACACCACTAACTGTGTAGGATTACACGAACCCTCAATGTCGGAGTTAACAAGCTCCACAATATTCAATGTTCATATTTAAATAACCTTAGAGTGCATGACAGATCAACATAACCAAACCAAGTACTAACATAGCATGCACACTATCACCTTCACACTACGAAAGGAGGCATAGATCACATCAATACTATCATAGCAATAGTTAACTTCATAATCTACAAGAGATCACAATCATAGCCTACGCCAAGTACTACACGATGCACACACTGTCACCATTACACCGTGCAGGAGGAATAAACTACTTTAATAACATCACTAGAGTAGCACACAGATAAATTGTGATACAAAACACATTGCAATCATAAAGAGATATAAATAAGCACTTCACTATGCCATTCATAACAGTGAATAAGTATTCTGTGAAATATAGCCTAAGAGACCCACACGGTGCACACACTGTCACCTTTACACATGTGGGACAAGGAGTCTCCGGAGATCACATAAGTAAAATTCACTTGACTAGCATAACTACATCTAGATTACAAGCATCATCATATGAATCTCAATCATGTAAGGCAGCTTATGAGATTATTGTATTGAAGTACATAGGGAGAGAGATGAAGCACATAGCTACAGGTACAGCCCTTAGCCTCGATGGAGAACTACTCCCTCCTCATGGGAGACAGCAGCGGTGATGAAGATGGCGGTGGTGTCGATGGAGGAGCCTTCCAGGGGCACTTCCTCGTCCCGGCGGCGTGCCGGAACAGAGACTCCTGTCCCCCAGATCTTGGCTTCGCGATGGCGGCGGCTCTGGAAGGTTTCTCGTACCGTGGCTTTTCCGTATCGAAGATTTAGGTCGAGGAGGCTTAAATAGGCGAAGAGGCGGCGTCAGAAGGGGTCTGGGGCCAACAGACACTAGGGCGGCGCGCCCCCCCTGGGCCGCACCGCCACCATGTGTGGACCCCTGTGGCCCCTCTCTGGCGGCTCTCGGGTGTTCTGGAAGCTTCATGCAATCCTAAGATGCTGGGCGTTGATTTCGTCCGATTCCGAGAATATTTCCTTACTAGGATTTCTGAAACCAAAAACAGCAGAAAACAGCAACTGGCCCTTTGGCATCTCATCAATAGGTTAGTTCCGGAAAACGCATAAATATGACATAAAGTATGCATAAAACATGTAGATATCATCAATAATGTGGCATGGAACATAAGAAATTATCGATACGTCGGAGACGTATCAGCGGTGAATTAATAAAACATCTAAAGGAATTTTAAACTTATAAGTGCATGTACCGTCTTCTCCTCAAAACCCTCTTGTAGTGTTTGCACAAAAAAACCTAACGCGATTCCCCCTCCGCCGCACATCCCCTTCTTGTCAAAGCAAACTGGACACTGCAAAAAATATGAAGAAAGATTACAAATCGGAAACAACGATCGATCGCGAGACGTACATGTTATTTACGTACTCCACTAGTAGGCGCCATCCTTGGTCTCGACGCTGAGCGAGAGTCTTACAAGTCTCGCCGGCGAGAGACGTGGCGAGCTATGGCGGCGAGAGACGTGGCGAGATCTGGCGGCGGCTGAAGGAGGTCGTGATATGATGGCCAGTTATATCGTGGAGTAATTTTCGGTAGGTGAAGAGGAGGGAAAATGGGCGGTGCTGGGTTTTGACGTGACAACACGATCGAATGCGCGTCAGTTGGACTGCACGTCACAAGTCAAGACCCACGTCAATATTCTCTTCGTCTACCGTCTCAATATTCGCACGGAGTAATTAATGGGGATGATATTTATCCCCTTCCCCCTCCCCTACCGTCTCAATATTCGCACCGCATCCTGGTTTCCCCACTTCTCGTCGTCTCCGCTCCCTCAGTCTCTTCGTCTCCCGCTGCCGCGTCACCATGGACATGGATGAGCAGGAAATGTACTACTGGTCCAGCACGCGCGCAGTCTACATCCACGACGGCCAGGACCTGGAGGTGGTCTACACCAACGACCCCTGGGAAGTGCGCCGCTTTCTCGACATGTACACGGAGTGGCTCAAGGAGGACGAGCACAAGTTCGTGGTCCTCGACTTCGAGTACACCAACCATCGAGCCGAGGACGAGAAGAAGATCATCGTGGTTCAACTCTCCATGCGTCGACATGTGCTGGTGTTCCACTACGCAGCGTAAGAACTAATCCCCTTTTTGAATCTTTCGATTGGGGTTTTTTAGTTGCTGCCGTTGTGTCTCTCTTTGACTCTCGTTAGATATTGTTCCCGAAAATCAGTACATTCCCGATCTAAATCTGCTAGACATTGTTCCCGAAAATTAGTGCTTTCCCAATCTAAATCTGCTACACATTGTTCCCAATTTATTAATTTGTTTCATCTTCGTCTCCTCTGTAGGTTCTTGCATATTTGTAACTGAAATAAATGCAGTGCAACGAGATTTATTTGGTTCACAGATAGGTAGTACTAACTATGCTTGATCGACACCCAGTTCTGCATCTGATCTTTCCAAATATGTAGTTTATCATTGCAGGACATAGCGAAGCTACTTAGTTTACTTGATTCGTCATTTGATTGACTAGTTCATATGCTCGATCTGTGACTCCTTTTTTACTTTACTTGATCCCTAATTTGTTTCCTAGTTCATATGCTCGATCTGTGACTAGTACATTAATTTGTTTACTGCAGTGCTGCCTGGTGGGAGTCTCCGGCTATCTGCGATTTCTTTCGAGAAGGAATTACGTTTGCGAGTGTTGACATCCGTGGTGACAAGAGAGTTCTGTGGAGGACATGGCACATGGAGATTCCTTGTGAGTACTACGTCAATCTCCAGGACGAGTACTTCAAGTACACTGGTCATGCGAGGGCTGGCATGGCTACCATGGCACAAAGACTCATTGATTCATGGTACGGTGATATGAAGAAGAAGTTCCACCACCATCGGCACAGACTGTGGGGGGACTTCCCACTTACAAATATGAACATCGAGTATGCAGCCATTGATGCTTGGGTCTCCTACGAGCTCTACCACAAGATCGTGTTCGACAGAGTCCTGCTGATGGTGGAATGATCATCTCTTCTGCTGCATGACCCCCTGATCTTTTGGTTTGGTCTCCCTCCTGCGTGAGGTGCTTTTGGCTAGTAGTCAGTTCTTTTGAAACTGTAGCTGCTATTCGCTAGTTGTTTATATGTATGCCTGGGTTGCAACCCAGCACTGGTTTCTACTATATATAAGTAAATATTTTGCCATGATATGTCAACAATTTTCCTGGGAGGTTTCAATTTTATGTTGTGTACATCCTAGTACTAAAAAGTGCTAGTAAACTAAATGTTCAGAACAGGAGAGTTCTTCAAAATCAAAACATACCAGACGTAAAAATCACCAAAAATTGTGATTCAAATTTTCTTTATGACTTTTACTCATTTTCTGAAATTTTTCATCGAAAAAATCTCAAAGTGGTGAACAATAACATAAAATGGTGGCCCCGTGGTGGAGATGTGTCGAAAGAGGCGTTTTCGGACGAAAAGAGGGGGGAATGGCCAAAAAATGACCAAACCACCTTGGATTGGGGCAAGATTTGGCACCCTTGTGCACATTGTGATATGACACCTTGGTTGCTATGGGTTTTGATTTTTTGGAGTTGGTGGCATGGTGTCCCCATGGTGGAGATGTGTCGAAAGAGGGGTTTTCGGACGAAAAGAGGGGGAAATGGCCAAAAAATGACCAAACCACCATGGATTGGGGCAAGATTTGGCACCCTTGTGCACATTGTGATATGAAACCTTGGTTGCTATGGGTTTTTATTTTTTGGAGTTGGTGGCATGGTGTCCCCATGGCGGAGATGTGTCGAAAGAGGGGTTTTCGGACGAAAAGAGGGGGGAATGGCCAAAAACTGACCAAACCACCATGCATTGGGGAAAGATTTGGCACCCTTGGTAACATTGTGATATGACACCTTGGTTTCTATGGGTTTTGATTTTTCGGAGTTGGTGGCATGGTGTCCCCATGGCGGAGATGTGTCGAAAGAGGGGTTTTCGGACGAAAAGAGGGGGGAATGGCCAAAAACTGACCAAACCACCATGGATTGGGGCAAGATTTGGCACCCTTGTGCACATTGTGATATGACACCTTGGTTGCTATGGGTTTTGATTTTTTGGAGTTGGTGGCATGATGTCCCCATGGTGGAGATGTGTCGAAAGAGGGGTTTTCGGACGAAAAGAGGGGGAAATGGCCAAAAAATTACCAAACCACCATGGATTGGGGCAAGATTTGGCACCCTTGTGCACATTGTGATATGAAACCTTTGTTGATATGGGTTTTGATTTTTTGGAGTTGGTGGCATGGTGTCCCCATGGTGGAGATGTGTCGAAAGAGGGGTTTTCGGACGAAAAGAGGGGGAAATGGCCAAAAAATGACCAAACAAACATGGATTGGGGCAAGATTTGGCACACTTGTGCACATTGTGATATGACACCTTGGTTTCTATGGGTTTTTATTTTTTGGAGTTGGTGGCATGGTGTCCCCATGGTGGAGATGTGTCGAAAGAGGGGTTTTCGGACGAAAAGAGGGGGGAATGGCCAAAAACTGACCAAACCAACATGGCTTGGGGCAAGATTTAGCACCCTTGTTCACATTGTGATATGACACCTTGGTTTCTATGGGTTTTGATTTTTTGGAGTTGGTGGCATGGTGTCCCCATGGTGGAGATGTGTCGAATGAGGGGTTTTCGGACGAAAAGAGGGGGAAATGGCCAAAAAATGACCAAACCTCCATGGATTGGGGCAATATTTGGCACCCTTGTGCACATTGTGATATTACACCTTGGTTGCTATGGGTTTTGATTTTTTTGAGTTGGTGGCATGGTGTCCCCATGGTGGAGATGTGTCGAAAGAGGGGTTTTCGGACGAAAAGAGGGGGAAATGGCCAAAAAAGGACCAAACCACCATGGATTGGGGCAAGATTTGGAAACCTTGTGCACATTGTGATATGACACCTTGGTTCCTATGGGTTTTGATTTTTTGGAGTTGGTGGCATGGTGTCCCCATGGTGGAGATGTGTCGAAAGAGGGGTTTTCGGACGAAAAGAGGGGGAAATGGCCAAAAAATGACCAAACCACCATGGATTGGGGCAAGATTGGCACCCTTGTGCAGATTGTTATATGAAACCTTGGTTTCTATGGGTTTTGATTTTTTGGAGTTGGTGGCATGGTGTCCCCATGGTGGAGATGTGTCGAAAGAGGGGTTTTCGGACGAAAAGAGGGGGAAATGGCCAAAAAATGACCAAACCACCATGGATTGGGGCAAGATTTGGCACCCTTGTGGACATTGTGATATGACACCTTGGTTTCTATGGGTTTTGATTTTTTTGAGTTGGTGGCATGGTGGCCCCATGGTGGAGGTGTGTCGAAAGAGGGGTTTTCGGACGAAAAGAGGGGGGAATGGCCAAAAACTGACCAAAACCAACATGGATTGGGGCAAGATTTGGCACCCTTGTGCACATTGTGATATGACACCTTGGTTGCTATGGGTTTTGATTTTTTGGATTTGGTGGCATGGTGTCCCCATGGTGGAGATGTGTCGAATGAGGGGTTTTCGGACGAAAAGAGGGGGAAATGGCCAAAAAATGACCAAACCACCATGGATTGGGGCAAGATTTGGCACCCTTGTGCACATTGTGATATGACACCTTGGTTGCTATGGGTTTTGATTTTTTGGAGTTGGTGGCATGGTGTCCCGATGGTGGAGATGTGTCGAAAGAGGGGTTTTCGGACGAAAAGAGGGGGAAATGGCCAAAAAAAATACCAAACCACCATGGATTGGGGCAAGATTTGGCACCCTTGTGAACATTGTGATATGACACCTTGGTTGCTATGGGTTTTGATTTTTTGGAGTTGGTGGCATGGTGTCCCCATGGTGGAGATGTGTCGAAAGAGGGGTTTTTGGACGAAAAGAGGGGGGAATGGCCAAAATCTGACCAAACCACCATGGATTGGGGCATGATTTGGCACCCTTTTGCACATTGTGATATGACACCTTGGTTGCTATGGTTTTTGATTTTTTGGAGTTGGTGGCATGGTGTCCCCATGGTGGAGATGTGTCGAAAGAGGGGTTTTCAGACGAAAAGAGGGGGAAATGGCCAAAAAATGACCAAACCACCATGGATTGGGGCAAGATTTGGCACCCTTGTGCACATTGTGATATTAAACCTTGGTTTCTATGGGTTTTGATTTTTTGGAGTTGGTGGCATGGTGTCCCCATGGTGGAGATGTGTCGAAAGAGGGGTTTTCGGACGAAAAGAGGGGGGAATGGCCAAAAAATGACCAAACCACCATGGATTGGGGCATGATTTGGCACCCTTGTGCACATTGTGATATGACACCTTGGTTTCTATGGGTTTTGATTTTTTGGAGTTGGTGGCATGGTGTCCCCATGGTGGAGATGTGTCGAAAAAGGGGTTTTCGGACGAAAAGAGTGGGGAATGGCCAAAAACTGACCAAACCACCATGGATTGGGGCATGATTTGGCACCCTTGTGCACATTGTCATGTGAGGTTTCAATTTTGCTAATTACCAACACAGATTGTATTTATGAAAACAAAACTTGAAACTAACAACAGCAACTACAAGTCGCAAAAAAGGAGACATAAAAGAAGTAAACTTGTGGGGCAAAGGGATATGTAATCTACACAACTCTAGTGTAGCCAAACATTGGTAGTCAAAATTAACTCGAAACTTACTTAGCTACAGAATAAAGCATCTACACAAATGCAGCGTGCATCAACATGAAAAAAGAGATAACATGTGCAGCAGTAATGCTTCTGCAACAGCAAACAACATATAAACATGACATAGTCTTAAACAACTGGGTATGATTGCCCAGGTTCCAAATAACAAAAGTAGAACATAGTCTTTGAAACATGACATAGTTTAACCATGAACCTCCAGGGGAACAACTAAACAGAAACTAAATTTAGTGGAGAACATGAGGGCCAACAGCTGGACCGACGAGCGGGATGAGGCCAGTCTTGACGTAGTCCCTGAGGAACTTGCCAAAGGCAGCGTGCTTCGCCTTGCTAGCAGCCTTGTGCTTGTGCGCGCTACCTTTTCCAACTCCCATCGCGTGCTGGATCAGACACTGAATATCGTTCGGGGAAACCCTACCGCAGAATGGGCAATTAGGCTTTCCGTTCCGACGGAAAGGGATCTGGCCAGTCTTCAGCTTCTTCAGAACGAAGCGGCTCTTCCGGTCCCGGTCCTCCTTGTCGCTGTCAACGTCCTCGGAGTCTTCCTGCGATTTTGAAAGTAAAGAAGAAGTGAGAGAAGGAAATTAACTGAAATACAATTCAAGCATTAAATATTTTTGTATGAACATTATTAAGAATTAATCATCATGTAGAATCAACATTTATGATCCAGATCACACCATAGATAATTACTTCACTAATATAAATAAGCACCAATTTAAACTGTTGTCACAAATTCACTAGTAGGAAAAGCCTCATCAGTGGCGCACGAAAATGGGCTTCTGTGGCGCACGTGTGGTGCGCCACAGAAATGTCGCCACAAAAATAAGGTTTCTGTGGCGCATCTGGCTGTGCGCCACAGAATTAAGGTTTCTGTGGCGCACTGGGTCCTGTGCGCCACAGAAATAGGTAGTTCTGTGGCGCATGAGATGTAGCTGCGCCACAGAAATAGGTGCGCCACAGAATTATGTTTTGGTGCGCCACAGAACAATCTACAGGTATACTCGATTTTGTGCTCCCTGGTGTATTATACAGGTTTTATACTGGTTTTATACACCGTATACAGGTTATATACTGATATAATATAGACAGATATAATATGGACATATATAATCATCACATCATCATCACATTACTTAGAGCCCGATCGAGTTATACATATAGCTCCATACAACTCATAATCGATGCAAATTAAGAAAGTTCTCATCATCTCAAGATACAAACGAAGTGACACCGGCCGCCGCCTACAATAGGATGAAATAGAGTACCGCCGCGACGATGGTGAGCAAGGGCGAGAGCACAAGGAAGGTCTTCATCTTGCTCTTGTTCGCTTGGTGCGCCCTCCACTTGGCAACCGCCTCGTGTCTAGTCGGGTACCCTTTGTAGCAGTTGCCGCTGAACTTGTGCACCTGTTTCTTGCACTCCTCCCACTCCTCGTACACTCCTGGAACCCGCCCCTCGAACACGACGTAGTACGTCATCTCTATGGACACAAGGCATATTAGTATATAACGCAATGGAAAGAGTTAGAGGGTTCACATGCATACATATTCACAAGAATTAAAGCAAGGAAATAATAATAAACCTAAAAGACATATAGCATCTGTATCACATAAGTAATATGGTTCAACGATAACGACTACAATAGTAATTGAAGTCCAACAACGATGACCACCGTTTCGAGCAAATTAAGCAAGTTTAGTTTACAACACTGTACAAATTGTCCATCGATTCAAAGTAATGCTAGGCACACCGGCCTCGGTCAACGAGACGTCTTCTTGAGTGGCTCCGGGAACGTCTTGTACAAGTCCTTCGTCGTCCACGTCCTTCCATCACCCTGCCTATGTAGGCGTTCTTCGATATCCCTCTTAGACAACCCTCTGAGTTGGTGTAAGAGCCCCGATGAGTTGGATACATCTTGTAAGATAATTTCCGAGAGCTTTACTTGGATGCGATGGAAGTCTTCTCTAAGATCATCATCATTGATTTGCCTCGACATTTTAATGGGGTCTCGCTTACTAGGTGGCAAAGACATCATCTCTGCATCCTCGACAAACCCTTTAAGGTGATGGAGGACATAGAAGGCCTCCTTAATGCTGCCAGCTGTCTGCTTGACACAAGGGAAGTCGATCACGTGCTTGAACCCGGGCTTTTTAGTGTCCGGCCTGATATGTTGCCCATTTTTGTCGAAGGTGCCTCCATTTTTGGAGTAGCCAAGGATAGCCTCATCGTGAACACCCCTTATTCTCTTGTAGTCTTTCCTCGTCGTCGTACTCGACGAGTCGAAATACTGGGCTAGTGACCACTTCGGATCTAGGATGATGAGTGTGCAGAATTTGTCCCTGCTCAACACATGCAATTGAAATGGAATGTTGGAAATGATCGGCAATGGAAGAAATATATAAGAAAGCATAAGTTACGACGGCCGTGAGCGGATGTGTACTTACTCGGGAAAGACAGGCAGAAGAATGGTGTTGCTCTCTTTGTACATGAGCATGAAGTTCTGGAGGTATCGCACCGCCTTGGTCCGTGTCCTTGAGCCGTCCTGGAGCTGGCTATCGCGCATGTAGTAGGGATCCGCTACCGCGATGTGGCGGGGTCTCTCTCTGTTGATCTTCATCTGAAGATTGATCGCGTATAGGCGGACCAAGTTATAGTCGAGCCGTTTCGAGTGAAATAGGTTGAAGACGTCCTCGAACGCTATGAAGAAGATATCCGCGGGGTCTTCATTGACGAAGTTCTGGTCGGACGGCACCTTGACCGTGAACACCGGGTAATTTGGATCCTTTTCTTTAAGAAGGACGCTCTCTAGATAAATAATAGTGTTCTGCAAAGGGAGCATTGGTCCACTTGCGAGGTGTTCCATGTCCGGAGGCAGTATCAGTTTACCAGCTTCATGACATCGGGGCAAGCCATCCGGTGTAGGTGGTACCATGTCGTCGGCCCGGATCCTCTTAGGAGCAGGCTGGCTCGAAGATGCGCCCTTCTTGGCTCCTCTCTTCCTTGCCTTCTTCACCTGACCTACTGGGGGTGCTGGTGGTGCAGATGGTGGTGCTTCGGGTGCTGGTGGTGCTTCTGAGGTCGCTGGGGTTGATTTGGGTGGCTCCCCGATGATCGTCTTACGCGGCGTGTTAGGGCTGAAAACGGTAGCAGGCTTGACTTGAGCTGGATTGCCAGCCTCCGGAGGAGTGTCTTGAGAAAGACCCGTGAAGACCAGGCGCTGCTTCGTCACTGTAGGGGGACGACCAAGTTGATCGCCGTGTGTGCGGAAGGCTTGTTCATCCATAGGAGGCATGTACATATCTTGGCTGCAGGCGCCAGTGTTGATGTAGGCATCGATGTCATCATAATCATCTGCATCGTTGCCATCAAGTGGCGCCATGTCCTGGACCTTAGGTGGTGGCGGTTGTGATGCCGCCGCTTGGCGTACCGTGCGTCTAGTTGACGGTCGTTGCGGTAGCGCTCCCAACAACTGTTTGTGGCGTGTGGTGGTGGCGGCGATCGTCGGTTCCTTCCGGGTGGCGGCGGCGACTGCCGGTTCCTTCAGGGTAGTGGGGGCGGCGACCGCCGGTTCCTTAAGGGTGTCGTCGGCGCTGGCGATCTTGGGCCGGATGATAGGGGAGGTGGCGCCGGTGCTTTTCTTAGCACTCGGAAGACCCCCCAGACGAATCTGGTTCTTCGGCCATTTCATAACCCATGAGGTGCAATCCCCAAGGGGCAAAACGTCGCCTTCGTCTGTGTCCGGAGGTTGAAAGGGGGGCATGGCGTAGCGGTACTCCGGCACTACCATTACCAACTTGACCTTCGCCACGTCTTCCGCCAATCTAGCGCCGTGCATAATGCGGGAAGCCATGACATGGCCGCTAGCAACTTCCACCAACTTGCCGCCGGGCTCCACCGCTTGCAGAAATATGCATGGTTCATCCTGAGTCAGGGGCGCCATGTTGGGCATTGTGAGATGGCAGTCACGAAAGGCATATATAGTTAAAGAAGATGACGCGAAGGAGTAACTAATGAGTTTACCTCCTTGATGGCGTCGATCTCGGCTACTGTCAATACAAGGGCGGCGGTTGGGGGCGTCGATGCGACCAGTTGGAGCTGCGGCGGCGGTTGGAGCTGCGGCGTCGGGTGGAGCGGCGGCGTCTGGTGGAGCCCCGACGCCGGCGTCGGGTGGAGCGGCACCGTCGGCGACACGTGGAAGCTTGAGTTGCTGCCGCTGATGCTGGGCACATGTATCGGCCCCACTTGACCTCCCGCATTCCAAGCAGCTAACCCCTCCATCAACCCAGGGGGGATGATCTGTCGGATCTTCTCGTCCAATAACTTATTCATCATCTCCGTGTTCTCCATAGGCTTTTCGGCCACCAGCTTCTCTAGTGTCTCCACCTTCTTCTTCAGCTCCTGAACCTCGGATTTATCCTTAGACGACGACCTCCTCTCCAGCTTTCTCGTCTTGGCATCCGATCCGTAGTACTCGGATAGCTTCATACTTGTGCCAAAGCCGGACACACGGCCACCCGACGTCGGTGGCTTGTCCAGCTCCCTCTCCTTGTATTTGTTCATCGCCCTATTGAAAGGCGTGTCCCACGGTTCCGTCGACCCCTGGGACGACGGGCCAGCCTTCGTCAACTCTTCATCCTTCAGACAAAGGAACTTAAGGTTAGCCCATTTGGCTTCATTGCCTGATAAGATGAGCGAAATAATATAGAACTATCCTTACCAGGTACTTCTCGAAATCCCTCACGTCTTCGTGATCCGTAATAAATTCCCCCGTCTTCCAGTCTAAGTAGTAGCGGGACCGGACAAAGTTCCTAGCCTGTTCATCCTGGATTTTGTGCCAGGCGTTTTCTTTCCCCAGACGTACCATCTCGGCATCCTCCTTGTCCCAAGTGGGCTGTTTTCCTCGTTAACCGCCGCTTCCGCAATGGTGGGTCCCTAAGTTCAACTCCCGCATTTTCTTCCCCCAGGCGGTCCATTTTTTAACAGTGTCACTCTCTAAGTAAGACTTGAATGCATTAAAGTCTTCTAAGGAGAGCGACGGTTCTTTGGTACTTATCCTCTCCCAGCTTGCACCGGCATCGATCTTTTTCTTCAGCCGGTTCTTCCAGCTGCTCAAGGCAGTGCTCATCTTCGTGAGAGCTAAAGAGTCCACCTTCTTATTGAACGGCTCCGGGAACGTGTATCGTTGGTGAAGCTTCTGGAGGAGGGATTGGGCGAGAGCCTCGTTCTCCTTGCTTCTGAGGTCCTGAGTTAGGATCGGCACGGTTTCACGGACGATGCACCCTAGTTGCATGCCGTACCCTTTGGCAACCCACGAAGGCTCCAAGGGTAGGCCACTTTCGGAGACTACCGTGAAATGATCGGTGACGTTGGCGAGAACTTGCGGCCTCCGATCCCTCCTTGGCCTCCTCGCCGTCCTCTTCTTCTTACCCTCCTGAGGGTTGCCGCCGCTATCACCTTCCGTGCGGTTGGCTGCGTTCTCTTCACCGGTCGTCTCTTCACCGGTCTCGGCGGCGGCGTCCCAGTTATCGTCATCGTCGCCGGTGTCGGCGGCCTCCTGGCCCTCTCCCTCGGAGGCGGCGTCCCGGCCCTCTTCCTCATCGCCGGGCGACTCGGCGGCGGCCTTCCGGGGCTGCTCGTAGCCCTCCCAGAAGTCCTTGTTGGCCTCTCTCGCTTCTTCGTTCTGGCTCCTGGGCTTAGAAGTGCTGCCCGACATGTTTATTTGCACTTCATTAAAAAGAGGCAACAAGTTAGTACAAAAGTCAACAAAAAAATTCGGCATGACTTTTGCTAATTTTTCTACGTAGGAGTGCCCATTTCTCAACCGAAACGGAAGTTAATCAACGCTTCGGGAGAAATGGGCAACTCAATGAAATCCCTGCAAAAATATCCACCATATACACCATATATCCAACATATCCACCATATATCAACCATAAAAAGTTGCATCAACACAGAGGAAATAGGGTTTGCAAGGAGCACAACCTGGAGCACTACAACCTGGAGCACAACTTCATATATATTGTATCAAATGGAACCTGGAGCACTACAACCTGGAGCACTACAAAAATCTGGAGCACTATATTGTATCAAATGGAACCTGGAGCACAACTTCACCACAACCTGGAGCACTACAACCTGGAGCACTACAAAAATCCTAAAGCACTACAACCTGGAGCACTACAACCTGGAGCAGTACTACCTGCTTCATATCAGCTTCATATCAGCACAAATAAATGCAATATCAGCACAACCTGGAGCAGTACTACAACCTGGAGCAGTACTACCTGCTACAACCTGGAGCACTACATTTCCATTAATAGATAACATTTTCTATCTGCTTCATATCAGCACAAATAAATGCAATATCTGCTTCTATCAAATGGAGCTTCATATTTTCTATCTAGCATATTCACTTCATATATATTGTATAAACAAGCATAAATGAATTCAAACAAGCATATACAAGATAATGAGCATGACCATGAGCATGATCATTTCATAAATGAATTCAAACAGTAGCATTTCATGAACAGTAGCATTCTTATCTTGAAACCAATAGCTAATCAAATTTTAAATGAATTCAAACAGTAGAATTTCATGAACTAGTACTATAGGATTTTTTCCCCATAACCATCCTAGACAGAGATTAAATGGTCAGAGCAATACCACTAGATAATAGACTTAACATAATATTATTGTAACTTACAAACCCAGGGTAATACCATTTAAAAATACCCATATGCTGCAGGCAAGACTAACAAGCAATACACTACTAAGGTAAATGTTGCTTAAACTCAACTGTCAAAATAAATTAAATAACATTTGACTACATCATTTGCATTTACATTTCATGAATGCTATCATGAATGCTTGTTCAAATCCTCTGTTATTATTCTAGCAGTAGCATTGGAGTCATTATTCTATTTCATGAATGCTTGTTCAATGGAGATGTAGTGTCTGGCCTACATGATACACTACTAAGACAGATAAGAGCTTGCACACCAATTTGAATATAGAACATCTATAGCTCATATAGCATTGCTTGCAATACAGTATAAGGGGCGTGGGTTTTTTTTATCAAGAACAGTGCTTCCATGTTAGGAAAGAAAACAAAGGGTACCAAACAATCAACAAACATAAAGTCCCATGTTTGTGTTGTTAAACATTATTGTAAGGAAAACTGATTTTTCTCATTACAAACTACAATGGTGTCTATGTAGAAATGGCACGAGATAAAACTGTCCACATAAAAAAAGGCATCAGGGGCAATACACTGAAACAACAACAGCTGCAAGCACTACTTGTGAGGACTAACTTCTAGAACAGCACACTGTTCACCACAGTTCCAAAAGAATACTGTTGTCATGCAAAACATATAAGGACACATAAGTTGCATAAAAATAAAAAGTAAATAGTGAAAACAAAATGGAGGATCTTCTAGCAACTGTTATTCTGTTAGGTTAGTAAATAATGCATTCATTTTCACTTAAATGGTAATGTTCTGTTAGGTTAGTGAACAATGCATTCATTTTCCTTTAAATGGTAATATTCTGTTAGGTTAGTGAACAATGCTTTAATTTTCTTTTAATTGGTAATATTCTGTTAGGTTAGTGAGCAATGCTTTAATTTTCCTTTAAATGGTTACTTTAGGTGGCTTAAGTCAATATCGTCTAGAAGTTCTGGCTGCAGATCATCTACTTCACCAATACAATTAATCACACATTAGTACTTTAGGCTGAGAAGTTATTCAGGGCTTCCATGAAATTTAAGAATGTAGAATCTGAAAAAGGTCATACTAGCAAGCAGACAACCTATTATTGCATCTGACACACACAAAATAAGGACAGCCTGCTGAGACAATGTGATCATGTTCTACAACTCAACCTAGTGCCCTTACATACCAATTTTCAAACTTTACAATGTTAATTCATGCATTTACTTGGCGGATTGTTTGGACAACTAAATCAACTCTCAAAACCATATCTCCTCTGCTGATTAAAGCATATCTCATCAACACAGAGGAAATTCGGGCACAAGACAGTGGGGAGGGGGACAAGGGAGTGGGGAGGGGAGAGGGACTCTCACCGAACGGCGGCGGTGGCAGGGCGCGGTGGTGATGGCGTTGTCCTCCTCCTCCTCTACAGTGGTGGCTCGGGCTGCGTGTCCTCCTCCTCCTCCTGGATCTGTGGCGGCGGCTCGGCGGTGCGCGTCCTCCTCCTCCTCCTGGTACGTGGCGGTCCTCCTCCTCCTCCTGGTACGTGGCGGTCCTCCTCCTCCTCCTGGCTCGGCGGCGGCAGCTCGGCGGTGCGCGTCCTCCTCCTCCTCCTGGCTCGGCGGTGGCGGTTGTGCTAGGGCTTGTGTCGGGGAAGAAGAACTGCTACTGTGAGTGGGAAAGAAAGGTTCGAGTCGATATTTCACCAAGTGTCTTAATTCTGTGGCGCACCATCCTGTAGATGCGCCACAGAATTAAGGGATTCTGTGGTGCACCTAAAGGATGGTGCGCCACAGAATTAAGTCACTTGGTGAAATAAATTAGTAGCCAGGTTTGAACCCTTGCTTCCACACAATTTTTCTTCCTTTTTTCATATTATAGTTACATTTCAATAAATAACACAACATTATTTAGGAATTTGTAGAGAATTATAAATTACTTGTCTCATGCAAACATGTTCTTGTCTCTCACACACACACGTGCATGTACTTGTCTAACACACTCACACACATGGGGAAGAATGGTTCTGTGGCGATTATTTCACCAAGTGTCTTAATTCTGTGGCGCACCATCCTGTAGATGCGCCACAGAATTAAGGGAATCTGTGGCGCACCTAAAGGATGGTGCGCCACAGAATTAAGACACTTAGCAAAACAAAATGGTTTACTGTTGTGTACTGACAGATACTTAGCACTAGCCCAGTGGTTAAGGCCAATGTTAGCCCATTAGTAGCCAGGTTCGAACCCTGGCTGCCACACAATTTTTCTTCCTTTTTTTTCATATTTTAGTTACATTTCAATAAATAACACAACATTATTTAGTAATTAGTATAGTATTATAAATTACTTGTCTCTTACAAACATGTACGTTCTTGTTTCTCTCACACACACATGCATGCACTTGTCTAACACACACACACTCACACACATGTGATAGACCAAAAAAAGATCTTCTTCGTCCCGGCTCCGAGCTCTAGCGTCTCTTCGCAATCTTCTTGCCCTTTCGGTTGTTGGCGGTTGAATACTTTATGCCGGCCACCTTGAGATTTCTTCGCGTGAACGGACAACCTTTAGAGGGTAGGGAGGTCTTCCTTCTTACTTTACTAGTAGTAGGCATGTTGAAGTGCCTGTCGAATTCCTCCTCAATCTTCGGGTCACCGTTCTTGTCCAAGTCTTCCTCGTTGGCGTCTCCTTGCATTCCTATGATGCTCCTCTTGCCCCTCCTCATGACAACACGGCTAGGCCTCGACGGATCGGTGATGAAGAAGCATTGGTCAACTTGGCTACCGAGTACCCATGGCTCATTTTTCGCGGATGCGTTCTTCGATTTTGCATCGGGTATAACCATGGTTGTGAAATATCGGCCTTCTTTTTCGACCTTCTTGGCCCATCTCACACGAAACATTGGCACCGTCTCTCCACAGTAATTGAGCTCCCATATCTCCTCGATCCTTCCAAAAAATCTTTCCTTGATATTAGTCTCGTCATCGGCGTATGACAGCATAGTTACTCCTGAGTTTTGATTTTCACTATTTCTGTCCTTTTCCTCGGTGTAGAATCTATAACCGTTGATGTCGTACCCCTGATAGGTCCTTACGTTATGCGCGGCTCCCTGTGATAAGGTGTATATGAGTTTTTCATCTTCGGTAGAAGGCCTTTTTCTCTGTGCTTCAACCAGTTGAGTTTGCTTGAACCAACGCGTGAAGCTGGAGTTGTGCTTTTTGGTTACGTCTCCCATCTTCCTCGGCCGGCCCATATCGATGTAATTCTGCTCGAACATGCTTTTGTGCTCTTGCACAAAAGGTTCGATCAGTTTTAAGTGTTGTAGCGCGACCCGGTGAGCCCTCTCAAAGTCGTCACGTCGATTTTCAATGCCGACATGGACTGAGCGGTAGCCCTCGCGGTGACCGACTCCAGCGAGCCTCCCGAGGTGCGTCCTGGGGGGTAGACCAACATGATCCTCGTCGTCCTCGGTGCTTAGATAATTCTGGCAGAAGGAGATGCACTCGTAGGTTAGAAACCCCTTGGCCATGCTTGCGTACGGACGGGCCCTATTGCGAACGTATCCTTTCATGACACCGTTCTGCCTTTCGAAAGGCATCATGTTGTGGAGGAACGTTGGGCCGAGCTGCTTGATGTCTTCAACGACATGGAGAAGGAGATGGACGCATATATCACAGAATGCAGGCGGGAAGTAAATCTCGAGCTCACATAGTATCACCACGATCTCATCCTGTAGCATCTTGAGCTGCCTCACGCCGATCGACTTCCTGGTGATAACGTCAAAAAAGTTGCAAAGGCCAAACAGCGTATCACGGACGTGCTCGTCCATTATGCCTCGGATCGCAACGGGAAGTATCTGCGTCATTAGCACGTGGCAATCGTGAGACTTCATCCCGGTGAACCTCTTCTTCGCTACGTCCAGATATCTGCTTATATTCCCCGAGTAACCGTGAGGAACTTTCACTCCTAGGAGGCACCTGAAAAACTGCTCGAGCTCCTCCGGACTCGTTGTGAAGCAGGCAGCGGGAAGCTGCACCGCGTTCTTCTTAGCCCTTTTGCGGAGACGTTGAGTCCCTTCCGTCTGATCATCATCATCATCATCATCGTCATCGTCAGTATCGGGGGCTTGAAGATCTTTCCTGATGCCAAAATGTTTAAGATCGTATCTTGCTTTCGGTCCATCCTTGGACTTTTCTGAGTTGCAAAGAATGCCAAGCAGACTCTCGGTAACGTTCTTCGTAATGTGCATGACATCGAGGCTGTGGGGCGTGTGGAGGACCTTCCAGTACTCCAAGTCGTGGAAAACAGACCTCGCTTTCCATACACCGAGCAGCGGCTCTGGCTTCGGTCGCTTCTTTCCCGGCGCTGGGCACTCCTTCCAATTTTTCAGAAGATCATCCATTTCTGCGCCGCTCCTCGGGCGTGGGGGTCCATCGGGCTCATCTTTACCATTGAATAGATCACCCCGTTTTCTCCACGGGTGATCCAAGCGAAGCCACCTTCGAGCACCTGGGTAGACGGTTTTCGAGGACCCGGGATCCCTTGGTAGTTGTAGATGCGGGGTATCGTCCATGCACTTCACACAGCCGTTGAATCCGTGGCCGACCTGGGCAGATACATATGCGTAACCAGGATAGTCCGTGACCGTCGTGATCAACGCGGCTCTCATATCGAAATAAGTTCTAGTGTAGGCGTCCCACGTACGGGGTGGCGTCTTCCACAACGTGTCTAACTCCTCTTTCAGCAGCCCGAGATACAAATGCATGTCGACACCTGGTTGTTTCGGCCCCCGAATGAGAATACTCAGGTATATGTACCTTTGCTTGGTGCACAGCCACGGGGGTAGGTTGTAAGGCCATACAAACACAGGCCAGGTGCTATGCGTGCTACTCTGGTTGCCGAACGGATTGAGTCCATCGGTGCTCATACCCAGCCTGATGTTCCTTGCGTCGCCCCTGAACCTAGGGAAGGCGATGTCCAATGCTTGCCACTGTCCAGCGTCTGAAGGGTGTGTCAGCATATAGCCCATCTCCGGATCTTCTTCGGGCTTCTGCCTTTCCGTGTGCCATTGCATGAGCTTTGCTTCCTTAGGGTCCACGAAATACCGCTGCAGACGGGGAGTGATAGGAAAGTACCATACCACTTTTCGAGGTACCTTCTTGTTCCCAACCTTGTACCATCCGTGGCCACACACCGGACATGTGGTTCTGTCCTTGTACTCGCACCTATAAATCACACAATCATTAATGCAGGCGTGGTATTTTTCGTGCGGTAGGTCAAGGGGACACACGACTTTCTTGGCCTCCTCGGTACTACTTGGCAATGTGTTCCCCTCCGGGAGACGATCGTGCCAGAATTTTAAGTTCTTGCTGAAGCTGGAATCGGTCCACTTGTTCTGCGTCTTCATCTGCAGGTAATCAAGCGTTACATGCAAGCGTGTATCCTGCGGACGACACCCACGAAAGATCGGAGTCATCCCGTCTTTCTCCATTTGCGACAGCTTGGCTCTCTCTCTAGCTGCAACTCTATCGTTGCTCGTCTCCTGGAGGAGAAGATCTTGAACATGAGAGTCCCGCAAGGCCGAAATTAGCGGGGTCGTGCCGGAATCTTCTTCTTCATCATGATGATGTTCTCCGCCGGCATCTTCTTCTTCATGATGATCTTCTCCGCCGACTTCTTCTTCATGATGATTGTCCCCGTCGGCATGATGATAGTCTTCTTCATGATGATAGTCATCTCGCTCGACATGGTCTTCATGCGCACCATTTGATGGGGCCGGCCGCGCCTGGTTGTCTTGCATGAAACCGCGCCTCAGCAGGTGCTCCTCCAGTTGTCCGGAATCAGGGTTGATCCAGCGCTCGAGTTTGCATGATCGACACGGACATCTTATCTGGCGCCTATTGTTCCGAATCATGTCCTCCTTCGCGTCTATCTTGTATCTAGAGATTCGAGCGGAACTCATCGAGAGGACCATGCTTGCCTGCAAATGGTATACATAGAACAGGAAATTAGAACCGCACCAAATGCACACACATGCATGGGCCGTTCCTCTCCTCAAGGTATTACATGGAGCGGAAAAATTTGGCATGACCTCTCCTCAAAGTAGGACATATGGGTAGTGCAAAATTTTCCGAAATGGAAATGAATCAACATTTCGGCAAACATCCATGCACCACACCGGCACACACACAAGCGCTTCACCTGCAACAAGCATCCATACACACGACGGCCATACAAGATCTACAAGCATATGCATGTCTCCTCCAAGCATATGTATGTCTCCTCCAACTACTCACCTTCTAGATTCGATACCGAGACGAGACCGCGATCGATGAGTTCGAGAGGAGGAGAGAGTATGGAGAGCCTTCTCCTCAACTCCAATTAAGTATCAACCAAAGTAAGTGCAAGAAATACCCAAGCAAGTGAAAAGTAGAGTCAAAATGGTATGAGAGAGAAGGGGGGACGAGCTAGATGGAGGAAGAAGAATGGCTTGTGTAGTGTGGTAGGTGGGAGGTTGGCTCACTTTTGTAGATCTGGGTCGCTAATTCTGTGGCGCACCGAGAACAATGCGCCACAGAATACATTTTTTCTGTGGCGCACCAGGAAAACTGCGCCACAGAATAGCTTATTTTTGTGGCGCACCGTGGCCGTGCGCCACAGAATATCTTATTTTTGTGGCGCACCGTGGCCGTGCGCCACAGAATATCTTATTTTTGTGGCGCACTGTGGTACGTGCGCCATAGAAATAGTAAAACCAATGATTGGGGGTGACAGGTTGTGGGGCCCACCAAGTTTTTGTGGCGCACAGTTCGCCAGTGCGCCACAAAATTAAGCTATTTCTGTGGCGCACCTTTCCTGGTGCGCCACAAAATAAATTTCTGTGGCGCATTTTTCGTGGTGCGCCACAGAACTAAGCTCCGCCTATAAGGGTTTTCCTACTAGTGATTGTTCATGGGTAGTCCAATCATTATTTCAGTAATATAACTAAGCACCAATTTAAGAGAAAATGGTGATTATAAATTTCATGGATCAGGGATCAATCATTTGTTCCCTGAAGATGTACTGATTCATAAAACAATATGGATTCATGACGTCAATAAGCATGAATTCAAGAAAAATGGTGGTCATAAATTACATGCATCTGATAATTCATTTGTTCCCTAAATAAAAATGATGTACACACTATGATTTCATCGTATAAATAAGCACCAGTTTAAGACAAATGGTGATTATAAAATCCATGGATCAGATCAATTAATAGTACCTATAATATAATTCTTGTAATCATAATCACTCTGGTATGATTCATATTCGGATGAATTTAAGTTTGAAATGCAGTGAGCATTACACTAAGCAGGTATGATTCATCACACAAAAGGAATCATGACCTAATTAAGATAAGTGTCATCTACAAATTTGAAACATGCATGAATATTCATGGTACCATAAATCATTTGGTTGATACTTTGGTACAGTTGAATCAAGATGTGCATCAAATATTACAAATCTAGTAACTACAAACCATAAATCAGATGAGTAAGAACCCCAGAATCATCAATTTGTACAAGAAGTAGCAGGCATGGCAAATCAATCTACCCTATGAGCAAACCCTATGGTGAACAGTAAGATCAAAAAAAAACAGGGGATCGATCGGAATAGTAGAGTACCTCGCTGCAGTTGTCGGAGGCCTCCTCTTCGAACTCGTCGCACTCTCTGGGGCCATATAGCTCGCGGTACTGCTTGGAGTGGCGGTAGAACGGGTCATTCGGATCGAAGCCCTGGTCATCTGCTTGTGCCGCGGGAGCGAGGACGTCTCCCTTGGCCTCATCAGCGACGGCGACCACGGCCGGTTGGGAGGAGCCCTCCACGGTCACGGCGCGGCGAAGAGCGGCTCTAGTTCCGGAAGAAGATCCCGCCTCCGCGGCGTCGATTACTACCGGAGCATCGCCTTCGCCTCTGTCGACGTTGACGACCGCACTTGCCTCCAGCTTGTCTCCGCGAACACGCTTCATCTTCGGGATCTTCGGTGGAAGGGGAGGTCGGTGGTGCGCTGGTGGAGGTGCAAGCAGGGTTTTTCGCCAGAGATTGGGGAATAGAAGTTGCGGGTGGGAGAGACGATGGGGCCGATGGATATACAGTAGGTGCTGCCGTTTGACCTAAAATTGTTAGAAAAATCTGAAACTCCTCAGGCACACATACCTACCCTTCATGACCACTCACAAAAATTTGCAGCTCAATCTGAGTCTTTGAAGTGCAGCTTGCTTGAAAAAGAGCCCTTCACCGACATGATCGATGTGGGTCCACACATGGATCGACCCAACCAACATGAGGTTTTACAAGTGTTTTCAGATAAAATCTCACATGTGCGAACAATAACATGTATATGTGGGATGTGTTCTCACATATACCTCACATGCAAAAGGTTTTACAACTTCCGGGGTCGACGATTCGACCGTTATGCCGAAAATGCCCTCACTTGTGTAAATTCACATCAAACTACACCAAACCTCATGAAAAATTTAAATTTGAATTTTCCACATGAATGTCACAACATTTACTCAGTCCCACTAGTTACTGATAATTTTACATTGAATTTAGCATTTATTATGAGTTTTACTCGTTTTCTGTCATTTTTTAATTAAAATATACATGTACAGTTCCATTTTCAGAGTAATATTTTTTTTTTCACGGCAAAAACTTGTTCCCTCCAAATTGTAGTACGCCGGCTGCCAAAACGCCCAAATTTTTTGTTCCCTCCACTCCTCCCGCGCACCCCACCTATCAAATATTTCGTCCTCCCTTATATACGTCGTGCCTCTCCCGCATGATTTACGAGCATCTTAACTCCCCACCCCCCGACCTCATCCTCTCGTGCTCACCCCGATCCGGTGTCTTCGCCGGACGTTCTTCCATCTCGCATCTATCTCCCCGGCCGGTGGTCGCCATGGCCGGCAGTCGTCGAAACGTCGGGGGGAAGGACAATCGCGCACACGCCGAAGAAGGCGCCCAACTCGAAGAAACCCCGAGGTAAATCTGTCGGTGATCGGCTTGTTGTTGTGTTTTTCGGATGGTTCGATCGAGAGATTGGTTTACATGTCTACCACGCCCGACTGACCTATATCTAGATCTTGCATATTTGATAGATCCAATCCCGACATCATACGTCTAGGGTTTATCGTTTTTATTCCAGAGACAATCATGCCGTGCTATGCAATCTTTGCCATCCCGCTGATGTACAATCTCTTGCGTAGACAATTGTTTGCCGAAACACTTAACTGAACTAATTCCAGCCGTTGCCGAAAACAGCCTAACGAGCTACAGTGAACAACGACATTGCTTCAGACTTTTATTCCTCAGTTTCAGAGGGAAGCAGAGTTTGATCTAGAACAATTGTTTGCTATTTTCTATGGATCTAGTTAGTTTGCACGTGTTTTCCAAATCAATTTCATTTCTTGTGAAATTTGTCTCATGTGTCAATTTTTTTTTGCGGGTAAAAAAGGAACTTTATTAGACAGCATGGGTTACATTGAGATCAGATTCCAACAACTGTTCCAACACCAGCAAATTCACCAGAACTATAAGAACCATCAATCGACAGCTTAATCCATCCAGTCGGTGGCTTAGTCCAAGGCTTTAAAGATGGAGTCACACGTTGTGCTGGCACTGGTGCCATACCCACTAGTGAAGCTGGCTATTTTCCTTTAACTAGGTTCTCTGTAGGAATGGACTTCACATCCCCGATCAGCTTGATATATCCACTCAGAAATCGGTGAGACCCAATAATAGGGGGTAGAGGCTTATCATGAGTAACCTCATTACGTGCATACCAAGCCCTCCAAGCAACCAGAAGGGTAGTATCCACCATGTGAGGTGGTAGTTGTCCAATAACAGACTGAAACCAGCTATCAACAGACATGCATAAGTCAGTGTCCGAGGGGAGTCTCATGTGTCAATTAACTCTCTGCTGCCAATTGAATTCTCTGCTGGTGTCAGGAGACCCAAGGATTATATCCAGTCAGCAAAGCTGAGCAGTGAGGTTGGTATTCACATCCGTGAGAAAATGTCGCTTGCAACACACTAGACACAGTACAAGAAAGATGAAACTCTCAGACATGTCATTCCTCATGCTATAAATACAGTAGCGGTGAGTCCTGTACAATCTTGGTTTAACCTAACTAGTATGCTACATGATCAACTATCTAAGAATCTACTGATTAATGCATCACTATTTTGCAGGGAAAGTTTAGTATGGACAAAAATGATGAGGTGGATCAAGATGTGTGCACTGATATGCTGCAAGTTAGTGTTCGGCAGTTCCGATATAGGCTTAAAAAGGAGTATTGGCCGAAAATTAAAAATCTCACACTGGAGCAAGCATATCTGAAGAAGCCAGATCATGTAGAAGAGAAAAGCTGGAAAGAACTAGTGAAGATATGGTTTGATGAGAAGTACCAGGTACATAAACGTTATTCCTTTCAATAACAGCTACTGAATTCTTACATTTCTCTGATCTGGATAAATAAAATGCATGTACTGAACATAGGTAGTGTGTGTAAAAAATGGAAAGAACAGAGAAGCTGTGAAACAGTTCCATACCACTGGATCTCGAAGCTATGTTGCTCACTGGGAACTTATAGTAAGTGTTCTGAATTTCCCCATACAGTTCATACTTCTGTCATACACAGTGTACAATGGTAATGTGCATTCTACATTTTTTCAAGCAGAAGGCTAAGCAGCAGGAAGAAGAAACCTCTCCAATTGAATTTTTTAGAATCACACACACTAACAAGGATAACATTATGAGTGCTGAAGCAAAAAGTGCATATGTAAGAAATATTTCATATTAGCACAATATAATATAATCCAGTTTTGTATGTTGTCCATGCAATGATTGTAATCTTTATGCAGGATAAAATGGTGGCAAAAAAAACGGTGCCACGCAATGAAGATGAACCTGATTTGACTGATTTGCAAATTGTTCAGCTAGTTCTGAGCGAGAAAAGCCCATCAACCACCTGCAACAGCACATTCCTACCAAGATTGGGTGTCGCAACAAGTTCCAGGAAGTCTTCTGTCTCAGCTACACGCATCCGAGAGCTACAACAAAGACTGGCAGATCAAGAGCAGAACTCCATACAGGTAGCTGAAAGGTACCACAGTGAGATGCAGGCAAGACTGCAAGAACAAGATCAAAAATTTGAAGAGATCAGGAAGAAGCAGGAGGGAGAACTTGAAGCTGTGAAGAAAGCCCAAGAAGAAAAGACTCTGGCTTATGAAAAGAGGCAGAGAGAATTGGATGCCGTGCTTAATTTGCTCTTGAGGACATCCCAGCCACCATCCATGTCTGAATCTCAGGGCAACTGATCTATTGCACCACCGTCCTACAACATTATTAATCATAGGTCTTTTAGTTTCTTTGTGTTCCAATTGTAATTTTTCTTATGAATCTTTCGGTCTGTGAGATATTTATTGTCTATTTTTTCATATTTCGCCAGTTTTTTTGTTTCCCAAATTTCGCAAATAATTAAAATGCTCTCAAATTTTGTCAAATTCAAAAGGTGACGGAAAATATCACAACGTCACTATTAAATGAAACCACGTGGCACCAATTTCTGGTCCCACTTGTCAGAATTTGTGGGTCCCACCAGTCAGCATTATTGGGACCCATATGTCGGCAACAACCTGGTCCCACTTGTCTGAATTTTGTGGATCCCACCGGTCAGAATATTGAGGGTCCAGCTTGTCATAATATTTTGTGGGTCCCACCATGTCAGCGCCATCGGACCATGTTGTCAGAAGCCAAATGGGACCCACATGTAAGGCCACGTATGCTTTTTTTGGACCAATCAGAAACTTCCCAAGATTTAGATATTGACGAAAGTTGCAATTTTTCGTGACAAACCTGTCTGTCAACAATCAACCTTCGATGTTGACGAATTTGCAGGTCGTCACCATCAAACATTTGACGTTGACGAAAAAATGCATACCGTCACCCCCGATATTTTATGACGGAGCTTCCTTGACGAACCCCATGACGATCAAATTTCGTCACCGCGAAGTAATCCTTGACGAAAACTGGCCTTCGAATGACGAAAGTGATTTGTCAAAAAAAAAGGTTTTCCTTTGTAGTGATAAAAGCACACAGACGCTCCAAGTAAAGTATATAAGATGTGACGGAATAAAAATATAGTTTCACTAGAGGTGACCTGATAAGTTGTCGATGAAGAAGGGGATGCCTTGGGCATCCCCAAGCTTAGATGCTTGAGTCTTCTTGAAATATGCAGGGATGAACCACGGGGGCATCCCCAAGCTTAGAGTTTTCACTCTCCTTGATCCTATTATATCATCCTCCTCTCTTGACCTTTGAAAACTTCCTCCACATCAAACTCAAAACAATCTCATTAGAGGGTTAGTGCATAATCAAAAATTCACATGTTCAGAGGTGACACAATCATTCTTAACACTTCTGGACATTGCGCAAAGCTACTGAAAGTTAATGGAACAAAGAAATCCATCAAACATAGCAAAAGAGGCAATGCGAAATAAAAGGCAGAATCTGTCAAAACAGAACAGTCCGTAAAGACGAATTTTTCTGGGGTACTTAACTTGCTCAGATGAAAATGCTCAAATTTAATGAAAGTTGCGTACATATCTGAGGATCACGCACGTAAATTGGCAGATTTTTCTGAGTTACCTACAGACGGGGCGGCTCAATTTCGTGACAGTAAGAAATCTGTTTCTGCGCAGTAATCCAAATATAGTATCATCTTTACTATCAAAGACTTTACTTGGCACAACAATGTAATAAAATAAAGATAAGAAGAGGTTGATACAGTAGTAACAACTTCCAAGATACAACAAAACAGTAGCAAAATAAAAACATGGGTTATCTCCCAAGAAGTGCTTTCTTTATAGCCATTAAGATGGGCTCAGTGATTTTAATGATGCACTCCCAAGAAATAAGAGTTGAAGCAAAGAGAGCATCAAAAAGCAAGTATGAAACAAATTTAAGCCTAACCTACTTCCTATGAAAAGGAATCTTGTAAATAAACAAATTCATTAAGAACAAAGTGAATAGCATAGGAAGACAAAACAAGTGTAACTTCAAAAATTTCAGCATATAGAGAGGTGTTTTAGTAACATGAAAACTTCTACAACCATATTTTCCTCTCTCATTATAATTTCCAGTAGCATCATGAACAAACTCAACAATATAACTATCACATAAAGCATTCTTATTCATATGCATAAAAGTATCATTACTCTCCACATAAGCATAATCAATTTTATTAGTTGTAGTGGGAGCAAATTCAACAAAGTAGCTATCATTATTATTCTCATCACCATAATCATCAAATGTAGGAGGCATAGTATAATCATAATAAACTTTATCCTCCATAGTAGGTGGACTGAAAATATGATAGTCATCATTGCAATCATCATATATAGGAGGTAAAGTATCATCAAAGTAAATTTTCTCCTCTATGCTTGGGGGACTAAAAATATCATGCTCATCAAAACCAGCTTCCCCAAGCTTAGAATTTTCCATAGCATTAGCAACAATGGTGTTCAAAGCGTTCATACTAATATCATTGCTACTAGCATGCAAATAAGATTCCATAGGTTTTTTAATTTTCGCATCAAACAATCCATGTCTTAACTCAGGAAATAGATTAAAAAGCTCACTGTTATTTTCCATTATGCCTAACTAGTGAAATAAAAACAAGAAACAAAAAGATGCAATTGCAGGATCTAAAGGAAATAACTTCGAGCACTCACACACCGGCAACCGTGCTAGGAAATAGCTTAGTAGTCGGAGGATGTGAATACCTTTTACCTTGCCTCCCCGGCAACGGCGCCAGAAAATAGCTTGCTGTCTACTGTTGGCTTCTATTCCTGTAGACAGTGTTGGGCCTCCAAGAGCAGAGGTTTGTAGAACAGCAGCAAGTTTCCCTTAAGTGAATCACCCAAGGTTTATCGAACTCAGGGAGGTAGAGGTCAAAGATATCCCTCTCAAGCAACCCTGCAATTACGATACAAGAAGTCTCTTGTGTCCCCAACACACCTAATACACTTGTCAGATGTATAGGTGCACTAGTTCGGCGAAGAGATAGTGAAATACAAGTAATATGGATGAATATGAGTGGTAATAACAATCTGAAATAAATATGGCAGCAAGTAAACATGCAGTAGAACAGTAAATAAACGGAGATTCGATGTTTGGAAGCAAGGCCTAGGGATCATACTTTCACTAGTGGACTCTCTCAACATTGATCACATAACTGAATAAATAAATGCTACTTTCTCTACACTCTCTTGTTGGATAACAAACACCATTCATTGTGTAGGGCTACAAGAGCTCCCTCAAGCCGGAGTAAACAAGCGCCACAACATTCGGTGTTCATATTTAAGTAACCTTAGAGTGCATAATAGACCATTGCAATATATACCGAGTACTAACATAGCATGCACACTGTCACCATCAGGCTATGAAAGGGGGGATAGATCGCATCAATACTATCATAGTAATAGTTAACTCCATAATCCACAAGAGATTACAATCATAACCTATGCCAAGTACTACATGATGCACACACTGTCAACATTACATCATGGAGGAGGAATAGAGTACTTTAATAACATCACTAGAGTAGCACATAGATTAATATTGATACAAAGCTCATCATATGAATCTCAATCATGTAAGGCAGCTCATGAGATCATTGTATTGAAGTACATGGGAGAGAGATTAACCACATAGCTACCGGTACAGCCCTTAGCCTCGGGGGAGAACTACTCCCTCCTCATCATAGGAGACAACAACGGCGATGAAGATGGCGGTGGTGTCGATGGAGATGCCTTCCGGGGGCACTTCCCCGTCCCGGCGGCGTGCCGGAACAGAGACTTCTGTCCCCCGAATCTTGGCTTCGTGATGGCGGTGGCTCTGGAAGGTTTTCCGTATCGTGGCTTATCCGTATCGAAGGTTTAGGTCACCAGGGCTTAAATAGGTGAAGAGGCGAAGTCGAAAGGGTCCTGGGGGTCCCACACTGTAGGGGGCGCCCCCCCTTGGCCGCGCCGCCTTGTGGGGTGGGGCCCCCTGGCTCCCCTCTGACCCCTCTTCGGTGCTATGGAAGCTTCCGTGAAATATAAGATCGTGGGCCTTGATTTCGTCCAATTCCGAGAATTTTTCCTTTGTAGGATTTCTGAAACCAAAGACAACAGAAAACAGGAACTGGCTCTTCGGCATCTTGTCAATAGGTTAGTGCTGGAAAATGCATCAAAACGATATAAAGTGTGAACAAAACATGTAGGTATTGTCATAAAACTAGCATGTAACATAAGAAATTGTAGATACGTTTTAGACGTATCATTGACCGTTGGACTTGACGTGACCGTTAACGGCTAGTTAACAGTCACCTAGCTTAATCCGGCGCCGATCTCGGCCGTTGATCTCGGGCGGCGACTTCGGAGCGTCGTTGAAGGGTGGATCTCATTCCTTAATTCGGGCGAGTGCAGCAATATAAAGGGTTGCTCCAGTAATTAGGGTTCATCACTCCGCTGCATTTCTCCCCTGCAATCCTCTTCACTCCTTCCTTCTCTTCCCCGCGTCCGAGCTTGAGCGCTTCAATGGCGGCAAAGGGATGGGGCAAATCCAAGGTTACCAAGGAATCCCTCCTCCCGTACATTTCTGCGGGGATCATACCGGAGTTCAGGCACGAGAGGTGGAGAGTGCCGGCGGCGAACGAGGTGGAGCCACGCCCGAGGCCAGGGGTGTCGAGGGTACTCCTCGGCAATGCTCTCCGATTGGGGCTTAGGTTTGATGGAATCCTGCAGGCTGACACGAGACATCGGTTCACAGACAAGCGGGGAGAGCGATTTACCCAGGTTCGGGGCCCTCGATGAGGTAAAACCCTTACGTCCTGCCTGTCTGATCTTGATTATGAAAATATTGGGTTACAATGGGGTGCCGAAGGGTTCGGCGGAGATCTCGTCGAGAGGCTAAGTGCTGCGGCGACCTAGCTCTAGAATTTTTGGTGGCTAAGATTGCTATGATTGATCGTGTCCCTCGGCAGCCCCTCTCCCGACCTTTATATAGGAGGTCAGGTCTCAAGAGGTCTAACCGAGTACGACTAGGTTTACAGTAGTTCTAGATCTAGACTTTCCTTGTTCGGCTCCTTCTTTGTCTTGCTCGTCAAGGAATCTTTTGCCGCGCTATCCAAGTGGCCCGCCTTGCCATCGAGTACCTTCATGGGCCTCCAGTTAGATCGCATAGGATAGGGCAATGTCGGTTACCCGAAGGGTAATGCCCACATCAGTAGCCCCCGAGTGTCTAGCCGAAAATAGTTCGGGTAGAGACTAAAGCATGCCTCCATTTAATGTTCTTCTCCTTGATTGCTTTTGTCCATCTTGTATCAGCTTCATCTTCTTCTGTCGGGTGCGCGTCACCGCTCCCGATGGGAGTAGCCCCAGAGTCTAGGTACGGATGCTTGCAATCCGTGCGTAGACTCAAGTTGTACCACTCGAACGTTTTGCTCTGCCGAAGTTTTCCTGCAAGTCTTCAAAGGTCATCCGATATATTTTCCGCGCGTAAGGGATAATGAGTAACGTGCCCAACTTTTGCTAGTTAACTGCCGATGGCAAAACAACGTCACCCTACACATAATCATGTCCCCGGGCATGATCTTGGAGTTCAAAAAAGTTCTATCAGGTGCGCGTCCAGCGCTCCCGATGGGAGTAGCCCCCGAGTCTGGGCACGGATGCTTGCAACCGGGTGCAGACTCGAGCTTAGCATTCCATCCTTTTCTTCAAGTGTTTCTTCTTATGAATATCTTCGAGTCTTCATTTTATCGGGTGCGTGTCCAGCGCTCCCAATGGGAGTAGCCCCCGAGTCTGGACGCGGGCGCTTGTAACCGGGTACAGACTCGAATATGACCGTCCGATGTTTCTTCATTTTTCTTCGACTGCTCACGACATTATTTATGACGTCATTGTTGACGTATCGCTGCTGTGGTTTGACTGACAAGACTTGACCTGACGGGCCCACCCTAGTTCTGCGCGGGTAGTTTTTAGGAAGTGACCAGTGCTCGCGCACCGACCGAGGCGTCTCCTCGATTTTCGCATGTCGTGGAAATAATGGGCCGCCGGTTCCGTTCTTCTCTTAGACGCCACGTGTACAGCCAGATCTGATCCACCTCCCACGATGTCTGTGTAGTTATGGCCACGATCTTGCAGCAATTTTTACGGCATAAATAGAGAGCCTCCTTGCTTTTACTTTTTACGCCTCCCACTGCTCATCTTCCCGGCCAGCCTTTCCTGTCACCTCTGTTCTTCCCTCAAGAGCTTCACACGCCATGGGCAAGAAGAAGAGCACCAGCACCTCGGACGCGGCCAAAGTCAGCCATGATTGGAGCGCCTCCGCCATTTCCAATCGCGACGTGAATAGGTTGCGAGCCCTCGGCCTCATCTCCTCATCTGACGAGGAAATTCGTCTTCCAGGTGCCGTTTCTCGCCCAAGGCCTCCGAAGGGCTTCACTGTTATGTTCGCTGCTTTCTTATTCCGCGGTCTCTCTCTTCCTGCCCACGAGTTTCTCCGCTCCCTGCTTTTCTTCTACGGGATTCAGCTCTGGCAGCTGACCCCAAACTCCATCCTCCACCTTTCTATGTTTATCACTGTCTGTGAAGCCTTCCTCGGCATTGACCCCCACTGGGGTCTTTGGAGGAAGATCTTCTATGTGAAGCGTCATAACGATAGCAATGCCCCCCCCCCCCCCCCGTCGTCGGTGGCGTTGGCTTTGTTGTCAGGAAGGAGGTCGACTATTTCGACTACCCGATGAAGGAATCCGTCCAGGGCTAGCGCAACAAATGGTTTTATCTGCGAGACCCCCCGGTGCTTGGGCGGCGCTCAAATCTCCCTCCCTTTGAAGATGTCCTGGTAGCTCATCCGAAGAAGTCCTGGCGAAATGCCCTTTCTCCCGAAGAGAGGGTGATAGTTGACAGGCTGTTCGACCAGGTTGTCGTCCTGAAGAATACGGGAGGCTTGACGATGTGTGGCACTGAGGTAGTCTTAGTGTTCCTACACCGCCGGGTGCAGCCACTAATGTCTCGACCCCACCAATTATGGCTTTATACTGGCAAGGACGACAAGTCGAGGGTCAGCTCTGCCGACCTGTCGGCTGATGAACTCCGAGATGAAGTTCGTCGCTTGACGTGCCTCAGTATGAAGGACAATATTGTCTTGACGTCGGCTCATCCCCCTTATGATCTAAACCATCTTCCGACTGAGGTAATTCTTGCTGCTTCTTGCTTTCTATTATTGTTTCTTTCTCCGTTGTGCTCTACAAACTTTCTTCTCTTGATAGGCCTCCACCGTTGCTCAATGCTATCCTCCTACGCCGGAAAGCGGTGTGGAACCAGAGGATGACGACGATGACTGCGAGGAGACTGAGGACGTCCAACAGGCCCTTGAGGACAGCGATGTCCAAGAGGACGATGTTGCCGAGGATGATGCCTTCATCAGGAGCAGGCGACGCAAGCGGATAGACGAAGATTTTATTACAACATCCGAATCAAGTTCTAGCGGACAAGATAATGATGCCGTTGGAACTTCTCCGCCTTCCCCCGCTAAGAAAGGTCCGACAAGCTTTTTCGCTACCGAAGATGACCTGGACCTGTGAGCATCTTTATCCCTTTGTGACTTATCCTTTGTTGTTCTGTATGCTAATCATTTATTTTTCTTAAGCAGCTCTGACGATGATAATGTTCCTCTCGCAAAGAGGGCCAAATTATCTTTTGAGAGAACGACATCAGCTAAGGAGCCGAACCCCTCTCCTGCCAAGTCGATGCCGCCCACAAGAACGACTGTAGAGAAGATTTCGATGACGAAGGTTATTCCTTCTAGCGACGTTGATGCGTGTAGTTGACACGTCCGTTGGGAACCCCAAGAGGAAGGTGTGATGCGCACAGCGGCAAGTTTCCCTCAGTTAGAAACCAAGGTTTAATCGAACCAGTAGGAGTCAAGAAGCACGTTGAAGGTTGATGGCGGCGGGATGTAGTGCGGCGCAACACCAGAGATTCCGGCGCCAACGTGGAACCTGCACAACACAACCAAAGTACTTTGCCCCAACAAAACAGTGAGGTTGTCAATCTCACCGGCTTGCTGTAACAAAGGATTAACCGTATTGTGTGGAAGATGATTGTTTGCAGAAAACAGTAAAACAAGTATTGCAGTAGATTGTATTTCAGTATAGAGAATTGGACCGGGGTCCACAGTTCACTAGAGGTGTCTCTCCCATAAGATAAACAGCATGTTGGGTGAACAAATTACAGTTGGGCAATTGACAAATAGAGAGGGCATGACCATGCACATACATATTATGATGAGTATTGTGAGATTTAATTGGGCATTACGACAAAGTACATAGACCGCTATCCAGCATGCATCTATGCCTAAAAAGTCCACCTTCAGGTTATCATCCGAACCCCCTCCAGTATTAAGTTGCTAACAACAGACAATTGCATTAAGTATTGCGCGTAATGTAATCAGTGACTACATCCTCGAACATAGCACCAATGTTTTATCCCTAGTGGCAACAACACATCCATAATCTTAGAGGTTCTTGTCACTCCTCCAGATTCACGGAGACATGAACCCACTATCGAGCATAAATACTCCCTCTTGGAGTTACTAGCATCAACTTGGCCAGAGCATCTACTAATAACGGAGAGCATGCAAGATCATAAACAACACATAGACATAACTTTGATAATCAACATAACAAGTATTCTCTATTCATCGGATCCCAACAAACGCAACATATAGAATTACAGATAGATGATCTTGATTATGTTCGGCAGCTCACAAGACCCGACAATTAAGCACAATGGGGAGAAGACAACCATCTAGCTACTGCTATGGACCCATAGTCCAGGGGTAGACTACTCACTCATCACTCCGGAGGCGACCATGGCGGCGTAGAGTCCTCCGGGAGATGAATCCCCTCTCCGGCAGGGTGCCGGAGGCGATCTCCTGAATCCCAGAGATGGGATTGGCGGCGGCGGCGTCTCGAAGGTTTTCCGTATCGTGGCTCTCGGTCTTTGGGGGTTTCGCGACGGAGGCTTTAAGTAGGCGGAAGGGCAGGTCGGGGGCCACACGAGGGCCCCACACCACAGGTCGGCGCGGCCAAGGGCCAGGCCGCGCCGCCCTAGGGTGTGGCCACCTCGTGGCCCCACTTCGTCTCCTCTTCGGTCTTCTGGAAGCTTCGTGGCAAAATAGGACCCTGGGCGTTGATTTCGTCCAATTCCGAGAATATTTCGTTACTAGGATTTCTGAAACCAAAAACAGCAGAAAACAAAGAATCGGCACTTCGGCATCTTGTTAATAGGTTAGTTCCAGAAAATGCACGAATATGACATAAAGTGTGCATAAAACATGTAGATATCATCAATAATGTGGCATGGAACACAAGAAATTATCGATACGTCGGAGATGTATCAGCATCCCCAAGCTTAGTTCTGCTCGTCCCGAGCAGGTAAAACGATAACAAAGATAATTTCTGGAGTGACATGCCATCATAACCTTGATCATACTATTTGTAAAGCATATGTAGTGAATGCAGCGACCAAAACAATGTATATGACATGAGTAAACAAGTGAATCATATAGCAAAGACTTTTCATGAATAGTACTTCAAGACAAGCATCAATAAGTCTTGCATAAGAGTTAACTCATAAAGCAATAAATCAAAGTAAAGGTATTGAAGCAACACAAAGGAAGATTAAGTTTCAGCGGTTGCTTTCAACTTGTAACATGTATATCTCATGGATATTGTCAACATAGAGTAATATAATAAGTGCAATATGCAAGTATGTAGGAATCAATGCACAGTTCACACAAGTGTTTGCTTCTTGAGGTGGAGAGAAATAGGTGAACTGACTCAACAATAAAAGTAAAAGAATGGTCCTCCATAGAGGAAAAGCATCGATTGCTATATTTGTGCTAGAGCTTTGATTTTGAAAACAAGAAACAATTTTGTCAACGGTAGTAATAAAGCATATGTATCATGTAAATTATATCTTACAAGTTGCAAGCCTCATGCATAGTATACTAATAGTGCCCGCACCTTGTCCTAATTAGCTTGGACTACCGGATCATCGCAATGCACATGTTTTAACCAAGTGTCACAAAGGGGTACCTCTATGCTGCCTGTACAAAGGTCTAAGGAGAAAGCTCGCATCGGATTTCTCGCTATTGATTATTCTCAACTTAGACATCCATACCGGGACAACATAGACAACCGATAATGGACTCCTCTTTTATGCATAAGCATGTAACAACAATTAATTTTCTCATTTGAGATTGAGGATATTGTCCAAAACTGAAACTTCCACCATGGATCATGGCTTTAGTTAGCGGCCCAATGTTCTTCTCTAACAATATGCATGCTCTAACCATAAGGTGGTAGATCGCTCTTACTTCAGACAAGACGAACATGCATAGCAACTCACATGAAATTCAACAAAGAGTAGTTGATGGCGTCCCCAGTGAACATGGTTATCGCACAACGAGCAACTTAATAAGAGATAAAGTGCATAAGTACATATTCAATACCACAATAGTTTTTAAGCTATTTGTCCCATGAGCTATATATTGTAAAGGTGGAGAATAGAAATTTAAAGGTAGCACTCAAGCAATTTACTTTGGAATGGCGGAGAAATACCATGTAGTAGGTAGGTGTGGTGGACACAAATGGCATAGTGGTTGGCTCAAGTATTTTGGATGCATGAGAAGTATTCCCTCTCGATACAAGGTTTAGGCTAGCAAGGTTATTTGAAACAAACACAAGGATGAACCGGTGCAGCAAAACTCACATAAAAGACACATTGTAAACATTATAAGACTCTACACCGTCTTCCTTGTTGTTCAAACTCAATACTAGAAATTATCTAGACCTTAGAGAGACCAAATATGCAAACCAAATTTTAGCATGCTCTATGTATTTCTTCATTAATGGGTGCAAAGCATATGATGAAAGAGCTTAAACATGAGCACAACAATTGCCAAGTATCACATTATTCAAGACATTTTAGCAATTACTACATGTATCATTTTCCAATTCCAACCATATAACAATTTAACAAAGAAGAAACTTCGCCATGAATACTATGAGTAGAGCCTAAGGACATACTTGTCCATATGCTACAGCGGAGCGTGTCTCTCTCCCATACAATGAATGCTAGGATCCATTTTATTCAAACAAAACAAAAACAAAAACAAACCGACGCTCCAAGAAAAGCACATAAGATGTGATGGAATAAAAATATAGTTTCAGGGGAGGAACCTGATAATGTTGTCGATGAAGAAGGGGATGCCTTGGGCATCCCCAAGCTTAGACGCTTGAGTCTTCTTAGAATATGCAGGGGTGAACCACCGGGGCATCCCCAAGCTTAGAGCTTTCACTCTCCTTGATCATGTTGTATCATCTCCCTCTCTTGATCCTTGAAAACTTCCTCCACACCAAACTTAGAACAACTCATTAGAGGGTTAGTGCACAATCAAAATATACATGTTCAGAGGTGACATAATCATTCTTAACACTTCTGGACATTGCACAAAGCTACTTAAAGTCAATGGAATCGAAATATCCATCGAACATAACAAAACTGGCAATGCGAAATAAAAGGCAGAATCTGTCAAAAACAGAACAGTTCGTATTGACGAATTTTATCGAGGCACCAGACTTGCTCAAATGAAAATTCTCAAATTGAATGAAAGTTGCGTACATATCTGAGGATCACTCACGTAAATTGGCATAATTTTCTGAGTTACCTACAGAGAAAACAGCCCAGATTCGTGACAGCAAAGAAATCTGTTTCTGCGCAGTAATCCAAATCTAGTATGAACTTTTCTATCAACGACTTTACTTGGCACAACAAAACACTAAACTAAGATAAGGAGAGGTTGCTACAGTAGTAAACAACTTCCAAGACACAAAATAAAAACCAAGTACTGTAGTAAAAACATGGGTTGTCTCCCATAAGCGCTTTTCTTTAACGCCTTTCAGCTAGGTGCAGAAAGTGTATATCAAGTATTATCGAGAGACGAAGCATCTTCAGCGGGGTTTGGAGTTTTCTCAACCATGCATAGTATATTGGATACATAAGTTTCAGCGGCTCCCTTTTCATTAGTCTTGGGCTTGCTACTCTCATCAAACAAATTTTCAGGAACAAGCCAAGCATAGTTATTTTCTAACGCTTCATTCATTGCTAGGAGCTTACATGGTATTGGTGCTTTGATCTCCCCACCATCATTAATATTATTAGTGTACTTTATTCTATCCATATCCATCTTTTCAAGGAGACTAACAAAATTGGTATAAGAACCAAGCATATCATATTTAGCAAAGACCTTTCTAGCCTCTCTTGCTATACCACCAAATTCTCTAAGAAGGGTTTCTAAAACAAAATCTTTCTTTTCCCCTTCTTCCATATCACCGAGTGTGAGAAACATGTGTTGGATTATAGGATTGAGATTAACAAATTTAGTTTCCAACATGCGAACTAAAGCAGCAGCAGCAATTTCATAAGTAGGAGCAAGGTCTACCAAGTGTCTATCCTCAAAATCGTCAATGGTACTAACATGGTTGAAAAATTCCTCTATATTATTTCTCCCAATTATAGACCCGCGCCCTACCGGCATATTTTTTACAGTAAAATTAAAAGGAAACATAATGAAATAAGTAAAGTAAATGCAAGTAACTAATTTTTCTGTGTTTTTAATATAGCGTGCAAGACAGTAAATAAAGTAAAACTAGCAACTAATTTTTTTGTATTTTGATTTAGTGCAGCAAACAAAGTAGTAAATAAAATAAAGCAAGACAAAAACAAAGTAAAGAGATTGGGATGTGGAGACTCCCCTTGCAGCGTGTCTTGATCTCCCCGGCAACGGCGCCAGAAATTTGCTTGATGCGTGTAGTTGACACGTCCGTTGGGAACCCCAAGAGGAAGGTGTGATGCGCACAGCGGCAAGTTTCCCTCAGTTAGAAACCAAGGTTTAATCGAACCAGTAGGAGTCAAGAAGCACATTGAAGGTTGATGGCGGCGGGATGTAGTGCGGCGCAACACCAGAGATTCCGGCGCCAACGTGGAACCTGCACAACACAACCAAAGTACTTTGCCCCAACAAAATAGTGAGGTTGTCAATCTCACCGGCTTGCTGTAACAAAGGATTAACCGTATTGTGTGGAAGATGATTGTTTGCAGAAAACAGTAAAACAAGTATTGCAGTAGATTGTATTTCAGTATAGAGAATTGGACCGGGGTCCACAGTTCACTAGAGGTGTCTCTCCCATAAGATAAACAGCATGTTGGGTGAACAAATTACAGTTGGGCAATTGACAAATAGAGAGGGCATGACCATGCACATACATATTATGATGAGTATTGTGAGATTTAATTGGGCATTACGACAAAGTACATAGACCGCTATCCAGCATGCATCTATGCCTAAAAAGTCCACCTTCAGGTTATCATCCGAACCCCCTCCAGTATTAAGTTGCTAACAACAGACAATTGCATTAAGTATTGCGCGTAATGTAATCAGTGACTACATCCTCGAACATAGCACCAATGTTTTATCCCTAGTGGCAACAACACATCCATAATCTTAGAGGTTCTTGTCACTCCTCCAGATTCACGGAGACATGAACCCACTATCGAGCATAAATACTCCCTCTTGGAGTTACTAGCATCAACTTGGCCAGAGCATCTACTAATAACGGAGAGCATGCAAGATCATAAAAAACACATAGACATAATTTTGATAATCAACATAACAAGTATTCTCTATTCATCGGATCCCAACAAACGCAACATATAGAATTACAGATAGATGATCTTGATCATGTTCGGCAGCTCACAAGACCCGACAATTAAGCACAATGGGGAGAAGACAACCATCTAGCTACTGCTATGGACCCATAGTCCAGGGGTAGACTACTCACTCATCACTCTGGAGGCGACCATGGCGGCGTAGAGTCCTCCGGGAGATGAATCCCCTCTCCGGCAGGGTGCCGGAGGCGATCTCCTGAATCCCCCGAGATGGGATTGGCGGCGGCGGCGTCTCTGGAAGGTTTTCCGTATCGTGGCTCTCGGTACTGGGGGTTTCGCGACGGAGGCTTTAAGTAGGCGGAAGGGCAGGTCAGGGGGCCACACGAGGGCCCCACACCACAGGTCGGCGCGGCCAAGGGCCAGGCCGCGCCGCCCTATGGTGTGGCCACCTCGTGGCCCCACTTCGTCTCCTCTTCGGTCTTCTGGAAGCTTCGTGGCAAAATAGGACCCTGGGCGTTGATTTCGTCCAATTCCGAGAATATTTCGTTACTAGGATTTCTGAAACCAAAAACAGCAGAAAACAAAGAATCGGCACTTCGGCATCTTGTTAATAGGTTAGTTCCAGAAAATGCACGAATATGACATAAAGTGTGCATAAAACATGTAGATATCATCAATAATGTGGCATGGAACACAAGAAATTATCGATACGTCGGAGACGTATCAGACGTTCCCACTTCATCGGCTCCTCGCGACCACGTAAGTGTTTAGTTAGCCTTGATTTCTTTCTTGCTCTGCCGAGCCCCTTTTTTTGTCCAACTGAATCTTCTTGATTTTCTCTATTGCAGCCGATTTATGCCACAGTTGATGATGTGGTAGATTTCGCTGAGCAGTTCACCCGACTGGAGTCTGAAAATGCTCAGCTTCGGAAGACTGTCAAAACTTCGGCTGATCAGGTGCTGGAGGCCAACAGGCTTGCCACCAATGCCAAGAACAAAAATGTCTTGCTGAAGGAGGGGTTGAAGAAGCTGAAGCGGCAGATGAAGGATGAACAAGACGCCAGGCACGAGGCCGCGGCTGCAGCCGATAAGAAGGAAGGCGTCCTCCGTGAATCCATCAAGGATTTATTTGCTAAGGTTCATGACACATGGCTTCTCTCTTGGTATTTCCTTTCTGGTTGCTGATCTATCCTTTTTTCAGAGGTTGCCAATATAAACATCACTCGAGCTCATCAGCTTCGGGAGGACTCTACATCTGATGCCCTTTCGTTCGCCGCTGAGTCCAATGTCCAAGTTCTTGGACTTCTGCAGAAGACTAAAGGAGCGTTGTCGAGGCTATACTCGATGATCTTCCCAAAGATGAAGCAGGACAAGACTCTTGGCGAAATGGCAGATGCTTTCCTTGTCAACTCTTCCGAGCCTGTAGAGTTATTGAAACGCCGTTCCCGCTTGTTTGGGGCGTTTCTTACTTTCCAGCTGCTGATGGGCTATGGGATGGGGTCTGACTTAGAGAGGTTGTCTAAGGCATTGCCTGTGGACAACGACAATCATTTAGTCGACCTCGAACCCGTCAAACGATCGGCAGTGACATGTGCTAATCAGCTCCTGAAATTGGTTGATGAAGCAAAGACCAAGTCTACTCCTGAAGCAGCCCCTGGCTCATCACCGTCACTTCCTTGAACACTTGCTCCATTAATTGTAAATAAGATCTGACGCAATTTGACTTGGCCCTGTTTTATTTTGGCTCTGTTGCCATTTTGAACAATCTTTTGAATGTAACATACATGCTCAACACTCCCGATGGGAGATTTATGTTAATGTTGTTCTGAACCAAAAGTTGTACTGCAGATTCCTTCATCTTCTTCCCGTGCCGAGCTTTTTCCGAATTCTTCGACTAGCGATGAATCTGGCCTTGTTCGTCGTTTACGTGACCAAGTGTCTCGTTTGAATAAAGATATCACCTCTCTTCACGCGATGGCAGCGTTGGTGAACAAAAGAGTGAAATAGCAACTGCCATTGAGCAACATGCTCTCGATCATCTTCATATCGCTACCGAAAGTTTGGGCTGTAAGTGTTAACCTATGTTTTGATTCCTGACGTAGCTTGGATGTTCATTTAACTGATATTCGTTCCTTTACAGTCGTATCTTCAGATAAATCTGAGGAGAATAAGAAGATCCATGAAAAGGTCGAGGCGATGACTGACGTTGCTCACCCGAAACACGATTTATGGTTGCACCGTCCGAAGGCTGTTATCGTGGCGAATTTCGAGCATCGGGTAGAGAAGCTGCATTACTACTTTGATAAATTCAACGCTCATCTCACGATGGTTTGGAAGACTTTGTTGCCGATGGACCAAGCATCCGAAACTTTGTCTGCTTTGTTTACCCGATTCAAATCTCCTGAGAGGATTCGACTGTTGGTGCGAAAAGAGCTCATGGCTGGTGCTGAACTTGCCTTTGCTTCAGTATTGGCATGTCATCCATCTTTAGACTTGAAAGCCGTAGCGAACACCGAGAGGAGTTTAGAGAAATATTATGATATCGCTAGAGGTCCTGCATATACCATCATCTCACGGATGGAGACAGGTATCGAGAGAGATCTGAGGGCCCAAGGGAGCCAGGGAGCCAAGTCATGAATGTAATAACCTTGTACCTGGATAAGATTGTTTTGTATAAATTTAACGTGTGCTTTGCACATCATGTAATTCTGGCAAATTTATTGTCGAGGGCGGTTGAGTGATCAATTCAACCTGCTCTCCCGACGACTTCGTTGTAGTTTGCAAATTTATTGCGTAGTCGATATGTAAGTTTTGTAAGAGCGATACCCGTCGATTTAATCGAGGGAATGAAACGCTTGGCTTCGTCACACGGTGCACCGGTTTGAGCCCTTTTGTGTTACTATAACCATCGACTGCAGCACTCGCGTATTTTCTCGAGGCTTGGATTGGTTGTTTTTGTGCGTCATTAATCTTAGCTCCCGTTGAGAGTATTTAATTAATGACACTGTGCGAGCGTATTTTTTGGCCAGCGCTCCCGATGGGAGTAAGAGGCAATGGCAGGGGCCCCGAACGATTTGTTCAGATGATGAGGCCTGGATCAAGAAAGAGGTAGAAAACTTGATTAGAATTTTATTCATAATGCAAAAGCAACCTTAAAGGCTGTCGAGTAATAAAAAACAATTGTATCCTATGTATAGAACCGTCGCAACTGTGCGACGTTCCATGGATTCTCAACGTCTTTTCCCGAGGTTGGGTTTTTGAGCCGATATGCTCCTCCTGGTATCACTTCAGTGACGATGTATGGTCCTTCCCATGGAGATTCGAGTTTCAAGGGTCTCTCTTGCTTCAGCCGCAGTACCATATCTCCAACATTAAAGCTTCGACTGCGTATTCGTCGGCTGTGATAATTTCTCAACACCTGCTGGTATACCGTCGTTCTTGCCAAAGCAATATCTCGAGCTTCGTCAAGGAGGTCCACAGCATCCTGCAGCGCGATGTTGGAAGAGGATTCTGTGTATGCTGTCACCCGAGGAGCTTCGAACCGAACGTCGGCTAGTAAAAATGCTTCGGCTCCATGTACCAAGAAGAACGGGGTGTATTGGGTCGACCTGTTGGGTGTAGTACGCAAAATCCAGAGTACGGATGGTAACTCCTCGACCCAGGCTCCAGCCGCACCCGTAAGGCGTTTTTTGAGGGCATCGCCTATTAGACCATTGATCCTTTCCACCTGGCCTTTGGTCTGTGGGTGGGCCACTGATGCAAATTTCAGTCTGATTCCTCCGTCATCACAAATTTTTCGAAAATCTTTGGAGTCAAAGTTAGATCTGTTGTCTGTGACGATACTGTGAGGCATACCAAATCGACAGGTTATTCCCCTAAAGAACTGAAATGCTGTTTCGGCTTTCTGGTTTCGAACAGGTACTGCCTCGATCCACTTGGTAAACTTGTCGACTGCGACCAGTAAGTACGTGTGTCCTCCAGGCGATGACCTCGGCAGTGGTCCAACTTGATCGAGTCCCCATTGAGCAAAGGGCCATGCCAGGGGTATTGTCATCAGATCTGTCGCAGGGGCGTGCGGTTTTGGTGAGAAGCGCTGGCAGGGATCACATTTCATGACCAGATCTCGAGCATCCGATGCCGCCGTTGGCTAGTAAAATCCTGCCCTGAAGGCTTTCGCCACAAGGGCCTTGCTTCCTGCGTGGTGTCCGCAAGTTCCCTCGTGTATCTCGCGCAACAGCGCTTTTCCATCGTCAATGGCAATACACCTTTGAAAGATACCCGAGATGTTGCGCTTGTAAAGTTCACCATTTACCACAGTGAAGGCCTTTGATCGTCTGACGATTCGTCTTGCTTCCACCGGATCTTCCGGCAACTCTTGCTTTGTCAGGTATGCTAGGAATGGTTTGGTCCATAATGGTTCGAGGAGGAGGACTTGTTCCACTGATGGAGGTGGAAATTCTTCGGCAGTCTGTTGCGGGCTTGCCTCCGATTCATCAGCCGATTGTTTTAGGGGTGCCGACGCTTTCTCTTTTATTGATCGTTGAGTGATGACTTCGTAGAACACTCCGTCTGGAATGGGGGAGCACATGGACCCGATATTCGCCAGAGTGTCGGCTTCTTCGTTGCTGGCTCTGCCGATATGTTTGAGTTCACACCCTTCGAATTTGGCTTCCATATTTTGATACCATATATCGAGTGGTACAACTGTCGGTAGGCGATCATGTTGTCACTGACCGCATCACACAGGTTCATCGACTACTGCACCACCAAGTTTGAATCTCCGTAAATTTCCAGGCGAGTTGCCCCACACGCCTTTGCCATCTTCATTCCGTGCAGTAGTGCTTCATATTCTGCTTCGTTGTTTGTTGGCAGGGAGAAATTCATACGTAGTATGTACTTCATCTTATCTCCTTGTGGCGATATCAGTATCACCCCTGCTCCTGCGCCTGTGCTCCGTTTTGACCCATCGAAATACATCGTCCAGGACCCCGACATGTTGGGTGCTGCTGGCCTCTGTGACTGGATCCAATCTGCCACGAAATCTGGGAGGATTTGGGATTTTATCGCTGTTCAATTAACGTAAGTTATGTCGTGTGGCGCTATTTCGATGGCCCATTGAGACACTCGACCCGTGGCTTCTGGGTTAGTCATTATGTTCTTCAACGGTGCTTCACTTAAGACGATAATCGGGTGCTCCATGAAATAATGTCGCAACTTGCAAGCCGACCTCCATACTGCGTATGCCACCTTCTGTTGATGAGGGTCTCTGCTTTGCGGGTGTGAGTACTTCACTGAGGTAGTAAACAAGCCTCTGCACACCGTGAACTCTCCCTGCTTCTTCTCGTTCGACGACCAGAACACTACTGAAGACTTGCGCCGTTGCAGCTATGTACATAAGCAGTGTTTCTTTCTCGCGTGGGGTTACGAGGACTGGGGATGTCGACAAGATTTTCTTCAGATTGTCGAAAGACTTCTGCGCCTCCTTTGTCCACTCGGACTTTTCTGACTTTTTCATCCAATTATAGAAGGGCAAAGCTTTTTCTCCCAGCTTGGTGATGAATCTGCTAAGCTCTGCCAATCGTCCTGCCAATTGCTGCACTTGGTGCAGATTCTTTGGCGGCTCCATGTCAAGAATAGCTTTGATCTTCAAAGGGTTGGCTTCTATTCCTCTAGCTGAGATGAAGTACCCGAGTACTTGTCCCCCTGGCACTCCGAAGAAGCATTTCTTTGTATTCAACTTGATTTTGTATTTGTCTAGGTTGTCGAAGGTTTCCCGCAAATCGTCAATGAGAGTGGCGGCGTGCTTTGTCTTTACCACGATATCGTCGATGTAAAATTTGATGTTCCTCCCAATCTGCTCTCCAAGGCAAGCTTGCATGCACCGTTGGTAAGTTTCCCCTGCATTTTTCAGCCCGAAGGTCATGACGTTGTAACAGAAAACGCCGTATGGGGTGATGAACGCAGTTATCTCCTGGTCTTCTTTCTTCAGCTTGATTTGATTATACCCGGAGTATGCATCGAGGAAGAAGAGGTGATCGCATCCAGCTGTGGAGTCGACTATCTGGTCAATACGAGGCAACGGAAAGTGGTCTTTCGGGCAGTGCTTATTAAGACTGGTGTAATCGATACACATGCGTAGAGCGGTTGTGTCTTTTTTGGGCACCATGACAGGATTAGCCACCCACTCAGCTTCCTTGAGCTCCCGAATGAATCCTGCCTTGCGGAGTCGACTAATTTCTTCGCCAATTGCTCTTCTCTTCGGTTCGGAAAATCGGCGCATCGACTGTTGTACTGGTTTGGCTGTTGGGTCAACATTAAGGGCGTGCTCAGCGAGTTCCCTGGGGATACCTGGCATGTCGGATGGTTCCCATGCAAATATCTCCCAGCGCTCATGGAGGAACTCGATGAGCGCGCCTTCCTATGCGTCAGTAAGGTCTGCCGACGTATTGACCGTCTTCTTCGGGTCAGTGGGGTGTACCTGCAGCTTCTTGGCTTCCTTCGTAGCGTCAAACTCGTCGGATCTTACATTTCGATTGTCGGCCGGTGGCTGCGTGTGATCTGTAATGGCGTCGACTGCGTTGAGTTCTTCCTTGGCTCCGAACTTTGTGGCTATCTTCTGGAAGTCCCTGTCGCAATTGTCTGATCGGGTAAAGCTTCCATGAACGGTTATTGGTGTCCCGTTGTTGCCTGGCATCTTCAGTTTTAGGTACGCATAATGGGGTACGGCCATAAACTTGGCAAACGCAGGCCTGCCGAGGATGGCGTGGTACTGAGATTCCGAGTCAACTACTTCAAACTCGATCTTTTCCTTCCTGAAATTGCCAGGCGTGCCGAAGACCACATCCAGTGATGTTTTACCAAGAGAATAAGCGGGTCGAGTCGGTATGATGCCATGTAATCCTGTGTCGGACTCTCTTAGCATGTCGACTGTTAAACCCATTGCTCTCATTGTGCTGGCGAATAATAGGTTCAGGCCACTTCCTCCACCCATGAATACTTTGCTCATACTGTACCCTCCAATCTGTTCTTCAAGAACAAGGGCTGCGTGACCAGGCCTTGGAACGGCCTTCGGGTGATCCGCCCTACTGAAGGAGATACTCTGATCTGACCAATCGATGAACTCGGGTGTATCGACCATGGCAACTTCCGCATACTTTACTTCTCGGGAGAATTTTTTGATTTCTCTCTTTGAAAAGCTGGTTTTATGGATCATGTTGACTTGCCCTCATGGTTCCGGAAACACCTCGGTTGGTACATGCTTGTCTCCTCCTGCTGGCACGTATGGCTCCGGTACGTATGGTTCTGGTGGATAACTGTAGGATCCTGCCCTTCTCTCCATTGTGCGAACTCTTGACATGGCCTCGGCCCTGAGGTCATCGCAGAATTGTCGAATTTCCAGAAAATGTCGACAGTTTCTTAACAGGTGACTGGACTTCTCTCGACCATCCTTCGGATCGATGTAAGAGTGAAGATAACACGGTGCCTCGAGCTGCTCCGTAGCCGACAGATACAGTGAGCGAGTGCGACCCTTGATCGATAGCGTGTCGTGGCATCCTCGTTCGGACTGATGAAGGTGAGTTGCTGTTCGTTCTTCCTCTTCGCGGTGCGAGTCCCTTCGTCTTTTCCTTCGCCCTGTCGCGACGTTGAAACTTCCCCGGTCGCTCTCTTGCATGTTCCTGGATGGAATTTTTGGGGTGGCACCTTCCGAAACTGAGGTCTTCGGGCTAGATGCGCTGGTTCTAGGGAAGCGAAGGAAGCCCCCAGAGTCGATGATGAAGTGGACACCACCGAAAGTAGTATTCATGTTGCCAGACGACCCTATAGGGATCGGGTGCGGCGCTTCGGGGTGTGGCACGAACTCGAAGGACCCGCAGCGGATTGAATCTCTTGGATCTGATGGCGTTGGTGACTCGAGTAAGAACGCCGCAGATGTGACTGGTACTACCGATGACCGATCTTGTGCCGACAGGGTCCCCACAGACGGCGCCAATTGTCGAGGGTAATCCTCGGCAATGCCCTCCGATTGGGGCTTAGGGTTGATGAAATCCTGTAGGCTGACACGAGACATCGGTTCATAGACAAGCGGGGAGAGCGATTTACCCAGGTTCGGGGCCCTCGATGAGGTAAAACCCTTACGTCCTGCCTGTCTGATCTTGATTATGAAAATATTGGGTTACAATGGGGTGCCGAAGGGTTCGGCTGAGATCTCGTCGAGAGGCTAAGTGCTGCGGCGACCGAGCTCTAGACTTTTTGGTGGCTAAGATTGCTATGATTGATCATGTCCCTCGGCAGCCCCTCTCCTGGCCTTTATATAGGAGGCTAGGTCTCAAGAGGTCTAACCGAGTACGACTAGGTTTACAATAGTTCTAGATCTAGACTTTCCTTGTTCGGCTCCTTCTTTGTCTTGCTCGTCAAGGAATCTTTTGCCGCGCTATCCAAGTGGCCCGCCTTGCCATCGAGTACCTTCATGGGCCTCCAGTTAGATCGCATAGGATAGGGAAATGTCGATTACCCGAAGGGTAATGCCCACGTCAAGGGGAGTTCGTGATCTTCATGAGCTTCCTCGACCGCGGGTTCTCGCTTCCTACCTCTGACTTCCTGCGCCAGCTCCTCGCCTTCTACAGCATCAAGATCTCTGACCTCAGCCCGCACAGCGTCCAGCAGATCGCGCTGTTCGTGGCGCTATGCGAGTGCTACCTGGGTTGCCCGCCCTATTTCCCATTGTGGGTATCGATCTTCCATGGGCGGGCGACTCGGGTCAGCAAAAGCGACCAATCGCTTATCCCGAACGGCGGGATCACATTTCAGGTGAAGTCCGAGGAAAGCTTCATCGACATGGCGCTCCGCAAGAAGGCGCAATTGCAATGGCGCCGTTTCTGGTTTTACGCCTCGGAGCACAGTCGGCCTGGGGAAGTTCCCATTCCCCAGTACTCGCCCGAGCCGAGCATGCCTCGGCGCCTCAACGTCTGGTCGCTGCCGCGCGACCAGGAGGAGGTGGTGAAGGAGATGCGCCTGGTGATCCAGGTGCTGAAGGATGACGGGCTGACGGCCGCCGACATGTATAATTGTTGGCTCGCTCGTCGCCTGGTCCCTTTACGCAGCCGCGCCCACTACATGTGGGAGTACGGCGGGCAGAACGACTGCACCCGCTCGACGGCAATCGACTGGAGCGAGGACGAGTACCGGAAGGTACTCGCCAAGGTCACCACAACCACATTGACTTCCCTCGATGACGGCCTGCAGCCTTTCTCTGAGGACAGGCCGGCGCCTCAGGTATTAAATCGTCCTTTTCGTAGCTTTTCCGTCAAATGGCCTAGGGCGGTAGGGTTTTCTGACATGCTTTCTTGATTGGAGCGTAGAGGTGGCGGAAGATCGCCAACCATCTTCCCCCGCTCGCGGGGAAGGAGCCTCCGGAGATGACCGAGGGTGAGGAGGCCGAGGAACACGACGCTGAAGACAATGGGGAGCGCACCGAATCGGACTTCGAGGCGAGAGACTTTGTCTGGATGCCTCGTGGTTCGAAGAGGGGAGCGGCTTCCTCGTCGCAAAGCCCGCCGGAGGATAGTCCCCCGGAGGATGGCGAGGGAGAAGAAACGACCTCGCCTCCGGAAGGTAAGGGGCCCGCCCGAGAGACCGAAGTGCCCTGTGCCAAGCGATTGCGCCCGACCGTCCTTGAGGATGCGACCGAGCTTCGGCGACCTCTTCAGGCCACGCTTGACATGGGAGCGCGGGTCGGCACCGGCGTGAAGATGCTCCCGACGGTGAAGTAAGTGTCGCCGTTCTTATTCTCCTTATTTACTTGTCGAGTCGCCGAAACTCTCATAGTGAAGCCTTGCAGGGCCAAGCCAAAGGTTCTGAGGAAGCCCGCTGCTGCGACTGGAGCGGCATCTACGAGGGCGATCGAGGAGAAGAAGGCCGCCAAGATTAAGAAGGCGGCGCCCGACCCCGGGGCCATGGCGTCGGCGCGAGGATAGACTGCCACTACGGGTCGGACCGCGGGCACGACCGCCGGCTCGACGGGCCCAGTCGCCGGAGATGTCGCTTCTGCGAGCGCGAGTGGCGCCGGAGCTGCAAAGACGGACGCCGGGTCGGCGAAGGCCCGGGGCGCGGGTGACGACCATCAGGTCGCCCCTCCTTCAGCGGAAGAGGAGCGAGCTGCCGCCGGAGGAAAGGTTTCTCCAGCGAAGAGGAAGGAGCGGCGGACGAAAGCAGCGCGGGATCCAGCTCGACCCACCGAGCGTGACGAGCCGGTGGAGGAAGCGCCGTCGGCGGCGGCAGTGGTGCGTGGGGATGGCCCGCCCGAGCCTCACCAGCTACCGCTCGCGGCCTTGTCGTTCACCGAGCTGCACACGGCGCTTGGCAGCGTCCATACGGTGAGTACGGTTCCCCCCATTCCCCGAGGGTCGACTTGGTTCGGTAGGGGCGAGTCGGGCCTTCTGATTTTTTGACCGTGCGAATTGTGCTGAGTCTTGATTATGTGCAGGAGGAGGTGAAGCAACAGACAGCGCGGGTGGAAGAGGCTGCGAAGAAGAACCGCCAGCTGATCGCCATCGGCAGCGAGTTTCATCTTCTCAAACCTCTTGATGCATTGCATCTTCGACGCCCATGGTCGTCCTTCTTCTGTAGCAGAGGCGCGTGAGAAGGCGCTTGTCGAGGCTCGTCAGGGGTACATCAAGGAATCTCTCTAACGTGAGGCTGACTTCCGAGCAAAGGCGGCTGAGGCGACGGCGAAGCAGGAGAGGGTGGAAGTCGCCGACTTAACCAAGGTTCTCGAGCGCAAGAGCCAGGAGCTGGATGACGTAATCGCCGAAGACCAGGCGAAGCTTACGGCCGCGCAACAGGATCAGGATAGTGCGCGTGCGGCGGCTGCAATGCTGCGGGAGGAGCTCGCAGCGCTAAAGCTGCAGCATGCCAAGGAGCTCGTCGCGGAGAAGGAGGCGTCAGCGGCCTCTATTCTCGGCATCCAGCAGGAGAAGACCAGCTTCGAGGCCTTCGTGCGGGAGATCTCGCAGCAGCTGCTTGGTGAGTTTTGTTTCCACTTAGCTGGGGATCAGCTTTGTTACCCGTCCCCGAGCGTGGCGAACCCATCTTAGGGGCCAGTCCCCGAGTGTGGCGAGTCCGGCTTGGGGGCCAGTCCCCGAGCGTGGCGAGTCCGGCTTGGGGGCCAGTCCGCGAGCGTGGCGAGCCCATATTGGGGGCCAGCCCCCAAGCGTTGCGAGCCCATCTTGGGGGCCAGTCCCCGAGCGTGGCGAATCCGGCTTGGGGGCCAGTCCCCGAGCGTGGCGAGCCGACGGACGTTAAACGAGTGATGACTTTATCCTTTCGTGCAGGCACATGCGACTTCGTGGAAACGGCGACCCCTTGCGACTGCCTGGAGACCGCGACCACGCGTATCATCAAGTGCGCGGGGGATATATTGGCGGAGCTCCAGTATATCAGCCCGAGTGAGCGGATCCCGCGAGACGCGCAGTCGGTCTTCCGTGCCGTCGCCGATGTGCCAGCGGTGGTTGACTGGCTGCGCCGCTCGTCGTATCGCGTGGGCATCACCATGGCTCTGAGCTTGGTGCTTGATCACTACTCCGAGGGCTTTGATGTGGATGAGGTAAAGGCGGGCTTCCCATCCGATACCGGCGAGTTTGATGTCACCGAGGTGCTCCGCCTGATTGACGTGGTCTGCCCCTTCGCCGACCGCGTGCTGGCGACTGCGGACTTGGAGACCCACATCACCAGCCAGACGGCGCCGGGAAACGTTGATGGAGAAGGGAAGCCGAAGGACTTCCCCGCCAAGCGCTTGTTCCACGCGGCTGCCAACAATGCTCTGTCGACGTATCCCGTCGTCAAGTACACGCCGAAGTTCGTGTACGGAGATGATGGCCCCGAGCCGGTGGTTGGGGATGAAGCTGGCTCTTCGAAGTAGCTTTCATCGAGTTGGGGAAGTGCCCTCCTGAAACCTGTAATAAGAAATGGCTCGAATATATTTTGGTTAGGTTATTTTGTAATGACAATGCTATGTTATCGTGCGGTTTTTGTTAAGTGTTGGATGTTGTTTAGTTGGCCGAGTCGCCATGGCCAGAAGGGGCCAGTCGCTTTGGCGACCCCGATGAAGGCTACCGCTTGAATGTTTTCCTTGCCGAGCTGGGTGTCCCCAGTCGTAGTAGTAGTCGTATAGCGCGAGTAGCAGCCTCATGGGTGGAGAGTGTGGCGTTTAATTTTCGCTGTATCTAATAGTGTGCCTCTCGTCGTGGCCCGTGGGGCCAGTCGCATGGTGACTCCGAAGGGGTTCTTGATTTGGCGTGTTTTCCTTGGCGAGTCGTGGGTCTGTTTTGCGGAGTCCCTGGTCGAAGTACTTAGCCGTTCAAGTCACCTGCCTAGGGTAGAGGAGGGCGATTGCATGTTGTGCGGTGTAGCACTGTGTGGTTGCTGGGGCCCGGGGGGCTGGACGAGCGGGCGACCCTGCCGTAGGGTCCAGTCGCCGTTTTCGCTTGACGACGTAAGGGGTGGGGGTTGGTACAGTCCTAAAAGTGTGACTGACAAGCGCGCCACGCCCTTGTTAGCCGAGCTACTTGGCTGTTCTGGATTGCGCTACAAGCAGCAGCAACCGTGAATCTCCCAGTTTCTGAGGTGCGTGTCTTTGGCGATCGCCTCGTTGTGCGACCGGGAGATAGGTTTCGTGCGTTGCACGGAGGCGGGCGGCGAAATGCGAATGGAGTAATTGAATGCTTTATTGATATTATTCAAGTTTCGCATACATGGCGACTAGATGTAAAATCGCCGGAGGAGGTTGATGTTCCAGGGGCGCTCGACCTCCCTGGTGAGTGGCTCGCCGTTGTCGTCCTTGCGGGCGTCGATGAGGTAGTAGGCGTCGCTGCCGAGGACTCGGCTGATGGCGAATGGCCCTTCCCATGGGGGGATAGTTTGGGCATGCCTTTTTTTTCCTGGATTAGCCGAAGGACGAGGTCGCCTTCTTGGAAGGAGCGACTGCGGACGCGGCGACTGTGATAGCGGCGAAGGCCTTGCTGGTAGATGGCCGTCCTGGAGAGTGCGAGGTCTCGTGCTTCGTCGAGGAGATCGACATCGTCCTAGCGAGCGCATTCATTCTCCTGTTCTGCGTAGTTTACAACTCGTGGTGAGTCGTGGGCGATGTCGGTGGGCATGACCGATTCGGCGCCGTATACCAGGAAGAAGGGCGTGTAGCCGGTCGACCTGTTCGGAGTTGTGCGAATACCCCAGAGTACAGAGGGGAGTTCCTCCGCCTAGCATCCGACCGCGCGCTCCAGAGGTACCACCAGTCATGGTTTGACTCCGTGGAGGATGCTCTGGTTCGCCCTTTCTGCTTGCCCGTTCGAATCAGGGTGCGCGACTGACGCCAGGTCGAGTCGGATACCGTTCTCTTCACAGAAATCTTCCATTCCCCTTTGGCGAAATTCGTGTCGTTGTCGGTGATGATGCTGTGAGGGTATTCGTAGCGGTAGATCAACTCCCGTAGGAATTTGGTGGTTGTTTTGCCGTCACACTTCTTGATGGGTTTCGCTTCCACCCATTTGGTGAATTTGTCGATGGCGACGAGGAGGTGAGTGTATCCGCTGGGGGCTGTTTTGTACTTTCCCACCATGTCCATGCCCCGGACGGCGAATGTCCAGGTGAGGGGTATGGTCTTTAGTACCGAGCCCGGCATGTGCGACTGGCTCGCATACTTGTGGCACCCGACGCATGTGCGGACGAGGTCAACTGCGTCGGAGTGAGATGTAGGCCAGTAGAAGCCGTGTCGGAGGGCTTTGGCCACAATTGAGCGTGCGTCCGAGTGGTGCCCGCAGTCCCCTACGTGGATGTCCCGAAGGATTTTGCGGCCTTCTTCGGAGGTGACGCATCGCTGAAATACTCCGGAGATGCTGCGCTTGTAGAACTCGTTGTTGATGATGGTGAAGGACTTGCAGCGGCGCACGATCATACGTGCTTCTGCTTCATCCATCGGCGGGACTTGCCGCTCAAGGTACTTCATGTATGGTTCCGTCCATCCTTCATCATTGGAAACGACTACGACTAGCACGGAGTCGGGTGCGGACGGCTCGGCGATGTCGATCTCTCGGGGCAGACGTACCGACGAGTGGGTGAGGATGTCGAGGAATACGCCTGGAGGGGGTGGCAGTCGCTTGGACCCTAGCCTGGCCAGAGCATCTGCTTCTTCGTTCTTGCGCCTGTCGACCCACTCGACGATGTGTCCGGCGAAGCTGGCGCCGGCCTAGTCGACCGCTCGCTTGTAGGCGATCAGGTTGGCGTCAGTGGCATCACAGGCGACGGATGATTGTCTAGCGATGAGGTCGGAGTCGCCGAAGCAGAGTAAGCGTGTCGCGCCCATTTCCTTTGCAATGCGCATGCCGTGCAGCAGTGCCTCTTATTCAGCCATGTTGTTGGTGCAGGGTTCGAATCGGAGTTGCAGGACATATCTCATGATGTCACCTTTTGGGGAGGTGAGGACGACCCCTGCCCCTGCTCCTTCGAGGTTTTTGGAGCCGTCGGAGTGTAGTGTCCAATGCTTGAGGTCCACCGGAGAGTTCGGCTGCTAGGCTTCTTCCCAGTCGGCGAGGAAGTCAGCTAGCGCTTGAGACTTGACCGCGTGGCGTGATTCATATGTGATGTTGTGGACGCCGAGTTCGACTGCCCACTTGGCGATCCGCCCAGTCGCGTCGCGGTTGCGGATGATGTCGGCGAGTGGCGTTGAGGCGACCACCTTGATGGGATGCTCGTGGATGTAGGGGGCCAGTCGCCGCCAAGCCCTGAGTACTGCGTATACCAATTTCTGGTAGTGCGGGTACCACTGCTTCGACTCGATTAGGGCTTCGCTGATGTAGTAGACTGGGCGTTGTGTGAGTTGCTCCCTTCCTTCTTCCTTGCGCTCGACGACCATGACTGCACTTATTGCGCGATTGGACGCGGCAACGTACAGCAGCATGGTTTCTTGCGGGAGCGGGGCCACGAGGATAGGAGCGTTCCTCAGGGCGTTCTGGAGTTCTTCCAGGGCCTTTTGTGCTTCATCCGTCCACTCGAACGAGTCCGACTTCTTCAGGAGACGGTAAAGTGGCGCAGCCTTGTCGCCGAGTCGGGGGATGAAGTGGCTGAGTGCCGCGACTCGCCCGGCGAGTTTCTGCGCGTCGAGCTGGTAGGTTGGTCTCTTGGTTCGCATGACCACCGAGGCCTTGTCCGGGTTGGGCTCGATGCCTCGTTTGGAGATGACATATCCAAGTAGTTGTTCGGATGGGACCCCGAAGGTGCACTTCAAGGGGTTGAGCATGATCTGGTAGAGCCGCAGGTTGGCGAAGGTTTCGGCGAGGTCGGCGACTAGGTCATCTTGCCGAGTCGACTTGACCACCACGTCTTCGATGTAGACGTGGACGTTGCGACCGATCTAGCTCTCCAGGCAGCTGTTCATGCACCGCTGGTATGTAGCTCCGACATTTGTGAGGCCGCAGGTCATGGCTGTGTAGCAGTAGGCGCGGAGTGGCGTGATGAACGTCGTTTTCTCCTGGTCCTCTACTACCATCTTGATTTGATTGTACCCGGAGTAGGCGTCGAGGAAGCATAATGACTCCGACTCCGCAACTGCGTCGATGATCTGGTCGATTCGCGGTAGGACGAATGGGTCCTTGGGGCAGGCGCGGTTGAGGTTGGTGTAGTCGATGCACATTCTCAAGGTTTTGTTTTTCTTCAGCACCAAGGCTGGGTTAGCCAGCCATTTTGGGTGCTTGATTTCTATGATGAAGCCGCCAGCGAGTAGCCGGTTTACTTCTTCGGCGATTGTGCGCCGACGTTCTTCGCCCACGGGTCACATCGTTTACCGGACGGGGCGTGCGGTGGGATCGACGTGTAGTTTGTGCTCAGCAAGTTCTCTCGGGACACCTAGCATGTTAGAAGGTTTCCATGCAAAGACATCTCGATTCTCACGGAGAAACTTGATGAGCGCGCTTTCCTATTGGGCGGACAGGCCCATCCCAATGGTAAATTGTCTACTCGAGTCGTTCTCTACAAGATCTACTTGGCTAGTATCTGTTGTAGGCTTGAAAGTTGCTGCGGATGAGTCGAGCTCAGTCGGCTTCTCGAGGATGGTGGGGTCGTTGCGGTCTACTGGGTACTTGGCGAGCTCGACGATGTTGTCGCGTTCCTCGGCGATGACGGCGTCGGCGAGCTTGGCGCCGTTGTCCTCGCACTCCACGGCCAGGTCCGGGTCGCCGTGGACGGTGATGACGCCGCGCGGCCCGGGCATCTTCATCATGTTGTAGGCGTAGTGCGGCGTGGCCATGAACTTGGCGAACGTCTGGCGACCGAGGACGCAGTGGTATGGGCTACGGAAGTTGACCACCTCGAAGGATATCCGCTCGGTGTGGTAATTCACGGGTGTGCCGAAGGTCACCGGCAGCGTGACCTTGCCGATAGGGAAGGCCTTCCGTCCTGGGACGATGCCGTGGAAGGTGACGCTTGTGTGTTCGAGGCGCGAGTCGGGTAGGCCGAGGCGCCGGAAGGTGTCGTAATACATAATATTGATGGAACTCCCTCCATCCATCAGTGTCTTCAGGAGCCAGTCGGCAACCTTGGGCCCGACGATTAGCGCCACTCGCCCCGGATACGCGATACGTGGTGCATGGTCGTCACGGCTCCACGTGATGCTCTGCTCGGACAAGTTGAGCCAGCGGGGGACGTCCATGACGGCAGCGTTCACGGCCACTGCTCGCGCGAGAACTTTCCTATCGCGACGATCGCCGACCCCGGTGAATATGTGCAGTGAGCCAGCACTGTGGCCGAACCCGTCTTCCTTGTGCTGGTCCTGGTCTTTGCTATGGTCCTTGTTCTGGTAGCCGCCATTGCCTTCCTTGGCGCGGCGGGCCTTCTCTATCTAACCGCACTTTATACTCAGGAAGAGGTTCAGAAGGCAATTTTACAAATGGAATGCAACAAAGCACCGGGTCCAGATGGTTTTCCAGCAGAGTTTTATCAAACTTTCTGGGATACGATTAAATCGGACCTTCTAGATTTGTTCAGTGCCTTACACATTGGACAACTAGAATTATTTCATCTAAATTTTGGTGAAATAATCTTGTTACCGAAAGTTAATGAGGCAGAAAGGATTCAACAATATAGACCTATTTGCCTCTTAAATGTAAGTTTCAAGATTTTCACGAAAGTGGCCACCATTAGACTTAATACGGTTGCGGATCATGGTGTTCAGCCATCACAGACAGCCTTTATGCAAGGAAGGAACATCCTAGATGGATTAGCGGTTTTTCATGAGATGGTACATGAGATGCACACTAAGAAATTAAATGAGGTTATTTTAAAACTAGATTTTGAAAAGGCGTATGATAAAGTCAAGTGGTCTTTCCTACAGCAGACACTTAGGATGAAAGGATTTTCTCCAGATTGGCGTGCTCTAATAAATGATTTTGTGTATGGAGGTAGTGTAGCAATCCGGGTTAATGATGACACCGGCCACTATTTCCAAACACGAAAAGGGTTACGCCAAGGGGATCCGTTATCACCGATGTTGTTTAACATTGTAGCGTATATGTTGGCTATACTCATAGAGCGGGCCAAGTCTAATGGCCAGATTGAAGGTGTGATTCCACATCTGGTTGATGGTGGTTTATCTATCCTTCAATATGCCGACGATACAATTATGTTTATGGATCATGATCTTGAAAAAGCTCAAAATCTGAAATTAATTTTGGCGGCTTTTGAGCAGTTGTCGAGATTGAAAATCAATTTCCATAAAAGCGAATTGTTCTATTTCGGTGATGCCCAAAATGATACGGCTCTGTATAAAGAGTTGTTTGGTTGTGGGCAAGACCAATTTCCTATTCGTTATTTGGGTATTCTGATTCATTATCAGAGACTTACAATCGCGGAATGGAAATTAGTGGAAGAAAGATTACAAAAACGCCTAAGTAGTTGGAAAGGTAAATTGTTGTCCCTAGGAGGAAGATTGGTACTCATTAATTCGGTACTAACAAATATTATACTGTATATGTTATCATTCTTCATTCTACCGAAAGGAATTCTGCATAAACTCGATTATTATCGATCCAGATTCTTTTGTCAAGGGGATAGCGAGAAAAAGAAATATCGACTGGTTAAATGGACTATAGTTTGTAGTCCCAAAGATCAAGGAGGGCTTGGAGTTCATGACCTGGAGGTCAAGAATTCAACTCTACTGGGCAAATGGTTGTTTAAGCTACTTACCGAGGATGGGATTTCGCAAACTATTCTTCGGAGAAAGTATGTCGGCTCGAAGACATTATCCCAAGTGGTTTGGAAACCAAGGGATTCACACTTCTGGGCTGGTCTTATGGTGACAAAAAATGTCTTTTTTTGCCATGGTACTTTCTCGATCAAGAATGGAGCACATATATGGTTCTGGGAAGATGTTTGGCTAGACAATGCACCCTTAAGTGAACAGTATCCTGTTTTGTATAGGATTGCTCGTCGCCAAGGTGATACCATTGCCACTGTAATGGCTACCTCACCTCCGAATGTGACGTTCAGACGGGTTTTACTTGGGCAAAGACTTGTGGCATGGAATACCCTAATTCACCGGCTCAGAGATATTTATTTATCGCCTGAACCAAACAAATTTAGATGGAATCTTCATGTGGATGGTACTTTTTCTGTAAAATCTTTATACAATGCGATCCTTCTTTCTGATTTACCAGTTGATAACAATAAGAAGATTTGGAAGATGAAAATACCATTAAAATTAATTTTTTTGGATGGTATCTTCTTCGCGGGGTTATTCTCCAAAGACAATCCTGTTAAGCGGAATTGGCACGGAAGTACACGGTGTATTTTTTGTCATCAGGATGAAACCATCAAACACTTATTCTTCCAGTGCGAGTTCGCGAGATTTATATCGTCAGTCATCCAAGTAGTGTCTATCTTGTATCCTCCGACTAGTGTCGCCAATGTCTTTGGCAATTAGCTTCATGGTATCGATTCAAGGTTTAAGTTGCTTCTTAGGGTGGGGGCGCTAGCAGTTATCTGAGCGCTTTGGCTATGTAGAAATGACAAGATCTTTAATGACAAAAAATGTTCTTTGTTGCAGGTCGTCTACAGATGTACAAGTATTCTCTGTTCGTGGTTACCTCTTCAGTGAGTGGAGAACCGAGACCTATATACGGAGGTCTGTACACGGTTGGAAGCTACGGCGAGGGATACTTTTTCCCTACATAGGTGGTAGCATAGTCTACGGATAGAAGCCCCACCTACACCTTAGACGTCATATGATTCATCGTTCTAATATGTATCTCGCCTAGTTTTCTTTATATATCATTTTTGACTTGAGACAATAAAACGGCTGTGTGCATTCTGGTTATGCAGAAGCTCTTTATCGAATTTTTTTTATACGTTCCATTTGCGGCGCCGCTTTAGAGACGCGCCGAAATATCTTTGTGTCCCGAAAATGTCAGTTTGGGATCTCACCTGTCCCGAGCTCGTCCAACCGCATTAATGGAGTGAGTACTGAGTATGCTGTACTGAGCTTGCACCAAGGAGGTACAGTATGAGGATCAGCCCATCGCTAGCCGTATACGGACTAGAGAGGTGTGGTTGTCCGTTGTCCGGTACCAGCACCCTGAGCTGTCCGGCCTACGCAGGTCGACACTAGCGTTCACTTCACTATCCTTGCCCGTGACACGATCGACCTCCGGCGGCAAGCTACCTAGGTATACGTAGTGCGCGTCCCCTTCCGGCATGAATGCGTAGCTTCGATCCACGGTGTCGCTGATGCGCACGTTCCGTTTTAGCTGCCGGTTTATGTACCTCTTCCGGCCTAGAGAAAACCTTGGGAGATTGTTCTCAAGCAACTTTCGGCTAGTGTTAGTTCAGCCACTGAAGAAAGGGAAATGGACAGCGCAGCAGTAACGTACAGTGGATCTCCGGCCGATGTGTCGGACGATAGGGACGGCTGATAACTGCAGCTGCCGTGAGTTTAGCTAATGACATGTTCAGCAAGAACTTCACGGGGAAGACCATGTACTTATGTATAGAAAAAGCGATTCCTAACCTTCTCTCCTCTTTTTGAACCGGTTCAATACATAGCAGGAAATAGATTCATTGTATCTAACACAAGATGAGGCTCAACATATTGGTTCGCTTCTTTCATGCAAAAGTAGGACCTAGTACTAAAACAGTGAGAGAGAAAGGAGATGCATGCATGCACTCATTGAGCAGAGAGAGTCCTACAATCAGTTCAATCATAAGAGCACAACCTAAACGGTTCCAAATTCTGACAATAATTTTTTAAACCGACGCTACATAATACATGGCCTAGAAGACGGTTCAAAACCCGCATAATAACTGCAAAGAGATGTCAGCTTGAGAACATAAGCATAAATATTTAGTTTCATGCACCATTCTTGCGATGGCGACTAGGCTATGGGTGATGCAATAACTCTCCCGCAGCTTCTTTCACTTGCCTCGGAGAGATCTCATGTGCGGGTTGATGGTTCCGGCATAGGTGTCAACATGAATCCATGAATTCACTAGTGGAAAACACGGATTCAGTCCCGCTGCATTTGGGCTTTAGTTTCGGTTCTGCAACCAGGATTGCACAATCGGACTAAAACCCTCTACTTTTAATCCCGGTTCAAATATAAACCGAAACTAAATGGTTCTCCACGTGGTGCGGCCATGAGGCTCGTGGTAGAGGACCTTTGGTCCCGGTTCGTAAGCCGAACCAGGATTAAAGGGTCTCTACCACGGCAGAGAAAATGGCCGTTTCTCTGCCGCGGCAGAGAAAATGGCCGTTCTTCTGCCGCATTTCTCTGTCGTGGCGTAATTTCAGGGTTTTATGTTATTCATTCAATTCTGTAATGCACATCTCATTCAAGAAACCACAAATATCGTTATGAATATATAGACATCATCATGAAATACAGTACACGTAATGCATGTTTACAATATAAAGTCAATCATCTTTACCATATATATTTCAAATCCCTAATGTCAAATATGAACTGGAGCTATGACCTCCCTAACTAAGAATCCCGCAAATTCCTCTTGAATTGCTCGCATGTGATCCACCGTTAGGAGAGAGTCCCCCACGCGTTCCATCTAATTTAAAAAAAGGAGATCAATATATCTGAATGGAACTCAATACAATTAATGGTAATAAAATAAGAGTGTGAAATATCGTTCACGTACTTTAAGATCATGTATAGCCGTCTCCGGCTCCCGGTGATAGGCCATCTCGCGAATGAACTCGCAGACGTAGTATCCACATAAGTTATTCCCGGATTTATGCTTCAAACACTTTACGAAAAAATAGTTCGATCAAACTAATAATCAAGCATGGTATTGAAACAAAATAAATAGATTCGCAGACATAGCTATAGTACTACTGTTGCGGTCAGAAACCCACCGGCGAGCAGCGACGGGCAACACAGTAGAGCCGGGAACAACTTAGGGCTGCGGCTGGCCCTGGTCCCTCCGAGCGACGGCCCGCAAAGCCTCCGGCACGCACGTCCGATGCTGGTGCAAGGGCGTGCCACCTGACCTATACCTGGTCAGGAAGGTGATGGAGATGCCTCGCTTAGTTTCCTGCATGGCATACACGTAAACATTAAATACGAGCCTCGATCGGCTCTCAGGTTATCCTGTGAATCGGCTCGAGGAGCCGATCCACCCATGATTCGCACGAGATGTACGAATATATGGTGGTCCTGCTTGATCAAGATAAAGCTAAAACGATCTACGACGATTTAGGGTTTTCACCGCATAATCGGATCATCCTACTCACGATTGGGCCTCGCGGTCACGTACGGTGATCGTAAGCCGATCCTAGACAAGGCCTAAAAACCAACACGAGGTTGATCCCCGGAACATCCTGTCTAGGGCTAGCAAACTACACCCTACGCGTCGCTGGATCCTCCAACCCTTTGTAAGGCCTAACTATTGCAGATATTAAACTAATCCTTGAAGAACAAGGAGCAACCGTAACGGATCGGATCTACTAAATAATGATCAAGCGGGGTGCCCCTACACCTAAGATAGGTGTAGGCGGCTAGATGTCTAAGGGTTGCACTACGACAAAGCATATGATACGAAGAACAATGCTAACCCTAACACATCTAAGATAACTACGTTGCTCGCCATCAAAAGGCTTCAAAGACGAGCAACGCATGGCAACGAATAAACTTGTACTGCCTAGATCGCAAGAGGCAGCATGATGCTTACCCGGAAGAAACCCTCGAGACGAAGGAGTTGGCGATGCGCCTAGATTGATTTGTGGTGAACGATGATTGTTGTTTTATTTCATAAACCCTAGGTACATATTTATAGTCCAGGGGACTTTCTAATTTAGGCGTGCACCTAACCGTGCACGGGTTAAACTCTATCTTTCAATCTAAGATGCGATCTACTATATTACAGATACACGGGCAATCTAGCCCAAACTTTGCATAACAGGCCGATTCACGTATTTCTTCCATGTATATTCTTCAAATCCATCTTGATCGCGGCCCACCTCTGACTCGGTCAAATTCTGGTGATAACACATGCCCCCCTGGTTTTGGAATTGATAATTCCAAAATCACTCTGTTTTTTCTTCGTCGGGTCATGTCGTGGCAGAGCAGAACCGTTGCAGTATCCTTCATCATGATGCCTTGTCTTCTCAACTTCTCTGCAAAATTTGATAGTTTTAGCATCACTTCCTCGGAAACTGCAATGGCATTAAATCTCCACTAGGCTCCTCATTATTTAACCGTGCCGATTGATTAGCCCTCTTCATCCCCTTCCTCTGTTCTAGCTATCGGCACCAAAAAAACCCTCTTTCCCTGTAGCAATGTCTTCCTCTTCCTCCGTCTCCTCAGGCCTCTCCCTCCAGTCTTTCTCCTCGAGCGAGCCGGAGTGGAACTTCGATTTCGTGCCAGAGGGCCTACCCGAGGATCTCGTCTGGTCAGATGGGGCCATGCCCCTGACTGACGGGGAGGATGACCTCCGATTCCTGATTGACGGAGCACTGGAGGCGGAGAGCGACGACGACGACCCTCCCTTCCGGGGTAAATTCACCTCCATCACCAAAGAAGAAAAAGAGGATGGCGAAGACGAAGACATCTCCTCTGACACGAAGAAGGAACAGGAGGACGACACCTCCTCCGACGAACCGCCGCCAAAGCGCATCCGTGGCTGGGCTTGGTCAGATGAGGACGATGATGATGACGAGGAAGAAGCCTCCGCTGAAGGTTACAGTAGCAGCAACGAGGAACTCGTCGACAGCAGCAATGATGGCAGCTACCCCAGCGATGGCGAAGACAGCAACAGCCCTTAGAGTAGGGACCTACTAGCATAGGATTAGCAGTAGCAATCTGTTCCTTTTGTTGAACAATCGGCTTCTCTTTGTAAGAAATCTTATTATCAATGAAAAACTTCCTTTGATTTTGCCGATGTCCTTTATGCTGACTTAGCTGATTTTTCCTCATCTGACTTTGTCGATTGTTAGCCTAACCAATGCTCAATGACCGGTGGCAACGCATTGGTCTCTCACGATAATCTGCGAGACAGGCCAATTCAGTCATCCCTCCAAGTTAGCCAGCTCCGCCGACGACGATAGCACTTGGTACAGCCGATCGCAGCAGGCCGGCGATTTGGTCTTGAGCGGGCGTCCTTAAGAGAGCCCTGGAACTGTTGCTGAATCAGCTTGGATGCTGAAACTGATAACTCTGTAACAAAAGCACCACTCTTCAGAACAGTTGCAATGTAGAGCCAGCTGATTCCAACCAAATTGGCTCTCCAGAGCCAAGAACCTTTCGGGCGAGTTGCCCCCCAAGCCTCATCCAAGGCGAGAACAGTAATGAATCAGCCAAATGTGTCACCATCGGCTTCCAAGTTATAATGCAGAACCAGCCGATTCCAACAAAATCGGCTCTCCAGAGCAAAGATTTTTCAGGGCGAGCTGCCCCCCGAGCCTCTTCAGCTCCCATCAAAACGTGGCAGGGAAGCTTACGCCCAAAGAACCGACGCACTGAAAGGGTTCGGAAAGATCAGCAAATCCGTTCCTTGAACTAAGAAGCCTCAAACATAATGGCTTTCCGACTCCTCCTAGTTCAATCCTTTGCGCCTTGCTGATCAGCTCCCATCTTTGGCAGACTGATGCAACTTCCGGTGAGGATGTTTTGAATTTCTGATGCCCTCCAAGACTCTGGACGTAACAACCTCTGGAAGTGACATCGACCAAGCCGCCACCTTAGTCCACGCCAGGCAAAACGCCATAGCCGCTTGATTCGTTATCGGCTGTGCTCATGCTCCTAGGATAGGTATGCTTCCTTTGTTGGACTCACCCTTAACCTGATCTGCATGCTTACACTGGCACCGCTGAACTTGAAGACTTGCAGAAGGAGTTGGAGGTCTTGAGAAGGAATTCATCCAGTAGAGCCTCTCCTTGTAACTCAACAACTGCTCCATCGGGCTTATATCAGCTGTACCTCTTGAGTCGATGGCCATGCATCGGCTTTATATTCTAAAGTCGATGTCTGTGCATCGGCTGTATACCCACTATGAGTATTTTTTTTTTTACTGGCCGATTTTTTTTTTACTGGCCGATTTTTTTACTGGCCGATTTTTTCTACTGGCCGATTTTTTCTATCGGCCCCCAACATTTCACTACACACACGTTCATCTGCACATGTTCATCTGATTAGGTGCCCCCCGAGCCGAATCTGTCAGGGAACTGCAGATATCGGCTCTGTAGTTAACCAAGGCACATGTATTTGCACGTCGGCTCTGGTAGGACCAATGTTGATTCTTCCTAACTCATCAGCCGACGTAAAACCGCTGCCCAGTAGATCGATGTTGAACACAAGCAGAACATGTGGTGAGGATAATTTTGGCCGATTGCTGGAATCGGCCTCCCTATTAATCGAAGCGCTCAATGTAGGTTTTGTAATGTTCCTTCATAGATCTTTGGGGCCGATCCCAAGGATCGGCCTCGCCACGTTTGCTCATCGGTTTGCTCTTGCTACATGGTCAGGCCAGTGGATAAGACTAGCCTAACCTTGCCCTTCGTCACGTTGATGTGCTCGCAGTCGTCAAAATTGGGTGCCTCGTGTAATCCTGGAGCACTAAACTCCGTCGGAAGGACGAGCACCATGTTTGTGCCAGCCGATGTCTCATCATCGGCTTTCTTTTGCTTGGGCGCCACTCCATTTTCCGTGGTCGACCCTCTTCATCCAGGGTTCGCTGAATTTTCGCGGCCAGATCAGGCCGTGCCTTCCTTAGCGTGTGCAGGTATAACCTTTCGGCTTCCTCCAAGCCGCGCAATCGCTGAACCCTACGCTTTTGGGAACGGCTGAGTCCATCAGGGCACCACCTTGGTCGGTGGTACCTGTCTTCTTCTTCTTCGTCTTCCAAATCCTCGAGATCTTCCATCCGAGGGGACTCAGCGTGTTTGCTTCGAGGTGGGAGAGGCCCTAGACGTTTGAACACGGACACGTTAGCTGCGTCCTTCCTCTTCTGTCTATATTCTGGGCAGTTGCCGATTGTAGGCAATCGGCTCATTCCTGAATCCCAGCAGTGTCTGAAGAAGGGACAGTCCCAGTGCCTATCTTCGTCGTCTTGCTCCCTCGATTCTTCCTTGGCACGGCGCTCGTACTCCTCCTCATCGCGATCATGCCGACGATGTCTCCTGGCATCCCTAGCCAGACGGTCTCTATCATCATCGTCGCTGGATCGTCGGCGTTGGCTATATTGACTCACATACTTATTGAGGAGGTGATCAGAGAGAGGTCGCTGATATCTTATGTTCTTCACTTCTCCCTCTGTGACGTAGCGCTTGCCATCGTGACGGAGCCGATCGCGTGGAGCGGCCTCCTCCGTGTCCTTGCTACGAGAGCAGCTGCCCTCGTCTCCATCCTTGCCAGAGTGGTGCCCAGGTCCTACCATGTTGATGCTGAACGAGGATCCTGGCTGGCAACCTTCAGGGTAAGTGCACTCCACCATGTTAACGGCGGGAAAGGGGTGGGTGTCGACCTTCATGGCGTACTGGTTGAAAATCAGACGTCCTTGTTCTATCGCCATTTGGATCTGCTGACGCCACACCCTGCAGTCGTTGGTGGCATGGGAGACCGAGTTATGCCATTTGCGTGTATGGCTTTCCGTTCAGCTCTCTGTACCGTGGGGATTTTGAGGCCTTCGGGTATCTTCAATCGCTTCTCCTTGAGTAAGAGGTCGAAGATTTGCTCAGTTTAGTCACGTCAAAATCGAACCCTCTGGGCGGACCTGGTGGCTTAACCCATTTGCAGGACACGGGGGTTGCCCCCCGAGTCCATTCAGCCACTGCTACCTCTTGATCTCCCGCAGAGCCTTCGTCTTCATCTGCCTCAACCAGGACTACCGCCCGCTTGAATTTGTCCTGGTACAAGTCCGGATGGCGCTGTTCATATGCTGACAGCTTCGAACCATGTGCGCCGTTGAAGGGTAGTCTGCTTGGGAGGCCATATCCTTGATTTGTGATGCAAGGCCCACCACTGCCAACTCGACTGCTTCTTTTTCAGTCACACGAGCCGAATAACATCGGTTCCTCAGATTTCTGAAGCGCTGGACGTATTCTGCCACAGTTTCTCCACGCTTCTGACGTATCTGCGCCGGATCGGCAAGGCCGGACTCGGAAGCTTCGAGTGGTACCGCATGTGGAACTGTTCTTCCAATCGCTTCCAAGTCCGGATCGAGTCTGGTGGCAACGAAGTGTACCACCCGAAAGCCGATCCCGTGAGGGACTGTGCGAAGAACCTCACGCGTAGTGGATCCGACGCTGAGGCCGTTCCTAGCTGTGCCAAATATCGGCTCACATGCTCGATGGAGCTGGAACCATCTGATCCACTGAATTTGGAGAAATCAGGGAGCCGATATTTGGGTGGTAGCGGGACCAGTTCGTACTCATCGGGGTACGGCTTGGAATAGCCGATTGTCCTCCTTTTCGGCACCATGCCGAACTGATCTCTTAGTATAGTACTGATTTGATCCGCGGTGCTGGCTGCAGGAGTCGAACTCTGAAGATTCGCCGGGGTGGCGTACTTAGCCAGCCATGCTTGCTTTTCCAGCTCTGAGCCAACTGCAGGAGCTGAGCTCTGGAGGTTCATCGGAGTGGCATACTTAGCTAGCCACGTCTGCTTCTCAAGATCTGTCGCTGACGTTCCTCCCGCTTTTCCAGAAGTCCCTGCTGTCGCGGTCTGGTTTGTGAGCGCCCAGTTACCGCAGTCTGGCACATATGTGCACATGTACCCGTGAGGGATCTCCTTAGGCGCCTCATGCAAGAACTGGCAGTCACTAGGGTCACCACCGATCTTGTAGACGACGAATGCCGGTGAATTTGGCACTTCTGGTGCTGCCAACGCAAATGGCAGCGGTGGACGGGACTGGAGTGGCATCTCTCCTTGGTATGTCCCGAGAGCTGGTCCTGACGGAGAGTACTGGTGCCTCATGATCTCCTGGATCACCCGAAGAGCGACACGCTCCAAAGTATTCACCAGGTTCTCAGAGTGGCGGTGCAGCGAGTGAGCCACCATGTAGTTAATCTCCTGACGCAGGGACCTGGTGCGTTCCTCTGACGGGGCGGACAGGTCTATTCCATCGAGCGCACCATCAGGCGAGAACCCTTTCCACCTGATGCCATGTGAACGGGTTCTGTGAAAAGAGCCGATGAGGTCGGCTTCGAGGATCGCTTTGACCTCGTCATACTTCTTCTTGAGCTCATCGGTCAGATCCTCGTACATGACTGGGGTGCCGTCCGCCATCTCACATGTAGATGGCGATGTGGTTGATGTAGAAGATGGTCCCACCGGGCGTGCCAGAATGTGTTGCGGTCAGAAACCCACCGGCGAGCAGCGACGGGCAACACAAAGAGAGCCGGAACAACTTAGGGCTGCGGCTGGCCCTGGTCCCTCCGAGCGACGGCCCGCAAAGCCTCCGGCACGCACGTCCGATGCTGGTGCAAGGGCGTGCCACCTGACCTATACCTGGTCAGGAAGGTGATGGAGATGCCTCGCTTAGTTTCCTGCATGGCATACACGTAAACATTAAATACGAGCCTCGATCGGCTCTCAGGTTATCCTGTGAATCGGCTCGAGGAGCCGATCCACCCATGATTCGCACGAGATGTATGAATATATGGTGGTCCTGCTTGATCAAGATAAAGCTAAAACGATCTATGACGATTTAGGGTTTTCACCGCATAATCGGATCATCCTACTCACGATTGGGCCTCGCGGTCACGTACGGTGATCGTAAGCCGATCCTAGACAAGGCCTAAAAACCAACACGAGGTTGATCCCCGGAACATCCTGTCTAGGGCTAGCAAACTACACCCTACGCGTCGCTGGATCCTCCAACCCTTTGTAAGGCCTAACTATTGCAGATATTAAACTAATCCTTGAAGAACAAGGAGCAACCGTAACGGATCGGATCTACTAAATAATGATCAAGCGGGGTGCCACCCCTACACCTAAGATAGGTGTAAGGGCGGCTAGATGTCTAAGGGTTGCACTACGACAACATATGATACGAAGAACAATGCTAACCCTAACACATCTAAGATAACTACGTTGCTCGCCATCAAAAAGGCTTCAGTACGAGCAACGCATGGCAACGAATAAACTTGTACTGCCTAGATCGCAAGATGCGATCTAGGCAGCATGATGCTTACCCGGAAGAAACCCTCGAGACGAAGGAGTTGGCGATGCGCCTAGATTGATTTGTGGTGAACGATGATTGTTGTTTTATTTCATAAACCCTAGGTACATATTTATAGTCCAGGGGACTTTCTAATTTAGGCGTGCACCTAACCGTGCACGGGTTAAACTCTATCTTTCAATCTAAGATGCGATCTACTATATTACAGATACACGGGCAATCTAGCCCAAACTTTGCATAACAGGCCGATTCACGTATTTCTTCCATGTATATTCTTCAAATCCATCTTGATCGCGGCCCACCTCTGACTCGGTCAAATTCTGGTGATAACAACTACTTACATGGCGATCTTGAAATATAAGCTCCGATTTCCATTCACCCGGTGCAGTCTTGATGAACCGTTTCCAAGCCCTGGCCGGGAAAGAAAAAATGAGTAAATGAGTGATTAGATACTTAATATCAGGAAATGAGAACAAAAGATGTCGATACAGGGCGATATTATTACCTCTGGAGCAGGGCAGCCATGTTCGCCCATTGCCGATGCTCTTTACGTTTCGAGTCCATAACAAGTACTACTCCTTTCTGAAGCTGAATGGTTAGGAGAATATAATAGAATTTGCGCACGGATAACTCAGAAGATTATTTAAGACTTAACATCGAGTAAGCGAAATCGAATATGTATAAAACAATAACACTCACTTGAAGTTGTAAGGGAAGAATATTTCCGATTTGTTTTGTTGCTTATGTAAAAACATTAGCATGTTATCCTCTGTGTCTTTGGGGAATTGGTTTACCGTAACTTCATGAACGGTGTTTGGGTCAATGAACCCAATGTCATAGAGTCCGCCTCTTTTGCATTCAGGCATCTTCATTCTGCATAATACATAGTGTATAAAAGAATATAGTGATGATAATTGCTAGTGCAATGAACGAGCTGTGCTAGAGACTTAATTTCAGAAATAAATCACTTATAGAGAGGGTTTTGTCGAGGGTGTCTTGATTGAATAACTGAAATAGTTCTTCAAAGTCAATGTTTACCTCCTCGTTTCTTCGGAAGTAATGTTGATCTTTAATTCCCACTGTCAGTACGATCTTCAACTCCCTGCAGGCTTGTATGTACCAGTCATGCAACTTTCGCATTTGAGTCCCTAGATGCGGGAGCTGGTCAGGTCTGATGAGAGGCTGCGCGTATGTGTATGTGTATGTGAGTTCAGCCATGGGGAAGTAACCTTCGTACTGAACAGGTGCTCCAAGATCTCTAGCCACCCGTTGGATGATCTCTGCCATCTCCGGATAATCATAGGAGTGCACGATCAAGGGGTACCGATTGATTTTCCTATTGTCCAAGCTAGGCAATTGTTGTTCCTTTTAAGGGTCTACTTCTGTACTCTCTCTCATAATCCGCTCTAGAGGACTGCCAAGAGAGCGGTCATAATCAGTTGCCAACTCAGCTTGCTTTGCTCTCGTCTCGGCAAAGTGCCTCACTGTATTCGGTGGTATAAACAGCTTTGGCGGAGGCTTCTTCGGTGCAAAATGCGCCTTCATCTAGGCCTTTACGATTTCTTTGTTTTGCACATCAGTCCTCACGTATGGTAACAACTTAGGAGTCTTAGACCTCTTCGGAGTTGATGATCTCTTCGGAGCTGTAGTACTGGCCGCGATACTCTTTATATTTTGCCGAGTCTTCTTAGACGGCAGAGTCAGCGGAGTCTCCTTTCGAGGAGGAGGCATGGAGTATGTTCACGCGGAGGAGACTGCGGATGCAGCAGATGCGGCGGATTATGAGCTGGATGTGGCCTACTTGGCTTCTAACCTAGAAGCACAATGTATTCCTTTCGCCATAGAACGGTGGTTTCCCCATCTTAACCTGCAGGGTGGTCAAGCATCAACAGCTCATATCCTGCCATCACTTCATGCACCCCCGCAACAGCATAGCCGTCTGGAACCGAACGACAATGGTAAGTTATTGTAGGTGAGACATAGCCGACCGCCGCCTTCATGGATATGTTCACAACTTTTACATGCAGCTCACAAGGACGGCTCTCTGTGATATCATCCACGGGGTAGAGAGGAGCCAACATCACATGATCATCATAACTATTATCGAGCTATGTGGAAGCCACACTGCTTTTCCGGTGCTGAGATTGCTGCGGGTTGATAGCATCGAATGCATGATCTTCATGATGCCCCTGAGATCGCTGGCTAAGTACTTTGTTAATTTGGGCTATATGTTCCTCTTCTGCCCTCATTTGTTCCTGCGTCTCCCTCATAGATTCCTCTAAGGACGCTGAGCGATCTACTTCCCTTGCCTTTCTCCTCTCATGGCTTTTATCAGGAAATATCTTCCTTTCCTCGGGAAAGCCATACTTCCATGGAAAGGAGCCTGTTGTGTCTCGTGTTCATCCGTCGTGTTCTTTATTCCCAAGGGCACGTGTTAGCTCGTCGTTCTCTCTTTCAGGATGGAACCTCCCCTTCTGCATGTACTTATGTGCAGCTATAAGGGCTTCACCGGGTTTTCTGAGATGTTCTTTTGTATGAATACACTTCCCTCTTTCTGGGTCCAACTTTCCCCAAACCCCGTAGAACCACTCCTTGGACCGTTCGATCCAATCAGATTTCTCTGTATCGATCCCTTTGTTGATCAGTTCCGCCCCAGCTTTCTCCCATTTAGGCATGTTAGCCTTGTAGCCACCTGGACCCGTAATATGGTGATATTTCTTCAACGAAGCATTTGCCTTATTTGTTTCCGACCTTTTCTTAGTTTTATCTGAAAGCTTGAACTTCACGAATTCGGGCCAGTGATCTTTTATCTTCTCATGCGCTCCAGTGAATTCCGGAGTCTTGTTTATCTTGACAAAGTCACGGAACAATCTTTTCTTGTGGTTCCTGAATTGTTCGGACATCTTCTTAAGACCAAACTCCTTGACTTTCTTCTCTATCTTTCTGGCTATATCGGGATTCTCCTCTACAGGTTGGGTGAAATGTGCCATGAGGTGACGCCAAAGGTTGTTTTTTGGCTATATCATCGACATAAGTAACTTCTTCAACCTCTTCAGCCTTTGGCTTGTGCTAGTATCGAACGGTGATCAGGATGCAGTCCCTAACAAGCAATCCGCATTGACCTACAAATAATTTTGCCGCCTTCTCAGGAGCAGTCGGTCGGCCATTATGAGCGATTTCGATGATGTCGAACCTAGCACCATCGGCCAACTTTTTGGCCGGGCCTCGCTTCGAATTTACAGAAGATTGGCTCGATCCGGAGGGCCAAAAAAGAAAGAATTCATCATCAATATATATATATATATATATATATATATATATATATATATATATATATATATATACACAAATCAGTTAATGCATCTAGTGAACTTTGAAATAACTAAGGTTTCAGAGTCGTCATCTTCTCCTTCACTGGAGCCATTATCTTCTTCCTCACCGGAGCAATCATCTTCTCTTTGCTCAAGATCCTCCGCTCCCTCACCGGAGTCATTCTGATACGTTGCGGTGACATCGGCATCTCCGCCGCCGGCTATGAGGTTCGCCATCAATTCTTCTTGTACTTCTTCTCTTTCAGCGTCCATAGTTTCTACAACGACTTGCAAGTTATAGGAACCATCATATAATCACAATATAAATATTAATTAAGGATAATGCACAAAATAGAGATTGGAGTTAAATATATAGTTATTAATTAAGGAAAATGTAGTGCTCAAAACAGAGATTGTAGTTACATGTGTAGCTCGGGTACATTTTTATTTAACCCGGCCTAATACATCACTACAACCTCTCAACGTCGACCGGGTGCTGAGCCGCGGGCGATGAACACCCAAAGATACGGAACAGTCAGAGGATCATAGCTCACGTGACATCCATGTATAACCGCCCATCCGTTCCTATACATGGTGTCCAACACATGCATGTAATGGCGAACGTGGTCGTCCTCCTCCCTAATGCGGCGATGTACCACCTCCTCGGGGGTCGGCTCCTTCCGCACCAATCGTGGCCCACGCGATCGCCACAAAAGAAGATCCGGGTCGATGGCGGGACCTGGATTCTGCACCAAGGTGCGTGCCCCGGAAGGTAACACCTCCCAGTGCTAGCCCGACGGAACCCAGTCCCGGACATCGGTCATCATCATAACGTGGCTAGAGCCCAGTCCACAACGCGGGCGCGGCATCGTGGCTACGAAAACTAAATCATATATATACTAACATAATTAAACAAACATAATATTGTGCTAAATAAACAAATTATATATACACACTACTAATATAGTTCTATAACTAATATTTCTAACTAATACTACTACTCATAATTAGTAAGTAAATATTTATAACAAATTATTTTAACTAGTATTTCTAACTAAATATTTCTACTACTATAATTACTACTAATATTTCCAACTATAGTATTAGTAGTAGCAAAATTTTAAAGGGATTAAAGGGTCTCTACCGCGGTAGACAAAATGGCCATTTCTCTGCCGCGGCACAGGTTTAGGGTGGAGCAGCATTTCTCTATTCACGACAGAGTTTCAGGGTTTTATGATATTCATTCAATTTTACTAATACTAAAAAAATTCAACTAATACTACTACATATAAATTTCACTACTAATACTATTTTTTTCTAGTAATACTACTAGATATAAATTTCATACTAATACTCAAGTTTTTCTAACATATCAATTTCACTACTAATTTTTCTAACAAATACTACTACTAATACTAAACTATATATATTACTACTAATACTACTACATACAAATTAGTGCTAATTTTAAAAAAAAAACTTACCAAATTAATGGAGGAGGCCGGCGGTTGATACGTCTCAAACGTATCTATAATTTCTTATGTTCCATGCTACTTGATTGATGATACTCACATGTTTTATACACACTTTATGTCATATTTATGCATTTTCCGGCACTAACCTATTGACAAGATGCCGAAGAGCCTGTTGCTGTTTTCTGCTGTTTTTGGTTTCAGAAATCCTACAAAGGAAATATTCTCGGAATTGGACGAAATCAACGCCCAGGGTCTTATTTTTCCACGAAGCTTCCAGAAGACCGAAATGATTACGAAGTGGGGCGACGAAGCGCCGCCACGCCAGGGCCGCGCGGCCAAGGGTGGGGCCGCGCCGCCCTATTGTGTGGGGCCCTTGCGTCGCCCCTAAACCTACCCTTCCGCCTACTTAAAGCCTTCATCGCGAAAACCCCAGTACCGAGAGCCACGATACGGAAAACCTTCCAGAGACGCCGCCGCCGCCAATCCCATCTCGGGGGATTCAGGAGATCGCCTCCGGCACCCTGCCGGAGAGGGGAATCATCTCCCGGAGGACTCTTCATCGCCATGATCGCCTCCGGAGTGATGTGTATTTCATAATCCATTCTTATTCTATAACCCTTTAAATAAATTTCCCTAAAATGTAGGGGATGGTCCATGAATTAATCTAACCATCAACTAAAAAAAACATCTTGTCGGGTAAGTTCCGACCCGCACGAAAGGCGTAACGATCTGGGCACTGTGTCGGAGAGAGGCTCGGTGAAATAGACATGTCTGTGAAGATGCGGACTACCTGCACCTGGACAGAAAGACCCTATGAAGCTTTATCATCACCGCAGTAGAGTTTAACCACCAAATTCGGGATGGATTGGTGTGGTTCCTCTACGCCTAGGACACCAGAATATCGAACCATGAACGAGGAAAGGCATGAGATAAATATTGGCTAGTAATTGTGAAGCCCCAATTCTTGACTGAACGGGACACGAAAGGCCTCTGCCCTCCCTCTCTATCTATCCAAGAGAGAAATTCATATTTCCTTTTTATTTAAGACCTCTTTTGCCCATCTCAGTTCTACTGCTTATTTGGATGTCTATGTGATCCATAGAAAGTCGGTAATATAATACATACATACAATTATGTATGTATAACTATAAGAAAAAGGAGGGGGAATTAGATAAGATTAAGAAAGATCGTGGATTAGAACTCAGGGGAAATACGGCCGGGTGGCACTAATTCGAATCCCTCAGGCAAAATAAGAACAGCGCCCACATTCAACCCTCCCCTTTTTCCATTAGCAAGAACTTGTTTCAATCCAAAAATGTTCCATCTTAGAAAAGTGGATTCGTTCCAAAAAAAAGTTCCCGAAGCTGCTAATGGTAAGCAAGAAGATTGTTTACGAAGAAACAACAAGAAAAATTCATATTCTGATACATAAGAGTTATATAGGAATCAAAATAGTATTTTATTTTCTTTTTTAAAAAGAAAAATAGATTTCATTGAAGTAATAAAACTATTCCAATTTGAATAATTGTTGAGAAAGAATCGCAATAAATGCAAAGATGGAACATCTTGGATCCGAGTTACATTTCCGTATGATTCGTGCTAATATTGGCATTCTCGGGTCCATGGAATGGAAGAGATAATTAAATTAATTATGCTTTGAGCTTCTACTTTCATTTAGAATTTAGGCATTATTTTCCCCCTTGCTTCCAAAAAAAGAGTAAAGAAATACTAATGGCAACTCTTCGAGTCGACGAAATTCATAAAATTCTCCGCGAACGTATTGAACAATATAATAGGAAAGTAGGGATTGAGAATATTGGTCGCGTAGTTCAAGTGGGGATGGGATTGCTCGTATTATAGGTCCGAAAACACAAGTTTTCTTGAAGCCTCTTGCTCATATCTCTCATCAAAGGGTGCTATTCTATAATGTTTCTTTAGCAGATCCCCCGCTAATCCGAGCGAGCTTTCAAATATTTGTCCCACATTCATTCGGGAGGGTACTCCTAAGGGATTGAAGACCATATCAACAGGTGTTCCATCTTGCAAATAGGGCATATCTTGCCTAGGCAAAATTTTGGAAATGATTCCCTTATTCCCATGTCTTCCAGCTACTTTATCCCCAACTTTGATTTCACGTTTCTGTAAAATATATACACGAACCATCATTACATTCCTAACTATTCTCCTTTCGGAGGTACTAGACCATCATACAACCATAATTGAAACCCAACTCAGCTATGAAAATCTGTCGTTTAAGGTGGATTGGGCCTCGTCATAAGGTCCTACCACGAGAGATGGATCCAACAGGCCTTCAAATGCAGATAAATTGGGTTGTGCCGAGCCTTGAGGGTAGTTCACCCCTGGACTATGGGTCCATAGCATTAGCTAGATGGTTGTCTTCTCCTCATTGGGCCATCATGTTAGATCTTGTGAGCTTCCTATCATGATCAAGATCATCTATTTGTAATGCTACATGTTGCGTTTGTTGGGATCCAATGAATACGGAATACTATGTTATGTTGATTATCAATCTATCATATATGTGTTGTTTAAGATCTTGCATGCTCTCCGTTGCTAGTAGAGGCTCTGGCCAAGTTGATACTTGTAACTCCAAGAGGGAGTATTTATGCTCGATAGTGGGTTTATGCCTCCATTTAATGCAGGACAGGATGAGAAAGTTCTAAGGTTGTGGATGTGCTGTTGCCACTAGGGATAAAACATCAATGCTTTGTCTAAGGATATTTGTGTTGATTACATTACGCACCATACTTAATGCAATTGTCTGTTGTTTGCAACTTAATACTGGAAGGGGTGCGGATGCTAACCCAAAGGTGGACTTTTTAGGCATAGATGCATGCTGGATAGCGGTCCATATACTTTGTTGTAATGCCCAATTGAATTTCACACTACTCATCATGATATGTATGTGCATTGTTATGTCCTCTTTATTTGTCAATTGCCCATCTGTAATTTGTTCACCCAACATGCTATTTCTTATTGGAGAGACACCACTAGTGAACTGTGGACCCCGGTCCATTCTTTTACATCGAATACAATCTACTGCAATACTTGTTCTTTACTGTTCTTCATCATTGTCCACACTATACAATTAATCCTTTGTTTACAGCAAGCCGGTGAGATGGACAACCTCACTGTTAAGTTGGGGCAAAGTATTTGGATTGTGTTGTACAGGTTCCACGTTGGCGCCGGAATCCCTGGTGTTGCGCCGCACTACACTCCGTCACCAACAACCTTCACGTGCTTCTTGACTCCTACTGGTTCGATAACCTTGGTTTCTTACTGAGGGAAAACTTGCCGTTGCACGCATCACACCTTCCTCTTGGGGTTCCCAACGGGCGTGTGCTTTACGCGTCATCAAAATAGTTTTCTAGCGCCATTTGCGGGGAGATCAAGACACGCTGCAAGGGGAGTCTCCCACTTCCAATCTCTTTACTTTGTTTTTGTCTTGCTTTACTTTAATTTATTTACTTCTTTGTTTGCTTTCTTATATCAAAATACAAAAAAATTTAGTTATTTGCTTTACTTTATTTACTATCTTGTTTGCGTTCTCTATATTAAAAACACAAAAAAATTAGTTATTTGCTTTTACCTTATTTTTGTTATCATGACTAGTCTCGTAGTTGTTACTCTATCACCCGAGGAATCGATCTTTACTTTTAAACAAGGTGGTGAGGAGAGTTTTAAAGAAGCCTGGTCTAGAATTTTTGATTCTTATAGTAAAACTGAACCTAAAATGACGCTAAGTTTGCTTCTTAGTAATTTTTATTTTGGGCTTATTCTTCGTTATAGATATGCCTTAGATGCTGTAGTGGGAGGAGATTTCCTTCACTGTGATGGGGATCAAGCTTTTAATGCCATAAAAAATTGGTTACATCATCTAGCTCCGCTAATAATTTTGATCCATCTCTTGTTAGTATTTATAATAGATTGAACACTCTTGAGACAAGTGTATCTTGTTTAAAAGAAGGGTATGGTCGGATTCGTGAGCATTTTTATTATGATCCAATAAACTCTGAACCTTCAATGTGGGACCCTACTATTAAAGTTACTATTGATGGTAAAAATTTTAATGTCTGTTGTGATATTATGACTGAATTTTGCCTTATGTCTGAAAGTATTTATGAATCTTTGACACTCTGGGGACTTACTGAAGGTGGAGAAGGAATAACTCTTACTGATAACTCTGTTATAATTCCTAAGGGAATAGCTGAAGGGGTGTTCACAACCCTTCTTGGAAGAACGGTATCCACTGATTATCTCGTTATTGAATGTGTAGGGACAGGACAAATCACACTTGGAAGATCCCTGCTGAAACTCTTGGGAGCAACCATAGATGTGGGGAAAGGCACTCTAAATTCCTCTATACCTAGATGTGGTCATATATTCCCTAAACCAAAGAGTAAGAATAAGAGTAAGAAGGGTAGGCCCAAAGCCCCTAGTAAGAATGTTAACGCTTCATCTCTTGATAATACTTGATTCACACTTTCTGCGCCTAGCTGAAATGCGTTAAAGAAAAGCGCTTATGGGAGACAACCCATTATTTTACTTCTGTACTTTTGTTTTATATTTGAGTCTTGGAAGTTTTTACTACTGTAGCAACCTCTCCTTATCTTTATTTTATTGCATTGTTGTGCCAATTAAAGTCTTTGATAGTAAGGTTCATACTAGATTTGGATTACTGCGCAGAAACAGATTTCTTGCTGTCACGAATTTGAGTAGTATTCTCTGTAGGTAACTCAGAAAAATCTTCCAATTTACGTGAGTGATCCTCAGATATGTACGCAACTTTCATTCAATTTGAGCATTTTCATCTGAGCAAGTTAATTGCCCCAGAAAAATTCGTCTTTACAGACTGTTCTGTTTTGACAGATTCTGTCTTTTATTTCGCATTGCCTGTTTTGCTATGTTTGATGGATTTCTGTGTTCCATTAACTTTCAGTAGCTTTGTGCAATGTACAGAAGTGTTAAGAATAATTATTTCACCTCTGAACATGTGAATTTTTGATTATGCACTAACCCTCTAATGAGTTCGTTTTGAGTTTGGTGTGGAGGAAGTTTTCAAGGATCAAGAGAGGAGGATGATACAATATGATCAAGGAAAGTGAAAACTCTAAGCTTGGGGATGCCCCCGTGGTTCATCCCTGCATATTTCAAGAAGACTCAAGCATCTAAGCTTGGGGATGCCTTGCCTTCTTCATCGACAAATTATCAGGTCACCTCTAGTGAAACTATATTTTTATTCCGTCACATCTTATGTGCTTTACTTGGAGAGTCTTTATGGTCTTGTTTTCATTTTGTTTGAATAAAATTGGATCCTAGCATTCTTTGTGTGGGAGAGAGACACGCTCCGCTGTTTCATATGAACACATATGTTCTTAGCTTTATTCTTAATGTTCATGGCGAAGGTTGAAACTGCTTCGTTAATTGTTATATGGTTGGAAACAGAAAATGCTACATGTGGTAATTGGTATAATGTCTTGAATAATTTGATACTTGGCAATTGTTGTGCTCATGTTTAAGCTCTTGCATCATGTACTTTGCACCTATTAGTGAAGAAATACTGTAGAGCTTGTTGACATTTGGTTTGCATGATTGGTCTCTCTAAAGTCTAGATATTTTCTTGTGAGGGTTTGAACAACAAGGAAGACAGTGTAAAGTCTTATAATGCTTGCAATATGTTCTTATGTAAGTTTTGCTGTACTGGTTCATACTTGTGTTTGCTTCAAACAACCATGCTATCCTAAACCTTGTATTGAGAGGGAATACTTCTCGTGCATCCAAATCCTTGAGCCAAAAACTATGCCATTTGTGTCCACCATACCTACCTACTACATGGTATTTTCTGCCATTCCAAGTAAATACTTCGTGTGCTACCTTTGAACAATTCAAAAGTTATTACCTCTTATTTGTGTCAATGTTTTATAGCTCATGAGGAAGTATGTGGTGTTTTATCTTTCAATCTTGTTGGGCAACTTTCACCAATGGACTAGTGGCTTCATCCGCTTATCCAATAATTTTGCAAAAAGAGTTGGCAATGGGGTTCCCAGCCCCAATTAATTAATTAACCTTCATAATTTTACAAATAGACAATCCTCCATGGTATGTGATTGTTGGAAGGCACCCGAGGATTCGGTTAGCCATGGCTTGAGAAAGCAAAGGTGGGGAGGAGTGTCATCTCTAAATAAAACTAAAATAAATAGACACTCCTTCATGGTATGTGATTGTTGGAAGGCACCCGAGGATTCGGTTAGCCATGGTTTGTGAAAGCAAAGGTTGGAAGGAGTGTCACCCAAAAATAAAAATTTCATGGGAGCCGCTCTTTGAAAGTCTGTCTGGCAAGGGGGTTAGAGTGCCCACTACCATTCGTTGACAACAACAAACACCTCTCAAAACTTTACTTTTATGCTCTCTATATGATTTCAAAACTTGAAAAGCTCTAGCACATGATTTTATCCCTGCTTCCCTCTACGAAGGGCCATTCTTTTACTTTTATGTTGAGTCAGTTTACCTACTTCTTTCTATCTTAGAAGCAAACACTTGTGTTAATTGTGCATTGATTCTTACATACTTGCTTATTTGCATTCATTATATTACTTTGTGTTGACAATTATCCATGAGATAAACATGTTGAAGTTGAAAGCAACCGCTGAAACATATATCTTCCTTTGTCTTGCTTCAAAACTTTCTACTAAGAGTCTATTGCTTTATGAGTTAACTCCTATGCAAGTCTTATTGATGCTTGTCTTGAAAGTAATATTCATGAAAAGTCTTTGCTATATGGTTCAGTTGTTTATTCATTATCTTTACCATTGCTTCGGATCACTTCATTCATTACATATGCTTACAATAGTATTGATCAAGATTATGATAGCATGTCACTTCAGAAATTATCTTTGTTATCGTTTACCTACTCGAGGACGAGTAGGAACTAAGCTTGGGGACGCTTGATACGTCTCAAATGTATCTATAATTTCTTATGTTTCATGCTACTTTATTGATGATACTCACATGTTTTATACACACTTTATGTCATATTTATGCATTTTCCGGCACTAACCTATTGACAAGATGCCGAAGAGCCAGTTGTTGTTTTCTGCTGTTTTTGGTTTCAGAAATCCTACAAAGGAAATATTCTCGGAATTGGACGAAATCCACGCCCAGGGTCTTATTTTTCCACGAAGCTTCCAGAAGACCGAAAGGATTACGATGTGGGGCGACGAGGCGCCGCCACGCCAGGGCCGCGCGGCCAAGGGTGGGGCCACGCCGCCCTATTGTGTGGGGCCCTCGCGTCGCCCCTAAACCTACCCTTCCGCCTACTTAAAGCCTTCGTCGCGAAAACCCCAGTACCGAGAGCCACGATACGGAAAACCTTCCAGAGACGCCGCCGCCGCCAATCCCATCTCGGGGGATTCGGGAGATCGCCTCCGGCACCCTGCCGGAGAGGGGAATCATCTCCCGGAGGACTCTTCATCGCCATGATCGCCTCCGGAGTGATGTGTGAGTAGTTCACCCCTGGACTATGGGTCCATAGCAGTAGCTAGATGGTTGTCTTCTCCTCATTGTGCCATTATGTTAGATCTTGTGAGCTGCCTATCATGATCAAGATCATCTATTTGTAATGCTACATGTTGCGTTTGTTGGGATCCGATGAATACGGAATACTATGTTATGTTGATTATCAATCTATCATATATGTGTTGTTTATGATCTTGCATGCTCTCCGTTGCTAGTAGAGGCTCTGGCCAAGTTGATACTTGTAACTCCAAGAGGGAGTATTTATGCTCGATAGTGGGTTCATGCCTCCATTTAATGCAGGACATGTGAGAAAGTTCTAAGGTTGTGGATGTGCTGTTGCCACTAGGGATAAAACATCAATGCTTTGTCTAAGGATATTTGTGTTGATTATATTACGCACCATACTTAATGCAATTGTCTGTTGTTTGCAACTTAATACTGGAAGGGGTGCGGATGCTAACCCGAAGGTGGACTTTTTAGGCATAAATGCATGCTGGATAGCGGTCTATGTACTTTGTCGTAATGCCCAATTGAATTTCACACTACTCATCATGATATGTATGTGCATTGTTATGCCCTCTTTATTTGTCAATTGCCCAACTGTAATTTGTTCACCCAACATGCTATTTCTTATTGGAGAGACACCACTAGTGAACTGTGGACCCCGGTCCATTCTTTTACATCGAATACAATCTACTGCAATACTTGTTCTTTACTGTTCTTCATCATTTTCCACACTATACAATTAGTCCTTTTTTTACAGCAAGCCGGTGAGATTGACAACCTCACTGTTAAGTTGGGGCAAAGTATTTGGATTGTGTTGTGCAGGTTCCACGTTGGCGCCGGAATCCCTGGTGTTGCGCCGCACTACACTCCGTCACCAACAACCTTCATGTGCTTCTTGACTCCTACAGGTTCGATAACCTTGGTTTCTTACTGAGGGAAAACTTGCCGCTGCACGTATCACACCTTCCTCTTGGGGTTCCCAACGGGCGTGTGCTTTACGCTTCATCAGCGGTGACAGAGGAAGAGGCCGGCGGTGGAGGAGGCCCGCGGCGGCGGCTTCGGATGCGCGGTGGTGCGCAAGTCGCGGGAGGTGGCCGGGCGGCGGCAGCAGACGTGTGGCGTGCTAGAGGTGGTCGGCGCGCGGCGAGAGGTGGACGGCGGGAGGTGGCGTGGCAGTGTAGGACGCGCGGCGGGGGAGGCGGCGGCGGTGGCGGACGCGATAACGAGGACGAGGCTACGGCGGCGGCGGCATGACCGAAAATTTTGGCAGCCTGGCAGCATCGAAAACTCCTTCTCCGCGTAAATGATCTAAGCGGAGAAGGAGATGAGCAATTAAAGGAGAGGACCCTTAGGTCCCGGTTCATACCACGAACCGGACCTATTTTCGCTGCACCCCTTCGTTACGCGCGCAAAACACCTTTGGTCCGGGTTGGTATTACCAACCGGGACCAAAGGTCTATTTCTACGTGTCTTTTCAAATTATTTCATTTCTCACCTTATTTCAAATCATAAAATAACGTATGGCATATCAAAATGTTCAGATAAAAGTATAATTTATTCAATACAAATATTTAATTATTTAAATTCCTTATGTTAAGTGTTTGAGTATGAATTTGAATAACTTATATATAATTTTTAGTGTGATAGAATTTTCAACATGAAAAGTGTTTTAATTTGGATAATTAATCTAAAACCATTTTATGTTTTCTTAAATAATTATTCTAACTATTCAAACTACTAACCATTTTGCGATTTTTAATTTAAAATGCGTTAATTTATATCTTTTGCATAATTTCTATTCCGATAAAGTTTCCACATGAAAAGTGTTTGAATTTGGATAATTAATCTAAAAACATTTTATGTTTTCTAAAAAAAATTCTAACTATTCAAATTATTAACCATTTTGCCATTTGCGATTTAAAATGCATTAATTTATATATTTTGCATTAATTTATTTCGTGGATGATGCCAATGATGATGAGGAGGAGGAAGAAGCGGAAGTCAGAGCAGGTGCTTGATGAGTGCAGAGCACACCGTTGGGGAACCCCAAGAGGAAGGTATGATGAGCACATTAGCAAGTTTTCCCTCAAGAAGAAACCAAGGTTTAATCGACCAGTAGGAGAAAGGAATGACGTCTGAAGGTGTTGCTAGCTGACTTTTGGCAGGGCGCACTATAGGAATCAGAAACAACGTGGAACCCGCACACAACACAACCAAAATACTTTGCCCCAACTTACAGTGAGGTTGTCAATCTCCCCGGTTTTGCTGAAAACAAATGATTAATCGTATATTGTGAAAAGAGATGTTTGTTTGCAGTGGAATTAAAGACAAAAGTGCTTGCAGTAAGTAAACAGAACATATGTTTGCAGTAGATGAATTTATCAGTGTAAAAGAAAGGGACGGGGTCCACAGTTCACTAGAGGTGTCTCTCCAGAAAGATAAATAACATGTTGGGTGAACAAATTACACCCGGGCAATTGACAGAATAAAGACCATACATGATAAGATGATTACTATGAGATTCATTTGGGCATTACAACATAATACATAGACTGTAATCCAACTGCGTCTATGACTAATAATCCACCTTCCGGTTAGCGTCCGCACCCCTTTTAGTATTAAGTAGCAAGCAACAGATTATGGTATTAAGTAATGTGTGTAAAGTAAACAATAGAATTATGCTTAGACAAAGCATTGTTGTTTTCTCCCTAGTAGAAACAACACATCTACAACCTTAGAAGTTATTGTCACTCTTCTAGATTACTAGAGGCATGAACCCACTATCGAGCATAAATACTCCCTCTTGAGTTACAAGCATATACTTGATCATAGCATATACTAGCAACGGAGAGCATGCAAGATCACAAATAACATATGACAAACATATAATCAATCTCAACCATAGTATTCAATATTCATCGGATCCCAGCAGACACAACATGTAGCATTACATAAAGATGATCTTGATCATGATAGGCAGCTCACAAGATCTAAACATGAAGCATAAAGTGGAGAAGACAACCATCTAGCTACTGCTATGGACCCGTAGTCCAGAGATGAACTACTCACGTATCACTTCGGAGGCGGGCATGGCGATATAGAGGCCTCCGGTGATGATCTCCCTCTCCGGCAGGGTGCCAGGAAGAGCTTCAGAACCCTCCCGAGCTAGGGTCAGCGATGGTGGCCGCGATGGAACTTTTCGTGGATGGAGGCTCGGGTATTTAGGTTTTTCCCGAACAGGTGAATAAATAGACGGAAGGACACGGTCGGTGGGTTCCTGAGGGGCCCACACCACCCTTAGGCGCGGCCAGGGGTGGCCCGCGCCTAGGGCAGGTGAGGTCGCCTCGTGGCGCTTCTTCGTCTCTCCTCCAGACTCCGTCTTTGTTACAGTAAAATAGGAACTTCGGCTTTTGTTTCGTCCAATTCCGAGAATATTTCCTGTACAACTTTTCTGAAATACAAAACAACATAAAACAGGAAACTGGCACTGTGGCATCTTGTCAATAGGTTAGTTCCGGAAAATGTATAAAAGTGCAATGAGGTGTAAACAAAACATATATAAATTGGTGTAAAAAAAGCATGGAGCATCAAAAATTATAGATATATTTGCAACGTATCAGCATCCCCAAGCTTAACTCCTGCTCGTCCTCGAGTAGGTAAGTGATAACAAAAATAATTTTTGAGGTGACATGAAGCCAACACAATCTTGATCAAGTTATGGTAAAAGCATTGTGAGCTGGGTTCAAAGTACTCTAAACATAGGCATGATAGATATAATTCTAACAATAGAACTTAGCGACTATGTGACAACATGAGAAGTAACTCAAACAAAAGATCATGAATAATTGTGCACTAAAAGCAACTGTTTGTTTTTTAGCATAGAGAAAACATAGCAAAGTGGTACTCATCTTATCCTTTATGAAGTAGCAAAACATAAATGCTAGGACACCTTTAAAGTTTAAAGGGTGACTAGATACAAATAATTTGAGAACAAGCAATAACATAATCATGAATCAATCAATAATAAATTTTTGGACTATGCACATTATACTCAGAATGACAACTACGCTCTCTTAATTGGTGCATAAAGTAAGAAGATGAGGACTCAGCATAAAAGTAAAAGAAAGGCCCTGCGCAGAGGAAAGTAAGATTACTCATGTGCTAGAGCTTTTTATTTTGAATACAATAGAGGTGTTGAAAATATATTTTGAGAGGTATGTATGTCTATGTCAACGAATGGCATCAAATGGTCTATCATCCTTTCATGTTTAATGGCTTCAAGAGCGGCTCCCATAGCGAGAACAATAAAGTTCCTCTTCTCCTTTGTTTAAACAAGCTAAGTTCATGATTTCTCCAGTACATACTGTTAGGAGATTTAGATTATTTGTTCAATTTATATTTAGTGGGTTGGCATCCGCGCCTACTCTTTTGCAAAATTAAGGACTGGCACATTGTGCATGCTAGTCAAAGTGTGAAGCAATAGTAAACATGAAAGAGATGATAAAGCATTTAACACTTCCTCTAAAACAAAACACAAAACATGTAGTAATCTTTGAAGGTTTAAAGGTAAAACACAAGCAATTCACTTTGGAGTGGCGGTGAAATACCACATATAGGTAGGTATGATGGACACAAATAGCAAACTTTGGTGTTTGGTAGTTGGATGCGCGAGTAGAGCTCATACTCAGTACAGGTGAAGGCTAGCAAAAGACTGGGAGCGACCAACTAAAAAAACAATAATGATCATAATCATGCATAGCGACAAAACATTATTAACCAAAGCATAAAGTGATATTACAAGTCAAAACATAAATGATCATAGAGGCTTTAGGTGACTGGTTTGTAGTCATAACATGATGTAAACATGTGCCAAGTCAATCTAATAAAACATCAAAGGAGAATACCACAATATTATGCTTTTTATGATGGAAACAACACATGATTCTTTGAATGGCACATTAAGCACTCTCAGCTATTTGAGACAAGTCATTCTACAAAAATAACTACTAAGCATATGATTAAAATAATATCCAACATGACATGCCAAGGTCTATGCCACAGTCTAGACAAGCTCCCTTTTGCATCACTATAAACATGAAACATTTTACTCGTCTCCAACACCAATCAACTTATTTGAAAATACTCTCATAGATATTAATCTATAAATACCAGAGCGCTAATCATACCAAACAAAATAAAGCTAACAAGCTCTGAACAAAATACGAATGAAAAACAAAAGCTAAGCGCAGTACTAGCAAAAGAGAACACTCGCAGAATAATAAGAGTGAAAACTAGAGTGTTCTACGCAATTAAAACGGACTGTGTCATTCTCCAAAACAAATATGCTGGGATACAACCATATGGTACAACAAACAAAACAAAAGAAGAAGAAAAAAAATAAACATGCTCCAAGAACAACACATAGCATATGAAGCAATAAAAATATAGCGTCTAGAAAGATGACCTGATACTTTGTTGATGAAGAAGGGGATGCCTTGGGTATCCCCAAGCTTTGATGGTTGTACCTCTTGGATATTTATTGGGGTGACATGGGCATCCCCAAGCTTGAGATTTTGTCCATACTTCATCTCATTACATCATTCTTCTCTCCCTACACTTGAAAACTTCCTTCATAAAAAACTTCACACAATTCTCATTAGCAGCATTAGTGGAATCAAAATAACAAATCCACTTGGGTTAAGTTCTAACATATGTCAAACATCCATTAAAACATTAGCTACCATAGCAACTTCTTCAATATACCCTTTCTCTCAAAAGAACTAAAAAGGAAAGAGATTAAGAGGCAAATGCAAATAGTGGCAGAAATCTGTCAAAACATAACAGCAAGTAAAGATCAATTTTTTCAAAAATCTTTTGTTGCTCAAATTTAAAAGTGTTAAACAAACGTAAGTTAGATAATAACCTGGGGCATACGCTCAAAAATTAGCAGAGAAAAATTACGTTCTGGCTGGGAATACGAATTTTTTTGGTGACATCACAGAATCTGTTTTAGGACAGCAACTTCCCCAAATATTACTTTCTTCCTATTAGAGGCTATTCTTGGCACATAAAAAAAAGATAAGGAGAGGTTATTACAGAGGTAATAACTTCCAAGACTCAACAAAAGAAAAATAATAGAAATAAAACATGGGTTGTCTCTCAAGAGACAAGAGTGCTTTTCTTTAACGCCTGAGCGCAGAAAAAGAGCACGCATCAAGTATTTTCAAGTGAAGAAGCATCAAGATCAATGCTAGAAGTCTTTTCAACAAGGAATTTTATTTTATCCATGTAAGTTTTAGAAGACCGTCTCTCAACACTTTTGGGTTCACTATTTTCATCAAATGGGTTTTCAGGAACAATTCAATCAAAATTATTTTCCAAAGCTTCATGCATTCCTACGAGTTTGAAAGGTATTGGTATTTTGATTTCCTCCCTATTTTCAGGTTTACTTTTGTCTATCTTTTCAAGTGTACCAATAACATCTACACATGAGACTAGCATCTTAAATTGATCAAAGGCATTCCTAGCTTCTATAACAACATCTCTAAATTCTTTAAGCAAAGTTTCTAAAATAAAATCTCTCTTTTCATCATCCTCAACTTCTTGAAGTTTAAGAAACATTTGCTGCATTATGGGGTTAAGGCTAACAAACCTAGGCTCCAACATTTGAACTAAATAAGCTCCAGCAGTTTCATAAATAGGAGCAAGTTCTACTAAGGATCTATCCTCAATATCTTTATGCTTACTAACATGATTAAAGAATTCTTCAATGTTATCTCTCCCAATTATAGAACCAATACCTATTGATAGGTCTTTCAGATCGTACTTAGGGATCAACATAATGAGCTAAAAATAAAGCAACAAAATAACAACTATAAAAGAAACTATTTTGTGTGTGTTTTTGATATAATAAAGAAAATAAGACAAAGTAAAATAAACTAAGTAAAACAATAACAATGTAAAGAGATTGGAGATGAGAGACTCCCCTTGCAGAAATCCTCTTTCTCCCCGGCAACGGCACCAGAAAAAGTAGCTTGATGAGTGCAGAGCACACCATTGGGGAACCGCAAGAGGAAGGTATGATGAGCACAGTAGCAAGTTTTCCCTCGGTAAGAAACCAAGGTTTAATCGACCAGTAGGAGAAAGGAATGACTTCTGAAGGTGTTGCTAGCTGACTTTTTCCAGGGCGCACTACTAGCGTCAGCAACAACGTGAAACCTGCACACAACACAACCAAAATACTTTGCCCCAACTTACAATGAGGTTGTCAATCTCACTGGTTTTGCTGAAAACAAAGGATTAACCATATAGTGTGGAAAGAGATGTGTGTTTGCAGTGGAATTAAAGAAAACAATGCTTGCAGTAAGTAAACATAATATGTGTTTGCAGTAGATGAATTTATCAGTGTAAAATGAAGGACCGGGGTCCACAGTTCACTAGATGTGTCTCTCTATAAAAATAAATAACATGTTGGGTGAACAAATTACAGTTGGGCAATTGACAGAATAAAGACCATATATGATAAGATGATTACTATGAGATTCATTTGGGCATTACAACATAATACATAGTCTGTAATCCAACTGCGTCTATAACTAATAATCCACCTTCTAGTTAGAGTCCGCACCCCTTTCAGTATTAAGTTGCAAGCAACAGATTATCACATTAAGCAATGTGTGTAAAGTAAAAATAGAATTATCCTTAGACAAAGCCTTGTTGGTTTCTCCCCAGTAGCAACATCACATCTACAACCTTTGAAGTTATTGTCACTCTTCCAGACTACTACAGGCATGAACTCACTATCGAGTATAAATACTCTCTCTTGGAGTTACAAGCATATACTTGGCCAGAGCATCTACTAGCAACGGAGAGGATGCAAGATCACAAATAACATATGACAAATATATAATCAATCTCAACCACAATATTCAATATTCATCGGATCCTAGCAAATACAACATGTGGCATTACATAAAGATGATCTTGATCATGATAAGGAGCTCATAAGATCTAAACATGAAGAATAACACTACTAGGATTTTGCTTACCGCTGGCGCATGGAATTGGCTTACCGCCGGCATCTTCGCGTTCGCCGGCGATCACCTCGCCGGTGGTAAGTGGTTACCGCCGGCGTCTTCCGTTTCGCCAGCGGTAACATGATGTTATCCCCGGCGCTTTCGTGTATTCGCCAGCACTAGCTTCAACTACCCCCGGCACACAAGCCAATTCGCCAGCGCTAAGTTTGTATAGGATTAAAAAAAACAGCAGGTCCACACAATCCGTGATGGTGGATGTAAAAAGTCTGGCCTGAATTTTTCCATTGAAGTTGATGTGCAGATCTAGCCTTAATGAACTTCTAAGCAAACAATTTTCGAATAGAGAATGAAGAACTGAGAATAATTTTTGCTGTAGTAACACATAAGGGCTAGATCTGTAACGAATCCATCTCAGGGAGCAACAAAGATTAAAAACAGAAGAAGTAATTACATAAAGAAGCGGAAAAATCCAACGAATCCTTGCATCGTGAATAGCCGGATCTAAAAAAACAAGGGGCTCACGGTGTATGGCAGAGTCCGGATGCTCAGATCCAGTTGCTCTGCTTCCCCATGAATCCGTGCCGCTCTACGCCACCACAGCTCCCTCTACTCCCACCGTCGCCATGGCCGTCGCCTTGTGAGCACGGGCATGTGATCTCTCGTACCTGCACCAACATCTTCCCATGGCCGCCACCCTTCACCTTTGGAGCACCCGGGCTGCTCATGGTAATGGAGGCGCCACAACCGCGCCAAGGCCAAGGCCATAGTCGCCGCCCTTCACCTGGGAGCGTGGGCGCTACCGGCCTACACCACACCCTTCGTCCCTCCTCCGCCGACCTGATGATCCATTCGATTGGGCATCAAATTTCTCTCCCTTTTTCAGTAAGTAGGAAGAAAGGAGTTATAAATCAATAGAGACTCGAGCACGAACCAATGAACGGGGAAAAAATCTACCTATGGATGATGCCGGCCAAGGAGGTCCTGGGCGGTCGGCGGGGTCAAGGTAAGTCGTCGCGGCAGGGCGAGCACATGCTGGAGCGCACCTTCTGGGCCTCGTCGTCGCGCACCATGTGGGGGAGCTGCGGTAGGGCCGGCGCTGCAGAACCATCTGTGTCGACGGCGAGGTCAACCGGTGGGGTGGCGTCGGGTCGGAGCTGGTGCAGGAGAAAAGGCAGCGGCGGCGATCTGGCGCTGGGGAGGAGGTGTTATTGGTGGGGGAGAAGACGAGACATACGGCCATATGGGTAAGGATAAGGAAAGAGTGGACGAGAGGTAATGTTGGCCCAAATTACCCCCGGCGCCTACGAGCCGTGTTGGCCTGCAGTAAGGCCCATTAACCCCGGCGTCAATGAGTTGCATTCGCCAGCGATAACGCCAAACCCAACGGTGGTCTTGCGGCCCAATATAACGCTGGCACCTACGTACCAAATTCGCCGGTGATAATGCAGGTACCCCCGGCGTTTTCGATTCAAGCTTGCCGGCGGTAAGGTGAGGTGACCTTGGAAGGCCTTACCGCTGGCATCTTTAAATCGTACTCGCCGGCGGTAAGAAGTGCGGCTATAAGCCTTTTCCTAGTAGTGTAAAGTGGAGAAGACAACCATCCTGCTACTTTTATGGACCCGTAGTCCAGAGATGAACTACTCACTCATCACTTCGGAGGCAGGCACAGCGATGTAGAGGCCTCCGGTGATGATACCCCCCTCCAGCAGGGTGCCGGGAGAGCTTCAGAACCCTCCCGAGCTAGGGTCGGCGATGGCGGCCGCGATGGAACTTTTCGTGGATGGAGGGTCGGGTTTTTCTCGAATAGGCGAATTAATAGGTGGAACGGCGAGATCGGTGGGTGCCCGAGGGGCCCACACCACCCCTAGGCGCGACCAGGGGTGGCCCGCGCCTAGGGCAGGGGAGGCCGCCTCGTGGCGCTTTGTCTCTACTCCGGACTCCGTCTTCGTTACAGTAAAATAGGAACTTCGGCTTTTGTTTCGTCCAATTCCGAGAATATTTCCTGTACAACTTTTCTGAAATGTAAAATAGCGGAAAGCAAGGAACTGGCACTATGGCATCTTGTCAATAGGTTAGTTCCAAAAAAATGTATAAAAGTACAACAAAGTGTAAACAAAACATATAGAAATTGGTGTAAAACAAGCAGGGAGCATCAAAAATCATAGATACGTTTGCAACGTATCCGTGGTGAGCAGATGTGGGAGAAAATGATCTACGAGAAGGATGGATTCATCATGGATGACGCCGATGATGATGAGGAGGAGGAGGAAGAGGAAGCTAGAGCTGGTAGTGAGCAGATGGGGGAAAATGATCTACGAGAAGGATGCATGGCTTCATCATGGACGACGCCGATGATGAGGAGGAGGAGGAAGAAGAGGAAGCCAGAGCTGGTGGTGAGCAGAGGAGGAAGAAGAGGAAGCCAGAGCTGGTGGTCAGTAGAGGAGGAAGAAGAGGAAGCCAGAGCTGCTAGTGAGAAGAGGAGGGACAAAACGAGTACGAGAAGGATGTATTCATCGTGGATGACACCGATGATGATGAGGAGGAGGAAGAAAAGGAAGCCAGAGTTGGGCATCTAACCTTTTAGTCCCGGCTGGTGGGTGCAACCGGGACTAAGGTGGTTTTAGAAGCCATCTACCAAAACTTTCGGCGGGATAAGGACGTGTGGGCAACCATTAGTCCTGGCTAGTGGGTGCAACCGGGACTAAAGGTGGTTTTTTGTGTCATCTAACAAAACTGTCGGTGGGATAAGGACGTGTGGGTAACCTTTAGTCCCGGTTGGTGTGTGCAACCGGGACTAAAGTTGTCGGCATGATAAGGACGTGTGGGTGGACGCACTGCTCGATGAGATAAGGCATGTAGCGCACGATGCCCTGCCGGAGGAACAAGATGAAGAAGAAGCGGCGCCGTGCCTATAAAAGGGGCTTCGATAATCGCCATGGCAAGCATCTCAACAAGCCAACCTAGAAGGTAGGGAGCTCCGTACCCATGGCCGGAGGAAAGGATTGGGAAATCTCCCGTGGCGGAGCTTCTCGAAGATGTCGTTGGTTCACACGCCCTAGGACATCTTCGGAATTTCCTCCTCGGAATTTTTTCCCTGCGATCCCATGAAAGCCTCCATCTCCTGTAACAGTGTTGGGGAAGGGTTGGAGATCTCCCGTCACGGAGCTTCTTGAAGATGTCGTTGGTGCACACAACCTAGGAAATCTTCAGAAGTTCCGCCTCGGAATAGTTTCCCCGCAAGCCCGTGAAAGCCTCCATCTCCTCTAACAGTGTTGGGGAAAGGGTTGGGAAATCTCCCGTGGCGGGGCTTCTTGAAGATGTCATTGGTGCACACGCCCTAGGACATCTCCGTAAGTTCCGCCTCAGAAAAATTTCCCCGCAAGCCCGTGAAAGCCTCCATCTCCTCTAACAGTGTTGAGGAATCTCCCTATGGTACCATCCTCTATTTAACTAGTAAACACAACCAACCATCTCCACGGTTAATATGTGACATACAGTTACATTATTACACAGAAATAAATGGGAAATTGATTGCCATATTGAGATACACATGTCTTCCATGAACCTTCTTTGTGTATGCCCTTGCTTATGATCGCTTCGGCCGTAACCATAGAGCATGTTCATCAGTTAACTTCATGCTTGCTTCAATGTTAACTGTGAAGGGCGGAATTTCATCAAACTTATTATAATCTTCTGACATTTCTGTCTTGTCCTCCACTCCCACGATATTTCTTTTTCCTGAAAAAACTATGTGTCGCTTTGGCTCATCATATGATGTATTCGTTTGCTTATTATTTTCTTTTTCTCGGTTTGGTAGACATGTCCTTCACATAAAAAACCTGGGCCACATCCTTGGCTAGAACGAATGGTTTGTCTCTATACCCAAGATTGTTGAGATCCACTATTTTCATTCCATAAAACTTGTCTACCTGACCCGCCTCCTGTTATCTTGACCCATTTGCACCTAAACAAGGGGACCTTAAAAGAAGGTCCATAGTCAAGTTCACATATCTCCTCTATGTAACCATAATATGTGTCCTTTTGGCCTTTGTTGTTTGTTGCATCAAAGCGGACACCACTATTTTGGTTGGTGCTCTTTTTATCTTGGGCGACCGTGTAAAATGTATTCCCATTTATCTCGTACCCTTGGAAAGTCAATGCAGTCGAAGATGGTGTCTTGGCCAACAAGTACAACTGATCTCTAATAGTGGTGTCATTCATGGGATGTTTTTGCAACCAACCGCCAAAATTCTCCATGTGATCACGTATAATACAGTCGTGTGACTGCCCTGGGTTTTGGGAGCGTACAAAATTCTTGTGTACATTGATATACCAGAGCCACCAAGGTGGAACTTTGTAGAACTGTGTAGCGTGCTTGAGTGAAAGAATGCTCGTCCATACTTATCATTGCTTTCTTTCCTAACGTGCCTTTTCCACTCAGTCTTCCCTCATGCCGCCATTCAGGAACACCAATCGGCTTAAGGTCAGGAATAAAGTCAACATAAAACTCAATGACCTCCTACCATAGCCCTTGGAGATGCTTCCTTCTGGATTAGCACGGTAATGAACATATTTCTTTAAGACTCACATGATCCTATCAAAGGGGAACATATTGTGTAGAAACACAGAACCGAGAATGGAAATCTCATCGACTAGGTGAGTGAGGAGATGTGTCATAATATTGAAGAAGGATGGCGTGAACTGATACATCCAAAATGTATCTACTTTCCCAAATACTTTTGCTATTGTTTTCCCTCTACTTTGTGTGTTTTTTAATGCAACTAACACGGACTAATGCTGTTTTCAGTATAATTGCTCAGGTGTCTCATTTTTGTGCAGAAATCCAATTTTTAGGAAAATCCCCGGAAATTACCGCAAACTCCCTATTTTACTCGAAGACTCACGGAGCCAGAATACGAGACGGAGAAGAGCCACGGGGGGGCACACCATTCCTAGGCGCGGGCCACCCCCTGGCCGCGCCTAGGGGTGGTGTGGGCGCCTCGGGCACCTCCTCGACCCTTCCTCCTGGCTATTGTAGGGATTCGTTGCATAGAAAACAAAAAATTTCCTACCGCTAAACGCAATCCAAGCCAAGATGCAATCTAGAAGACGGGAGCAACGAGGGGATGAACGAGACTCACCCTTGAAGATTTCCAAAGCCTACAAGATGAGGCTCTTGTTGCTGCGGTAGACGATCACTTGCCGCTTTCAAAAGCGCGTAGAAGATCTTGACGGTGCCACAATCGGGCAGCACCTCCATACTCGGTCACACGTTCGGTGTTGATGAAGACGACGTCCTTCTCCCCGTTCCAGCGGGCAGCGGAAGTAGTAGCTCCTCCTTGAATCCGGCAGCACAACGGCATGGTGGCGGTGGCGATGGAGATCTCCGGCGGAGCTTCGCTAAGCGTTGCTGGAGAGGTGGAGGAGTGGGGCGGCTAGGGTTTGGGGAGAGGGGGTGGCCGGCCTCCTTGGGGTGCGGCCAAGGTGGTGGTGTTGTGGTGTTGTGGTGGCCGGCCCCCTCCCCTTGGCCCCTCATTATATAGGTGGAACCCCAAGTGTTGGACTACAAGTCTTCGAATAAGACCCCAACCCAAAACCTTCCATGTGTAGGGAAACCTACCCAAGGTGGGATTCCCACCTCAAGTGGGACTCCCACCGTTCCATGAGGGGGGGTGGCCGTCCCCCTTGGTGGAGTCCACTTGGGACTCCACCCCTCTAGGGTTGGCCGGCCATGGGTGGTGGAGTCCCTTCGGGACTCCGCCTTCCAAAGTGATTTCTTCCGGACTTTTCTAGAACCTTCTAGAACCTTCCATAAATGCACCGGATCATTTTCAAACTTATAAAATGACTTCCTATATATGAATCTTATTCTCCGGACCATTCCGGAACTCCTCGTGATGTCCGAGATCCCATCCGAGACTTCGAACAAAACTTCGAACTCCATTCCATATTCAAGTTCTACTAATACGACATCAAACCTTAAGTGTGTCACCCTACGGTTCGCGAACTATGTGGACATGGTTGAGAACTCTCTCCGACCAATAACCAATAGCGGGATCTGGAGATCCATAATGGCTCCCACATATTCAACGACGACTTAGTGATCGAATGAACCATTCACATACGATACCAATTCCCTTTGTCACGCGATATTTTACTTGTCCGAGGTTTGATCATCGGTATCTCTCTATACCTTGTTCAACCTCGTCTCCTGACAAGTACTCTTTACTCGTACCGTGGTATGTGGTCTCTTATGAACTATTCATATGCTTGCAAGCTATTTAGACGACATTCCACCGAGAGGGCCCAGAGTATATCTATCCGTCATCGGGATGGACAAATCCCAGTGTTGATCCATATGCCTCAACTCATACTTTCCGGATACTTAATCCCACCTTTATAACCACCCATTTACGCAGTGGCGTTTGATGTAGGTATAAGTGATTTACATGATCTCATGGTCGAAAGGACTAGGTAACTATGTATCGAAAGCTTATAGCAAATAACTTAATGACGTGATCTTATGCTACGCTTAATTGGGTGTGTCCATTACATCATTCATATAATGACATAACCTTGTTATTAATAACATCCAATGTTCATGATCATGAAACAATGATCATCTATTAATCAACAAGCTAGTTAAGAGGCTTACTAGGGACTCCTTGTTGTTTACATAACACACATGTATCAATGTTTCGGTTAATACAATTATAGCATGGTATATAAACATTTATTATAAACATAAAGATATATAATAACCACTTTTATTATTGCCTCTTGGGCATATCTCCAACAGTCTCCCACTTGCACTAGAGTCAATAATCTAGATTACATTGTAAGGTACCTAACACCCATGGCATTCTGGTGTTGGTCATGCTTTGCCCTAGGGAGAGCTTTAGTCAATGGATCTGCTACATTCAGATCAGTATGTACTTTGCAAATCTTTACTTCTCCATCTTCGATGTACTCGCGAATCGAGTGGTAACGCAGCTTGATATGCTTCAGCCTCTTGTGTGACCTTGGTTCTTGTGCATTGGCGATGGCACCCATGTTGTCACAGTAGATGACTAGTGGGTCCAATGCACTAGGAACCACACCGAGCTCTACACTGAACCTCTTCATCCATACCGCTTCTGATGAAGCCTCTGAAGCCGCTATATACTCCGATTCTGTTGAAGACTTCGCCACCGTGCACTGCTTCGAGCTTGCCCAGCTTACTCCAGCACCATTCAATATAAACACGTACCCAGACTGAGACTTAGAGTCATCAGGATCAGTGTTCCAACTTGCATCGGTGTAACTGGTTACAACGAGCTCTTGGTCACCTCCATAACAAAGAAACATATCCTTAGTTCTTTTCAAGTACTTCAGGATATTCTTGACCGATGTCCAGTGTTCCATTCCTGGATCACTTTGATATCTGCTAGACAAACTAACAACATGTGCTATATCCGGTCTAGTACATAGCATGGCATACATGATAGAGCCTACTGCCGAGGCATAGGGGATCTGACTCATCCTTTCTCTTTCTTCTGCCGTAGCCGGTCCTTGAGTCTTACTCAAGACCTTTCCTGGTAACATAGGTAAGAACCCTTTCTTACTTTCTTCCATTCTAAACTTCTTTAGAATCTTGTCCAGGTATGTACTCTGTGATAGCCCTATTAGACGTCTTGATCTATCTCTATAAATCTTGATGCCTAATATATACGATGCTTCACCAAGGTCTTTCATTGAAAAACTATTATTCAAATAACCTTTTACACTGCTTAATAGTTCTATATCATTCCCAATCAATAATATGTCATCTACATATAATATCAGGAACGCTACAGAGCTCCCACTCACTTTATTGTAAATAGAGGCCTTTCCATGACACTATATAAACCCGAAGTCTTTGATCACCTTATCAAAGCGTCGGTTCCAACTTCTTGATGCTTGCTTCAGTCCATAGATTGAACGCTGAAGTTTGCACACCTTGTCAGCATTTTTAGGATCGACAAAACCTTTGGGTTGTACCATATACAACTCTTCCTCAATGTCTCCATTAAGGAACGCCGTTTTGACATCCATCTGCCAAATCTCATAATCGAAAAATGCAGCTATTGCTAACAAAATCCTCACAGATTTTAGCTTCGCTACAGGTGAGAAAGTCTCATCGTAGTCAACACCTTGAATTTGTCAGAAACCCTTTGCGACAAGTCGAGCTTTATAGACAATAATATTACCATCAGCATCTGTTTTTCTTTTGAAGATCCATTTATTCTCGACAGCCTTGCGGCTATCAGGTAAGTCTACCAAAGTCCACACTTTGTTATCATACATGGATCCCATTTCAGATTTCATGGCTTCTTGCCATTTGTTGGAATCTGGGCTCATCATCGCTTCTTCATACGTCGCAGGGTCTTCATCATTGTTGTCCACAATCATGACATTTAGATAAGGATCATACCAATCAGGAGTGGCACGTTCCCTTGTCGATCTGCCGGGTTCAGTAGCTATCTCATTTGAAGTTTCATGATCATTATCATTAGCTTCCTCTGTTACCGGTGCAGGCGGTACAGGAACAACTTCCGGCACTGCGCTACTCTGATCAACGAGTGAAGATTCAGTAATCTCGTCGAGTTCTACTTTTCTTCCAATCACTTCTTTAGTGAGAAATTCTTTCTCAAGAAAGGTTCCGTTCTTAGCAACAATGATTTTGCCTTCGGATCTGTGATAGAAAGTGTACCCTATAGTTTCCTTAGGGTATCCTATGAAGACGCATTTCTCCGCTTTGGGTTCTAGCTTGTCCGGTTGTAACCTTTTTACATAGGCTTCGCAACCCCAAACTTTAAGGAACAACAGCTTAGGTTTCTTATTAAACCATAATTCATACGGTGTCGTTTCAACGGATTTAGATGGTGCCCTATTTAAAGTGAATGCAGCTGTCTCTAATGCATAACTCCAAAATGATAACGGCAAATCAGTAAGAGACATCATAGAACGAACCATATCTAAGAGAGTTCGATTACGTCGTTCGGACACACTGTTTCGTTGTGGTGTTCCCGGCGGTGTCAATTGTGAAAGTATTCCGCATTTCTTTAAATGCATGCCAAACACATAACTCAGATATTCACCTCCGCGATCAGATCGTAGAAATTTAATCTTCTTGTTACGTTGATTTTCTACTTCACTTTGGAATTCCTTAAACTTCTCGAAAGTTTCGGATTTATGTTTCATGAAATAGATATACCCATATCTACTCAGATCATCTGTGAAGGTTAGAACATAACGATAACCACCGCGCGATGCTACACTCATTGGTCCGCACACATCGGTATGTATGATTTCCAATAAGTCAGTAGCTCGCTCCATAATACCAGAGAATGGAGTCTTAGTCATTTTTCCCATTAGACATGCTTCGCATCTATCAAGTGACTCAAAGTCAAGTGATTCAAGTAATCCATCGGAATGGAGTTTCTTCATGCGTTTCACTCCAATATGACCAAGACGACAGTGCCACATATAAGTAGAATTATCATTCAATTTAATTCGCTTAGCATCAATGTTATGAACATGTGTATCACTACTATCGAGATTTAATAGAAATAAACCATTCTTCTCAGGTGTGTGACCATAAAATATATTATTCATAAAAATAGAACAACCATTATTCTCAGACTTGAATGAATAACCGTCTTGCATTAAACATGATCCAGATATAATGTTCATGCTCAACGCAGGCACAAAATAACAATTATTGAGGTTTAAAACTAATCCCGAAGGTAGATGTAGAGGGAGCGTGCCGACAGCGATCACATCGACCTTGGATCCATTTCCAACGCGCATCATCACTTCATCCCTCGATAGTCTTCGTTTATTCCGTAGTTCCTGTTTCGAGTTACAAATATGAGCAATCGAACCAGTATCAAATACCCAGGTACTAGTACGAGAACCAGTAAGATAAACATCTATAACATGTATATCAGATATACCTTTCTTCTTCTTGACAAGGCCGCTCTTCAGATCAGCCAAATACTTGGAGCAATTACGCTTCCAGTGTCCCTTCTCCTTGCAGTAATAGCACTCAGCATCAGGCTTAGGGCCAGTCTTAGGTTTCACAGGAGGCGTGACAGCTTTCTTGCCGCCCTTCTTGAATTTGCCTTTAGACTTGCCCTGTTTCTTGAAACTGGTGGTCTTGTTGACCATCAACACTTGGTGCTCTTTCTTTATCTCAATCTCAGTAGATTTCAGCATGGTGAAGAGTTCAGGTAACTCTTTGTTCATGTTCTGCATATTGTAGTTCATCACAAAGTTCTTGTAACTAGGTGGCAGTGATTGAAGGACACGATTAATCCCTAGTCTGTTAGGAATCACTATTCCCAAGTCACTGAGTTTCTTCGCATGCCCAGTCATGATGAGCATGTGCTTACTAACGGAGCTGCCTTCTTCCATCATGCAGCTGAAGAAGTGTTTCGATGCTTCATAGCATTCCACGGCCGCATGAGTTTCAAAGATAGCTTTCAGCTCATTGACCAACTCATGAGGATCGTGGTGCTCAAAACGTTTTTGAAGATCGGCTTCTAGACTGCATAGGATGGCACACTGAACTTGAGAGTACCGAGTTTTCCGAGTCGCGTAAACATTCTTTACTTCATCGGTTTCAGTTTCTGCAGGAGGGTCACCTAGCGGTGCATCAAGCACATATTGCAGGTTTCCACCAGCGAGGAAGATCCTCACATGACGAAACCAGTCGGTGAAGTTGCTACCGTTGCTCTTAAGCTTTTCTTTCTCTAGGAACTGGTTAAAATTGATTGGGGACGCCATATCTACAACATATATTTGCAATAGTTTAGACTAAGTTTATGACAAATTGAGTTCAAATTTTAATTCAACAAAATTAAAAATCTAGGTGAACTCCCACTTAAAACAATATCCCTCGAATTGTCTTAGTGATCACACGAACCAAATCCACCACACCAAGTCCGATCATCACGAGACAAGATGTAACTTCAATGGCGAACACTCAAAGTGTTCATCATATCAATCATATGATTCATGCTCTACCTTTCGGTATCACGTGTTCCGAGACCATGTCCTACATGCTAGGCTCGTCAAGGCAACCTTAGTGTCCGCGTGTGCAAATCTGGCGTGCACCCGTTGTATGCACATGTTGAATCTATCACACCCGATCATCACGTGATGCTTCGAAACAACAAGTCTTGGCAACGGTGCTACTAAGGATGAACACTTTATTATCTTGATATTTTAGTGAGAGGGATCATCTTATAATGCTACCGTCGTGATCTAAGCAAAATAAGATGCATAAAAGGATTAACATCACATGCAATTCATATGTGATATGATATGGCCCCTTTGTCTTTGCGCCTTTGATCTTCATCTCCAAAGCACGGACATGACCTCCATCATCAACGGGCATGATCTCCATCATCGTCGGCGTAGCGTCAAGGTCAATGGCATCGTCTTCATGATTGTTCTCCCATGTATCAACTATTACAACTTCTTTGATATACTACTCAACATGAAATTTAAAGACAACCATAAGGCTCCTGCCGGTTGCCACAATACAATAATGATCATCTCATACATATTCATCATCACATTATGGCCATATCACATCACCAAACCCTGCAAAAATAAGTTAGACATCTCTAATTTGGTTTGCATATTTTACGTGGTTTAGGGTTTTCGAGTAAGATCTAATCTACCTACGAACATGAACCACAATAGTGATACTAGTGTTGTCAATAGAAGAGTAAATTGAATCTTCACTATAGTAGGAGAGATAGACACCCGCAAAGCCACTTATGCAATACAAGTTGCATGTCGAGCGTGGAGCAAATCTCATGGACGCGGTCATGTAAAGTTAGCCCGAGCCGCTTCATCCCACTATGCCACAAAGATGCAAAGTACTCAAACTAAAGACAACAAAGCATCAACGGCCACAAAACAATTGTGTTCTACTCGTGCAACCAATCTATGCATAGACACGGCTCTGATACCACTGTAGGGATTCGTAGCATAGAAAACAAAAAAATTCCTACCGCGAGAACGCAATCCAAGCCAAGATGCAATCTAGAAGATGGTAGCAACAAGGGGATGAACGAGACTAACCCTTGAAGATTTCCAAAGCCTACGAGATTAGATCTCGTTTTTGCAGAAGATGATCACTTGCCGCTTTCAAAAGCACGTAGAAGATCTTGACGGTGCCACAATCGGGCAGCACCTCCGTACTCGGTCACACGTTCGATGTTGATGAAGACGACGTCCTTCTCCCCGTTCCAGCAGGCAGCGGAAGTAGTAGATCCTCCTTGGAATCCCGGCAGCACGACGGCGTGGTGACGGTGTCGATGGAGATCTCCGGCGGAGCTTCGCTAAGCGTATGCGGGAGAGGTGGTGGAGGAGGGGCGGCTAGGGTTTGGGAGAGGGGGCGCCGGCCACTATAGGGGTGCGGCCAACTAGGGCTTGGTGTGGCCGGCCCCCTCCCCTTGCTCCTCATTATATAGGTGGAACCCCCAAGAGTTGGTCTACAAGTCTTCGAATAAGACCCTAACCCAAAACCTTCCATGTGTAGGGAAACCTACCCAAGGTGGGATTCCCACTCAAGGTGGGATTCCCACCTTTCCTTGGAGGGGGGTGACCGGCCACCTTGGTGGAGTCCACGTGGGACTCCACCCCCTTAGGATTGGCCGGCCATGCTAGGTGGAGTCCCTCCGGGACTCCGCCTTCCATAGTGATTTCTTCCGGACTTTTCTAGAACCATCTAGAACCATCCATAAATGCACCGAATCATTTTCAAACTTATAAAATGACTTCCTATATATGAATCTTATTCTCCGGACCATTCTGGAACTCCTCGTGATGTCCTGGATCCCATCCGAGACTCCGAACAAAACTTCGAACTCCATTCCATATTCCATATCTACTAATACGACATCAAACCTTAAGTGTGTCACCCTACGGTTCGCGAACTATGTAGACATTGTTGAGACCTCTCTCCAACCAATAACCAATAGCGGGATCTGGAGATCCATAATGGCTCCCACATATTCAACGATGACTTAGTGATCGAATGAACCATTCACATACGATACCGATTCCCTTTGTCACGCGATATTTTACTTGTCCGAGGTATGATCATCGGTATCTCTATACCTTGTTCAACCTCGTCTCTTGACAAGTACTCTTTTCTCGTACTGTGGTATGTGGTCTCTTATGAACCATTCATATGCTTGCAAGCTAATTAGACGACATTCCACCGAGAGGGCCCAGAGTATATCTATCCGTCATCGGGATGGACAAATCTCACTGTTGATCCATATGCCTCAACTCATACTTTCCAGATACTTAATCCCACCTTTATAACCACCCATTTACGCAGTGGCGTTTGATGTAATCAAAGTACCTTTCCGGTATAAGTGATTTACATGATCTCATGATCGAAGGACTAGGTAACTATGTATCGAAAGCTTATAGCAAATAACTTAATGACGTGATCTTATGCTACGCTTAAATGGGTGTGTCCATTACATCATTCACATAATGACATAACCTTGTTATTAATAACATCCAATGTTCGTGATCATGAAACTATGATCATATATTAATCAACAATGTCGTCGTGGTGAACGAGCAGATGCCATGGGATGGCTTGAGTTGGGGCCGAATGGACACTAGAGGATTCGGGGGAGGGTTTGTGATCAGATGGGATGAACTTCCGGATGCTTTCCTCAAGAACACAGCCAAAGGCAGGGATACAAGAAGAAACGCACAAGGAAGAACTCTGCTCTAGATCACTATCTTCATTGATCTCAACATGGTACAAGTTTCCGGTTACAAGGTTCCTCTTAGGATCAAACGTCTAACCTCTCAGCCTCTCTGGTACAGCGGTGCCCCCTCTCCTTATATAGGGGGGAGTATGGCTTACAGAGCAAGAAACCCTAATGGCATCTTTGACTGGACAAACTACTTTACAAAGTAACTTTAATCATAGATGACGCCGGGGTCTTCTTTAATCAGGGAGGCTGACGTCCTCCGGCTTCTTTCTGCGTCACCCCTCTCTTTGGCGCCACGGCTTCGATTAAAGCCACTTTGCTTAGCTCATCCTTGTCCTCTAGCTCTGAAGAGAATCTTTGACCAGTCTTGCCGACATGCTCTTCTTTCCGGTAACCCGGTGTCTTCTTCATCCGGTTCCTAGATACCCTCTCTGGGATACCGGCCTGGCTTTACTTAGCCAAACACTTATCTTTGTGCTCCGGTATAAACATTAAACCGGTATCTTGATGGCTCAAACCATCCGGTTTGGCATGCCTTTGGCATACCGGGGGTCATTCCCCCAACATTAGTCCCCGAAGCTGGTATAGTCTGGCGGACTCTATCCAACAGACCATGCCAGGTTCTCACATCTTAGGATACCGGTTTAATCTATCCGGCGCTTAGCTTGGATCCGGCATCTTTGCCCGGACTTACATTTTCTCTCTTTGCAAAGTATTTTTCGGTATCTTAGCCTCCGGTATCTTATCCATTAAACCTCTCCTCGGCGAAGTCGAGAATTTCTCGGGCCCCGCGCTTCGCTGACATGCGCATCAGAATCGACGCGCCAAAGGTCGTGGGTCACTTCCCTTCGGCTTCCGCGCGCGCAATAACTGCTGCACAGTGGATCCTGACCGCCGTTCCGGATCCGTGTGTGCCTCCCTGTGGCTTTCTGTTTTTTACACGTGTACCGCTGCGCCACGTGGTGGCCCGTGGAGCGAACCGTCGCAGCACGGCGGTTTTCGGCCCACTTATCCCTCTTCCTTTATAAGGAGAAACTGCCCCTTCTTCTTCCTCTTCTCGCATTCCCCACTTCCTCACGCACAGAGTTCCTCGCCGTCTGCGCCTCCGTTGCTCCCGCTCGTCGCTCGAACTCCGCCGCCCGGCGAATCTTCGCTGCTGCTCCACCGGACTTCGCCGAACTTCGCCGCGCGGAGAATCTTCGCGGCGCTTCCTTTGGAGCCGCGGAATTGGTGCTTCATGATACGCGTACAGCACGCGACCGTTGGGAACCCCAAGAGGAAGGTGTGATGCGTACAGCGGCAAGTTTTCCCTCAGTATGAAACCAAGGTTTAATCGAACCAGTAGGAGCCAAGAAGCACGTTGAAGGTTGATGGCAGCGAGATGTAGTGCGGCGCAACACCAGGGATTCCGGCGCCAACGTGGAACCTGCACAACACAACCAAAGTACTTTGCCCCAACGAAACAGTGAGGTTGTCAATCTCACCGGCTTGCTGTAACAAAGGATTAGATGTATAGTGTGGATGATGATTGTTTGCAGAGTACAGTAGAACAATTGCAGTAGATTGTATTTCAGATGTAAAGAATAGGACCGGGGTCCACAGTTCACTAGAGGTGTCTCTCCCATAAGATAATTAGCATGTTGGGTGAACAAATTACAGTTGGGCAATTGACAAATAGAGAGGGCATGACCATGCACATACATGATATGATGAGTATTGTGAGATTTAATTGGGCATTACGACAAAGTACATAGACCGCTATCCAGCATGCATCTATGCCTAAAAGGTCCACCTTCAGGTTATCATCCGAACCCCTTCCAGTATTAAGTTGCTAACAACAGACAATTGCATTAAGTATGGTGCGTAATGTAATCAATAACTACATCCTCGGACATAGCATCAATGTTTTATCCCTAGTGGCAACAGCACATCCATAATCTTAGAGGTTTCTCTCACTCCCCCAGATTCACGGAGACATGAACCCACTATCGAGCATAAATACTCCCTCTTGGAGTTACTAGCATCAACTTGGCCAGAGCCTCTACTAATAACGGAGAGCATGCAAGATCATAAACAACACATAGATATAAATTGATAATCAACATAACATAGTATTCTCTATTCATCGGATCCCAACAAACACAACATATAGCATTACAGATAGATGATCTTGATCATGTTCGGCAGCTCACAAGATCCGACAATGAAGCACATAAGGAGAAGACAACCATCTAGCTACTGCTATGGCCCCATAGTCCAGGGGTGAACTACTCACTCATCACTCCGGAGGCGACCATGGCGGTTTAGAGTCCTCCGGAAGATGAATCCCCTCTCCGGCAGGGTGCCGGAGGCGATCTCCTGAATCCCCCGAGATGGGATTGGCGGCGGCGGCGTCTCTGGAAGGTTTTCCGTATCGTGGCTCTCGGTATTTGGGGTTTCGCGACGAAGGCTATTTGTAGGCGGAAGGGCAGGTCAAGGGGCGTCACGAGGGGCCCAGGTGACAGACCGGCGCGGCCAAGTCTTGGGCCGCGCCGCCCTATCATCTGGCCACGTCGTGGCCCCACTTCGTTGACTCTTCGGTCTTCTGGAAGCTTCGTGTGAAAATAGGCCCCTGGGCGTTGATTTCGTCCAATTCCGAGAATATTTCCTTACTAGGATTTCTGAAACCAAAAACAGCAGAAAAACAAAGAATCGGCTCTTCGGCATCTCGTCAATAGGTTAGTTCCAGAAAATGCATAAATATGACATAAAGTATGCATAAAACATGTAGATATCATCAATAATGTGGCATGGAACATAAGAAATTATCGATACGTCGGAGACGTATCAGCATCCCCAAGCTTAGTTTCTGCTCGTCCCGAGCAGGTAAACGATAAAAAAGATAATTTCTGGAGTGACATGCCATCATAACCTTGATCATACTATTGTAAGCATATGTAATGAATGCAGCGATCCAAACAATGTAAATGACATGAGTAAACAAATGAATCATATAGCAAAGACTTTTCATGAATAGTACTTCAAGACAAGCATCAATAAGTCTTGCATAGAAGTTAACTCATAAAGCAATAATTCAAAGTAAAGGTATTGAAGCAACACAAAGGAAGATGAAGTTTCAGCGGTTGCTTTCAACTTATAACATGTATATCTCATGGATATTGTCAATGTAAAGTAATATAACAAGTGCAATATGCAAGTATGTAGGAATCAATGCACAGTTCACACAAGTGTTTGCTTCTTGAGGTGGAGAGAGATAGGTGAACTGACTCAACAATAAAAGTAAAAGAAAGGTCCTTCAAAGAGGAAAGCATCGATTGCTATATTTGTGCTAGAGCTTTGATTTTGAAAACATATAGAGAGCATAAAAGTAAAATTTTGAGAGGTGTTTGTTGTTGTCAACGAATGGTAGTGGGCACTCTAACCCCCTTGCCAGACAAACCTTCAAAGAGCGGCTCCCATTTTATTTTATTTTTGTGTGGCACTCCTTCCAACCTTTCTTTCACAAACCATGGCTAACCGAATCCTCGGGTGCCTGCCAACAATCTCATACCATGAAGGAGTGCCTTTTTATTTTAGTTTTATTATGATGACACTCCTCCCCACCTTTGCTTTCTCAAGCCATGGCTAACCAAATCCTTCGGGTGCCGTCCAACAATCACATACCATGGAGGAGTGTCTATTTTTGTTAATTAATTTGGGACTGGGAATCCCATTGCCAGCTCTTTTTGCAAAATTATTGGATAAGCGGATGAAGCCACTAGTCCATTGGTGAAAGTTGCCCAACAAGATTGAAAGATAAACACCACATACTTCCTCATGAGCTATAAAACATTGACACAAATCAGAGGTGATAAATTTTGAATTGTTTAAAGGTAAGCAATTTACTTTGGAATGGCGGAGAAATACCATGTAGTAGGTAGGTATGGTGGACACAAATGGCATAGTGGTTGGCTCAAGTATTTTGGATGCATGAGAAGTATTCCCTCTCGATACAAGGTTTAGGCTAGCAAGGCTTATTTGAAACAGACACAAGGATGAAGCGGTGCAAAAAAACTCACATAAAAGACATATTGTAAACATTATAAGACTCTACACCGTCTTCCTTGTTGCTCAAACTCATTACTAGAAATTATCTAGACCTTAGAGAGACCAAATATGCAAACCAAATTTTAGCATGCTCTATGTATTTCTTCATTAATGGGTGCAAAGTATATGATGCAGGAGCTTAAACATGAGCACAACAATTGCCAAGTATCACATTATCCAAGACATTATAGCAAATTACTACATGTAACATTTTCCAATTCCAACCATATAACAATTTAACGAATAAGAAACTTCGCCATGAATATTATGAGTAAAGCCTAAGGACATATTTGTCCATATGCAACAGCGGAGCGTGTCTCTCTCCCACACAATGAATGCTAGGATCCATTTTATTCAAACAAAACAAAAACAAAAACAAACCGACGCTCCAAGCAAGGCACATAAGATGTGATGGAATAAAAATATAGTTTCAGGGGAGGAACCTGATAATGTTGTCGATGAAGAAGGGGATGCCTTGGTCATCCCCAAGCTTAGACGCTTGAATCTTCTTGATATATGCAGGGGTGAACCACCGGGGCATCCCCAAGCTTAGAGCTTTCACTCTCCTTGATCATGTTGTATCATCTCCCTCTCTTGATCCTTGAAAACTTCCTCCACACCAAACTCAAAACAACTCATTAGAGAGTTAGTGCACAATCAAAATATACATGTTCAGAGGTGACATAATCATTCTTAACACTTCTGGACATTGCACAAAGCTACTGAAAGTCAATGGAATCGAAATATCCATCGAACATATCAAAACAGGCAATGCGAAATAAAAGGCAGAATCTGTCAAAACAGAACAGTTCGTAAAGACGAATTTTATTGAGGCACCAGACTTGCTCAAATGAAAATTCTCAAATTGAATGAAAGTTGCGTACATATCTGAGGATCACTCACGTAAATTGGCATAATTTTCTGAGTTACCTACAGAGAATTTTGCCCAGATTCGTGACAGCAAAGAAATCTGTTTCTGCGCAGTAATCCAAATCTAGTATGAACCTTACTATCAACGACTTTACTTGGCACAACAAAGCACAAAACTAAGATAAGGAGAGGTTGCTACAGTAGTAAACAACTTCCAAGACACAAATATAAAACAAAGTACTGTAGTAAAAACATGGGTTGTCTCCCATAAGCGCTTTTCTTTAACGCCTTTCAGCTAGGCGCAGAAAGTGTGTATCAAGTATTATCAAGAGACGAAGTATCAACATCATAATTTGTTCTAATAATAGAATCAAAAGGTAACTTCGTTCTCTTTCCAGGGAAGTGTTCCATACCTTTCTTGAGAGGAAATTGATATTTAATATTACCTTCCTTCATATCAATGATAGCACCAACAGTTCGAAGAAAAGGTCTTCCCAATATAATGGGACAAGATGCATTGCATTCAATATCCAAGACAGGGTGCCGGAGGCGATCTCCTGAATCCCCCGAGATGGGATTGGCGGCGGCAGCGTCTCTGGAAGGTTTTCCGTATCGTGGCTCTCGGTACTGGGGGTTTCGCAATGAAGGCTATTTGTAGGCGGAAGGGCAGGTCAAGGGGCGTCACGAGGGGCCCAGTTGACAGGCCGGCGCGGCCAAGGCTTGGGTCGCGCCGCCCTATCATCTAGCCACCTCGTGGCCCCACTTCGTTGACTCTTCGGTCTTCTGGAAGCTTCGTGTGAAAATAAGCCCCTGGGCGTTGATTTCGTCCAATTCCGAGAATATTTCCTTACTAGGATTTCTGAAACCAAAAACAGCAGAAAACAGCAACTGGCTCTCCGGCATCTCGTCAATAGGTTAGTTCCAGAAAATGCATAAATATGACATAAAGTATGCATAAAACATGTAGATATCATCAATAATGTGGCATGGAACATAAGAAATTATCGATACGTCGGAGACGTATCACTTCACCAAGCTTCTCTCCACCTCACCATCGCCGGACCTCGTCGGCAACCGCAAGCTCGCCGCTCCACCGGCGAACCTCTTCCTCTGCGACTCCGCCGCCTCAGGTTAGGCTTAACTTGCATTTGCCCCTCTTTTGCTTGCTTTCTAGATCTTGGGCCGGTAGTGTATTTACTACCTCTTTTCTTTTTCTTTTTCTCTTACTCGTAGATCTTCGCGCAAGGGTAGATCGTGGGATTTGTGTTTTTTCGGGTCTCCTCTCATGTCTAGCGAAGAGTCTTCCTCCGCATCTTCCTCTACATCTTCCTCCAGTAGCCGGCATAGCAAATCCTCCGACGGATTATCTTCCGATCTTGTCCGGATGGACATTGATGCTGGCAACGATCAAGGAGCCGGCAGCTCTAGCCAAACCTCTGCCGTAGATCTTTCCGGCGTCACTCGCGGAACCTGGAGAGGCTCCGATGTCTCCCAGTACGAGATAGACTGGCTTTACCGGTCTAGGAGGATACCGGAAGGAGTATCCTACCGGCTTCCAGGCGACGAGATCGAACCGGTGCCCCGGCCCGGTGAGTTCGTTGTCTTTCTTGCTCACTTTGAGCGCGGCTTCGGCCTTCCTGCTTCTGAGTTTTTCCGCAGTTTCCTTGATTTCTACCAACTCCAACCTCACCACCTTCCCGGCAATGCCGTTTTCTATCTTTCCTGCTATGCCACCTTTCTGGAGGCCTATATCGGCATTCGTCCCACTCACGAGACGTTTGCCCGTTTCTTTGCTCTTCGGATTAATTCCGTTCAGGGCAAGGAAATTCCTAAACCCGAACCCCCCGTGCAATGCGGGTCTTGCATCATCGGCTCCCGCCAAGGGAGCCCTTTCTTCAAATTTGCCGGTCTCGAGTCATGCCGGTTATGGCAAGGGACCTTCTTCTACGTGAAGAATGACGGCGCCGCAGACCTCATCAATCTGCCACCTTTTAATCCGGCGCCGCCCAGAAAGATCAACTGGAGCTATTACCCGGGGACGGATCATGTCGAAATGAACCGGGTGATACGCTTCATGGAGCAGCTGATGAAGGAGACTAACATCTGCTCCGACGATATCATCCGCACCTTCATCTCGCGCCGGGTGCTTCCTCTTAAGCGCCGGGCTCACAAGATGAGCGAGATGTACGGTCCCGGTGATCCTACCAAGATCACCGGCCTTCCTCTCAGCAAGGAGGACATAGTCCTGAAGGCAAAGCAGATCTGCAAGACTGCGATGCCGGATGACTGGGAATGGGGCCTCCGGCCTCTCAGTTCCACTAACCCTCCGACCCAAGAAGTAAGAGATTACGCAACTCGGGTCGGTTTACCGGTAACCTTTATGCTGTTGTTAACCTTCTTTTCATTTGTTTCAGGACAAGGACCGCTTCCCCCGCATCGACTCGGATCGGCGAGGCCCTTGCCGGAAGCACGCTCTCGACGCAGTAGACCCGGACCCTTACATCCATTGGCTGGACTTGAAGATGGGCCGGACCAAAACTTCGCGCCTCGGTAACTCCCCACCGGAAACATCCGGTTCCTCGGACGACCTGACCTTGCTTGAGGTAGTTCTCTTTTTGATCTCTCATACTTTTCCATTATTGTTCCTCTGTAGATGTTCCCTCAGCTAGCTCCAACCCGCAGATCCACGAGCACGCGCCCCCCTGCAGGCCGAGGCCGGTCCCGAGTTTGTGGAGAAGCTCGTGGCCCAGGGCCAAAAGAACAAAGTTCCGGCTTCTGACGCCGGTTCGAGCCATGCCCCTCCTTCCAAACGCTTCCGGATGGAGGCCTTTGCGGGGAAGGTTGCAGGCGTGAGGCGCTACAAGGGCAAGAAGATGCCGACCTCCTCTGGGTAAGTTCCTGCTTTTCTTCTTGTTTTGTTTTTACCAAGTTCTTTTCCAGGTTGCTCTTTTCCAACTCTTTCTTTTTCTCTCGTTCAGCCCTGCGCTCAAGCTTGGCCCAAGGCCTGAGGGCTCTGAAGGTACCGCGAGGACCTCAACCCCTCCTCCTCACTCAAGCCCGGCACCATCAGGTGCCGGCAACACTTCAGCCTCCCCTCTGGGAGGCACTTCAAGTGCGGGGCGCGCGGCCCCTACATCGCCTGATCACCGCGCGGAGGAGGACCTTGTCTCCCCTCCTGAGAAAGATGATACCGGCGCCAGCAACATCGGCGCCGAAGAAAAAGCTGCTGGGCGGGCGGAACCTCTGGTTCCTCCCGTCCCAAAAAAGAAGAAGAAGAAGACCAAAGCGTCTTCCCCCTCCAGAGCCGCGCCGGAAACTTCCGCGCCGGCAGGCTCCAACCCGGGTGACGTGCCTGACGCTCCCCCTTCTCCCAGGACCACGCCAACGCCACCACCGGAAGCTCCTCGCGCCGAGCCAGCCGGGGCCACGCCAACACCGCCGCCGCCCAAAACCTTGAAGATCATCAAGGGGAAGGCAACGGCTTCCGGTACCTCCTCCGGCGGCCAGCAGCCCTTGGTGCTGCACACCGCCCGCACTGCTATGGCTGCCGGCGAGAAGGCCACCGGCCTGCTTGGCCGGATCACAGAGTTCCAGCGTGAAGGCCGGGAGTTGGGGCACTTGCTGCCCTATGCCCAGAAGTGGAACGCCACGGACGTGTCCGAGGCGACCCGCGGCCTGGGCAAGGACCGGCTACCGGCGCCTGACCCTGCTGGTCATCGGTGCTCAGAGGAGCACTTTATGCGGCTGCGTCGGGCCGTCAAGGAGCTGGACAGTGCGTGGTTCGACGCCACGAACAATATGATGGTAAGTCTCACCAAACCTTTTCTCTTTTTCCAACTCACACCGGTTTCTCTTCTTCCGGATCTTTTCTACCTTCTCTTCAACTTTTAAATTTATGCCGGTTTCTCTTTTTTGCTGAATCTTGTCTATCTTCCCAGTCCCCGAGTTTCGTGTTGAGAGCCTAGCTCTTAGCGCGAAACTTAGGTAAAAAATGCGCGAAACCGGCATAGCCAGTCCCCGAGTTTCGGGTTAAGAACTTTGCTCTTAGCGCGAAACTTAACTAGAAACGCGCGAAACCGGCATAGCCAGTCCCCGAGTTTCGGGTTAAGAACTTTTCTCTTAGCGCGAAACTTAACTAGAAACGCGCGAAACCGGCATAGCCAGTCCCCGAGTTTCGGGTTAAGAACTTTGCTCTTAGCGCGAAACTTTAGCTAACATCTTTTTCTTGAACAGACCACGGCTGACGCTCGGAAGATCCTCTTTGAGGAGCTTCTTTGGGAGCACCGGGATCTCACTGAGGCACACAGCAAGTGCCAAGGTAAACCTCTGCGCCTCCGGCATCTTTTTACCGGAAGACTTTCTCTTTCTTAACACTTATGATTTTCTGCTTTAACAGCTATCCCGGAAGCTTCTATTGAGGCCCTCAGGACTCAGCTTGCCGCCGCCCAAGGTACTGCTTCCTCTTTTCCGATTGACTTGCTTCCTCTTCATTTTATCAGTACAACTTTGCTAACATATTCTTTCCGGGTTCCAGAGGAGAAGGACCAGCTTATCCGGCAGCACCAGGAGGATCTGAGCGCCCAGAGAGCCATCTCCAAGGAGCTAAAGGACCAGCTCATTCAGCTCGGGCTCGATCACAGCAAGGCACTGAAGGCCGCCCAGGCCATCGCTAAAGCCAAGCTGGATGAGGCGCTGGAGGATGCCAGCAACTCCAATGTGGTGTTGCAGGCTGAGCTGGAGGAGGCCGCCAAGGCGCGGAAAGCAGCCGAGGACAAGGCCGCGCGGCTGGAGGCGGAGCAGAAGGAATATGACCTTGTGGTCACGCAGACTGACGCACTTTCCCTCCGTAAGTTTCTTCCTTTTTCTTTTTCGGTTTCTGCTTATAAGCTTATCTCTTCCGGTAGCATTTGCTTAGCTTCTTGTCTTTGTCTTGTAGGGCTCTTCCCGGACTCCCAGGCGTATGCGCCGAAGAAGTTTGGAGAGCGTCGGGTTGCCCAGGCATATGAGAACCTGGATGCGCCCTGGGACCCCTATGACCACTTGGTCGCGCTTAACGCGCGGGTTTCCCACATGCGTTGTGTGGACCGGAACCTCTCTGACATTCCTGAGGTGGCCACCCAGCTCTTCAAAGTTCTCTGGCCTGGAGAGGAGGTGCCAGACACTTTCTCTCTCATCAGCGACCGCCTGAAGGGTGCCGGTCGAAGGATCCGGGAGTGGCAGTGCTCAGCTGCCCGTGCCGGAGCAGACTCAGCGCTTCGCGTTGCCTGCTCCTGGTACCCGGAGCTGGACCTGGACGCCCTCATCGGAGTGCGCGAACAAGCTGAAACCGACCTGGACCTGGTCCTCACCGCGAAGCGGCAGGATCGAGCGTACCACATCGCGGAGTACGCTGAGATGCGCACCTTCATCCCCCCTCCTCCAGATGTCAAGGACTATCTGAGCGACGAGGAGGAAGGTGAAGACGATGAGGAGAACGGAGCTGGTGATGCGCCTCTGGATGGTCCCGACGCCGACGACGCTCCTCCTGAAGCCCCTGTTGCCTAAGTACCTGCTGTTACTTGTTTGCCTGTGATATGCTTGTCTGGCCTGCTTAACGTTGAAACAATGTCCGTTAAATTCTACCCCGGTATGCCGGGGTTCGTGATTTAAGATAATACTTAATCTCTCTTTTGGTTGTGCTACAACAGTTTATGCCGGTGCGCTATACCGGTAGTTAATTAACTTATGTTTGCCTTAGCATATTTGCTTATTGTTTTGCTTTTATCCTGCACTGCAAAGATTCCGGAATTGTTTCCGCATCCAATTCGATGCACACTTGGCTCTTTTACTTTGGCTCTGCCTGCCTTCTCTGGGCGTTCTTTGGCGTATGAGCACAAAGTTCTTTTACCTAGTAAGCACTTTCTTGAACTTAGAAATAACTCGAAATTTTCACAAAAAACCGGTTTAACCGGGGTTAGTTAAGCTTTTCCGGATTGTTCGTTCCCACTCTCCCTTTTCGCAGTTCACGTGCTTAATTGCTACCGGTTTATCTTGCTTGCCATGAAGCCGGGTTGTGGACAGCAGCAGAGTCGAAGACTCCGGTAGGTTTAGCACGCTACTAAACCGGAAAGAAAAAATGTTCACTAAGCAACCGGTGAACTGAAAAAAATAAACATATTGCATGCAATTTCAGCAGAAGTAGTCCCCGAGATTCATTCGAGGTTCCGACATCTTTTATTTATAGCATATAAGGTACAAAAAGGAACTTCTTACACCACAACTTCAAGAGTAGAAGGGACGCAACAGGGCTACATTCCATGGACGCTTGCTTTCCTCTCCGGACCTGTCCGCCTTTCCTTTTTCCATTCCTGTGCATCGATTAAGTAATAGGCATCATTGTGGAGAGCTTTTCTCACAATGAAGGGTCCTTCCCATGGTGGTGAAAGCTTATGCCGGCCTTCAGTGCGCTGCACTAGGCGTAGCACCAGATCTCCTTCCCGGAATACTCTCGGGTTAACCTTCCGGCTATGATAGCGTCTGAGGTTTTGCTGGTAAATGGCTATTCTTGCCAATGCCAATTCTCTTGCTTCTTCTAGCAAGTCTACATCGTTTTCTCTGGCCTCCTTTACCTCTTGCTTGGTATAGAGCTGCACTCTTGGTGAGTCATGGAGAATGTCGGTTGGTATGACCGCTTCTGCTCCGTAAACCATGAAGAATGGAGTGTATCCGGTGGACCGGTTTGGAGTTGTTCTTATGCTCCACAATACTGATGGTAGCTCATCGAGCCAACACCCTGGTGACTTTTCCACCGCCTCGATGAGTCTTGGCTTGATACCGGAAAGTACCAACGCGTTTGTCCTTTCCACCTGGCCATTGCCTTGTGGGTGTGCCACTGAGCACAAATCCAACCGGATGTTGTTATCCTCACAAAATCTTTTGAACTCACCTTGAGAAAAATTGGTTCCATTGTCTGTGATGATGCTATGCGGGTAGCCATACCGCAAGATAACATCTTTTAGGAACTTCACCGCTGTGCGCCCATCACACTTTGCGATAGGTTTCACTTCTAGCCACTTGGTGAACTTGTCTACCATGACCAAGATGTGAGTCATGCTGCTCCTTGCAGTCTTGAACGGGCCAACCATATCAAGGCACCAAACAGAAAATGGCCATGTTAGCGGTATGGTTTTTTAACCGGACGCTGGGGTATGATTTTGCTTGGCGTACCTCTGGCACCCATTGCATTTTCTTACCAAATCCTCAGCATTTTCCAAAGCAGTGGGCCAATAGAACCCATGCCGGAACACTTTCGCTACCAGCGCCCTTGATGAAGCGTGGTGCCCACATTCTCCCTGGTGAATCTCTTCAAGCATTTCTTTTCCCTCTTCCGGTTCCACACATCTTTGAAGGACACCGGTAACACTTCTCTTGTACACCTCACTATTGATGATGGTGTATGCTTTGGACCTCCTCTGGATCCTTCTGGATTCATTTTCGTCATCCGGCAAGGTACCGTTGATCAGGAATTCCTTAATAGGTTTAACCCATGATGGTGCCTCTCGAACCAGAAACACCGGTACGTCTATCTCCATGTTATCCACCAGCATTGTTTCTTCCGCTATGGCCACGACAGTCCCCGAGCTTACCGGAACAGTCCCCGGGTTCCCTTCATCGATATCCATGGGTACTACATGTGATTCCGGTACAAAAATTGATTCCGATTCCGGGCTTGGTTTAATCGACGGTACTCTTAAGTGTGCCAAGGCTATTCCGGGAGGAATTTCCTGCCTAGATGAGCCCAGCTTGGACAAAGCATCCGCGGCCTCATTTTCCGCTCGTGGCACATGGTGAAACTCACAGCCCTCAAAGAAGCCGGCAATCTTTTGCACGCGAAACCGGTATGAAGCCATGTTAGCATCTTTTGCGTCCCAATCTCCGGAACATTGCTGCACCACAAGATCTGAATCTCCATAGCAAATGATCCGGTGCGCACCGATTTCTTTTGCGACCTTTAGCCCATGGATCAAAGCCTCGTACTCAGCGACATTGTTTGATGCCCTAAAATGTACCTGCAGAACATACCGGAGATGATCTCCCTTAGGTGAGGTAAGCACCACACCGGCACCTAGACCCTCTTTGAGTTTGGATCCATCAAAGTGCATCTTCCAGTATTCTATCTTTTGATCCGGCGGCTTGTATTGCATTTCCGCCCAATCAACAAGGAAATCAGCCAAAGCTTGCGACTTTATGGCATCTCTTCTTTCATACACCGGTACGTATGGTGATATCTGGATCGCCCACTTTGCAATCCTACCGCTAGCATCTTTGTTGCACATGATATCGGGAATGGGTGCCTCGCTCACCACTTTCATGGGGTGCTCCTCAAAGTAATGCTTAAGCTTGGTGGCGGCCATGAACACGCCATAAGTCATTTTCTGGAAGTGAGGATAGTTTTGTTTTGAGAGGGAGAGCACCTCGCTCAGGTAGTATACCGGCCTCTGGACGGTTTTTCCTTCCTCTTCTCTTTCAACCACAACTACCACGCTCACAACCCGGTTTGTTGCTGCTATGTATAATAGCATAGGCTCTCTTTCTAGAGGTGAAGCCAGTATAGGCGCTGTGGCCAGTATTGTTTTTAGCTCTTTAAACGCTGCGTCTGCCTGAGGGGTCCAGACGACGTATCGGATTTTTTCATGAGAGCATAGAGCGGCAGAGCTTTTTCTCCCAACCTGCTTATGAACCGGCTTAGCGATGCCAAGCTTCCGGTAAACTTTTGCACGTCTTTGATATCGCGCGGTATAGTCATTCTTTCGATTGCCCGGATTTTTACCGGATTGACCTCAATGCCCCGGCTTGATACGATAAAACCAAGCAGCTTGCCGGCAGGGACACCGAAAGTACATTTTGCCGGATTGAGTTTCATCCGGAATCTTCTCAAGTTATCAAATGTTTGCCGGAGGTCATCGATTAAGGTTTCTTTTACCTTGGTTTTTACCATGACATCGTCCACATAGACTTGTACATTTTTTCCAATTTGATCAAACAAGCATTTTTGCATACAGCGCTGGTACGTTGCACCGTTGCATGCTAAAACCAAAAGGCATAGTGACATAGCAATAAGCCCCGTGCGGGGTAATGAACGCAGTTTTTATTTGATCTTCCTTTTTCAGGGGGATTTGGTGGAAACCGGAATAAGCATCCAAGAAAGACAACAGTTCACAACCAGCAGTGGAATCAATGACCTGATCGATCCGGGGTAACGGGAAAGGGTCTTTTGGGCAAGCTTTGTTCAAGTTGGTGTAGTCGATGCACATGTGCCACACCTTTGGAGCTTTTGCTTCTAGGTTCTCTTCTTTCTTCTTCTCGACCAGCACCGGATTGGCTAGCCACTCAGTGTGCAGTACTTCCACAATGAAACCGGCAACCAGTAACTTTGTCACCTCTTCTCCAATGATCTTTCTCCTGTCTTCAGCAAACCGGCGCAGCGGCTGCCTTACCGGCTTCGCATCTTTCCGGACATTCAATGAGTGCTCAGCCAGCTCCCTCGGAACACCTACCAAGTCATCAGTAGACCAGGCAAAGATATTCCGATTCTCACGGAGGAAGCTGACGAGCGCGCTTTCCTATGCCTCATTCATGCCAGCACCGATACGAACGGTGCGCTCAGGGTAAGCCGGGTCCAGCACAATGTCCTTTGTTTCTTTTGTCGGCTTGAATGCCGGTGTGCCCAGGTTCGCACTCATTGCCGCTAAGCTCAGCTGTGAGGACTGAGCCAGCGCAACCGCAGTTTGCATCCTCCTCTTTTCCTCCGCGATCACCAGCGATTCTGCCAGGTTTGATCCGGCGGATGCTGTTTCCAGTGAAACTTTGTAGTTCCCCACCACAGTTAAGGGTCCACGAGGTGCCGGCATCATCATCTTGAGATATGCCGTGTGAGTTGAGGCCATGAAAGCAGCCAATGCCGGTCTCCCCAGCAATGCATGGTAAGGACTATCTAAGTCCACCACCTCAAACTCAAGGTTTTCAACCCGGCAATTGTCACGTCCTCCAAATGACACATCCACCCGGACCTTTCCAACCGGTGCGCAGGACAGACCTAGAACGATTCCGTGGAAAGTCGTACGAGTTGGCTGAAGCATGTTCTCTGTTATGCCCAGCATGTTCATGGTGTGCCGGTACATGATGTTTATGCTGCTGCCATTGTCTATCAGCACCTTGCTGAACTTGACTCGAGCGTTTGGCCCTTGCATGATTGGGTCCAAGACAAGAGCATAGCCACCCGGGTTTGGCATTATCTTGGGGTGATCCTTGAACGACCAAGAGATCTCTTGATCAGACCACAGCATGTATTTCGGCACTGCCGGCATCACCGCGTTTACCTCCATAGAACGGCGATGTAAGCTCTGTCTGTCGGGTGGCTCAGTGACGAACACCACGCAGCACATATCTGGGCCATGGTAAACATTCCGGCCCAAAGGTGCCGGTGGAGGCGGTTGGCCATTGCCTTCTCCCACCTGGTTAACTTGCTGGTACTGCTACCGGTTTGGCTGAGGCTGTACCGGTAAAGCATTTGCTCCGGTAAGCGGTGGTGGTGGTGGTATATGTTGCTGACGTAGCATATCTTGTGGTGGTGGTTGCGCATCTTTTACTGCTCCCTTGAGCATCAAGTACTTGGTCCAAGAGCAATCCTTCGTCAGGTGATTTGACGGGTGTGCCGGGTTCGGCGTGTGCCACCGGCAAGGTTGATCCATGGCGGCTTCCATGGTGTACTTCACAGGTTCCTGCCAGTTCTTTTTCTGGCCCCAGGGTTTCTTTTCAACCCACTGTTTCTTAGGACCCGCCCATGGCTGCGATCCGGTTCTTTGCCTCTGACTGCCGCTGGCCTCAGAGTTCTCTTGTACAGCAGCAACTTGCTGCGGACCGTACCTTCGATCCGGGAAATCTTCCCTTCTTTTGTTGTTCCGGTTATCCCGGTGTTGCTCTTGGCGCTGCTGAGGCGGGTTTGACTGCTCCGGCTCAGGTTGTACTGCCGGCTGCGTTGGGTCTCCCAACGCATAGCTATCCGCCATGCGTATCATTTCTGCCAATGTTGTCGGCATGTTTCGCTGCAGCTTTTGCCACAACGGTGAACCTCTTCTGCACCCACTGCTAAACCAAGCAATGGCTTGCGCTTCTATCACCCCTTCACAGGAGTTCCTTGTGGTGTTCCACCGGGCCAGATAATCCCGGTCTGTTTCATTTGGGTGCTGCACACACAAGGCGAGCTGCTGCGGCTTGTTTGACCTCCGGTATGTGCTGCTGAAGTTACTCACGAAAGCCTCCTCAAAGTCCAACCAGTCGTTTATGCTTCCTGCCGGCAAGTTGTTTAACCAGATTCTTGCCGGGCCGACCAAGAATGATGGTATGATTCTCACGGCCCAACGCCGGTTTCCTCCTCTAGCTACGGTTCCTCCGCCGCCTGCGACGTATACCGCGGTCACGTAATCCGCGAGCCAGTCTTCCGGCTTAGTGGTGCCATCATATGTTTTTGTGTCACGGGGCAACTGGAAGTTGCGAACCGGTGGTCCTTCTTTCATGATCCTCGGACCAAAACACTTTGGGCCCGGAGGTCCTTCTGTCTCGATCATTTCTGACAAGTATACTCTATCCAGACGGTGCCTCGCATCCCGTTCTGGCAGGTATCTTTCTCCCAGGCGTTCTCCCAATGGGTTCCGGTATGCTGCCGGTCTTGCTGAATCAACCTCGTCATCATGCTCCGGTACCGCGGCCCTTGCCTGCCGGTACCTTGGGGGATCTATTTCCTCTTCCTCATATGCTGTCCTTGCAGCTCGATAATTGTTTCCGGCATAGCCTCCTTTGGCATAGCCTCTGTCTGCCCCTTGGCTTTTTCTACCGGCATCGTATTGCCCGGCTTGTTGTTTTCCGGCAAGAACCGGATCATACACAGTCATCTGCTGCGCATTCATCTCTTTTTCTCTTCTCCTGTCCGGATGGGGGGACGAAGCCTGCCCATGGGACTTGCTACCAGCATTCTTTGTTGAACGCGCGGATTTAGAAGCCACAGCCTTGTTCAGCTTAGCAAGCTGCTCAGCGTTTTGTTGCTCGATAGTTTCAAGCAGCTCCCGGACACGCTCTTGTTGCTTTGCCAGAGCGTCCCCGGAAAGCGATTCACACAGCTCTACAGCAGCCTTAGCAGCTTTTATGGTTTTATCCAGGCTACTGTACTTAGGTTTCTCTACAATGCTCACAGATGCAGAGGTGCTTTTGCCGGCAAGGATTTCCTTACGCAGATCCTGATATAGATTGCGAGCCTTAAGCCGGTTCTCCGATATCCTAGCAGCATGAGCGCTAACAGAAGCAAAGCCATGGGCAGCGTTGTACTCACGTATGGTTAGGTTCAGCTCGCGCTGTGCCTTGAGGATGTCCTTGCCGCTCTCGAGCACCTTCTGGCGCTGCGCCTCCAGCTCCGCCTAAGCCGCTGCCGGGTCGATGATCTGCGCGATGGGGGTGGCGAGGACGTTCATCGCCGCTTGGAGCGGTGTTTCCGGTGGCGCGAATGATGCTCCCGCAGCGCCTGCGTCGCGCTCCAGCGGTGGCTTGGCCGCACGGGTTGAAGCCGCACGCCCAGCACCTTCTTCCACAGCTCCTTTGCCGGCGTCGACCGCGCCTGCCATCATCACCTCCACGCTGCCAGGAGCGCGGCCAGCATGTAGCCATCTTGGCGGATCCGGCGCCACCAGCACCGGTGAGGGTCACTGGCGCACAGGGACGGTGCCGAAGTAGATGCGGTGGATGCCGAACTCGATAATGCGGCCATTCTTGGGGAAGATGCCGCCGTTGGCGAAGCAGCCCGCGTTGTCGTTGATGAAGTCCATGGCGCAGATGCGCTGCACCAGCGCGGACACCGTACGCTGGCCGGTGACGTCGAGGATGCCCGCCCGAATGTGAACTCCAGCAAGCGCCACTTCATGCCCCACGGTGGGCGCCAACTGTCGTCGTGGTGAACGAGCAGATGCCATGGGATGGCTTGAGTTGGGGCCGAATGGAAGCTAGAGGATTCGGGGGAGGGTTTGTGATCAGATGGGATGAACTTCCGGATGCTTTCCTCAAGAACACAGCCAAAGGCAGGGATACAAGAAGAAACGCACAAGGAAGAACTCTGCTCTAGATCACTATCTTCATTGATCTCAACATGGTACAAGTTTCCGGTTACAAGGTTCCTCTTAGGATCAAACGTCTAACCTCTCAGCCTCTCTGGTACAGGGGTGCCCCCTCTCCTTATATAGGGGAGAGGGTGGCTTACAGAGCAAGAAACCCTAATGGTATCTTTGACTGGACAAACTACTTTACAAAGTAACTTTAATCATAGATGACGCCGGGGTCTTCTTTAATCAGGGAGGCTGACGTCCTCCGGCTTCTTTCTGCGTCACCCCTCTCTTTGGCGCCAGGGCTTCGGTTAAAGCCACTTTGCTTAGCTCATCCTTGTCCTCTAGCTCTGAACAGAATCTTTGACCAGTCTTGCCGACATGCTCTTCTTTCCGGTAACCCGGTGTCTTCTTCATCCGGTTCCGGTATACCCCTCTGGGGATACCGGCCTGGCTTTACTTAGCCAAACACTTATCTTTGTGCTCCGGTATAAACATTAAACCGGGATCTTGATGGCTCAAACCATCCGGTTTGGCATGCCTTTGGCATACCGGGGGTCATTCCCCCAACAAACAAGCTAGTTTATACAAGAGGCTTACTAGGGACTCCTTGTTGTTTACATAACACACATGTATCAATGTTTCGGTCAATACAATTATAGTATGGTATATAAATATTTATCATAAACACAAAGATATATAATAACCACTTTATTATTGCCTCTTGGGCATATCTCCAACAGCGTGCATGCATTGTATCCCTTGTTTGATTATCCTGAAATGTTACCAAGAGCAGGCAAATTCCTCCTATTTGTGCTCGTCCCACACACGTACGCCTGTTATGGCCCGTAGTTGTCGAAGTTCTTCAACTAATGGCTTCAGGTACACATCAATGTCGTTGTGGGTTGCTTTGGATTTGGATGAGCACTGGCATCATAATGAACTTCCGCTTCATGTATAACCAAGGAGGAAGGTTATATATACATATAGTCACAGGCTAGGTGCTATGACTGCAGCTCTGCTCTCCAAAGAATTCATGCCATATGTACTTAGACCAAACCTTAAGTTCCTTGCGTCCTCCAAAGTACGAGAACTTTCTATCGATTTTCATCCACTGCGACTAATCAGCAGGGTGTCTCAACATCGTTTCTTTCTTACGGTCTTCTTTGTGCCATCGCAACAACCTGGCGTGCTCTTTATTTCTGAAAAAACATTTCAGCCGTGGTATTATAGAAGCATACCACATAACCTTGGCAGGAACCCTCTTCCTGGGCGCTCGCCCTCAACATCACCCAGGTCATCTCGTCTGATCCTATACCGCAATGCAGTGCACACCGGACATGCATCTAAATTCATGCATCTAAATTCTTGTACTCACCGCGGTAGAGGATGCGGTCATTAATGTGATGTGGGAGCGACCCACTGGATCCTCCTTAGTTGATGCCTGATCTTTCACAGCGAGAACCTGGGGTAGGGAATCCTCCCAACAACATGATGAACGCAGCCTGGAGAAGAGGGAACGAATCCAACAAGCAATGGATCGATGAACGATACGCCTCAAACCAAGAGCTAGACAATCCTTGATGAACACAAGAACCTTCGCAGCGGATATAATAGATAACGGCAGCGCCGTACCCCCGGAGGGATAATACACGTGATAACACGCTATAGGGAAACCCTAAACTTTTAGACTAAACTTATTCTGTCCTAAACCCTAGCCGTGCCATCTCCTTATATGAGAGGGAGAGCTGGCCGGCCGGCCCCCTTATTGGGCCTAACCTAGTTCGACTTGGACAGGATTGTATCATCCCTCCGGGGGTACGGCAATGCCGTTATCTATTATATCCGCTGCGAAGGTTCTTGTGTTCATCAAGGATTGTCTAGCTCTTGGTTTGTGGCGTATCGTTCATCGATCCGTTGCTTGCTGGATTCGTTCCCTCTTCTCCAGGCTGTGTTCATCGCGTTGTTGGGAGGATTCTCTACACCAGGTTCTCGCTGTGAAAGATCGGGCATCAACTAAGGAGGATCCAGTGGGTCGCTCCCACATCATAATGCATGCATGTATCTTCTGCACGTCTAATCATAGAGGGAAGACAACCTTCTTCGCTTCGTACGTACTGGCGGGCAATTCGTTACCCCTTGGAAGTTGCTTCTTAATTATTTTCAGCAACTTTTCAAACCCCGAGTCAGTCACACCGTTCTCTGCCTTCCATTGCAACAATTCCAGTGTGCTACCTAGCTTTTACTGGCCATCTTCACAAGTTGGGTACAACAATTTTTTGTGATCCTCTAACATCTTGTTGAAGTTCAACCTTTCCTTTTCAGTTTCACAGTCTCTCCTTGCATCAGCAATGGCCCGATCAAGATCATCGACAAGCTCCGTTGATGCCTCTTGATCTTATGCTTCATTGTTTTCATTATCTTCTGATGGAAAATAATCCCCCTTTGCAGTATCACCGTATTCAGCGAACATGGGATAGTTGTCATCATCCTCTTCTTCTTCATTGTCTTCCATCATAACCCCTCTGTCTCCGTGCTTGGTCCAACAATGGTAGTGGGGCATGAAACCGAACCGCAACAGGTGGGTTTGAATGGTCCTCGAGGAAGAGTAATTTATGGTATTCTAACAGTTAACACATGGACAATATATGAAACCACCATGTTTTTTTTTCCTCAGCAACATCGATAAAAAATTTCAGGGCCGAAGTGAACTCGTGAAGGCGTCAGTCAAGGTACATCCATTGCTGATCCGTCTGCATGATATAATTAAGCTTATAAAAAACCATTACAGAACATCATGATTAGTGAAGCGATGTATATATATACACATGTATTTTATCAATGACGGATAAAAGGATAACGTTGTTAACCTCGATGGAGAAGGAAAAAAGACAGGAGCAAGTTTTAAGTGTGGCTTGTTTTGTGTGAACTCAAGTGGCAAAAGCTTTTAGGCATTTCGCCGAGCATCTCTTGTGCATAAGAAAAGATTAAAGCAACATACACCTCTCTTGTGCTAAGAATTGGAAAATGCTAAGTGTGGCTCACACTTGGGCATGGCAGGGGTATATATATATAGATGGGCCTTTAGTCCTGGTTGGTAAGGAAAACCGGGACTAAAGGACACACCTTTGGTCCCGGTTGGTAATACCAACTGGGACTAAAAGGGCTCGGAGCCTGACACGGCCTGACACGCTCTGCTGCAATCCCTTAGTCCTGGTTTGTTAAAGGCCCCCAACGTACCGGGACTAGAGGGTGGCGCCGCCCCACGCAGGTAGAACCGGGACCAATGCCCCCCACTGGTCCCGGTTCGTTTTTTAACTGGGGCTAAAGCTCCCGGGACCTTTGGACGAAAGCCCTGTTTTCTACTAGTGATTTTTTTCTTGATTCTCTCCTAATACTTTTTTCCGGTTTGATCATTCCCGGTCACCGTATCTGGTGACACACTCTCTTATGCCCTGACCAACCCAATGTTTTCGGTTTGTAATTTGCACATCCTTTTGATCTTCTATTTGCTTGAGAAGCGTCGAGCACATCCTCATCCACCTCCTTGGCCTCTTGGGCATCATAGTCTTGATCGAATGCGTCTAGTGGCGTACTATGAATGTCAACTTTGTTTTGCTTCTACATGTTGACATACGAAGTAGGAATCGAATGCAAATTCATACTAGACAATAGAAGATCAAACAAAGTAAGCATTCACATATAATTTGACAAAATAATGCGGATAGTTAGGTTAATTCATCCCTGTCCAGCACTACAGTAAACACATGCGGGGCCCTACCGTCGTTTCCGATCGAGCTAGGGAGGGGTCTTGGACACGGGAGCCGCGAAATATGTTGGTGGAGAATGCGTGGGACCATGGTATGCGGCTTCCTTGTCTTCTTCAGCCCGCTACCGATAGATTTTGGCCCCCAAAGGAGGGGGTGGGGGCGGGCAACGCGTTGAAGAAGGACGGAGCAACATCGAAGAGATCAATGATGCCAATTCATGGGGACAAAAAAGGGCTGCAGTGTCCCTCCCGCCACCTAGCCACCCTTACCGAGTATGGGCGATTTTGGGAGGCCATTTTAAGGTTTCCCACCAACATATTTATGGTATCTAATCGATCTTGTTTGCGCTTCAAAACGTAAAAGAACGGTTATTTTGTTGTTTTCCTCCTTTCCCCTGGATATACGGATGCGATCATAGGAACGGCACAAAAAGGAAAGAACCCCATATAGATAATGCTTCACTACGACCAGCCCACTATCACGTATAATTTCCTAGCCATCCATCCATTTTCCCCTCCAATCCGATAAAACCCCAAATCGTAGGTCTGAACCAACAGTCTACAGTGACTGGTGGTCGGCCTCCACCAGCTGCTACTCTCTCAGCCAACGCTGCAGACACGGCGCGTCTATATAAACTGGCTCTATCCTTCCATCACATGTAGCAGCATGTGAAGGCCACAGTCCCATCTGGCCTGCTCTCCCCGCTAACGATCTAGAGCTTCAAGCAGCGCCTGCGTTAATCGTCTTGGGCTTTGAGCTCTCGATCTCCGGCCATGGCGACCACAACGGTGGACAGGGAGAGGGGTGGAGACCGCACGAAGAGGAAGCAGGGTGGCTTCCGGACCATGCCGTTCATACTAGGTGAGCATCGTGCAGCGCTGCAGCTTGCTTGCATGAGCATTTTTCAATAATCTAGGGAAAGCAGAGCCAACATTGTAGAGTTCATGCATCCTCGCACCAAGATGGTTGGTTGTACCTTGTCCAGTTCTCCATTAATTTGGTCGGCAACTGAGCTCACCTCTGACCAAAGCTGTGTTCTCGCGTCCAGCCAGCGAAGATTAATAGCTACTGGTTGCTCTGCATTTTATACGTTTTGTTTGACTAAGACGTACTTCTCGCTGTCTTCGGAAATCTGAATCAATTGCCTCGCGGTTGCCCAGTAACTTTGTTTCTCTCTAATTTATTGCTATTAAAGGGAGCATCTTGCAGTATTTTTCTCACATACATAACCCTACGGACATTTTATTACTCTAAGGACAGAACAAAACTGAATGAAGATACTCCCTCCAGTTCAGAATAATTGCCTAAAAATAGATGTATCTAGTTATGTTTTAGTGTGTAGATATATTCATTTGTAAGCAATAATTTTGAACCGGAGAGTATTCGATTAGTACTATAACGCAAATGTTTACTGGAGACTCAGGTGTTCTCATCGCTTGTATTGTCTGTTGACCTTGCTGCAGTGAACGAGGTCTGCGACAGGTTCGCCACGGCGGGCTTCGGCGCGAACCTCATCACGTACCTGACGCAGGAGCTGCACCTGCCGCTGGTGGAGGCCTCCAACACGCTCACCAACTTCGGCGGCACCTCCAGCCTCACGCCCATCCTCGGCGCGCTCGCCGCCGACTCCTTCGCCGGCCGCTTCTGGACCATCATCGCCGGCTCCGTCTTCTTCCAGCTCGGCATGCTCGGCCTCGTCGTCTCTGCGCTCGTCCCTTCACTCCGGCCCGGCCCCTGCTCCCCTCCCGCCACACCGTGCCGCCGCGCCAACGGGCTGCAGCTCGCCGTGCTCTACCTCTCTCTGCTCTGCACCTCCCTCGGCTCCGGCGGGATCCGGCCGTGCGTCGTGGCGTTCGGCGCCGACCAGTTCGACAGCCAGCCGAAGGAGGAGCAGCACGGTGATGAAGCGGGCGGCGCGGAGGCGGTGGCGGGGCAGAAGCGGCAGTACTTCAACCTCTACTTCTTCACCATGGGGTTCGCCGTGCTGCTGGCGCTGACGGTGGTGGTGTACATCCAGGAGAACGTGGGGTGGGGGTGGGGCTTCGGGATCCCGGCCATCGCCATGTTCGTCTCCATCCTCGTCTTCGTGCTCGGCTACCCGCTCTACGTCCGGCTCAAGCCCGGCGGCAGCCCCTTCACGCGGGTGGCGCAGGTCGTCGCCGCCGCCTACAAGAAGCGGGCCGCCCCGCTGCCGGAGGACCCCGGCATGCTGTACCAGGACAAGGAGCTGGACGCGGTCATCTCCACCAACGGCAGGCTCCTGCACACCAACCAGCTCACGTAAGTGACAAATTAATTTGTCCTCACATGCATTTCCCTCTCGCAAATTAAGCCGCGTAGCACATGACGTGACGTAGCTCGGAGCCGGCGTCCACGAATGGTGTTAGGCGCGTCGGCTACGTGCTTTTGGTGGCGTTTACATTATCAGTGCACAAAGGAAGAAATCCAAATCGAAAGCAGATATATATATATATATATATATATATATATATATATATATATATATATATATATATATATATATATATATATATATATATATATATATATGTATGTATATATATATATATATATATATATATGTATATATATATATACGTACGTGTGCGTCTTAATTTCTTACATATTACTCACTCCGTGCATCAATGTAAAACGTTTTAGATATTTTTAAAATAAACTAGATACAAACTAAAGTGAGTGAATCTACACATAAAAATAGACTAAATACAAACTAAAAAAGCTGATGTGAGTAATTAATGATGAGAGTTTATAATGGTACCAGAAAATTAATGTCAAATACTCAATTTTACAGCAAGATCCTATAAATCAATAAACATAATGATACTATGATACAAATATTATATGCAAGATAGTAGTATTATATGATGATATATGTTCCGTACATGTGTGGTTTCAGTTTCTTCGACCGGGCGGCGATCGTGACGCCGGCAGACACAGCGGGCTCCGGCAAGCTAGACATGTGGCGTCTGTCGACGGTACACCGCGTGGAGGAGCTCAAGTCACTCATCCGCATGCTGCCCATCTGGTCGGCTGGTATCCTGCTCGTCACCGCCGGCTCGCACAACAACAGCTTCGCCATCATGCAGGCGCGCACCATGGACCGCCACATGACCCAGCATTTCCAGATCCCCCCGGCAACCATGTCCATTTTCAGCACCGTCGCGATGCTCGTCACCCTGGTTCTCTACGACCGGGCCTTCGTGCCAATCGCGCGCCGCTTCACGGGCCTTCCGTCCGGGATCAACTATTTCCAGCGCATGGCCGTCGGCCTCGCCATCTCCATCCTCGGTGTCGCCTCGGCGGCGCTCGTTGAGGCCAAACGCCGGGGCTCCGCTGCCGATCACGGGCTACTGGACACACCGGCAACCATGGTGCCGATGAGCGTGTTCTGGCTGGTGCCGCAGTACGCCATCCACGGCGTGGCGGATGGGTTCTCCTCGGTTGCGCACATGGAGTTCTTGTACGACCAGGCGCCGGAGAGCATGCGCAGCACCGCCGCCGCGCTCTTCTGGCTTTCCGCCTCCCTCGGCAGCTACATGGGCACCGTGCTCGTCACGGCGGTGCAAAGCGCCACGCGGAGAAGTGGCGACTGGCTCCAGGACAATATCAACAGGGGCAGGCTGGACGCCTACTACTGGCTCGTCACCTGCCTCATGCTGCTCAACCTTGGCTACTACCTCATATGCTTCCGTTTCTACACCATGAAGCCATTAGAGATGGCGGTGGACGATGACCACGAGAAGGAGCTCGAGCTTTCCTCTGTCCACAAAAATGGCGGCGGTGGCGCTGTATAAGATCGAGCCTAGACGGTGGAGCGTATAGTATAATACTAGTAATTACATCGAATGTGTTGAGTGGCTAGTTAATCAACTGCACATGCGTGCACAACTGTTGCAACATCGAAATGTTCTTGGCGCTAGCTAGCATAGTAAGCATCCCGGCCGGCCGTGACAAGGGCCAATATTGTGAAGGTCATGTTGCAAGGTCATGCCGCGGAAAAAGGAAGATCGTGCAGCAAAAAAGCAGCCCTGATAGATAATCTATCCTTGCCATGCCTGCATCATCTTTGCTCTTTTGCAGCATGTTTCGATTTGCTCTTTTGTTCGCTTTAATAATTGGAGAATTGGAGTGATCTATCACAACCAGTTGAAAGGACGACTAGAAAATGTTTACGATTCCTGAAAAGAGTCCGCTGTTTCGCGATAACTTAAATTTCTTTTCAGAGACCATTTGGTGACAGATCTCTTTTTTATGGTAGGAGATTTGAATCTGCATGGACCCCTGGTGCTGGTGTTCTTGTTCAGGTCGCATGTAATTTGCACGGACGTGCGTGCGTCAGGTTGAACTGCTAACAGCTAAACAAACGCAGAATCCAATGATCGGATTACATGGATATGCTAATTAAGAGCATTATACTGTGGATAGGTTTCTTCACGGGACCTCATTACATCTTATTATTCACCGACTATAATTGTAAGTCCTATAAACCACTAAGAAGTGTACTGTCCGTACTTTTTTGCGAAAATTTCACCGATCTACAAATAGACTAAAAAGTAATAAACATTACAAATAGATATTTGAACGGGAGTGGTGTTTTGGCTCATGGGAACATATGCTTCCTTCATTTTGCAATGCATCTTAGACATATTTTAAAATGTCAAAAAAATTAAAACTAAAAATTCACACGTACATCTTCACATGCTACGTGCCAACAAATTCATTTCACGAAAAATCAACTTGTCATGTGACGTGTGTAAAAAACACAAAATTCGATATTAAAAATAAGGCTTTTGACAAGACAAATTTTCTCTTTTTTACATAACCACAAAAAATATAGACTTTTCCACGAAACTTGACGAATACACGTATATTATGGAGATGTACATGTAGAATGTCTTGTTAAAAAAATTCGACACTTCAAAATATGTTTTTGATGTAGAGGGAGATATGCACTCGGGAGCCGAATTAAATTTCCGTATTTGAACTACCTAGCGACGACTGCAAACACTAGCACGAGCCGAAGGCGCGCCACCATCATCGCCCCTCCATCACCGAAGCTAGGCAACACTAACTACTAAGAAGTGTACTATCCAATACTTCACCTTTTAGGAACTTTTTTTGAAATGGTGTTGATAAATATATGAAGTACAATCGGTCTCTGCAATTTCCAGTATGAAGGCTGGTGCAGAGGAGTACATAGCACCACTAGAAGAAGTTCTATGGCTATATGCAGCCATCATATGCGCCGGGACGTTGGCTGATCTGAGCAGTGACCACCTGTTGACGGTCACACTCTAGAAATAATTGGGATATTAAGAGTAGATGCAATCTAAATGCTTTCCACTGTAGCCACAACTTCAGCTTCTTCTGCCAATTGGCACCGCAATATCGGACCCCAAGATGATGTAATGGTTTTGCCAGCATGGTTCCTGACAATCACGCCCCAATGGCCATGATCAGCACCATGCGTGAAGGTAGCTTTAGTGTTGTTTAACTCATGAGTGTGGAAAATTCAGGAGTGTAAGTGTTCTTCCCTTTTCCTTTGCGGTCATATTAATTCCAACCATTCTTGATCAGTAGTGGTGTTTAGGTAATTAGAGATGAAGCTAACTGAGTTATTAGTTGAAGCATCGCCTTTTTACGAAGATGTTGTCATTTCGTAGATACAAAGCTCTCCACCAAAGAAAGAGAAGCATGGGTCTCATCTTGCTGGGTCGATTGTCCCAAATGCTTAGCCCCCCATTCGTCCCATGTTTTCCTCAGCTCATATTCACCTCGCAGCTGCCACACTCACGCATAGCCCGACGAAGACTAGAAACTTTCTTACAGAACATGACTACATGTATTCACATTCCGGTTGCATACCGCACATGGTGCATGTTGGAAGATAATTCTTGATTCTTTTGATTCCGTTCTTTTGGACACCGAGAGTATTAGAGGCCAGCTTCCAAGCAAAGACTCTGATTTTGGGAGGCACATTAGCCTTCCAACTGAGTCCCAAATTTTCCTTTCACCCTCTGGTTATTGCCTCGAGCCATGGCTCTATGGGTTTGATCTCAGATGCAAAGCCAAGTTATAAGCACTTTTAACTGAGAACTGGCCTTGTTTTATTAGCTGCCAAGCAATATGGTCAACACCAATCTATGCTTGGAATTCTGATGTTTAGGATTTCGTCAGTGTCCTATTTGTGGAAAATGGATCTGGTTAGTGGCCCTTTCCAGACTCTTGAGTTAGGAATTAAGGATCAATCAGGTTTTGAACCCATCTCAACTTGGAACCAGTTGGGTTACCTAAGATTTTGTGATTACCTCTCGCTGACAACTATCCTTCCATATACAAACTCTTTTGTCATTGAAAATCCCCCGCACAAGGCCTCGTTTAGGAGTTTGATCCCTTGGCAACTAGGGGAAGCATTTTTTACGAACACTGTATAGGTAAGGACAACATTGGGGTAGTATTTGGCTTTCAGTAATCGTGCAGACACCACCGAAAAAAAGCTTACAAGTAACAGTGTGTTTTCCGCACTTCTGGCGGTAGAGGCCGACGTCACGAGTATACATCCAGTGGTAATCTTTACCACTGACAGGCATTTTATACAATCAGGGTACGATTCAGCGCTGATGACAAAATGAGCTTTTGACCATCTCTACTAGTTGCTTCATCTATCGAACGGGGCACATCCACGACTTCTGGCGGTAGAGCCCGACGTCACGAGTATACATCCAGTGGTAATCTTTACCAGTGACAGGCATTTGATACAATCAGGTACGATTCAGCGCTGATGACAAAATGAGTTTTTGACCATCTCTACTAGTTGCTTCATCTGTCGAACGGGGCACATCCGCGACTGATAGCTACATGATCCAGCATCTATACTCCATGTTTAAATTTCATACTAGCAATGGATGGGCACGGCGGCACGCCGTGCCAACTGTGTAATACGATTTTGGAAACACATTTAAATTGACGGAAACAATCTGTTTTTTGTTGTTCAGACATTGTACTTTAAGATAGTTAGTAACAAAATCTCATGGTGCACCTGCTGAAATAATGTGTATACAGAGTTGATCTTGGGGATCAAGTAAATAAGTGGGTATTAGAAAGGCAAAGAAACTCAGTTTGGTAATAATTACCGGTACTTCATATTGATCATCAATTGATAGGTACATAGGACAATATAGAAGAACTATTATATATATAGAACTTAAGGGCTAGGCTAGTATAGATTTTTGTACCGATGGACAAAAGGTTATTTAATTTCATGCTAATCTCTAGGTATCTCGGTCTTGGACATTCTTGCATCCATTGTATCAGAGGATGGCTACTTTCTAGATCCACGGTGTAGATGAAGGTGTCGCTTTCTATAATGTCGTTGGCTTCCACGAAATAATCCCACCCGTGCTCTATGAAAAATTGAAGATGCAGTTCCTCCACTCCACCAGACGAACTTTTCAACCGTGTTCCCAAGCACAATTTTCTGAGGGAAATTCCCAATGCTGTGCTTACATAATGATTTGGGGATCTTGAGTGGGTCGAGAGGGCTACCCATTACCCTATGCATGAAGCGACGGTTGAAGATACCCCTGGCATAAGTCCAACCTTGGGACGCCTTCCGTGCTTTGCTAGTCTCTGTCCTTCAGAGTCCTGCCCGGCCTTGTTTTTGTTGTGTCCTCTGTTTGGCTAAGATGTTGGCGCCGGCTTGCTTGTGTTCTTCGATGAATGAAATCCTGGTGGAAGGCTGTCCGAGCTCTACCTTCTCGCTTTCTTCTGAGGGGATGGAGTTGCCAGAGACTTTTTCTCGGTCGTGATATCCTTACCATGTGTCTGCAAGTATGTAACTAGGTTATGTAAACCAGATGATAGTGCTATATCGCTGAGTATCAATAACAAAAAATTGGAATACCAAGTCTTTACCTAGAGCTTACTATGCATGGAAATATGAGCCGTAATAATTATGAGGGGATCCTTTTGTATTGAGTTTTGACCTAGCCGGGTTAGATGTGCATACTACATAGAATGTATTATGAAACCGGGTTACCTTAACTAAGACACATTATCTGTTTTTCTTTTAATGTCTGACTGCTGGTTTTTTGTCCTCTAGTGCTTTCTATAGCTATGTAGAACTGGAGACATTCACTGAAGAGAAAAGGAGGTCTCTGTTTGCTAAGAGGCATGGAAAAGGGGCAGATTTGAGAAGTTGATGAGATAATTGATGTTTGTGATTCTTTGAAGGAAGATAATAAAAAAGACTTGATCTAACTGCCAATGAAGTAAAAACCGGGTGATAATAATAGCATGTTGGATATTAAAGGTCTAGTTAAAATCTCGAATATGGGTAGTGATAAAAGTTAGTAGACCATCCAGTCATTTTTTATGCTTTTAAATGATATACCACAATGCCATTTCCTAATACAATGGCTTATGTCTGATAAATCATGTTGTGTGAACTTGATTAATTCGGTGAGATGCCTCTTGCATATTTTTATTTTGGAAGATTTTTCTTGATCTTTAGTAACTATCTCAATCTAGTACAGATGTCAACTAACCACAAAATTCTCATGTGAAAATATTGTACCATAAATCTACCAAAGTTTGGATGCAATCTGCCGATCAATTATGACCATCGAGTACTCACGCATGTCCTATCATTCCCATGCCCCCGGACGCACAAAGCAGGCCATCCTTCTTGGTTATCCTGATCGGGACAATGCTCTTCTGTCATCCCCCATTCTGATGTGCATGACATCGATGCCTCGATGGTGTCTCCGATCTCTGCATTGTTTGCAAACAATAATGAGAAATAGGACACTACATATCTGAGTCAGAAAAAAAGAAAGTATTGTTCTTGGCACAGTGATGGCACATATCGACTTGTTACAGAGAGCTTAGAGATTGCAACTTCCAGCAATAATGTGGTAGACATCAAGACATTGTTAAATTGAACTTGCTCTTCAATGCTGATGAGCCAGTTAAATAGCAAAAGGAACAATGTTCACAAAAATCAGAAAGTTATCTCCCCTTTTTAATCGGAGGAGGCAACTTCGGCAGAAGCAACCTAAAAGAAAGCAACAACAGATAGGCAACTAAATAAGGAAATAATACCGACAAGACCAGGTCGGCAGTGACTGAGAGGAAACGCTTCAGAGAGCCTGGGACCAAACATTATGGCCATCGATATGTATATCAGGTGGAAAATCCACCTCAACAGAGGACCAAGCCAGCAAAGGAGCAAGTCCATGCACATGAGACGGTAAATATCAACTCGTGCATAGATTGGACCATTCTTTAATTGTTCTCTAAATTAATTTATGTGTCTGCAGGCTACCAAACACGTCCCATGTGTTCCATGTGGGTCCATATGCGTGGGTGCTCCATTCCAGCCTTAGAATTCAGAGACAACCCAGCCAGCCTATCTTCTCATGTAAGGGAGAGCTTAAAGGTTATTTGAATGGGAATCATTCAAAGAAAAAATTGCCACACGGCTGACATAGTTCCACTGGATGGTTGATGGTTCAGAAAGTTGTAGCAATTAACACAACGACATCCAATGTACAACACTTACTTGCCTCAAGCTAGATTCTATGTCAATACTGAAGGTGTATTTGTTCACTATAATCATACAGACAAAACATCAAAAAAGATCACTTAGATATGTTAGTAAATGAGGGACGCACAATTTAGTCAGCAGATCCAGTTTAGAGATACAAATGTATCATTGCGACACACATAATTATTTTGCTGGCCACAACATGCTTTACCAAGCATGACAACTATATTTCGAACAGTGGCCTGATCAGAAGGAAGGAGAATAGAAGAATTCATTCGACGACACCAAAATGCTCCATAAACCAGCTAAATTGTACAATATGGTAGTAACGTTGCTTAATTCTCACACGCAGCAGAAATGCGAAAATACTGTAAAAAAACTTAGCCATCCGACTCTTTTGCCTTTAAATAAATATTTAATGTATTTTCATTAAGAACTCGCCTATAATTCTGTTCATGGATCTTTGGTTTTTAATATAAATCTTGGATCAAATCTTCAAGGATACCTAACAGATTTTAACAAATTATCATGCTCCATTCATATAAACCTGCAATAGAGGCAAAAGTGCCATATTTTTTTTAGAAACATGGAATTGCTACACTTGGAAGAAACACTTTACATTATTCCAGTAAGAATCACTTCAAAAGGTTTATTTCAAGATTTGTTTCTTAAACAATATAAGCCGTCAATCAAAGTCTTGAACCATACATGATACTTCTTGTTGCAAAAACCATTATAACCTGAAAGGCAATGCTTGCTCCATCATTAACTGATTCACCCGCTGGTTCAAGTGGCCAATGTAGTGCAAAAGAACATATTCATCGATGACATAGCTTGTAAGCTTTACCATAAAAAAGACAAATATCCAGCAAAAAAATGATTTGTATATTACTTGCTTCCAAATAGCTGAAAGTAAATAGTCATATTGCTCAAAAGATTTTCAAATAAGCATATATTTTGATGCATCTATAGGAGATGAGTAAATATTCTTAAAATATATTTCTACATCTGTACACTATGATTTTCCTCCAATAACTTGTAGACCAATTTGTAGAAACTAATCACAAGTACGTGCTGAACATCTCAACATTCCAGCTTACGTGGTCCTATACATAATCATCATCTGAGAATGTACCTAGAGGATATGAAACATAATAAAAAAAAAGACATAAGGAATGCACAACAGTAGAGGGCATGGGAAAGAGAATAAGAACATGGGGAACTCACATACACGACTGAGGTGGATCCATCAGTAGTTGTGACTCCCGTTGATTTGTTTGTAGCATAACCGTCAGTGTCAGCCCAGATCTGCCAGTCCTTCTCTCCTTCTGACCGAGACGGCAAGATCTCGCTGCAGCCCAGGATTTTCGGTGGTCAAAAGCGGCCGTGACTGGCCTATGCTCCTCCTGAGAATCCAGGAGAGTAAGGAAGTGGAGGAGAGGGATTCCTAGAGGGCAGCAAGCCGCTGCAGCACCCTGAACCTAGCGGAGACTCCCGTCCCCCCCTCCCACCCACATGTGGTGTGGCAAGCCCCATCCTGTCGAGCGGCCGCCACCGACAGTCAAGATCTTGGGCCACATCACTACTGTAACAAAGCAACAAACCAGTTGCGCCTACGTTGGCCGCCCAGAAAGTCAATGAACTTTGCTTTATGCTTCGCCGCCCACCCCTTTCTTCTCGCCGGAGCCGGAGAGCCCCCATATCATTTTTTCGATCCACATCTTGGGACAGAAAAGGAAGAACTGGGGAGAGGCATCCCACTTGCACGGTGCTGAAGGGGAGGGGGCGTATTGCTCGCTCCATTTACTCGCCGGTAAAGCAGCTAGCGGTCCTGCAACGAATCCTCCAGCAGCAGAGATAGCAGAACGACCAGAGTAGGGCGGGCGCGCCAATCCCCTCACCATTGGAGGCAGATGGAAGCAAAAAAGGAACGGGGCACCCGGTGGCAGAAGGTGAAGAAGAAAGAAAAGAGGAGCGGAAGGGAAAAAAAGAAAAAAAGGAAAGGTAAGGGCATGCGTAATGGTTGATAAGATTATCTTATCTTAACCCTGCCAAGTAATCTAGATATAACAATCAAACATGATGTACAATGGTTTGTTTTTTAATCTTATATTTAATAACGAGATATTCTAAATTTGTGGTGAGAGAGATTAAGCTAAGAGGTGATATCTTAGCTAAGAGAAGACAAAGTCTTTTTTTTATCTTTCTCTTTCATCCACCTTAGCATTTATCCTACGTGGCACTGCTAAGATATCACTACTGTACATGCCCTAAGCAGGACACCGGCTAGACAAGCGGTAAAGCGGCGGCCGCACCCAGCGATGTCTCCCAGGTGGGGCCCATGTAGCCTCAGCAGCACAGTAACCAAGAAACAGTACACGCACCCGAGGAGAAACATGAAAGGAAGAACCGAGAGGACAGAAAATACTAACAAACAGCAACGTGTCCCCCAAAATACACACAGAGGCTCAATGTAGCAACGAATAACACGTGGCAGCACGTGAAACAGGGTAAAAATAAATACCAAAAAACTGTGAAAAAACATTAATGTTGACGTTTAGTATAGTAATAATTTGTCAAGAAATTGATAAAATATCTCTCTATCTTTGCCACTAATGACTAATTACCACTGCGATGTGGAAATCTTCTCTTTAATTGTCTTTTAGAAATATAAAATTTTATGGCGAAATCTGGGCAAATTAATGAAGAATCACTAGTTGACAATACTTCAAAGTCAAAGGCCTCGCGAAGAAGACCTCCAGAGAGTTTAACGAGCAGTGATACGGGCAGAGCCCGCCCGTATGGCCTCCCGTATCGGGTGCCACCACCTCGGCCAAGTCAACCCTAGCAACTACCGTGAAGGGACCCCTATATAATTCGACCCCCAGACGCCACAAAATAGGAAGTGAGGAGATTCGCATTCGCCGACACCACATCACATCTGAGGAGATCCATCGCCGAGCCACCGCCATCACCATCTCCACATCCATTTCTCCACCTTCATAGTCATAGTCCATCTACTTATAATCTCGAACTCCGTGATTGGAGATATTGTTGGACTATTTGATATTCATATTGAATCCATCTTTGCAATTTTTATGATCTTTGATCTCGTTATGAGTGAGTAGTCCTCAAAGGCTGCGAGCTGGGGTGAAGCCTCACATCGTTTATTTGCATTTTATAACATGGGAATATTGTGTTGAGTTCGAATAGAATTTTGTTCTTGTTTATCATCTCTTGCATCGATCTAAAGTCTTGTCGGGTTCCCAAGATCCAAAGGACCGATCAAGGTTATGAGGGGGTATGAGTGGTGCTTCAACCTCTAGATCGAAACCCACTGACATAAGGGTTAGTATAATAGAGAAACTGAGATCTATTTGGGGTCACCGTAACATCACTATGTGTAATGTTTTTGTGTGTTTAATTACTTAATGACTACTTAACACCCTGGGCTGCATAAGTGTGGTAGTGGATCAAAAGTCTACGGTCGATGTAGCTCGTAAAAGCTGTAGAGAATTAGGACGTGACACCCACAATATTTACCCTTATTTCAACATGACTCATGTTGCGCTTATTATTATCTTTATCCGATATGTATGCATATCTGCGGGTCAATCCAACCACAACAAAAAGTTAAGCTGACAAAAGACAACCAAGCTCTTAAGGTCTTGACAAATAATGTAATCTTATACCAAGAAAATCCTTCCCAAGGTTATATCAAATAAACCTATGTCTTATAGGAAAAAAGCTACTATATTGCATCCTTAATCCGGATCGAATGTATCAAACATTTTTATGGCGCCGTTATCGGGGAAGCAATTCTCGCTACCCTGGTGAGGTTACTAGAGACCTTGCTAGTTAGTTTTATTTATAATTTATTTTACTTATTGTTATTAGTTTACTTTTTCTTGTTAATTGAAGCCCAAAAATATTAGTTAATCTTTTATCTTACTAGTCTTGTTATTTTTTTAGTTAAATTAAAAATCCAAAAATATGGCACAAAAAGAAGCTTGAGAAATATGCTACCCCTAATGATGATTATTCTTATGCACCTATTACTCAGTGGAGAATTATGAAATCAAGCCTAACCATTTGGGCCTTATTCAGCAGAACCAATTTGTAGCTCCATCTTCCGAGGATGAAGGTTTGCACTTAAATACCTTCACTGAGATTTGCAACATGATGTTCATTAAAGATGTTAATCCTAATGTTGTCGGGTTACGCTTATTCCCTTTCTCTCTTAGAGGAAAGGCAAAAGACTAGTTTCGTTCATTGCACAAGGGTACTATTACATCATGGACAGTATGTGCTAATGCTTTCATGTCTAAATTTTTCCCTCCTACAAAAACTATGCAACTTCGGTCTAGCATTACAAGCTTTAGACAAGAAGACCGTGATACACTAGAACTCGCGTGGCAAAGGATGAAGGAGTCCATATGAAATTGTCCCAACCATGGGATGGAAGAGTGGCTAATCCTCCATTTATTTTATAATGCTCTTAATCCTATGTCTAAGTCAATGCGTCCAGGCGAAGCTAGCGCGCTTGCTGGCTAGGTGGGGGACGGCCAGGTTCGTGCGTGCGACGTTAATGCCGTCCGGCACGGGCGCGGGAGAACGGCGAGCTGGTCGTCGGCGACGGCGCTCGCGAGGACACGGGCGCCTGTCTGGCGGACTGAGGGTGCGGCGGCGAAGCTAACGGTGCTGAGAGGGGGGCCAGAGAGCAAGGTAGGGTTCAAGTGTGAGAGATAGGGTTAGGCAAACACTATTTCAAATAGTGTTGGGATTTGATCATATTTGGAATCTCAAGTTTTTGTCAAAATTGATTGGTGAAAAGAAATTTGAAAATTGGAAGAGGAGTGGATTGGACTTGCTTCTGATGATACACAACACACAAGGGTGGTGGTGGAATTTGAAAATAAAAGGAAAATGCAAAAATTGCTAAGTGGGAGATTGTTGCATTTGATAAAAAGTCCCAACTTTGCATGAGCATAGTTTTTGATCTAAGATGAATTTTAATGGTGGTCTTTACCACAGTTGTTCACCTTGATGTGTACTTGGATGTGGTGCGAAGAATTGGGAAAGTTTGGTTTGAAAAACTTGAATTACAGGGGCTCAAAGTAGTGACCAGACTGAAATTGGCAGATTTGACCAATATCACATGTGATCACAATTTGAGTTCAAATTTGATTTGATTTTTTTTGATTCCAAAAGTTGTAATAAGTGTTTAGTAACATAATACAACTAATGGTGAAGGCCAAATTGGTCTAGGTCAAAGATTTGTAAAAATGGCATAAACCATATGTGAGGGTTTTGGTGATTTTCTAACTTTTATTCTTTTCTTTTTATTTGCTTCACTTAGGCATGTGTAAGGTTTATTTAGTGTTAGATTGAGTTGGGTAAAGGGTTCAAACCATTTTGGGGCAATGTGGGTGCCTAGGTCAAGATTTGATATTTTGGCTAAGTGCCACATATGCCTCTATGCATATGTTTTAATTCATTTTTGTTTCTCACTTGGATTTGTTGGTAAGTACTTGGTTAGGTGTGTTGAGGTATTTCATAATCATCTACTCAAGGTATACAAAGCAAAATACAGTACTGTTTCATGCCTTGTAATACTAGTACTGTACTAATAATCGCGGTCCTTTCCTTGGATCGACCGGGCCGAATATCTACAACACGGCCGGCCGGACGAATCCAGGTTAGCGGATTCGGCATAAGAGAACCTAGTGAGTCAACGAATTACCTAGTGAAACTGAGGACGGTGATAGCCTCCTGTCAGCCTCCGTTCCCAAGTGACCGGCCTCCAGTGCTGCCCCGACGACGATCCCCGCAACACGCCTACTTCTGTGTTCAATGTGTAAACCAAGCATTAGAGATCCAACCATCCGGCGCCTATCTCTATGCAATTAACAACCCCGTTAGGATGACAAGATCACACCGTACCTAGTTTTCTCATCTCCAAGGGCAGTGCCATCTCCTCTCCGGCCATGGCGGTCAGTGTCCTCTCCTCGACGGACATCTCCGGCCATGGCGCTCAAGTCTAAGTCGGTCGCACGCGCCAGCCGCACGCGGTCTCTTCCACCTCTCCTGGTATTTATAGCCACGACGATGGGGGCCAATGTTTTCGTTCGAAATTTGAAACCCGGCGCCACTTTTTTCATCTAGGTCTGGTTGCTTGCCGCTACCTTTTTTCCTTTCCATCCATTGCCCTCTTGTTTACAAGGAAACTTGAACCGACGCATGGTCTACTTTCCATAAAACTAGGGCGTATCCACGCGTGGTATCATAATTATATTGGGTGCACATCCCGTGATTAGTTAAGCCAGGCCCGGCCGGTACAGCTCCAAGAGATAAAGCCGCGCATGCTTGCTACCTAGGCGAGAAATTAGCGTTGCCAATGCATTCCTCCTTATTTTCTCCCTCTCGTGACGGATTTCACCACTAAACGAGGCGAAGAGCTGCCCTGCATGTCACATTTATCAACGCCCAGTAATTATGGATAGGGCCTGGTTAATTAACGTCTTGTAATTATTCTATGCTTGGTGGTTGCTTCCCGCTACTTTTTTACTTTCCATCCATTGTCCCTTGTTTACAAAGAGTACCATGATTTATGCTCCATAAAACTAGGGCCTACCCTACCTTCGAGTATCATAACTAATTAGGTAAGCCAGACGCATATCCCTTGATTGGTAAAGCCAGCCCAGCCGGTACAGCTCCAGAAAAAAGATGACGCAGGGATATTTCTCCCACACATCCCCTAAACAATTACTCCTACTATTAATCGTTGCTACTACTCCAGGAAAAAATGAAGTAGTAGTAGTACTCTGTGCATGCTATCGTTACTTAGAGCATCTCCAACAGCCACGCTAAATTTTGACGCTGTAAAAGTACTTTGCAGCGCACTCTATGCGTATTTCGCGCGTGAGGCTATATTCTTCTCCGGCAGAAGCTCTAAATTTTGGAGCTGTAAAACTGGGTAGTTGTTTCTACGCGCGATTTGTACAGCACGCCGAGTGAAGTTGATCGGAATCGGTGGCGACAGAGTTCCCTCTCTCCTCTCCTCTGCTCGCCGAGCAAGAGTCAAAGTCTAAGTCACACACGATGCACGCGTAGGCTTCACCCCTCCTCTAGTATATATAGACTGCAGGCCAAGGGATAGACGTTTTCATTCAAAACTCCAAACTTGGCGCCACTTTTTCGTCTCCACCGATTGCCGCCACTGTTTTCAATCGAAATTAGCCGCTCGCGATTGATTTCCAATTTTCCATGCGATTATTATGGGCCTAATAATAACTGATTTGTTCCACTTGTTTGGAAGGAGGAGATGGAGGGTGGAGGAGTATTGTGCCACGGATGACCGCCCATGCTGGTTAGTTTTTCCAAATATAATATAACGACATGATCGCTTTCACTTAACGTTCCCTACTTCAAATAGTCTACCAAACCGAAATTTTAGGAGCGGGTCAATCCCCTAAAATCAGCAACTTCTCTCATTATTATAAGCATATATCCAACTATCAATACCGTGATTTGTGAGAGCTTTCGTTTACATGGAATAGAATTAATTGATTCAGCAAATTGTTCTTGTTCATGGAATAATTTCCTTTGTATGGTTTGCTTAACGAGGTTGTACCTCTGCCTTGCGTTTTCATCTACTCCCTCCGTCCATAAACATGGTGCTCTCCTCTCCTTGGTAAGGAACAAAGCAATGGCCATGGCGATCACTTTTAGTTCGAAGTTCGAAGTTTTTGGGCTCCATTACTGCCACTTTTCTCATCTCCACCCCGCTAATTTAGTTTCAATACATAGCTCTTCATTACATTAATTACAAAGACAGCACAACACATAGATACCGATGTGCCCCGGATCCGTGAGGAGGAGCGGGGCTGCCGATCCTGAAATCAGAGTCCCAACGCGGCGGATTGATTCGCGGAAACCATGCAAATGCCAATTGACACGGATGCATCATACCGAGCCTGATAAGCGTCCTGGCCACGAAATGCATTGGATACCACCTACTCGTTCATTCCGTAAATAAAATGTCTAATGCACGCTCCTCCATGTGTTAGTGAAAGCCCATAGCACAGGATTGATTCAGTGAAAGTTTCATGGCAACCCGTGAAAACCATGCCATTGTCTATGTATGTGTCACGGATGCATCATGCCGAGCTCAATGCGCAGCCAAATATTGTACCACCTAAATTGACCAAACTATTCATAGCTTGATTTTTGACTAAATTTATGTCTTCTTTTACACAATAGCAATCGGCTCATGAGCCAAAGCTTAATACACAACAAATCACATGTCTACTTGAGATGTAATGGAAACTATTTCTAAGCAAGTATATGTAATATGTTCCACACATTCAAAAGTGTGTCGATTCTACATCAATACAGCAAGGAAGAAGAAAACAAAACAAACAGTATGTGCATCTCTCAACATTGTGAAATGTTAGTTCTCTCAATTTTGGCATACAAAGAACCTACATGGATCTCTCCCGCTAGGTTGAATATGATCAGCCGAAGAAATTTCTAATACCAACATTACATAAAAAAAAAAGGACCTTCCATCCACGTAGATGCTCCAGGCCAAACAAGGACAGCAGTCCACCGGCAACTCATTATTAACCTAACAGGCAGTGAACACGGCACTGCGTCAATGAAATCAACAAAGAAAGCATGTACGGCCGGATCTCCAGCTCAACTCCTCCCCTTCACGAGATGGGCCACAGCAACCTGCTGCATGCACATCCTATCACCTGCACACCAATAAACCAAGAAAGGTTCAGCTCCACGAAGGGCATAGGGAACTACTGCTTAGCACGCAAGCAACACATGCACAAATAAAATGTTCAACAACTGGCGATTATTTAGACCGCCAAAAGTTGATCAACATTATGATTGGTTAGATCATATCAAATAAAATTGGTCAACAAGTGACTATGTGATCTAGAAGCTAGGCAAGTGATCGTTCTGCAACTAAAAGTCACTAAATGACTTGTATATTGGATGATACAGATGGCACTGGGCATGGCATAATGTAGAAAAGCATGTACAATCTCAGAAACTAAGAAATCCCACACGGAGCAACGATGCCCTCGATAACATACGAGAGAGGAGGCACGTAGAACTCACCAGCAGGGAGGTGAGGCCAGCGCCACCATGGTTATGGTATGGCGAGCACAAGGGCCATGTCACCAACCAAAGGAAGAAAAGGAGGCCGAGAGGGCCAAGCATGGCCTACAACTGCACTACAGGAGGCCATGGTCAACCCAACACTCACCATCGTGGCCACCATCAGGAGGCCACAGAGGAAACCTGGGAGATTCCATATGCTAACTCAAGATGCATGACAATTAATCACATAAACTTCAGAGTAATTGTTTCAAAACAATATATATACTGGCAGGACAATGAGGAACTGTTGAGCACAAGAACCCATAACAACTTCAATATGAGAAACTATAAATTCAGCACAAAGAAAATTGCCAAGCAATTGAAATAGAAGAGCTTCACTAGGACTAGCAAGAATCAAATAACAACAGGACCACCGGTTGAGCATTCAAGTTAGCTGGCACATGAAAAAAATTCAACTTCTTTGGTGAAGAACATGGAACATAAACAAGCTCAAACCCCGTAATAAAAAATGATGCGTAGGTCACGCACAAGACATGTTTGCACAGAAATAATCCAGAACAAGTAATTAGCATTGCAAGACAGTGCCGGATAAAAAAAAGTTTTCAAGTCCTAATTAGTGACACTCCAAAGTCAAATAATACTATGAGTTGATACTTTTACATGTCTTCAAGCTTTGATGCTAATTGATCAAGCCAATAATCAAATCATTCAGGAAACAATGATTGACCACATGAACACATCCACAATGCACACATCATGCTTCGAAGCAAAAATATAGCTTACGCATCAAACTAAAATACTTGTGTGTCTCTACCTACCACAATTGAAATAAGAGTGTGATTGCAAACGAAGTAAGAGTGCCACTCCTGAAGATTATGCAAGGAACATGATCAATAGCAAAGCCAAATATTTTTGCACAAAATGTTCCTGTCACAAGTTGATCTGAACCAGCCACTGTTATTCCTGTAGATTTTGAAATCGAACAAGTAAACTACACAAAGATGACTTGAATTTTCTAGCAGGGCATGCACACAACATACTAAAAAATAGTCAAGTTGTTATAAATTGCATTTGTTGCTTGTTATTACTGGTGACCACAGTATGCATAAGAGATACACTACTTTGATTATTTGAATGGGAGTATGGAACCGAGAGACCATTGGTATAAATTATAAATATTTTTAAAATAAAACTCCAGTTACATTCAAATATAAGAAAGAGCATATCACGTTTTCTGTGAGGCCAGCTAATTGGCTACTTGTTTAATTTGTGCGAGGAATCAGATCATCCAATAGATTAACAAGCTCATCAACTGACTACATGAGATGGCAGAACTCATGACCAGTTGCTACATCGGCTAAAAAAAGGACATGGGGATGAACCATGAACTCACCTCAAGAGGTTGTAGACGAGGCAGAGAATCACCACCACAGTGGTTGCGGCACGATGAACTCGCGGTCATAGCACGACGGCGAGAAGCAAGGTAGTCGAAGCCAAGGGATGGTCAGGCCTAAAACCATGCACAAGGTGTGCCAACACAGCAACAGCAGCATCACCGGAGCTAGAAAGGCCATGTCACACCGGACCGGGCAGCTCCAGGTCAAGTTCTCTCCTACTGGCTGCAAAGTCAATGTAAAACTTACTCTATATTTCTGCAAATAGGACAATACACGTATCCACACCAATCACCAAACAAATAAAGACCATGCAAATAAAGACTTGTTTCATCTTATCCGAGAATAAAAAATGATAGGGAAGAGAGGTATCCTTGGGTAGTACTAACCAATAACACCCATAAGAAGAGAGGTAACCAGAGATAATTATGAGATCGGAAATATAAACATCCATCAATACAGTACTTAATTCTACATTCTACAGTACAATTATCAGATACAGGGCACAAAGCAGAGGAAGATCTGTTCTCGACGGATGAGATCACTGGATATAACATACAAATGCAGATGCCAGTACAAAAAAAATTGACAGTGACAAATCATATCTAGTTAGCTAGCTAACCTGTTCCTTAGGAAAGTGTTGAGGAGACTGATCCCTGCGGAGAACTGACCGGCAGCAGGGCGATGGAAAAACTGGGCACGTGAGGCCACGGCCAGCCCAGAAGCACCACCAGAGCCGGAACGCCCGGGTCACACCGGACAAAAATCTGTAGTAACAGTTAAAAGTCAAAATTCCAGAAATAAATACTACTAGTTCTGCTACAACAGCAACTAGAAATTAACTATTGAAGGCTAAATTTTAATGATGGCAACATATGAAGTGATACATACATAATAATTCAAGTTGTAAATGGCAAAAGGAGAAGAAATATAATTCTTCCAGGTCATAAAATGCAAGGATTGAGTAAAATACATTATCTACATGCATCTGAGCTAGCTTGCTTGCTTAACCTGTGTCATAATAAGATACTAAATTCCCGTATCTGTAAGCCACCGAGGTGGCTAACATCTGTAACCAACTCTTCTTTGCAATGAAATGAAACGCAATGTCATTGCGTTTTCTCGAAAAAAAAAAACAATAAGATACTAAAAGGAGGTTGCACTTATTCATCCCAACCAGTGTCCACTGGCAAATGGTATTTGACATGAATACTTATTTGCATGTCCAGTTTATATACATCCGACTTAAGTGCCCAGAAAGGCATAAAGACATACTGCAAATTCAGAGTACCCACAGAGACAGAAAATTAGAAGTGATATTAGAGAAAAGATCACATCAGACCATGCAAGTATTGATCCTTCAATAGCTGCAACAGGAACATATTCATCTCCAATAGGAATGTCAGACCAATGGAAGTGAATCCTTCCCCTCCTCCACCACTACTGCCAGCTCTTACAAAGCCTCCATCACTTGAAAGGATGGAGCTCTCCGCTAGGGACAATGTGCGCATAAATAGAAGAATACCTCCAGAACCACCTCCAGGTCCAACAGAGGCATTAGTTACAGCATCAGTTGAACTGCCACCCTCCCACAAACCCAACACTGGAATGCAGTTACAATAAATGTAAGAGACAAATTATTAAGATCTAGTGCGCTTCCAAGACAAAATATGGGCCAATCATTGATATATGTGTTACCAGTTATACCACCACCAGCTGTGGAAGACCCTGCGGTGTCATTGCCACTGCCATTGCCAAGTTCACAAGGCAAATCAGCATTACCATATGTAGTTCCACCGTCAGCACTGGCAACCACCAGCAGGAGCTCAGGGAGACCCACACTGCACAGTTGGGGGACAACCACCGGTGGGCTAGTCCTTGTTCGACTTCCTGAACCTGAATCAACCCAAAACATTTCACTTTTATGAGATCTTTTGAATCATGATAAAAAAAATGCACAGCCAAATCCTAGCAATATTAACAACACAAAACCAAACCAGTAAATAATAGGCTCAATGGCTGGAGCACAGAACAACCATTGCTTCGTGGCCGTTGTATCAAAGAGCAAGTAGAGGAAAAAGAAGAAACCAAGAATTTACCTAATCCGAGAGTAACCGAAATGGAAGTATGAGAGCATGGGAAGGTCTCAACAAAGTACAGGCATGCTCTCTCCTGTTCTTGCAACGGTTTGTTCATCTACAAGAAGAAATAATCAGTATCAAGTACTTGCAATGTTCAAGCAGAATTCAAACCGCAGCAGGAAGCAAATTCTAAAATATATCCAACAGCATATTTCTATAACCAGGAGGTACATATGACACAAAGAAGAAATGAAAATTTTGAAATAACAAGCTAAGCATGTATACTGCCATACTAGAGATACCTATGATACAAAGAAGAAATGGAAATTCATCAAATCATGTTATTGGTGCCTTTTTCGCTAACTTTGTCTTGTGTTTAACAATCTCTGTTGTGCACGCTTTAACTGCATCAGCGAGTATTGAGAAGACTTGGTTATATCCAAAGAAGAAAGGAAAAGATACAAGGGTCTAAGAAAGAGCTCACAACAATTAAGGACAGCTCTGTTTAAGAGTGGACAAGATGTAGAGAGCATTGGCACATTAAACAATCAGAACTCAGAAGGTACCTAACAACAAGTATATCACAAGATTTCTCCTTTCTTATATGTGTATACCATACGTATAAGTGGATTTTAACTTGCACATACATGACTCGAATAAAACCTAAAATGGAGCCTGCAAATATGCAACCACCATATTTTGAAACCCGACAAGTAACAAGAGAAAAAAGAATCAACCATTCAGGTTAGTGAGCAGGCCATGAATTAAGCAGTAGCATTGAGTTACACTTCAAACTAGGATAATAAGGTGGCACACTCTTAAGTGAAATATTTTTTCAGTGTTTTACTTGGCGTATATGCTTAAAAGAGTAGATTCTATATCATCACAATAGTAGGATGATTTATCAACATTTTGCCTAATCATAATTCAGTCCATCTTGGTAGCTGGATATCTGAAGGACTACAGAATTCTTGAACGAAAAAAACAAGGCCCTTTGTAGAAAGAGACGATGTTAGGTTCTTGTAAAAGGCATTGATTAACTTTAAAAAAATGTTTGTCGGCCTAAGCCATCAGGTATTTGCTTAAATGGACAAAACATTGTGTGAAAACATCAAGCACTCACAGCAATGAGCTGGTGATTTTCTCAACAGTAACATTCAACCATATAGGTGGTGAAAATATCAAGCACTATCCCTAGTACGGTTGGAGGTCTGGGAGGAAACTGTAATCAAAATAGCGGTGAAGATTGTCTAATGAAGCAACATAGACATCATGGCACAGAGCATTAAGTGCTGCACAAATTTGACCTGGCAGGTAAATCAAGGGCAAATAATAAACCAAAAGCACTGGGAGCTGTTCGCTGCCCTGCATCGTCACGTCTAAGATGTATTATGCGTGCCATAACTAACACGAGGAAGCTCCTGAGCTAATGTCTGAAGCTGCTTCATAGTGGCATTACATAAATTCAAAGGCACCGAGCTGGAATCCCTGTAGCCAAAGAGCTACTATTGTTAAACACGAGTTTTTGGTGAGATCGTCATGTACTTCTAGAACGCATGGAATGAACAAAGAATCCACTTACATAAAAAAATGCTAGGCCAGAACCAGCAAAGATCAACAAGCCAGTGGCAACTAAAAAAATTCATGCCTTAGACATGTGCTTGCCTTAGAACTGTAAAGAGAAGGAAAAGAATCAGTAAGTATGAATAATACTACAAAAACTTTCCTGTGAACATGATGCAAAGAAGCATTGGCACATCAGACAATAAAAAGAGGTCCATCCCAATAGGTTTCTCTTCCTATTATCATTAAGGAAAACACAAGGAGTAAAAGAAACAGATTTAAATTGCAAATTTATGCATCAAATAAAAACTTATAATGGAGCCTGCACATATGCATCCATCGGACTTTGAAACCCAGCAAGTATTAGGAAAAATAATTTTTGCGAGACTCTCGTATATGTGTTCTGGAATGCACGAGAGGAGATGACCCGCCGTATTTTCCAGGACGAGACCATGTATGAGCTATTGGGGATGATACATCAAGGTTGCACAGGTAATAACCTTGTGTGGGCCATTAGGAAATTAATGCCCACCAGTTTCTGCCAAGTGTTGAATATAAACACACTCACTCATGGTCCATAGTACATATGGCTGAACAAATATATAAGACTTGCAATGCACAGTCTCGGATGCAACTTCACCCAGATCAATTCACAACAATTGCATTAAGCTACTCAAGTCTATGGACAGAGCAAACACTGGAGTGTTGGTCAAAGAAGCCCACCTGATTCAACTACCGAGTCATGCAACGACAAAAAAACCTTAATTGACCAGCATTGTTCTGGAACATTTATCAGGCATTTAAAAGGACAAACATGGTTCTAACATACCTCTGACAAACCAAAGATCTCAACATGGTCAACAGTTTTAATTGTCCCTTGTTGGACACGTCCAGTCACAGCAGTACCACGGCCCTGCAAATTGAAACAATTAATCAATATAAGAATGAGCTGCCAATGAATAAGATCAGGTACAATTAATGTCTTATTTGGTCACTGATGGTCTTTTTATGGAGCAGGTACTCAACTCCTTAATGATACTAACAGTCATGCTTATACCCAAAAGATTACACCTAAATAAGGAATGGGAAAGGATGATCTTAGAGTTTAGAAACTGAGTAAATATAAATAAGGAGCAGAAAGTGCTCAACAGGCTGAACAGGGCCTATAACATCTTAAAGTCAAAGACTTCTGATTCAGTGTTTTAGAGTACAGTATTAGTAGCCGTTACAAATATGCCGTGGCAACCACGGAGCCAGGACAACCTTCAGGGAAGTCATGAAGATAATAAATGATTAAATGTTGAAGTGTAAATACGCACAACAAGAGTAAGTTGACAGCATCATCCAGCAGCAACATCAGTGGCTGCTAATACTGGAACATGAGCAGTCCAAAACTGATTGAGAATATGATACCTGTGATTTATGACCATGAATGCTTGCGGCACCAAGACAACGACAATGCCACAAGAAGGCTGGTTGCATATTTTCTCTGTTGAGCAAAATATGATGAGCTTTGAACCCCTCTCTTCAGCTCTAAAAATCTGCTGCAAACGGCGTTGCTTATCCATTGTGGAACCATCTCTGCATACTGCATCCATACACAACAGTGAAACTCAGAAATGGACCATCCAGAAGAAATAGCCAAATACTGTGATATATCAAATACAGTTGGGTGCTCTAGAATTCCTTTTTCCGAACAACTAAACATTATTACGATATTGAGCACCAATTGGCAGTAGCCACTATAAGAGGTAATACAACAAGGAAAGCATCCAGTACAATAACATCAAAGCCTTTTTCCCAACAAGGAAAGCATCCAGTACAACAAATCAAAGCCTTTTTCCCAACAAGGAAAGCATCCAGCATGGCAAACAAATAAGAATACGGCCACAAGGATTACCTGTGTGATGTGTTGTTGGCAGCAAGTTCATCGATGTTTCCAATATTGATCTGGATAGGATCTGTCAATAAATCACCAGATATTTTTGTAACCTCTTTTGGCCAAGTGGCAGTGTACATCATAGAGTATGGCTGCTACGAGGAATCTCATCCACAATCTTCCGTGTTTGTGGCTCAAAACCAATGCCAAGCATGCGTTCAGCTTCATCATCTCCAGAATACCATCAAGTCGTCCAGGTGTAGCAACCACAATATGTGCTCTACGCTCAAGTTCTCTAAGCTGAGAGCCCTTTGGAGCACCACCATACAGGCACTGCGAAAATAAATAAAAAATGAACATACGTTAAAGATTGTGATACATCAGCTAGCAGCAGAACTCGGGACATATAGCACATTGTCTACAAGGCAAAAAAGAGGCACAATGGTTCATGGAAGGTCATTCCAAGATAAGACTTGTTTTGATATTGGCAGCACCTTTTGTCCAGAATCAGATTAGTCTAAGATGTCTTTTAACAATTATATGTATATTCTTACAAGGCAACACTTCTAAATATAATCACATGGTTACGATCAGTTGGCATCCAGTGTCTATTAACGCTCCTAAGATGCCTTTCCCAACGATGTTTCCTCATTTCATTGGTCACTAATTTCTGTACTCATCTCATAGAACCAATAGGTACGATGGCAAATTCAGGACAAAACAAGCTACCTAGAACTTATTTATTCTAAGACAGTTTCGGGTTGGAAGAAATACATCACCAATATTTTCTTACGAACATGACAAGATAAATAACTAGTTCTAACTTGCACCTCCTAGTAAACCTGAGAATGGTTCTATAACTGCACCATACCTCAACCGTACCCGAAAGAATAAGGCATGGCACCACAACCGGAACTAAACCCATTTGATAATTCCATCCCCCCAACTAAAACCAAAACTATACGGTTTTTTGACCCAAACTAACTAAAAAGAGTGCCAAACTATGGGTCAAAACCGTTTGTTGCATTTGGTAGAGAATCATTCGCTCAAGTGAGTTGAGTCCTATATACTGGTCTGCAATCTGTCAGCAAGCTCTCACGGGCTACGCATAGAGCAAAGATACAGAAATTCACGTAGTGAAGCAACAGGCACGCAAGATGCAAAGGACAGATTGAGCGCTGCTGGACACAGCCATGCGCGAGCTCGTTGTTCCAGCCGACCGCTTCGTCGTCGTACAAGCCCATGCAGTGCTCAGGCCAGCTCGTACAGGTGTGCTCCATGACCATCCTCTCCAAATTAAGCGCCACCTACAGGTGTGCTCCATGTCGTCGGTGTCCTGGTGCCCGCCGCTGTCGGAATCCCCACTGTTGGTCCCGCCTTTACCTGCTCTAGCTACAGCAGCTTGGCGGCAAGGCTACCACCAGTGCCAACGTGGTCTTTCTAGCACCATTGGCCAGGCGATTGAGCACGTTCTTTCTGTTGTGGCAAGGCCTCCGTCGGCACCAATGACTCCCGCTCGGTCGCCACAAACCAATCCAGCAACCGGATCTTGACCATAATTACGCAGCTGTTAGGAATCCAACAGTTTAGGCCCCGACCCAACCATCCCCCAACTGTTTGCTCTCTAAACCCAAACCAAACCAAGCCGTTTACACTTTAGACCCGTAACAACCTGAATTAGTTGAGCCCACAATAAGAAACCGAACTGTTTAACTGTTTGACCCAAGAACCGTTTCCAGGTTTACCTGCTAGTACCAGAGACTAGAGAAGAAAATAGAATCCACAACTACCATTAGCACAAGTTAGAACATTCATACTTGATCCCCTAGTTTGCCAAACACACTAAATGGAAACACTATCAAACTAAACCAGGAGTTATGCATCCCCATACTAGCTTCAGGCCAATACCAACCTAGAAACATGAAAATAAACTGATTTGCAACCAAATATGACAAACAGTTGCATTTCTTCTCTGAAAAACCTTTTCTACAGCTAGAAATCCCTGCAGCAAACATTGTCCTAACACTGCATCCCGTGGATGGCGGTGACTATCAACAGTATGAATGCACTTTTTTTTTGCGGGGAAAAGAGAATATATTAACTTGTAGTAGGAATACAGTCGTCGGCAACAACTTCAGTCACTATCAACAGTATGAATGCACTTTAATATCCACGATCTCAGGCTTTAGCATCCAGCGAACAATACTTGGCAAACATACAAATGCTTGTATTCGGGAACTCAAAAAAGAATCAAATCTTGCAAATCGGATCAAATGGCAACCAACATGAGATAAAGGGCACACACTTTAATGAATGAGCCATAAGAATGATTCACATTGTGTCAGGTTTTAAACAATTTTGACTAACAATTTTAGATCACCAATTTCCAAATAATTAATATGAACTAAAAGAATGAAATGAATATGTTGTTTGATCACATCTCATTCATCGAAACAGGCACAATGATTGCAAAAGTGCTACCTTTCTTGAAGACAAAGAGCATCTGACTCAAGTTGAAACACAAAAAGATGTTCAGTGAGAGGCAAGGTGTGCTCATAGAAGAGACCATTGCCCTTTCTTTTGAACCTCAGGTGTTTCTTCTCTACTGGATGACGAAGACAATGTCTCAATTACAGTATCAGGCTGAAAACAAACCAGGCTGTAAATTTGTGGACATCAAAGTGCTACAAGTAAAACACACTACGATAGATTGAACAAGCATACCGCTTCATTATCTTCTCCACGGAAGGTGACCTTCTGGTTATGCTGTATGCCCTTCTCAGCATGACCATCTAGGTCCTTCTCCTGAATAACCCTGATATAGTGCAAACTAAACAAAAGTTAGATAATAAGATGATATATATTTAGCAAATGATCTACATGATACATACTCAACAAATTATCATGTAAATTGAGAACATGGTAACCTCTAAATGATATATATATTCATAAAATGATCATGTTAATTCAAAACTTGGTAATCTAATGGCACATGCATCAGTAAGGCAGCAAACAGAGTTCATCTACGAAGATAGTTGCAAGTAGTTGTTGCTAGTACAGATGCATTACTACAACACAAGTAGTCGACACCACAGACAGAAGCACGGAGTTTAGTGTCATTTAAAGCTGCTTAACCTCTCTATAACATTTAAACCTTAATTGGTCTGCTGACACCAAACAAAACAAAGACCAAGACTTGTTCTTTACAAAGTGTGACAAAGCATAGTTTGAGTTCAGTACAACACTACATATTGCATATAAGGACAATTACCAACTTTATAAAGCATCGCATCTTCAATAATTCAAAAGCATTAGATTTGCCCAAACATCACGTCAAGGGTAGTAAACAAAATCGAATATTTCAGTAAAAAACCTCATTCGCACTCAACGCATACATACATCCAGCAGCCCAAGGTGAGTAACCGAGAGAGAAAGCAAGACCTTCTGTGTCACGCCGATGGGGGGCTTGGTGCTGTAGGAGACGTCCCAGTCAACGAAGGAATGGGCAGCAGGTCGTAGTGGATGCCGGTAGCACCAGCTCAAGCTCCACCAGGCAGGTACAAATATTCTCAGCTACATTGTTCTGCAACTTCGTTACCAGTTGGAGCTTGCAAGACGCACGAAGCATGCCTCTGCAACTTCACCTTAGCACCATTATTCAGAACCTGCTTTTGCAATAATATGTCAGGAACTATGACAAACTACCATATGTGGATGTTGTTTCACACCATATATGTTTACATGCGTCTTCAACTTTATAACTAATAATAGTAGTTCCGATCTAAAATCGATTGGCTAGCTACATTCTGGAAGGAAAAACAAAGAAATATTATACTTTTCATTTGCATTGCAATTTTCAAGATATATGTAACCAGCTACTAAGAAAAATTTCAGTGGAATAACTACTTTCTGAAAAAAAGAAAAGTTATGAGATAATATTATTCTTTTCACTTGCAATTGCAGTCTTCTAGATGGAGAACAAGCCACTCAGGCAAGCACTATAATTATTGATGTTTCCCTGATTCACATATTTAGCGGAGTAACTACACAAAGTAAATACAAAAACGAAACAAGAGGGATTAGTTGACCCCATAAGGAAGAAAAGGGGTCTTTTATATCTGAAAAATTAAACCTACAGCTAGAGAAACCTGAGACTAGAGTCCACAAAAGAGGAATTGAAACAGGCACAGGACCTTGACGACGACCAAGGTGACCGAGGTGATGCTGGACCAGCGGGTGTACTGCTCCGAGAACTTGCCCACCTATCTTTCTGACCCATCCACTCCTCCGGCTGCTCAAGAAAGAGTCAACAGCAAATAGTATCAGCGAACTTTGTAACATAATGGTAAGATTTATCATAGCAATGCTCAGAACAGGCTACGAAGTAAGCAATATGGTAAGTACATTATCTGGTAGGTGCTTTGCACAAGCAACACTTGAAACCACAAAAAAATACATGAAACGATGGATTTATACCTCCAAATGGCAGAAGTGCGTCGACGAATGCATACAACAACAACGGCAGCCTTGTGTTGTCCTGCAGCTAGGCCGGGGCAGGGGTGCCCTCTCGGTCCGGGTGGCGCGAAGGCCTGAGCAGGAGGGCGCACAGTGTGGTGGCATCGCTGGTCGTCGTCACCGGCAAGAGAGCACCACTGCACATGGTCGACACCAGCTGTCTATCTATGCAACTCCTGCCACTCAACCTTCCGCCTCTTCACATCATCTCGCCCGTGCACCTGCTGTAACCGGACGGACAGATGCTTAGAATATCTTTTCAGCTAGCATCTGAACTGAGAACTTCCAGAAAATATACTAACATGTGCTCAAATTTGATAGGTATGTTAAGAAACGTGCTAGAATGGACAGCATCTCAGGCTTCGCCAATTTACTTCTACTAAGTTTTAATTCATTTGGATCCAACAAACAAACCTTTAAACATGGCCTGAGGAAGAACGTCCAATAACTTACCAAATTTGTGCGCCATTGTTCTTTTATCTGTAGTAACTCTGCGGCTGCTTCTGTGTGTGTAGGAAAAACCTCAGTTAAGGATGTATATAAGAATCTGAATAGAGAACTTTCAGAAAATATACTTACCTTCAATTTGAAAAGTTCCAGACTATGTTCATTACCGAAGCACACATAGTTTTTTTTCTCTAGAATACAAGAGACCTGACAATAAAAACCACAAAAAAGTCAGAACGCGCAGAAGCTTAGCATATCTTTTCACTACGTAGAGAAGCGAGTTTAGTTACAAAAGACACAACAAGTGGCTAATTTACCAAGATAAACTTGCAAATATAAAATGTTTAGAAGATTCAAACTAAAAGAAATGCAATTTCCAGTTAAAATGACACAAATATGCAGATGCAGACAATAACACGACAAAGTGTGGCATAACCTGGACAAGGAGTACAAAGTTGAAATATAGTGCAGCATAGGTTTTAACACATCTTGCAGACATTCAGCTTGAGTAATTACTCATTCAGAGCTAAAAAGGAAAAAAATTGCTTGTTTGTTCTTCCACACAAGGAAATGGACAGATTCCAATATATAAAAAAATTATATTTATGTGATCATAATATGTATATACAGGCACTGTAGCCCAAATATTTAACAGAAGCTAGAACCCACTAAAACCATTAACTCCCCTAAACAGAAGTACAATCATTAACCCTAATCCAATTAAAGGCATGAAACTGAGCGTCACCAAGCCCTTCTCCTTATCTGCACGAGGACAAGCATGAGCAAGCTGAAATCTTGCATTTTTAGGTCTAAACACGGATAGGAGAACAGATCGGGAGCTTACCATGTCGTGTGAGCTTGACGGGGGAAGATCGAAGACATGGAGGAGGTCCTCCATCTAGAGCGCCGGCTTCAGCCTCTGCCGCTGCTACTGCTGCTAGGGCGCTTTGCCGTCGCCGTCATGGCCGCCATGCTCTGCAGCCAGCCAGCCAGCAATGTCCCGACGCAGGAGTGGCATCCAGGCAAGGAGAGACTTTCAAGCCCAGATGGGGCTTCGTTCCATCGCAGCAGTCACCCACGTCATCATGCCATGTTGTGGTTAGTTGACGAACGCCTCAAACAGAAAAGCATAAATAGAATTTAGCTTCGGGAATTCTCAAGGATACACAAACAACTAGACATGCACTTAACAGATGAATTACTAGTAGAACAAGTAGTGAATCAATGAGAAAGTAATATGCACTTAACTGAAACAAGCATGGGATTCTTAAGCATAGAGAAAGCTACTAGAATGAGCTCATTTTATCAGAAGTCAGTGAGCACGCTTTCACAAAGATTATGGATAGTTCAGTTTGTCGGGGATGAAGAGCTAGTTACTAATACACGAAATAAGATGGAATGGATAGGAACATGTGATGAAGCTATTTATTAGCACCGTTATAGTGCTGACCGGCTCCAACCAACACTAAGTGGAGCGACCAGGACGAGAAAAGAAAGAACATTTCCCGCAGATTTGGCACACAACGGATTCACAGAGAGGAAGGCTTGTTTTCTCCACTGCTAGCACACTCAACGTGGTAAAAAGAAAAAAAAAATAGAAGGACAGTATGGAGGAGAGGGGGCTCACGGGGCTGCAGCGGGTTTGGGGAGGTGGCCGGCAGGAGCATGACGGAGTCGTGGGCGGCAGCAGTGAACCGGAGATGTTGCCGGCGGCAGCAGGTCCACCGCGCCTCCATTCCTCCGCCGCCACGACCTCCAGCACCACTCCTGTCGTCCGCTGTCACGGATGTCGCGGAAAGACACCGTCGCGCCGCCTCGGTCGTACCCGCAGGCCACCCACACGCGTGGAGCTCGTAGGCCAGCGGACTCTGCCGGCCACAGGGCCGATCGAGAGGTCGAGGCGGGTCCTCTCGCGCTTCCCACGATGTGGATCGCTCCGGGGAGGAGGCGGGCCGGGGCGCCTCCCTTGATGTGGGGTGCTCCGAGAAGGGAGATGGCGGCGGTGTACGATATGCTCTGGCGCACTGGTTGCGGAGAGAGGGGCGACGGATGGGAGGAGGGACACGCCGGAGGTGGGGGAGACGAGGCACCAGCGAGGGGAGGAGCGGCGGCGCCGGCGAATTTGGGACGGGAGGAGGGTTTCGATGGGGCTGGGACTTAACCAGATTTACCGTCACACGTTTGGTATCGTGGGGTTAGCTAGGTCTTAACCAAAGTTTAGTAGATCAAGCCATGCGCAACGCGTTTAGCTAGGTCTTAACCAAAATTTCGCCTCGCGCCATGCGTTTGAGCCCAAATTTGACGCCCCCTCTTCGCTCATGTTGGAATATTCCTGGCGCGTTGCAGTATCTCGCCCTAAAATTCCGTCTTTTTTGTTTTTCCGTAGGTATCCATCAAAGTGACCGACATTGCATGTAGGCGTATTATACGTTTAGTTCCCCGGTGTACTTTGCTTGTGAGATCCCCAAAGAATCGAAGCCCACTGTCGATGGTCAAACTAATTGAGCCATGGCACGAGACGAGCGGTGGCCATGGCTAGAGCGGAGCGTGGCCGCAACGACCTCACTTAGGAGGGAGCGGGACGAGTTCGTGTTGTCTACCAGGATGACACCTGGGTAGAGCCCTGTGAGGTTAACGAGCAGGGAGGGATGCGGTCGTCTACCATATGGATCTTGCAGGACAGCGGAGGACGAGGAGGCGGCGGGCTAGAGCTCAAGCTTGTGGGTCACGGTGGTGCTGCGTGGTAAGGATGCGACTGCGTTGGTTTGGGCGTGGTCATGGCCGGATGGGACGATTGAACGAATGTGATTTGGGAGCGGTCATGGTGCTAGTCATGGCGGCGCCACTACGTGAGCGGGCACCATGGCGCGCAGATAAGGATGAATAGTTGGTATGTGGGGCCAAGGGTATGATGTCTACATGATGGCCTCGCATCGAAGGTCGTGCACCCGGAGGAAGTGTGGGCTCGATCCCCCGCATATCAAAAGTGTTTTTCATTGGAAAAGGGATCTTGTACAACAATATGATAAGTTTGTAGAAAAATGTTCTGGTGGCCTCGAAGTTGAGTTTCGCACTACATGTCTAGAATCTTCGTGCGATATAGCCCTATTTGTGAATCAAGTGCCAAATCAGAGTTGTGTATTGGATGTTCCTATTCGTGCCCACCCTCCTCCATGCCATCTCGCTATCGCCCAACCCTTCCTCTGCGCCACCAGTGGAAATGGCGTCGTTCAAGGCACTCCCTTACCACCGAGTATTCGTGGTGCCTTTTGATGGCAATCAACGTCTACTTGGGCCTTATGACCTGTGCCTTGAAGGCACCATAAACCTTTGCCTTTTTCTGTGTCTCCGACCATTGGACTTTGCTCATAAAAATAAACTCTATTCATTAAAAATATAATATCAAATTTTCATCAAAATGAAGATTTAATCATTTAGGGTTTGTTATTTAAAGTATTTTCTCTTGTCCTAAATTCCAAGAAAATTCAATAATTAGTAAAACTTCTAAAATAAGCAATAGTAACTTATAAAATAAAGAAAACATCAAAAGTAATTTTCTTTTATCATGAGTATCATTGTTAGTATTTAAACCTCTAAATTGTATTTACCTTATTTATCATTTTTTACATAAAAAATAAGAAAAATGATAAACCCATTATTACCTTGAACTTAAAAGTTGTTTCTTAATTTCAACTTTACTTAACAAATGATTTCTCAACAATGGTTGGACAAATAGAAAACCCTAGTTAAGTTATGAGTAAAACCCTAACTCCATAATTTTATGTGAAACACTAAATTGATTTCACTCCTAAAACCCTAGGGGCTTATGAAATGTAATCATATAAACTTAAACCTTACTCATATATCTATACTAAGAAAACAAAAGCATGCTCATGTTCTATTAAGATCATACTAGCCCAAATATAAATCAAGTTATTATTACATGTCTTCATCTTGAATAAGATCTTATATGACCAACTAATACCACCTCATGATGAACCCTAATTGATACTTATCACTATTAATCATCATTGATTGATATAATTCCACTTTGATCAACTAAAGTAGTAACCATATATAATGATGTACCTTATGTGCTAATGCTCAAGTAAATCATCCAACTACTATATGATTAGAAACTCATTTCATTTAAAGACAGTGGCGAAGGACGAAAAAAATTTAAGGTAGGGCGAACTTTGAATGATGTAAATATCAAATAGTTCTAAAAAGTAGTAATATCTCAATATAATAATAAAAAAATTGATTATAAGTATAACCTAAAAAACATACCAATAATGCCAACTCAACGGCAAAGCTTTACATCTTCTTAAAAAATATGATGTAATTCAAATTATCAAGACGTTTGATTATCCCTCGTTCGATGCGCAACTTGATTTTGATTATTTTTGTTGCTAGAAAATTCCTTTCAATTGTTGATGTCGTCACGGGTAAACCCTATGTCATCTTAATGGAGTAATAACGCGGTCGGAGAAAGTATTACTTGTCTTTAAAACATGTAAAAATCTTCAATTCTACAAGTATGTATAATGAATAACTCGAGTTTATCTTGTATATACTAGGGTACATTCAATGATAAATCTATGTAATACAAGCAATATTATTCACATTGAACCTAGAATACGAGTTTATATTTGGAGGTAATAATAGTCTATGTTTTTGGCCTGTAATCGATTTTGCGTAGTGTTTTTACTGAAACACGCATAACTTTCTCATACGAAGTCCGTTTTCGATGTATGACCACTCAAAATTTTCAGAAAAAACACACGCATCTAAGTGTATTCACCAAAAATCAAGGTAGGGCGGCTGCCCTACCTTGCCCTACTGGGAGCTCCGCCCCTGTTTAAAGATATACCTCATACTTACTTAAGTGAAACCCTTGAGAAGGAATTGTAAACCCTAGTTTTTATTCTCAAAGTCATCAACCTTAACCACCCTTATTTAGTATCACATCATTGTGATCAACCATAATAACAATACTATATAGTAATTCACTTTATATGTTCATGCTTAACTAAACCCTACAAATACTAGATGCGTCTAACTTCATTTTTCTTAGGATCCATATAATAATTAATTAGTACACTAAATTGAGAATCATAGTAAACCATAGAAGCAAATAGTTTCTACTTGAAATACTTATTGTTCCTTATATAACATGTTCTTCAATAGTTATTCTTTTGAAGTAAATAAGAAGTAATGATTAACCATATCCTATAGTATTAAAACTAACCATTGTTCTTTATTTGTTAACACTATGCCAATTACTATTCCTTGTGTTCCAATATAATTGCTATACTCTATTACACCACTTGTATATGGTACCGAGTTAACCAAACCCTAATAAGAACCTTGTTTGAAGAATCACTCTAAAAGTGCAACACACCCTAAAGCAATCATCACAACTCACTAATCTTAAATCATCGGGGTTAGGTCACGCTTAGTGGGGTTGCATATCATACTATGCATTACAGCATTATGCCAATTTTTAAAACATTGTCCTAACCGGACGACGGTGATGCTATTTCATAATTTGGAGTTATCCCGTATGGAAGCCCTTGCCTGCATAATCTTGTAGTTAAGAAAGGCAAGTTCATCACTTGCTCATGTCACCTTGATTATGTTTATCAAATTATTTGCAAATTACTATCTCTCTTACATTACAGAGCAAATATTACTTTTCCAATTATGAATATGACTATGTGGTGGGCAATGAAACCATGGTTTGAGTTGATGGTGGAGGTTCCATTGCAATTGGGTTACTCATCTAGGATTAACAACCAATGTCGTACATTGATTCTTGCGCCGTAATACTCGTGTTAACCATAAGATCTGAAATAGGATGGAGTAGTCAATTGTATTTCTTCCTTCTATACATCAATGGACGCACTTTACCGGAGCAGTTGCATCCAGGAAGGAGCAACCGGAGTGGTGGGAAATCCTGAAGTCCTCATGTTATCGTGGTCTATGATGGGTTGTAGAATACCGGTGAAGGTGTTGAGGTCAGAACTTACTTAGGAGTCCGTGGGCTGGCGGGAGCATAGAATCGAGGTCGGACAAAGGAACCGACGAGGATCCAAGACCGGGACTACAATACCGGTGGATGTGCGAAATCGCGGAGAAATACAATGATTGGATAGGACCTTATATTGGGCCTCACACCAAGGAAGTGTGGACATGAAAGTACGCCCGATTGGCAACAAGGATAAGTTCTCTTATGGGTAAAGCAACACACCTCTGCAGTGTGTATCAAATTGTGGCTTGTCACTCCCTGTTCCGGGTTTAATAATACGAACGCGGCCGGAAAGGAACTTCATTTCCATTCTAGACACCCGGTGAAGGTTGACGGATATAGTTTTTCAGAATAAAAGCAACCTTTGAAGAAATGTTTACGGAAACATGCATTTCCTTTGACTTCCTGGTCTATGGTTGTAGCTATTGCATTAAACACCTCTTTTTCTATAATGAACTTGTTGAGTACGCTCGTACTCACCCTTCTTTGACCCCTCTACTTAGACATGGAGGCATCGAACGAGGATCTACAATGAAACTTGAAGACAGAGGAGTCAACTACTTCAAGAGATAGGACTCTGCCAGACGGAGTCAATCATTACATCCACCATGAAGAAACCTAGATTATAAGTAGAGGGGAACTAGTTTCCTAATCTTAACACCTACGTAGCTAGAATCCAGTCATAGCCCCTCTATAGATAGAGTTAGTGATAAGTTAGACTACCAGTTGTTCTTCTGGAGTTTATTTGCAGCTTTACCTCACTGTAAAGTAGGAGGTTGTGCTGATCTTATGTATAGAGTCTGTGTGTAATTCTATAGACATGCCTTGGCCCTGCAAATGTTTTTGTTGTACCACTCCGAGGGATGTAATAATAGTGGAACGATGTTTCATTAGTGTTATATGTCAATGACTTGCATACTACACCACGTAGTGGTATGATGGATCACCACACAATGCGTCATTTTTTGACCATGGTGACGACACTTTGATGCCACATGGTCTCGGTCGTGTGTTATCTTTCAGCTTCGTCGATGACACTTTGGCGTCGCCCCATAGTCTCAACCATCGCATGCATTTCCCTCGTGCCGAAGACACTCCTCGATGTTCTTGGGCGTCGTGCTAAAGAGAGGCACATGATGAAGTCAAAATGTGGTGGTTTACGTAACAATTCACACAAAATAGGAGAAACAATAAATGTATATAAAAAAAGTTATGAGTGCCATACATGGAGACCCAACAAGCACTTTATGACGGAGGGGTTTGCCAAATGTTATGGGTGTGGTACTCGACAAAGGGACACCACTATCAACTCCCGGTAGAGGCACCGAGCTCGGACATGTGTCCACCATTGTAAGTGCAATTAAGGTGAAGTGCCATCTCTCGAAGACACAATATCAACATAACAAGATTAGTAATGTCACCATTTCAAAGCATGCATGATTGCATCTGCCCTTGCTCGACCGATCAAATCCTAATGTGGTAAAGCACACGGTATGAAGAGCGCATTGTGTCTCATGGTTAAGAACAGAATATTTAAGCACACACTAATTAACTTAGTAGTGGTAGGAGTAATATTTTTTCCAACTGAGCTTCCACCCCTTTCCATTACGAAAACATAAATAACCACCAACTAGTTAATGTTATACGAAGAAGGGGGAGACAAGGGAAGCGGGTTGGTGGAGTAGCATGAAACCCACTACGAATGCTCGATACCAAGTATCCACTATGGAACGAAAACCTGCTACCACTAGCCAACAGCACAAAAAAAATTACAAAACAAACTCAGAGATCTAAAACCGTAGTACCTAGGATACTAAAGAAGAACACTCACAACATTTTTTTTTCTTGAAGGAATGCAAACTTGGGGATCCAAAACCATTCTCCGAGCTTGAGAAACAAAGGATATGATATGCCGCAAGTAGTAGATTGAGCTCTCAGCAGACCCATCGCAATTTCCAACATCTTCGTAGCTCCCAGATTCAGCTTCTCTTTACCTTGACCTTTCAACAGATGTGAAGCGAAGAAAATAATCTCACACGGGGTTCTCATTCTATGTTTATCAAAGGTAGATTTATTATCTTATTCCAAATAGCAGATGTAACAACCATGAAGTAATCATCCCCACGCGGTAAATTAGCATGAAACCATGCCCATGATTGTCACAAATTGTTAGGACAGAGGTTGGTACCCAAAATCTGGCCCACCGCCCACACCACCCAAGCTGTATGACAGCGAAAAAGGAGATTATTTCCCGATTCTACTTCATGACAAAAATAACATAAAGGGGATCGATATTATTTTCTTTGCCGCATATCATTTCTCGTTTATTGGTAAACTAACTAAATGTGAGCACATAAAATATAGGCACCGTTTTGAGTTAGGAATCCTAGCCTAGGATGCGCAACAAAATTAATTTCAGTGAAGCGGGAGAACTCAAGCGCTAAAACTCTAAGTCCAAATTCGAACTGGCCCAGCAGCTCATCAGCGCCCACCGGCCCATTTTGCAGACTGAACCCACGGAGACGCCGCGATCCCCTCGCCCTACCCAAATCGAACGCCGCCGCCGCTCACCTCCATCGCCGGCCACCTCCCCTCCGCCGTCCACTCCTCCACCCAACCAACTTCCACTCGCTCACGAGCCCCACGCGCAAGATCGACGGCAGCCGCCATGGACTCGCGAAGCAGTGAGGCTGAGCCCCCAGGAACCACTGCGTCGCGGCGGCCTTTTCGCCGGCGCGCGCGTGCAACGCTACGACGCTGCGCGGCGCTCCGTCGAAATCGCCGCCTGCGTCGCGTGCGTGGACGGCGGGTGGGTGCTTCACGCCGGCGAGGTGCTGCCGGCCATCCGGACGCGGCGGCGCAGCTCCACCGTGGCCCACGCGGCGCCTTGTTCCGGGTCGTCGCCCTGCAGGTACGGTATCCAAACCCTAACCTCAATACTTTTGCTCCCCTGATTCAGTTTGACTGAAAAATTGTTTCTTGGCAGAGCAGCAGGAGGAGGAGCGAGGCGTCGTAGCAGTAGTACCGCCGGTCCAGCAGCTTCTCCGGCCAGGACTTGACAGCGCACCTCCGAGCCCTTCTCCCCATCCGACTCCCTCCGACAACTGGTGCTGCTACTGTAGGGGCCGCAGTTTTCAGGTATGGGGAGCTCTTGCCGGCAACTGTGAACGGTTTAGCACCATTGAGTTTAAGCTAGCACTCGATTAGTTTCTGTTGTTGGTGATGTTCTGAAGCTACTACGTGGATCCATAGCTCCTGGGTTAGTTTGACAGTGTAGCCATCTAGTGTGTTTAGCAAATTAGGGGGATCAAGTATGAAGGTTATGCATTTTGGTAGTTGTGGATTCTATTTTCTTCGCTAGTCCCTGGTACTAGCAGGTGCAAGTTAGAGCTAGGTTTTATGTAATCAGGTTCTCGAGAAAATAATGCCGATATGTTTCTTCCGAGTTCCAACACGAAATACTCTGTCTTGATATAAATATAAGTTCCAGCTAGTTTGTTTTGTTCTCAATTTTATATCACACCAATTGTTTTTATAAACCAGTACAGAAAATTAGTGAGCAATGAAGCGGGGAAAGATTGAGAGCTGCCAAAAATCAGTAAAGAACCTCCAAGCTAATCATTTTCATGCTAGCTTGGTACGGCGTGAACAAGTTTAGTCTGTAAATAACCTACATGCTAACCTCTTAATTAGCATCATTTTTTTGCTTTGTTTGTCAGCATTGGGCCTTCATTATTTGGTTAAGCATCTCATCATATTGTTCATGTGGAGCTGACTCCTTTGTATTAATCATGTTGGTCGCTATCCCTGATCTGTTTACATTAGCTTTCGAGGGTGTTGAGACCTGAAACCTGAGTTTCTGGTGCTCAAGTAGAGAGAGAGATACATGCATTTGTAAAATGGCCATGTGTACAACAGATGCCAGGTTTCAGAGTTACACTATGGTTTAGTAGTTAATCTAGCTTGATCTGTTTGCACATTCAGTCAAAAAATAAGCACACAAAGCAACATGTTTGTGTATGAACAATCATATTAAAACCTTAGTATTTAGTTAAATTTCGTATTGGTCGAGGCCGTAATATCCTTCTTTGGTCCTGTCCACACCCTTTAGTTATTATTTTCCCGATTCTAATTGCATCTTATGGTAATGCAGAAGCTATGCTATGCTACTGAAGCATCTAGTCAGGTACAGCTAGTTCCTTGTACTGATGTGCTGTTGATTTATGAACTACCATGGTTAGTCTGGCTAGCACTTCTAGATTTTTTTTTTCATATATAATAATGATGTCTTGGAGTACTGAATCCTAAATGCTCAATGTTGGTAGTACGAATTGGTAATCTTCTGTTTGTACCATGCTATTTGATACTGCATACCTGTTTGTTAAATATATTCCTGGTGTAATTTTCTACTGCCTACATTTGAATAATTGACTGCAAAGGGCTGTTTGCTTGATACATTGTTTATGTTGCTACATTATATTCAGTCACGATAGTGTTTGTGTGATTTTAATGTGTAAATTTCTGTTAACTAGCAAAAAGAGATTCTTGTCCTGTAGATGTTTGAGTGCTGCCATCTAGCAGTTGAAATTCTCCTTTCGTTGCCAAACTAAGACTCCATGACAGCAGCCAATAAATTACTTGCAGTCTGCCACTAGTAGTAATATGGTTTTGTTGACAGGTTCAAATTTGCTGGTGTTTCTCATTGATGTTAAAGCTAGTTTTTGTGGTTTGTACGATTTAGAGCAGATTTTGTTTAGGTAAACTAGTTCTTATCTCTGTTCTTGTGCTAATTCTGGTTATAGAATTGATAAGAATAGAGTTTGCTGTACTAACCTGGAATTGTTCTTCAAGGGACTAAGCTGTAACGAACAGGTGCGCACTACTTGTAAGCTGGATGATCTAAATATATCTGGGAACATGAAGTCTTCTTTGGTTCGCGTTTTTTTATAATATCAAGTGCGCCTTTATCATGAAAAAATCGTCATCTTACCTCTGATACATCCTTGCATTCTTTTTGTTTTTATTATACATGTTGAATTAGCTCCATCGAAGCCTTAATCGAGCTAAGACAAGTGCCAGATGGCACTTGTCTAGCTGCTGTTTTTTTGTGTCGTGTTCATTTGGTTTCTGTCGCTGTTGATGAATTACAGTCAGTTTCTAGCCTGCAACAAGATGAAATCCAGTACATTGATACCAATGCTGCTGAGTTGTGTGATTTTATATTCTGTGGCTGGTGTTTGAGTCTGAAAATAATTCATGCTGACTAATTCTTTTAGTAGCCTGTGGTAGTTGTTTCATTTGGTCAGCCATGAATTGCTGGGAGTAGATTAGTGTATATTGTTTCTTTGCTACAGTCATGGCATTTTATGAAAATTTGCTTAGCCGAAGATGAAATGTTTGCTGTATTATACTCATGTTGAGCTTTGTCACCTACTTGTCCAGGGAAGTGTAAGCGTGAGATGTTAACACTGTTGATTTATAGAGTTGGCGACGACTGCTTTGCCCCTTGCTGCCACTGATGCTTCTTTGTGGCAGCTCCGGTGGCAGTGTATCTGCTGCTGTGTTTATGTGTAGTATTCAGTCGCATTTTGACAAGTTGTAATAGTTTCTTTTGTAAGCATAAGTTGCATATTCTATGGTAAATACTACCTATCGTAGGCCGATGGGAAGCAGAACATCGGACCGATCCAACACCATCGATTCCTCCCTGCATCCAATGGCCCCCGCAGCAGCCCGCTGTCTTCGCAGCCCGAAAATTACGCACGGTGACTCCCATAATATTGCTGCCCTTCTTCCTCAAAACCGTCACTGCTCCTTATTCCTATCCTTCCCAGTTCACATATTCTCCTCGATCCGCTGCGCTCCACCCACCATTCCCTCTCCTTCACCTTGCCCATCTGGATGTGGAAGGGCGTCAGCGCTTGCTGCCGTTCCACGGCGCCTCAGAAGTAGCTGCCGTCGGGGACCTAGAAAAAGCACCCTCTCCATGGATTTCTCTAGAAGAGTGCCAAGATGGATCTTTCCGTTCCACGGTGCCTCGGAAGTAGCTGCTGTGGGGGACCTAGAAGAAGCACCCTCTCCATGGATTTCTCTAGAAGAGCGCCAAGATGGATCCTTCTTTGTGAGGAAAGGTATGCATTGCAGGTTCTTTGATGTTCTGAAGTGCTATGGTAGTTTTAATAATACGAACGCGGCCGGAAAGGAACTTCATTTCCATTCTAGACACCCGGTGAAGGTTGACGGATATAGTTTTTCAGAATAAAAGCAACCTTTGAAGAAATGTTTACGGAAACATGCATTTCCTTTGACTTCCTGGTCTATGGTTGTAGCTATTGCATTAAACACCTCTTTTTCTATAATGAACTTGTTGAGTACGCTCGTACTCACCCTTCTTTGACCCCTCTACTTAGACATGGAGGCATCGAACGAGGATCTACAATGAAACTTGAAGACAGAGGAGTCAACTACTTCAAGAGATAGGACTCTGCCAGACGGAGTCAATCATTACATCCACCATGAAGAAACCTAGATTATAAGTAGAGGGGAACTAGTTTCCTAATCTTAACACCTACGTAGCTAGAATCCAGTCATAGCCCCTCTATAGATAGAGTTAGTGATAAGTTAGACTACCAGTTGTTCTTCTGGAGTTTATTTGCAGCTTTACCTCACTGTAAAGTAGGAGGTTGTGCTGATCTTATGTATAGAGTCTGTGTGTAATTCTATAGACATGCCTTGGCCCTGCAAATGTTTTTGTTGTACCACTCCGAGGGATGTAATAATAGTGGAACGATGTTTCATTAGTGTTATATGTCAATGACTTGCATACTACACCACGTAGTGGTATGATGGATCACCACACAATGCGTCATTTTTTGACCATGGTGACGACACTTTGATGCCACATGGTCTCGGTCGTGTGTTATCTTTCAGCTTCGTCGATGACACTTTGGCGTCGCCCCATAGTCTCAACCATCGCATGCATTTCCCTCGTGCCGAAGACACTCCTCGATGTTCTTGGGCGTCGTGCTAAAGAGAGGCACATGATGAAGTCAAAATGTGGTGGTTTACGTAACAATTCACACAAAATAGGAGAAACAATAAATGTATATAAAAAAAGTTATGAGTGCCATACATGGAGACCCAACAAGCACTTTATGACGGAGGGGTTTGCCAAATGTTATGGGTGTGGTACTCGACAAAGGGACACCACTATCAACTCCCGGTAGAGGCACCGAGCTCGGACATGTGTCCACCATTGTAAGTGCAATTAAGGTGAAGTGCCATCTCTCGAAGACACAATATCAACATAACAAGATTAGTAATGTCACCATTTCAAAGCATGCATGATTGCATCTGCCCTTGCTCGACCGATCAAATCCTAATGTGGTAAAGCACACGGTATGAAGAGCGCATTGTGTCTCATGGTTAAGAACAGAATATTTAAGCACACACTAATTAACTTAGTAGTGGTAGGAGTAATATTTTTTCCAACTGAGCTTCCACCCCTTTCCATTACGAAAACATAAATAACCAGCTCAACTAGTTAATGTTATACGAAGAAGGGGGAGACAAGGGAAGCGGGTTGGTGGAGTAGCATGAAACCCACTACGAATGCTCGATACCAAGTATCCACTATGGAACGAAAACCTGCTACCACTAGCCAACAGCACAAAAAAAATTACAAAACAAACTCAGAGATCTAAAACCGTAGTACCTAGGATACTAAAGAAGAACACTCACAACATTTTTTTTTCTTGAAGGAATGCAAACTTGGGGATCCAAAACCATTCTCCGAGCTTGAGAAACAAAGGATATGATATGCCGCAAGTAGTAGATTGAGCTCTCAGCAGACCCATCGCAATTTCCAACATCTTCGTAGCTCCCAGATTCAGCTTCTCTTTACCTTGACCTTTCAACAGATGTGAAGCGAAGAAAATAATCTCACACGGGGTTCTCATTCTATGTTTATCAAAGGTAGATTTATTATCTTATTCCAAATAGCAGATGTAACAACCATGAAGTAATCATCCCCACGCGGTAAATTAGCATGAAACCATGCCCATGATTGTCACAAATTGTTAGGACAGAGGTTGGTACCCAAAATCTGGCCCACCGCCCACACCACCCAAGCTGTATGACAGCGAAAAAGGAGATTATTTCCCGATTCTACTTCATGACAAAAATAACATAAAGGGGATCGATATTATTTTCTTTGCCGCATATCATTTCTCGTTTATTGGTAAACTAACTAAATGTGAGCACATAAAATATAGGCACCGTTTTGAGTTAGGAATCCTAGCCTAGGATGCGCAACAAAATTAATTTCAGTGAAGCGGGAGAACTCAAGCGCTAAAACTCTAAGTCCAAATTCGAACTGGCCCAGCAGCTCATCAGCGCCCACCGGCCCATTTTGCAGACTGAACCCACGGAGACGCCGCGATCCCCTCGCCCTACCCAAATCGAACGCCGCCGCCGCTCACCTCCATCGCCGGCCACCTCCCCTCCGCCGTCCACTCCTCCACCCAACCAACTTCCACTCGCTCACGAGCCCCACGCGCAAGATCGACGGCAGCCGCCATGGACTCGCGAAGCAGTGAGGCTGAGCCCCCAGGAACCACTGCGTCGCGGCGGCCTTTTCGCCGGCGCGCGCGTGCAACGCTACGACGCTGCGCGGCGCTCCGTCGAAATCGCCGCCTGCGTCGCGTGCGTGGACGGCGGGTGGGTGCTTCACGCCGGCGAGGTGCTGCCGGCCATCCGGACGCGGCGGCGCAGCTCCACCGTGGCCCACGCGGCGCCTTGTTCCGGGTCGTCGCCCTGCAGGTACGGTATCCAAACCCTAACCTCAATACTTTTGCTCCCCTGATTCAGTTTGACTGAAAAATTGTTTCTTGGCAGAGCAGCAGGAGGAGGAGCGAGGCGTCGTAGCAGTAGTACCGCCGGTCCAGCAGCTTCTCCGGCCAGGACTTGACAGCGCACCTCCGAGCCCTTCTCCCCATCCGACTCCCTCCGACAACTGGTGCTGCTACTGTAGGGGCCGCAGTTTTCAGGTATGGGGAGCTCTTGCCGGCAACTGTGAACGGTTTAGCACCATTGAGTTTAAGCTAGCACTCGATTAGTTTCTGTTGTTGGTGATGTTCTGAAGCTACTACGTGGATCCATAGCTCCTGGGTTAGTTTGACAGTGTAGCCATCTAGTGTGTTTAGCAAATTAGGGGGATCAAGTATGAAGGTTATGCATTTTGGTAGTTGTGGATTCTATTTTCTTCGCTAGTCCCTGGTACTAGCAGGTGCAAGTTAGAGCTAGGTTTTATGTAATCAGGTTCTCGAGAAAATAATGCCGATATGTTTCTTCCGAGTTCCAACACGAAATACTCTGTCTTGATATAAATATAAGTTCCAGCTAGTTTGTTTTGTTCTCAATTTTATATCACACCAATTGTTTTTATAAACCAGTACAGAAAATTAGTGAGCAATGAAGCGGGGAAAGATTGAGAGCTGCCAAAAATCAGTAAAGAACCTCCAAGCTAATCATTTTCATGCTAGCTTGGTACGGCGTGAACAAGTTTAGTCTGTAAATAACCTACATGCTAACCTCTTAATTAGCATCATTTTTTTTTTGCTTTGTTTGTCAGCATTGGGCCTTCATTATTTGGTTAAGCATCTCATCATATTGTTCATGTGGAGCTGACTCCTTTGTATTAATCATGTTGGTCGCTATCCCTGATCTGTTTACATTAGCTTTCGAGGGTGTTGAGACCTGAAACCTGAGTTTCTGGTGCTCAAGTAGAGAGAGAGATACATGCATTTGTAAAATGGCCATGTGTACAACAGATGCCAGGTTTCAGAGTTACACTATGGTTTAGTAGTTAATCTAGCTTGATCTGTTTGCACATTCAGTCAAAAAATAAGCACACAAAGCAACATGTTTGTGTATGAACAATCATATTAAAACCTTAGTATTTAGTTAAATTTCGTATTGGTCGAGGCCGTAATATCCTTCTTTGGTCCTGTCCACACCCTTTAGTTATTATTTTCCCGATTCTAATTGCATCTTATGGTAATGCAGAAGCTATGCTATGCTACTGAAGCATCTAGTCAGGTACAGCTAGTTCCTTGTACTGATGTGCTGTTGATTTATGAACTACCATGGTTAGTCTGGCTAGCACTTCTAGATTTTTTTTTTTCATATATAATAATGATGTCTTGGAGTACTGAATCCTAAATGCTCAATGTTGGTAGTACGAATTGGTAATCTTCTGTTTGTACCATGCTATTTGATACTGCATACCTGTTTGTTAAATATATTCCTGGTGTAATTTTCTACTGCCTACATTTGAATAATTGACTGCAAAGGGCTGTTTGCTTGATACATTGTTTATGTTGCTACATTATATTCAGTCACGATAGTGTTTGTGTGATTTTAATGTGTAAATTTCTGTTAACTAGCAAAAAGAGATTCTTGTCCTGTAGATGTTTGAGTGCTGCCATCTAGCAGTTGAAATTCTCCTTTCGTTGCCAAACTAAGACTCCATGACAGCAGCCAATAAATTACTTGCAGTCTGCCACTAGTAGTAATATGGTTTTGTTGACAGGTTCAAATTTGCTGGTGTTTCTCATTGATGTTAAAGCTAGTTTTTGTGGTTTGTACGATTTAGAGCAGATTTTGTTTAGGTAAACTAGTTCTTATCTCTGTTCTTGTGCTAATTCTGGTTATAGAATTGATAAGAATAGAGTTTGCTGTACTAACCTGGAATTGTTCTTCAAGGGACTAAGCTGTAACGAACAGGTGCGCACTACTTGTAAGCTGGATGATCTAAATATATCTGGGAACATGAAGTCTTCTTTGGTTCGCGTTTTTTTATAATATCAAGTGCGCCTTTATCATGAAAAAATCGTCATCTTACCTCTGATACATCCTTGCATTCTTTTTGTTTTTATTATACATGTTGAATTAGCTCCATCGAAGCCTTAATCGAAGCTAAGACAAGTGCCAGATGGCACTTGTCTAGCTGCTGTTTTTTTTTTGTGTCGTGTTCATTTGGTTTCTGTCGCTGTTGATGAATTACAGTCAGTTTCTAGCCTGCAACAAGATGAAATCCAGTACATTGATACCAATGCTGCTGAGTTGTGTGATTTTATATTCTGTGGCTGGTGTTTGAGTCTGAAAATAATTCATGCTGACTAATTCTTTTAGTAGCCTGTGGTAGTTGTTTCATTTGGTCAGCCATGAATTGCTGGGAGTAGATTAGTGTATATTGTTTCTTTGCTACAGTCATGGCATTTTATGAAAATTTGCTTAGCCGAAGATGAAATGTTTGCTGTATTATACTCATGTTGAGCTTTGTCACCTACTTGTCCAGGGAAGTGTAAGCGTGAGATGTTAACACTGTTGATTTATAGAGTTGGCGACGACTGCTTTGCCCCTTGCTGCCACTGATGCTTCTTTGTGGCAGCTCCGGTGGCAGTGTATCTGCTGCTGTGTTTATGTGTAGTATTCAGTCGCATTTTGACAAGTTGTAATAGTTTCTTTTGTAAGCATAAGTTGCATATTCTATGGTAAATACTACCTATCGTAGGCCGATGGGAAGCAGAACATCGGACCGATCCAACACCATCGATTCCTCCCTGCATCCAATGGCCCCCGCAGCAGCCCGCTGTCTTCGCAGCCCGAAAATTACGCACGGTGACTCCCATAATATTGCTGCCCTTCTTCCTCAAAACCGTCACTGCTCCTTATTCCTATCCTTCCCAGTTCACATATTCTCCTCGATCCGCTGCGCTCCACCCACCATTCCCTCTCCTTCACCTTGCCCATCTGGATGTGGAAGGGCGTCAGCGCTTGCTGCCGTTCCACGGCGCCTCAGAAGTAGCTGCCGTCGGGGACCTAGAAAAAGCACCCTCTCCATGGATTTCTCTAGAAGAGTGCCAAGATGGATCTTTCCGTTCCACGGTGCCTCGGAAGTAGCACTGGGGGACCTAGAAGAAGCACCCTCTCCATGGATTTCTCTAGAAGAGCGCCAAGATGGATCCTTCTTTGTGAGGAAAGGTATGCATTGCAGGTTCTTTGATGTTCTGAAGTGCTATGGTAGTTTTAATAATACGAACGCGGCCGGAAAGGAACTTCATTTCCATTCTAGACACCCGGTGAAGGTTGACGGATATAGTTTTTCAGAATAAAAGCAACCTTTGAAGAAATGTTTACGGAAACATGCATTTCCTTTGACTTCCTGGTCTATGGTTGTAGCTATTGCATTAAACACCTCTTTTTCTATAATGAACTTGTTGAGTACGCTCGTACTCACCCTTCTTTGACCCCTCTACTTAGACATGGAGGCATCGAACGAGGATCTACAATGAAACTTGAAGACAGAGGAGTCAACTACTTCAAGAGATAGGACTCTGCCAGACGGAGTCAATCATTACATCCACCATGAAGAAACCTAGATTATAAGTAGAGGGGAACTAGTTTCCTAATCTTAACACCTACGTAGCTAGAATCCAGTCATAGCCCCTCTATAGATAGAGTTAGTGATAAGTTAGACTACCAGTTGTTCTTCTGGAGTTTATTTGCAGCTTTACCTCACTGTAAAGTAGGAGGTTGTGCTGATCTTATGTATAGAGTCTGTGTGTAATTCTATAGACATGCCTTGGCCCTGCAAATGTTTTTGTTGTACCACTCCGAGGGATGTAATAATAGTGGAACGATGTTTCATTAGTGTTATATGTCAATGACTTGCATACTACACCACGTAGTGGTATGATGGATCACCACACAATGCGTCATTTTTTGACCATGGTGACGACACTTTGATGCCACATGGTCTCGGTCGTGTGTTATCTTTCAGCTTCGTCGATGACACTTTGGCGTCGCCCCATAGTCTCAACCATCGCATGCATTTCCCTCGTGCCGAAGACACTCCTCGATGTTCTTGGGCGTCGTGCTAAAGAGAGGCACATGATGAAGTCAAAATGTGGTGGTTTACGTAACAATTCACACAAAATAGGAGAAACAATAAATGTATATAAAAAAAGTTATGAGTGCCATACATGGAGACCCAACAAGCACTTTATGACGGAGGGGTTTGCCAAATGTTATGGGTGTGGTACTCGACAAAGGGACACCACTATCAACTCCCGGTAGAGGCACCGAGCTCGGACATGTGTCCACCATTGTAAGTGCAATTAAGGTGAAGTGCCATCTCTCGAAGACACAATATCAACATAACAAGATTAGTAATGTCACCATTTCAAAGCATGCATGATTGCATCTGCCCTTGCTCGACCGATCAAATCCTAATGTGGTAAAGCACACGGTATGAAGAGCGCATTGTGTCTCATGGTTAAGAACAGAATATTTAAGCACACACTAATTAACTTAGTAGTGGTAGGAGTAATATTTTTTCCAACTGAGCTTCCACCCCTTTCCATTACGAAAACATAAATAACCAGCTCAACTAGTTAATGTTATACGAAGAAGGGGGAGACAAGGGAAGCGGGTTGGTGGAGTAGCATGAAACCCACTACGAATGCTCGATACCAAGTATCCACTATGGAACGAAAACCTGCTACCACTAGCCAACAGCACAAAAAAAATTACAAAACAAACTCAGAGATCTAAAACCGTAGTACCTAGGATACTAAAGAAGAACACTCACAACATTTTTTTTTCTTGAAGGAATGCAAACTTGGGGATCCAAAACCATTCTCCGAGCTTGAGAAACAAAGGATATGATATGCCGCAAGTAGTAGATTGAGCTCTCAGCAGACCCATCGCAATTTCCAACATCTTCGTAGCTCCCAGATTCAGCTTCTCTTTACCTTGACCTTTCAACAGATGTGAAGCGAAGAAAATAATCTCACACGGGGTTCTCATTCTATGTTTATCAAAGGTAGATTTATTATCTTATTCCAAATAGCAGATGTAACAACCATGAAGTAATCATCCCCACGCGGTAAATTAGCATGAAACCATGCCCATGATTGTCACAAATTGTTAGGACAGAGGTTGGTACCCAAAATCTGGCCCACCGCCCACACCACCCAAGCTGTATGACAAATAAAAGGAGATTATTTCCCGATTCTACTTCATGACAAAAATAACATAAAGGGGATCGATATTATTTTCTTTGCCGCATATCATTTCTCGTTTATTGGTAAACTAACTAAATGTGAGCACATAAAATATAGGCACCGTTTTGAGTTAGGAATCCTAGCCTAGGATGCGCAACAAAATTAATTTCAGTGAAGCGGGAGAACTCAAGCGCTAAAACTCTAAGTCCAAATTCGAACTGGCCCAGCAGCTCATCAGCGCCCACCGGCCCATTTTGCAGACTGAACCCACGGAGACGCCGCGATCCCCTCGCCCTACCCAAATCGAACGCCGCCGCCGCTCACCTCCATCGCCGGCCACCTCCCCTCCGCCGTCCACTCCTCCACCCAACCAACTTCCACTCGCTCACGAGCCCCACGCGCAAGATCGACGGCAGCCGCCATGGACTCGCGAAGCAGTGAGGCTGAGCCCCCAGGAACCACTGCGTCGCGGCGGCCTTTTCGCCGGCGCGCGCGTGCAACGCTACGACGCTGCGCGGCGCTCCGTCGAAATCGCCGCCTGCGTCGCGTGCGTGGACGGCGGGTGGGTGCTTCACGCCGGCGAGGTGCTGCCGGCCATCCGGACGCGGCGGCGCAGCTCCACCGTGGCCCACGCGGCGCCTTGTTCCGGGTCGTCGCCCTGCAGGTACGGTATCCAAACCCTAACCTCAATACTTTTGCTCCCTGATTCAGTTTGACTGAAAAATTGTTTCTTGGCAGAGCAGCAGGAGGAGGAGCGAGGCGTCGTAGCAGTAGTACCGCCGGTCCAGCAGCTTCTCCGGCCAGGACTTGACAGCGCACCTCCGAGCCCTTCTCCCCATCCGACTCCCTCCGACAACTGGTGCTGCTACTGTAGGGGCCGCAGTTTTCAGGTATGGGGAGCTCTTGCCGGCAACTGTGAACGGTTTAGCACCATTGAGTTTAAGCTAGCACTCGATTAGTTTCTGTTGTTGGTGATGTTCTGAAGCTACTACGTGGATCCATAGCTCCTGGGTTAGTTTGACAGTGTAGCCATCTAGTGTGTTTAGCAAATTAGGGGGATCAAGTATGAAGGTTATGCATTTTGGTAGTTGTGGATTCTATTTTCTTCGCTAGTCCCTGGTACTAGCAGGTGCAAGTTAGAGCTAGGTTTTATGTAATCAGGTTCTCGAGAAAATAATGCCGATATGTTTCTTCCGAGTTCCAACACGAAATACTCTGTCTTGATATAAATATAAGTTCCAGCTAGTTTGTTTTGTTCTCAATTTTATATCACACCAATTGTTTTTATAAACCAGTACAGAAAATTAGTGAGCAATGAAGCGGGGAAAGATTGAGAGCTGCCAAAAATCAGTAAAGAACCTCCAAGCTAATCATTTTCATGCTAGCTTGGTACGGCGTGAACAAGTTTAGTCTGTAAATAACCTACATGCTAACCTCTTAATTAGCATCATTTTTTTTTTGCTTTGTTTGTCAGCATTGGGCCTTCATTATTTGGTTAAGCATCTCATCATATTGTTCATGTGGAGCTGACTCCTTTGTATTAATCATGTTGGTCGCTATCCCTGATCTGTTTACATTAGCTTTCGAGGGTGTTGAGACCTGAAACCTGAGTTTCTGGTGCTCAAGTAGAGAGAGAGATACATGCATTTGTAAAATGGCCATGTGTACAACAGATGCCAGGTTTCAGAGTTACACTATGGTTTAGTAGTTAATCTAGCTTGATCTGTTTGCACATTCAGTCAAAAAATAAGCACACAAAGCAACATGTTTGTGTATGAACAATCATATTAAAACCTTAGTATTTAGTTAAATTTCGTATTGGTCGAGGCCGTAATATCCTTCTTTGGTCCTGTCCACACCCTTTAGTTATTATTTTCCCGATTCTAATTGCATCTTATGGTAATGCAGAAGCTATGCTATGCTACTGAAGCATCTAGTCAGGTACAGCTAGTTCCTTGTACTGATGTGCTGTTGATTTATGAACTACCATGGTTAGTCTGGCTAGCACTTCTAGATTTTTTTTTCATATATAATAATGATGTCTTGGAGTACTGAATCCTAAATGCTCAATGTTGGTAGTACGAATTGGTAATCTTCTGTTTGTACCATGCTATTTGATACTGCATACCTGTTTGTTAAATATATTCCTGGTGTAATTTTCTACTGCCTACATTTGAATAATTGACTGCAAAGGGCTGTTTGCTTGATACATTGTTTATGTTGCTACATTATATTCAGTCACGATAGTGTTTGTGTGATTTTAATGTGTAAATTTCTGTTAACTAGCAAAAAGAGATTCTTGTCCTGTAGATGTTTGAGTGCTGCCATCTAGCAGTTGAAATTCTCCTTTCGTTGCCAAACTAAGACTCCATGACAGCAGCCAATAAATTACTTGCAGTCTGCCACTAGTAGTAATATGGTTTTGTTGACAGGTTCAAATTTGCTGGTGTTTCTCATTGATGTTAAAGCTAGTTTTTGTGGTTTGTACGATTTAGAGCAGATTTTGTTTAGGTAAACTAGTTCTTATCTCTGTTCTTGTGCTAATTCTGGTTATAGAATTGATAAGAATAGAGTTTGCTGTACTAACCTGGAATTGTTCTTCAAGGGACTAAGCTGTAACGAACAGGTGCGCACTACTTGTAAGCTGGATGATCTAAATATATCTGGGAACATGAAGTCTTCTTTGGTTCGCGTTTTTTTATAATATCAAGTGCGCCTTTATCATGAAAAAATCGTCATCTTACCTCTGATACATCCTTGCATTCTTTTTGTTTTTATTATACATGTTGAATTAGCTCCATCGAAGCCTTAATCGAGCTAAGACAAGTGCCAGATGGCACTTGTCTAGCTGCTGTTTTTTTTTTGTGTCGTGTTCATTTGGTTTCTGTCGCTGTTGATGAATTACAGTCAGTTTCTAGCCTGCAACAAGATGAAATCCAGTACATTGATACCAATGCTGCTGAGTTGTGTGATTTTATATTCTGTGGCTGGTGTTTGAGTCTGAAAATAATTCATGCTGACTAATTCTTTTAGTAGCCTGTGGTAGTTGTTTCATTTGGTCAGCCATGTATTGCTGGGAGTAGATTAGTGTATATTGTTTCTTTGCTACAGTCATGGCATTTTATGAAAATTTGCTTAGCCGAAGATGAAATGTTTGCTGTATTATACTCATGTTGAGCTTTGTCACCTACTTGTCCAGGGAAGTGTAAGCGTGAGATGTTAACACTGTTGATTTATAGAGTTGGCGACGACTGCTTTGCCCCTTGCTGCCACTGATGCTTCTTTGTGGCAGCTCCGGTGGCAGTGTATCTGCTGCTGTGTTTATGTGTAGTATTCAGTCGCATTTTGACAAGTTGTAATAGTTTCTTTTGTAAGCATAAGTTGCATATTCTATGGTAAATACTACCTATCGTAGGCCGATGGGAAGCAGAACATCGGACCGATCCAACACCATCGATTCCTCCCTGCATCCAATGGCCCCCGCAGCAGCCCGCTGTCTTCGCAGCCCGAAAATTACGCACGGTGACTCCCATAATATTGCTGCCCTTCTTCCTCAAAACCGTCACTGCTCCTTATTCCTATCCTTCCCAGTTCACATATTCTCCTCGATCCGCTGCGCTCCACCCACCATTCCCTCTCCTTCACCTTGCCCATCTGGATGTGGAAGGGCGTCAGCGCTTGCTGCCGTTCCACGGCGCCTCAGAAGTAGCTGCCGTCGGGGACCTAGAAAAAGCACCCTCTCCATGGATTTCTCTAGAAGAGTGCCAAGATGGATCTTTCCGTTCCACGGTGCCTCGGAAGTAGCTGCTGTGGGGGACCTAGAAGAAGCACCCTCTCCATGGATTTCTCTAGAAGAGCGCCAAGATGGATCCTTCTTTGTGAGGAAAGGTATGCATTGCAGGTTCTTTGATGTTCTGAAGTGCTATGGTAGTTTTAATTTTATATCTTGTTTGAAGCAAGATCATGGACGCGTGCATTGAAATCCATGAGGTTGTTGATCGCACTTTACAACAGTGACAAGCCGGTGACTCCATGCTTCATCGAGCATGTCCGACATCGTCACTCGTCGGCTAAGGGGCGCTCGAAGGACAATGACATCCATCCAGGATGTGCTTGTGTCTTCGCCCAAATAGTTGATTATTTGTAGTTGCAACATATATTGGATCCGAACCTCTTATTTAAACAGTTGATTATTTGTAGTTGCAACATATATTGGATCCGAACCTCTTATTTGTACAGAGACGCTTAGTACTTGATCCATTACCATTTGAAACAAATCTCTACTCGGAAGCAAATTCATCTTTCAACAGTAGCGAACTTTAATTTCATTGGAAGCATATCCCGAATTCATTTGAAGCTAGCACTAGTAATACTCCGATTGAAGCCATTGTATAATCCATGATCTATGGACAACACTGCGAAGCTTTTGAAAAACAATACCACGTTATATATGATAGAAGCAACCTAAAAACTGAAGCAAATTTTAGTGATGAAGAAATCAATTATCCGGTTGGCAGAAGCATGATTTTGTTATTTCCAAAACAATACGTTGAAACTTGTCGGATCGCAGCCTATTTTGGTTCAACTAGAAGCAGATTTTAGTAGCATTGGAAACATAATTTTTTTATCCATCGAAAGTAGCAAATCACATGTCATGGAGACTTATTTTGCTTAAATAATTAGTTTCCTTAGAATCTAAAATATTTTCCTGAAAATCAGGAATGTTAATTATCGACCGGGAGCAGTTTGGAAATGCGCATTATAATGTTAATTGGAAACATATTTTCTTTATCCAACGGAGGCAAATATAAATAGCACTGGAAATACCATTTGTTCTATAAGGTATCGAATCACATGTCATGGAGACTTATTTTCCTTAAATAATTAGTTTCCGTAATTGATTTAGAAACATATCTTTTATCCATCGGAAGCAAATATAAATAGCACTGGAAATATCTAAGGAAGCAAATCACATGTCATGAGACCTATTTTGGTGAAATAATTAGTTTCCTTATAAGCTGAATTATTTTCTTGAAAATCGGAAATGAGTAGTTATCGGGAAGAGTCCTGAAAATCCACGTTATAAATGGTAATGGATTCCTATATTCTTGTTTTAAACTCCTTTTTTTTTACATGGACTCGTTTTAAACTCTTAGGAATATGCTACCAACAATAATTAATTAGCGTGTAGTACGGGATCTGTTTTTGAACGGAAGCATGCAAATCGGCCCTCCATTTACGGAAACAGAACGCGCGGGGCTGATTTAGATCGAATGGTTGCTTCTAATCCTACGGGCGTACATTGGTCTGATCGGAAGCACATATCGGCTTTGGATTCCTAGTGGTGCCCATATTCTATTTACTCCGGAATAGTTAAACTTTGTAGATGGATGGTCAATTGTTCTCTTGAATTATTTGGCATGTGGTCCGGAACCGAGGAGATACTGGTGGACCAAGTTGGCTGGGGAGGAGCAGTTTGAGCATGGCGACTCTTTTTTCGGCAATGGCAATGGCAACGGAGAAACGTAAGAGGAGCACCGGTGGCGGTGGTTGTGTTATATAGTTTCAGATCTTGTAATAATATCCAATCTAGTTTTTTAGAAGTTGTATTTGTTTCTTTTGTAATAATCATATCCGTCGAACTAAACTTGTAGCGAAGTGGGTAGATTTGTATTACCTCTATTCCTAGATTCTAGCATTTCGCTCGTGGTTTCTTGAGCCATCGTTTTGGTCCATGGCTTTTTGGTCTTTGCCTGATTCCGCATTGCCTTTTGGTGGGCGATGTGGACATGACGCTGATGCATGTGGTGCGGTCTCAGCTCCATGGGTCCTCCACCATTCTGGGTCCACGACTGCTTCTCTTGAGGTATATGTGCCTACACTAAAATCCGTGTTTTCTCAGACTCAACGTGCCTCGTTGGATTTTTTTTTTGATGGATCTTATTTGGAAACAATCAGTTGGAAGATATTCAATTGTGACAAGTGCAATGAAGTGCGTATGCATATGTTCGTGCCTTGAATTATGCTTGGTTGTAGAAAGAGGCGCCAAGATAATTTTCACACGCTGAGCATGCCACGGAAATTGATTTTGGGGCTAAATGTTTCGTTTAATTTTGGGTATAGGCCACCCATCGACACAAGTCACACCACCCACGCCTCTCGTTCTATCCACCGCACGCACCAGCTCCATCATCTGCCGACCCCATTTGCGCTTGCGCCTACTCCGTCGCCGGCAGACCTGGCTAGTGGCCGGCTCCGGCGATCCCTCGCGCCGCCGATCACTGCGCCGCACCAGATTCTCCTCGTTTCTCTATTCTACTCCATGGAACCGCAACCGCTAAATCACCGCCCCACCACAAACCTTTAAGCGCCCCAAGATCCGTCCTCAGTTCCTCCTGCCCTCCCCTCCCGCATCAGATGGACGCCGCAGCCCCAGTCTCGCCGATTCGAGATGTGCCGCCGGGCAGAAGCCACGACGTCGCGGCGGCTTGTTCGCCGGTGCGCGCGTGCTCCGTTAGAACGGTGCGCGGCGCTCCGTCGAACTCGCTGCCCGCGTCGCTCGTGTGGCTTACGGCGGTTGCTGCACGCCGGCGTGGACGCGGCGGCTCTGCCCGCCTTGCCCGTCGCCCTTCTCCAGCGGCTGCAGGTACGATACGCACAAACCCCAGCACCCAACCATCTTCTCTCCAATCTGAAAATTCGAATTTTTCTTGAGCAGCTAGAGGGCTTGGATGGACAAATCGGCGGAGAATTCTCGGACCAGTACGCCCGACGGTCCAACAGCTTCGCGGACAAGTCCGTCGGTATCAAGCTAGTTACAGATTCGATTTCAGAGATAAATAAACCTATAAACGAAACTCCAGGACACTTGGTTTTGGTGCACAGCAATGGAATTTTGGTCTGACGTAAAACAACAAATTTCTAGTAGTATTATACTCTCATTCAGTAATATAAACTTGTCCTATGTTGATGCAGAGTTTCAGTTAAGATATAACTTATTTTTATGTACATACTTTACTTGACAGAACAGAATGGCCTCCATTCTTTGTAATTGTTCGTGGGAGTGTTGCACATGACAAATCGGGTACTGCATCCCTTGAAGTTGGTTTCTGTTTTATACTGCTGCTGTTGGTGTACTACTTGGTTAGATGAAACGAATCAGATGGCCTTGTTTTGTGATATAGTCATGCACCTCATTATTATCTAGAAGAAAAGTTAGTGCTTAGTTTACCGTTAGTGGTTAGAGGAAACAAATGAATTGTGCTTAGTGTGCTGTCTATTGCAAGTGCAAGAAGATCGAATATATTTTGTAGTGTAAGGCTAGTATGGCGAATGTAATGTCTGTGTGATGGATATGTGGTTCCGTCGCTTTTTCATTCCACGGTAATACTCTGAACTTGATCTCTTTCTTACTTATAAGATTGAGCTGATGCAGTTTGGTGGTAGAATAATAGTAGAAACCACATATGCACTGGTAGGTGCAGTTTTTGCTCTGTTTGTAGCTAAACTGAACCTTTGAATTCCATGGTCTTGTGTGAGCAGATAGTGGTACGGCTGCTGCACCTATAGTTTGATGAAGGAGGTGAATGACCTAGTTACCTAGTGTTATGTGCTGCGGCATGTGGAGTAGTGATGTTCCGCCCTTGCTGTCCCGATTCAGTGCTGGCGATGGATGACTCGGTCGCCAGCAGCCATGCCGCTGCTGATGTCGCCGGAGTGGACGGCGCCCTGCTGCCTCTATTTTCTACTATTTTTATTTTTTCTGAAAACGAGCGAGCATTTTGTTCCGCTCTAGCAGGTGTAGGCGCGAAACAACAATTAGTATTTTGCATGCCAAGTCGTAGGAAATGAATTGGAGCCGTCCGTCATCAATTGCAATTAACTGAGCGGTATTTCCTGCGGGCGAGTCAGAAGGGAACTGCGCGCGACAGCGACAGGCAGGTTGACCGCTTTGACGCAATCTCCACCGCTGCAGCAAGTCAGCAGCAGCAGCCCAAGATGAGCGATTGCTCGCGCGCGCGTCCCATCCACGGCGCACGAAAAGGAACCAACACTCCCATTCTGACGGGGAGTACGTGACTGCTCGACGCGCGCGTCCCATCCGCCCCGCTGCATGCTGTACCAGGACAAGGAGCTGGACGCGGTCATCTCCACCAACGGCAGGCTCCTGCACACCAACCACCTCACGTAAGTGACAAATTAATTTGTCCCTCACATGCATTTCCCACTCGCAAATTAAGCCGCGTAGCACATGACGTGACGAATGGTGTTAGGCGCGTCGGCTACGTGCTTTTGGTGGCGTTTACATTATCAGTGCACAAAGGAAGAAATCCAAATCGAAAGCAGGGTGCGCTTTGCTTTGCTTTAGACAGCAATATATATACGTGTGCGTCTTAATTTCTTACATATTACTCACTCCGTGCATCAATGTAAAACGTTTTAGATATTTTTAAAATAGACTAGATACAAACTAAAGTGAGTGAATCTACACATAAAAATAGACTAAATACAACTAAAATGGATGAACCAAATAAATACTCCAACTTTGTACATTTCTAAGGCTAGCCATAGTGCTAGTATCATAGCTAGTATCATGCACATTGGTCTCACAAAAATGTCAATGTGACAGCTAATTAAGGAGGAGAGAGAGGATTAAAGTAACATAGGTAGATACTGTATCATAGCACATGTCACGAGAAAATTTAATGCCAAACAAATCTTGTGCACAAATTTGCATTGAGATTTTAAAAAACAATAAATATAGCAGGACTATGATACTATTTCATGATACTAACCACTATAGAGATAGTATCATACACAAGTATCATATGCATGATACTATTATATGATACTTACCACTATGAACAGCCTAAAGGGAGTACTTCATACGTTTAGAAAAGCTGGTGTGAGTAATTAATGATGAGAGTTCATGATGGTACCAGAAAATTAATGACAAATACTCAATTTTACATTAAGGGCTCCTTTGATTCATAGGATTGATATAGGAATTATGTAGGAATTGAATCCTATAGGAAAATTTCCTATACAAGTCATTTGATTCATAGGAACATATGAATCTTGTAGTACAAATTCTATAGGAAAAAACATTAGCTCATACCTCATGGAAAAATTTCTTTGCTACAATCAAAGACATACCATATTCCTATAGGATTCAACTTAGCATGACATTTCAATCCTACACCTTTCCTATTCCTACACTCTTCATATTCCTATGAATCAAAGGAGCCCTAAGATCCTACAAATCAATAAACATAATGATACTATGATACAAATATTATATGCAAGATACTAGTATTATATGATGATATATGTCCCGTATATGTGTGGTTTCAGTTTCTTCGACCGGGCGGCGATCGTGACGCCGGCAGACACAACGGGCTCCGGCAAGCTAGACATGTGGCGTCTGTCGACGGTACACCGTGTGGAGGAGCTCAAGTCACTCATCCGCATGTTGCCCATCTGGTCGGCTGGTATCCTGCTCGTCACCGCCGGCTCGCACAACAACAGCTTCGCCATCATGCAGGCGCGCACCATGGACCGCCACATGACCCAGCATTTCCAGATCCCCCCGGCAACCATGTCCATTTTCAGCACCGTGGCGATGCTCGTCACCCTGGTTCTCTACGACCGGGCCTTCGTGCCAATCGCGCGCCGCTTCACGGGCCTTCCGTCCGGGATCAACTATTTCCAGCGCATGGCCGTTGGCCTCGCAATCTCCATCCTCGGTGTCGCCTCGGCGGCGCTCGTTGAGGCCAAACGCCGGGGCTCCGCTGCCGATCACGGGCTACTGGACACACCAGCAACCATGGTGCCGATGAGCGTGTTCTGGCTGGTGCCGCAGTACGCCATCCACGGTGTGGCGGATGGGTTCTCCTCGGTTGCGCACATGGAGTTCCTGTACGACCAGGCGCCGGAGAGCATGCGCAGCACCGCCGCCGCGCTCTTCTGGCTTTCCGCCTCCCTCGGCAGCTACATGGGCACCGTGCTCGTCACGGCGGTGCAAAGCGCCACACGGAGAAGCGGCGACTGGCTGCAGGACAATATCAACAGGGGCAAGCTGGACGCCTACTACTGGCTCGTCACCTGCCTCATGCTGCTCAACCTTGGCTACTACCTCATATGCTTCCGTTTCTACACCATGAAGCCATTAGAGATGGCGGTGGACGATGACCACGAGAAGGAGCTCGAGCTGTCCTCTGTCCACAAAAATGGCGGCGGCGGCGCTGTATAAGATCGAGCCTAGACGGTGGAGGGTATAGACGTATAGTAATAATAGTAATTACATCGAATGTATTCAGTAGCTAGTTAATCAGCTGCACATGCGTGCACAACTGTTGCAACATCCAAATGTTCTTGGAGCTAGCTAGCATAGTAAGCATCCCGGCCGTGACAAGGGCCAATTGTGAAGGCCATGTTGCAAGGTCATGCCGCGGAAAAAGGAAGATCGTGCAGCAAAAAAGCAGCCCTGATAGATAATTTATCCTTGCCATGCCTGCATCATCTTTGCTCTTTTGCAGCATGTTTCGATTTGCTCTTTTGTTCGCTTTAATAATTGGAGAATTGGAGTGATCTATCACAACCAGTTGAAAGGACGACTAGAGAATGTTTACGATTCCTGAAAAGAGTCCGCTGTTTCGCGATAACTTAAATTTCTTTTCAGAGACCATTTGGTGACAGATCTCTTTTTTATGGTAGAAGATTTGAATCTGCATGGACCCCTGGTGCTGGTGTTCTTATTCAGGTCGCATGTAATTTGCACGCACGTGCGAGCGTCAGGTTGAACTGCTAACAGCTAAACAAACGCAGAATCCAATGATCGGATTACATGGATATGCTAATTAAGAGCATTATACTGTGGATAGGTTTCTTCACGGGACCTCATTACATCTTATTATTCACCGACTATAATTGTAAGTCCTATAAACCACTAAGAAGTGTACTGTCCGTACTTTTTTTTTTTGCGAAAATTTCACCGATCTACAAATAGACTAAAAAGTAATAAACATTACAAATAGATATTTGAACGGGAGTGGTGTTATGGCTTATGGGAACATATGCTTCCTTCATTTTGCAATGCATCTTAGACATATTTTAAAATGTCAAAAAAATTAAAACTAAAAATTCACATGTACATCTTCACATGCTACGTGCCAACAAATTCATTTCACGAAAAATAAACTTGTCATGTGACGTGTGTAAAAAACACAAAATTCGAAAAATAAGGCTTTTGACAAGACAATTTTTCTCTTTTTTACATAGACCGCAAAAATATAGACTTTTCCGTGAAACTTGACGAATACACGTATATTATGGAGATGTACATGTAGAATGTCTTGTCAAAAAATTCCGACACTTCAAAATATGTTTTTGTGGTAGAGGGAGATATGCACTCGGGAGCCAAATTAAATTTCCGTATTTGAACTACCTAGCGACGACTGCAAACACTAGCACGAGCCGAAAAAAATATTAGTTAATCTTTTATCTTACTAGTCTTGTTATTTTTTTAGTTAAATTAAAATTCCAACAAATGGCACAAAAAGAAGCTTGGAAAATATGCTACCCTAATTAATGATGATTATTCTTATGCACCTATTACTCAGTGGAGAATTATGAAATCAAGCCTAACCATTTGGGCCTTATTCACCAGAACCAATTTGTAGCTCCATCTTCTGAGCATGAAGGTTTGCACTTAAATGGCTTCACTGAGATTTGCAACATGATGTTCATTTAAGATGTTAATCATGATGTTGTCGGGTTATGCTTATTCCCTTTCTCTCTTAGAGGAAAGGCAAAAGACTAGTTCCGTTCATTGCACAAGGGTACTATTATATCATGGACAGTATGTGATAATGCTTTCATGTCTAAAATTTTCCTTCCTGCAAAAACTATGCAACTCCGGTCTAGCATTACAAGCTTTAGACAAGAAGACCGTGAGACACTAGAACTCGCGTGGGAAAGGATGAAGGAGTCCATATGAAACTGTCCCAACCATGGGATGGAAGAGTGGCTAACCCTCCATTTATTTTATAATGCTCTTAATCCTATGTCTAAGTCAATGCTTGACACCGCAGCTGGAGGCACATTCATGAGCAAAGAAGTTGAAGAAGGAACAAAACTTGTTGATGACATGCAAAACAACCATTCCCAATGGCACGTGGAGAGATCCTTAAGAAAGGTGAACTCCATCCATGAGACCGAGAATGAAGAACTTCTAAGGTGAATTAGCTTCTAGGTATAATCAAAGGTAATAATACCAAGTGAATGCCATCACCGATACTACTACTGCAGAGGTACACCTCATTGCTCGTAATCCTTATATGCCTGCATGGAAGATCTAAAATTATGGCTCAAACTTTCAAAAGAATTATCGTAACCTGGCGGTGCTCCAAATAATAATAATGCCAATAATAATGGAAATAGTGGTAGTAATCTCCCTATGATATAGCATTCATTAAAATATTTTATACAAGCTCAAACTAAGCAAAATAAAATTCTCATTAAAATCACAGAGAACCATGATACTCTTATTGGTAAATTATCTAACTAAGATGTAAGTTTGAAGAATAATATGTAGGATTTCCAAGAGGGAACAAGAACCTTGGAGGAACAACTGGGCAAGATAGCTGAGAGTCAAACTCTCATACTTTCAAGATTTGTTGAAAAGCCTGAGCCTAACACGGTGGAAGACCTCAAGATGATGAGAGTCGAAGATAACGAAGATCCTGAAGAACTTGACTATATTGATGCTCATTCATCGGACTACTGCACCGTGGAGGACCATATCAAGATAATAACTCTGAAGAATCCAACCTTTGAGAGAGGTAGTGAAGCTCTATACCAACAGTTTATCAATCAAGTTACTATAAAGGTACGGTTAGCTTGAGAATGAATGTAAGAAATTATCTGAGAAACTCCCTGCTAAGCAAGAAGATATATTTGAACCTACTATTATAAGTAATATAGGAGTCAATAAAATTGTTGCACTTTTTCATTTAGTTGCAGTGTTTCTACAATTCCTAAAACATTATTTGATAGGCCAAATCTTGGTTCGTTCAAAATAAGTGAGCTTAAACTGCACCTAGAGGATTTTGCATATAAACAAGACATAGGCATCAAAGAAAAAATTATTGTAAACATTAAAGGATGCCCAACACTTCTTGATCTCATTATAGTTGATATGCCTGAAAATGTTAATGCACCTATCATTCTAGGTAGGCCGTTTTTAAGAACCATAAAGGCCTTGATTAACTTTTATGAAGGGAACGTGAGGATCGAAGTACCCTCGAGAACCCTTTTTTGTTCACTTTCACAAGAGAAATGAGGTAAAGAAGAACGATGATGGAATCATCACCTTGAAGACCAACATGCTCAAATAATTAATCATGATGGTACCATAACTAGAAGCGCTTTATAGGAGGCAACCCATGTGAAATAAATTTTAGTAAGCCTTTACTTTATTAGTTGTTTATTTTGTTTTATAAAAATAAAGAGTGTTCAGAAAAGATCTAAAAGAGATAGGAGAAGAATGATTTAATTATCCCCAAATTAATTATTCTAAGTATTGTTGCTCTATTTTATTATTATATTGCTGTCCTTTTGTATGCCTCACTAACTTTTTGGACTTAGAAGAATTTCCGAAGAAAATACAAGTCAACTAGAGATGTTAGGGACTTTAACGAGCACCCATACGGGCATCCGTATCGTCTCCCTCGCCTCTGCCAGAAAGGCAATAAAGTCATAGAGAAGTTAACAAGCACCCATACAGGTAGCATGCCCGCATCACTTCACCACACTTCGGAAGAAATTTACTGAGAGTTCACCGAGAAACCATACATGCAAGGAGTGCCCGTACTGAACTAGGAGACAACGACACAAATTGGATGAAAATAAAGAGTCTTTGATAAGCACCTATACTGGCAATGTGCGCCCGTATAGGTGCCTGTATCAAAGCTGCAGAAATCTTCGTCGGCTACTGAGACTTTAATGAGCAATCATACGACCGCATGGGACCGTATCGGCGCCTTTGTATCAGATATGACCCTCGGGTTCAAAACCCTAACTCAGAGCAATGAGGACCGATATACGGGTAGGACCCGCCCGTATCGCTCCCCGTATTACCTGCACGACCATGATATTAGCCGCCGGAGGAGAGGTAAAATTTTCTAAACTCTTCCATCTCTTATTTCTTCTACGTCCAAACCTGCAAACATCTCCAAAGATGTTCACCTTTGTTCGTTTTTTATTCGATTCCTCGAACCATGGTATGCTTCTACTACTATCCTTGTTTATATTATGCAAATCCATGCTACATCTCTTGCCATTATCAATCTAGACTTAGCACTCATATGAAACGTTTTAGTGATGAGCATGCTTTGTAATTACTTTTAGGGGAGATTCATTTGTAAAACGTGTAGAGAGGATTCATCATTGCTTAAACTCTATCGGATCAAAAAATTATTTATGCAAATTTTATTTTGGATGATGAAGACAAGAAGCCGCACACACACACATGCCGCCAAGGTAGCGTCGTCAAGTGCCCCCGCCCCGAGAGATGATCGTATGGGCACCCGGCTCACTAGAGAGATCCCAAATTCTTGGTTCAACATGCTTATGAACCGGGAGATCAGGAGCACCGAGTGGGTATGCCCCGCTATACTTAACCAACTCACAGGGCCGTACCCGAGAAAACGGGGGCCATGTGCAAATAAAAAAAAACAAAAACGAGAGTGAAGAGGTCATAGAACAGAATATATTGAACTAGAATCGTCATAGAATATATTTTTTCTATGTTTTCGTTCAAAATTTATAAAACTTAACATTAACTAAACCCAGAACGAGAACTAAATAAAAAGGGAGGAAGTTGGAGCTGCCGTGCAGTCACAGAGAACATAGAGAAGAGCATGTGTGTGTGAGGGGGGGGGGGGGGGGGGCTAAGAAGTGTAATGGGTTAATATTAATATATTAATTAGGCCCAAAACAGAACCTGCCATTAGTAGTGCTAAGTACAATATGTAAACAAAAAAGTTGGAGGCCCCCTTTTATTGGAGGCCCTGTTCGGTCACACACGCTGAACCTGCGTCCGGTACGAGCCTGCAAACTCGGTATGACTCATGATTTCAATTTTATGCAATAGATTTGGCATGTCTCAATTTGTTTTTCAGGGTGTTCCTACCCATCGTTGGCTCATTCTCGAGTAGTTGAGCACCTTTACACACACCGTGAGTGCGCACACCCCTTGGGAGGCATACAATGAACCGAGAAGGTCCAATTCCACCTCACAAACCAGAACTACGGCATCAGCTTCACCGAGTGGTGCAACTACTTCAGATTCGTCAACGATGATACTCATGTTCGACGGGCTAACAGTTTGCTAAGTCCCTCTCCCATCGAGTATGTTCATACTATGGTTGTTTATGATTCTATCCCCAAAGGTGTAGATAGTGAATGTCATGCAGTATACTAGTTGTACTATGTTATTGCTAACACTATGCATGCACGTGGTGAATTCACAATGGTACATGAAGAGGACATGATGGTCCTCGCCAAATCTGCAATCCCCGGATGCAACATGACTCCAAACTTGGACGCATCCTCTTGTTCTATTTGAATCTTCAAGCCGTCCAAACCCATGGACCCATCATCTTGGTTTCTGTACTCTTAAAGCTTGTCACATGATCACAAAGAGCAATGGTAACTTTATTGTTCATATACCTGGAGCTGGGCGTATTGTCTATAACGATAAGTCTCGATAAGTATGAATTAATGTTGAATTGTTGATGATTGCTCGACAAAGCCATTTTCTAAAATTAAATGATATTTTAGTAGGAAATCTTGAAAATAAAATGTAGAACTAGTAAAAAATACAATCCTTGCAGGTGGAGTCATGATTATGGTATATTGACTTGTGATAAATAGGACTAGGCAATGCGCCAGAGCTGAAAATGGTGGTTTATTCATTGAGCGGGCTATCTAGAGTAGCAAGGAGGACTTAGAGCTAGAACCTCTTACTTTAAAGCAACCAAAGCAAGAGTTCTTACAAATTTATTCGAAAAATTGTTAGGCTTTTCTCGTATATTGGACCCATGAATTATTCCCCTGACAGCTTGCAATGGCCATCGTGCTCTCGAGCTTGCCTCACAGCCTCTGTAAGACCTCTTTCTCTCTTAATTTCTGCAGTTGTTCAATATCATTCTATGTATCTGAGTGGTTGCCAGCAGTTTGATGTTTAGCTTGTGGAATTAATTTAGTCACATGGTTTCTCATTTGGTAACAGTAATACTCACATGGCTAGGAGCCACCGTAGCGTTTTGCAGTACTCAGCCATTCGATTTGGGCATCTAACAGTTTACACGTAGTTCGGAATTCTCGCTGAAACATCGTTGTGCAAGTTCGCTCACCACATTCGCACCAAATGGGCCCGTCCAACGTTTCTGGGCTGCTTCTCCCTACGAGTTGGACGTTGTCTGCTTCACCGGGTCTCATTGCCTTTGCTGCTTCATATGTACAAATTGATTCATTTTTTTTACGAGAAATCCACCGATCTATTAATAATCATCAACAGTAGTACAAATAACTCAAAAAGTAAAGAAAATTACAAATTGGTATTCGGACCACCTAGCGACGACTACAAACACTAGCACGAGCCGAAGGCGCGCCGCTGTCCTCGCCCCTCCATCGCCGGAGTCAGGCAAAGCTTGTCGTAGTAGAGCTTGGTGTAGTAGACAGACGGGAAGTCGTCGTGCTAAGGTCCCAAAGAACCAGCGCACCAGAGCAGCAACCATCGCCAATGATGACAACCGTAGATCAGAAGAGACTATCATGAAACCACACCAACAAACATGAAAACCGTCCGGATCCCAGCAGATCCGACGGGCACACAACTCCACGCGCCCTCCGACAGCGCTAGATGCACCACCAGAGCGAGGATAGGGCGGGGAGGACCTTATTCTGACTTCAGGATGTAGCTATCGCCTCACCATCCCAAAAAAGAGACTGAAAAGCAAACTAAATTAAGAACAGAAACTCCCCGCCGACGAGGGACCGTGGTCCACCACACCTCCAAGACCCCAAGGCCACCGGAGGCGGAGCGGACCGACGGTATCGCCGGCGAAGAGGACGGAACCCTAGATGGGTTTTTTGCCTTTTTTTCGCCGCCTCCTGGGTTCCCTTGGCACCGTACCGGTTCGTGACTTGGGTATCCTAATGCTCTACAAATTGATTCCTTATCTTCCACTCCCGTACATTTGTCTACATGCATAATGTTACTTCTATCGTATCTGAGAGCAATTCCAATAGTGCAGCCGGGTGCTAGCTATAAGGCTAACTATAGTCAGCTTATAGCTAACTTATATAATAGTTGGTTTTAAAGATTGATAACTTTATATGTAAAAGGCTCACCACACATACTCACAAAGTGCCTAGAAGCACGTGCAAGAGGTGGCTCTTGCATGAGAGCCAAGCTCTCTTCTCTCCACTTCTCTCTCATCCACCTCAGATCAACACTATTTTAATTCTTATAGCCTGCTGAGTCAACCTTATTGTAGTTGCTCTTATAGAGATGGACTGTAAATATTTTTTGTCACATTTTTTATTACACTTATTGATGTTGCGGCGGAAGGAAGGATTACCATCTAAATATTGTTATATTGAATTGCTGTCATATTTCTTGCTGGTATTTGATTGAATCAGATATATGCATGTTTCTCGGCAAGGGCAATAACAACTGTCGTTTCTGATCTGATGAGACACGGGACCTTGCTTCAACTGTTACTTATGTAGTGCATGGAAGTATCAAGAAGTACTTACAACTTCGTTGGCGTATCTTTTATATTACACGGGAGTATTCAGTATATATGTGCAAATTTTGTGCAATTTAATACCCGCATTTTGTGCAAATATATTATATATGATTACTATCATTTTAAATTTTATTATAAAAAATAAACGGGCGCGGCAACACGCGCCAACATGGTCTTACGGATGTAGACTCACACATAGGTCGATGGACTCAATGGCAGACACACCTGACACTGACAAGATCGATTCAAGAGTATACTCAATGGCAGACACACCTGACACGGAGTATATGTTTTGCAATTTAGTGGCGGGCAACGAAGCTCTTGATGGCATCGATGAGCTCCTGGGTTCGCTCCCCGGTGGTCGGGTCCATGTCGACGGCGAACTTGTTGAGGTAGAAGGAGTGGCTCATGCCGCGGTTGACGAGCACCTCCACCTCCTTCCCGGCGGCGCGCAGCGCGTCGCAGTACTCGAGGTTGGTGTCGCGGATGAGGTCCTTCTCCGCCACGGCCACCAGCATCGGCGGCAGTGGCACGGACTCCAGCGGCGGCGCGTTCGGGCCCATCGGGCACGTGTACGGGTGGTCCTTGGTGGCGCCCTCCGGGAGCGACATGGCCAGGAACTTGTCGGCCATGTCCAGCGTGAAGAACACCGAGTCCGACGTGTTCTCCAGCTCCGACCTGCTCCGCGTAGCACGCACGAACCCCGGGTGGATCGGGACGCCGCCGGCGACGCGGAGGGGCGCCCAGACGTCCGCACCGTCCTCGCCCACGCGCGCGGCCACGTGGTGGACCAGGTTGCCGCCGGAGCTGTCCCCTACGAGGAACACCCGGGAGACGTCCGCGGCCTTGCGAAGGAGCTCGGCAGCCGGATCATCGAGGGTGGTGGCGGCGTCGGACGTGACGATGGACCGGAGCCGGCGGAGCACGTCGACGCCGGCGTCCATCTGGGCGGGCAGACGGTGCTCTGGCGCTAGCGGGAGCTGTGCGGTGACCACTACGGCGGGGACGGCGCACGCGAGGCGCGCGTAGAAGTGGTGGTACATGAGCCATGATGGGTCGGAGATGCAGAAGCCGCCGCCATGCAGCTGCACGATGACGGGGAGGCGCCCGGCATCAGCAGGGTCCTTGAGCTCGGGGAGGTAGACGCGGAGGTCGGGCTCTCCCTCACCGGGGAGGTCGTGGAGCGTGTGCCCGTCGCGGGGCACGGCGTAGGGCTCCACCGGCTGCATCAGAGGCAGGGCCTCCGGCGGCCCCGTCCACGTGCGGTCGATGCTGCCGTCGTCAAACACGCGCAGCCAGCCGGACACCTCGTCCACCACCTTGCGACCGTCCGGCAAGACGACGTTCGCCTGGTGCTCGTGCTGCTGCGACTCGGCGGCAATGGTGGCCATTGTCGTCGTTGTTGGTGCTGCTCTAGTGCTCTACGAGGGCAAGTGCGCGCTCGACTTGGTGTCGTGTTAAACGATGTGAGAGTGTGATGCACGGCGCGATGATGGAAGGGAGCAACAGGTAGGCGGCGTTTTATAGGCGGTGGCCGGAGGCAGAGGCGACCGAGAGTAGAGTAGGGTCGTCGGTCGCGTCTTTGCCACTGATTTAGCGGGAAGTTTCGCAGCGAAATGTCAGGGAATTCGAGCAGAAGTCACGAGTTGTCCGTCGCGTGGACTAGTCTGTGTGAACTGTGAAGCGCGACCGAGATGATTTGGACGTCTTGGCTGCAACTTGCAGGACCAGCCAGGGGTCGTCCTCATGTTTCAGACACGCATTTCCAATTCTAAAATTTCAGGGGTCGTTTTCATGTTGCAGACACGCTTTTCAAATTCTAAAATCTGAACTCCAAACCTAACTAGATCAGGTCGTGGAACAATTTGCACTAAAATTATACAAGACAAAGACTCTCCGGCCAGACTGGCCTGTGGCTGCTAAACTTGGGTAGATATGTTGTTTCTCAACGGCTACAGCAATTGAAATGAGAAAAAAAAAATGAAGGGTGTAGGTTAGAGATGGAGAACGACAAACCAGCTACACCCTCCGATCCACAAAAAATGTCGAGAAGTTAGTAAAAAAGTTGTACTAACTTGGTATACGAAGGGAATAGTTATCTCAGCAGTCTGATTCAATGATGATTGGTAATGAAGCGTCATTTGTAAGCCTTCGGCGCATGCTCTAAGCTCCGCTTTGACTGGTGCATGGCAGTCCTCCAATGTGTGACACGCCGTGAAGATCGTGAGACCAAGTTCATCTCTCAACACCATACCAGCGACAGCTATGATCTTCAGTTTTGAATGATCCATCTATCGAGAGCTTGACCCACCCTGTTGGGGGTTTAGCCCAGGGTTTATCAAGAGCTTTCTTAATCTATATAGGGCCAGGCGAAACCCCTGTAGCAACCACTAGGCTTTTCCCTTTCAACAAACTGACTGTGGGTTTATCTTTGATATCTCTAGTCAATTTCAGATAGTTGCATAGGAATCTTTTGGACCCCTCAATCGACGGGAGCAGCTTGTCGTGGGTTGGGTCGCCTCATTCCTTGCATACCATGCTCGCCAAGCACAAGGAGGGTGGTGTCAATCATATGATCTGGAATACGGATCAACACTGACTGAAACCAACTAGACAATGGTAAGGAGAGATCCTCATCAGCAGGTAAACTCCATATGCTTCTCATTTCCTCCCATAGTGTACATGCGTGGGGGCATTTAAAAAGAGCATGAGCTACATCCTCATACTCAGAACCACAGATTTTACACCAGCCTGGGACTTGCATCTTAAGCCTCAACTTGTTTACTAGTATGAGTGATATGTCACATCAGGATACATATATTTGTTTTTTCAATAACAGGCAAGGTTTTACAAGATACAACTCACGGTTCAGACACTACCCCTCCCAAGTCCTGCAACATGCCCTACTACTCTTTTCTTTGCGGTTTCCCACAACAGCAGATCCTTCTGTGCCATAACTACAATCTGATCTAGGAATTGCAATCACCGTACCCGCAAATTTTTTTTTTTTTGCAATCAAATCTAAATCGTGCCTTTTGTTTCGTGGAAAACGATTAGAGATGGAGAGCCACCAGCTTCGGACAGTATCATGAGCAGTTGGCATAATGTCATCAACCCCCTTACTATGGCAGAGCTGTACTGACCATTGGAGTAAGCCGCCAGCAGGAGTACCCTTCGCTGTTGAGGAGGGGTTGAGTCTGTATCTGAATCCATAATTGGAAACTTTCAGAGATCGCCTGTAGCCCTGTACTCTGGGTGCTCCTCTCATATCAAGAATCCACTGATTTTCATATAGTGCCTCCGCTACTGTCCATTTCATTGAGCCACGTCCATTTCATTGAGCCACGACCACGGACAAACGGAAGCAAAGCTGGGGAAATTTGGGTAGGGCTTTGCCCACAGATCTACTATCTGTCCAAAACACAATTCTACCGCACTTTATAAGCGTGCACTTGCAACTGCCTCAAACATTTGCTCTGCGTCTGACCAGAGGGTGAATTGAAGTCCAGTCCATGACCGTGCAGGGCCAGCTCATTTCAGCCATCACCAACACATTCATAGAGCTGCATTCAGATACTTCAAATTCTGCATGCCCAGTCCTCCCAAGCTCTTCAGCTTACGCACTTGCTCCCATGCAACGAGACAGTGCCCACCTTCTGCATCATCAGATCCATGCCACAGGAAAGACCAACAAATTTTGTTTATGCACTTGGGGACCCATGAAGGGATGTCAAGGGAGAGCATATGAAAGACAAGCAATGGCTGTTAGCACAGTCTGAACCAAGATTAATCTCCCACTGTTTGTGAGCATCAAAGTTTGCCAGGTAGCTAACTGCAGTTCCACCTTTCAAGAAGGGATTTAGAGCATTTTCAGTCGTGTCCCCCAAAGCGGTCTCTAAAGATTTTTGGGTGCGTCGGACATTTAATCGGCCTCAGTCGCGCCCCCAAAAGCCCTTTCCGCTACGTTGTCCAGCGTCCCGAGGCCATCCTCGCTCCACAGGGGACGCTTCGGGCGCGCTAGACAGAGCGTGAAGCGAGACGGGAAGTAGCAGGCCCGACGCATCATTGACACACGAACGACATCCAACCGTCGCCTACCTCGCGACGAAAGTTATTGGCGCGCAGCAACGGTGCAGTTTCCACATAGGCGCAGCGACACGTCTCGTCGCGCCTAGCTCTTCGTGTCAGCGTTAATGCGCGCCACCGCTCCCTCACACAAACCCTAGAGTCTCTCTACCCAACCCTAACTGCCACCATCTCAGGAGTTGAGGGCCATTCCATGGCTGGTAGAGGTCGAGGTCGTGGTCGAGGCCGAGGTCGCGGCCGTGGCCACATCGGCGGCACGCATGCTAGAGTAGCAATGCCTCCATGGTCGTTGTCGCCTGCGCCATCATCGTCTTCCGAGGGGGAGTGGGAGTTTGAGTTCATCGTCGTCCTCAATGGCGACCCACTCGTCATCCAGAGGTTGCCGGACAAGTTCGTCGAGTTCGTCGTCGGCTGCGCTATCGCAGTGGGAGGCTAGCTGCGGCTTTTGCCGGTGGCCGGTGGCCGTGCTCTTCAATGGGCACAGCAAGATGTACCTCCACACCAGCTGGGAGAAGTTTGCGCGCTCCCACGATCTCCAAACCGGCTGCGTGCTCAACTTATGCTACCAAGGCGGCAAAGAGATGAGCGTGAAGGTGTTCGACGACACGTCCTGTAGCCGGCACAACCAACCACAGCGACGACGACAAATACGATGATTGAACAAGACGGGTGTTCTTTTTTTTTGCAGCGAATATGACAACGGGCCAATGGAAGCCACTAGTGTAGGTTTCTAGATGTTCAACATCCGGATACTCTCGGAGCTAGCTGGATTTTTCAGTTTGGGTGACTAAGAGTGTTCTTTTTGGCAGCGAACACACGAAATCTGCGAAGCCAACACTAGTTAGATCTCCTCATTTTGCAATGTTTTAACCATGTTCCAAATTATGTATTAGTTTGTGTAATGTTTCTTCTCTCTATTGAAATAAAAATGCAAAAAATCAAAAAAAAAAATTAATGAAAAAACAAGTTTAGGGGACACGGCTAGGGAGTGACATGCCCCAAATGCAACATGAAGCGGAGGCGTCCCCAAACTTTCAATCCAGCACCTTTTGAGGGACGCAACTGAAGATGCTCTTAAGAGACATCGGGAATCCCAGGTAACAGCAGGGAAAATCCACTAGCTGTCCTGGGAAGGGAACTATGGCAGCTAACATATCAATATCAGAGCATGCAATTGGGACGATGACACATTTGGCAAGGTGCAATTGAGGCCCGAGGCTTGCCCAAAAAAATGCAGCAACAATCTTGCTTGCCGCTTCTATTTCATTTATTAATTATAATACAGCGCAGAAACATTGCCACATCGTCCGCAAACAGTCATAACCTGTGTTTGACACCCCAGCGAGGCAAGCTCTGAAAAATTGATCTCCCTTTCTTCAGCTTTACAGAAAATTGCATTCAGATCATCCATCAACAAGGGAAACAGAGGGCCATGCTGGGTCCCTTTGTCGCAGCCCTCTTGCATGCCGAATTCAGTCACCCGGGCTTCCATTAATTATCACTTGGTGTTTGCGGTTGACAGCAGGGTAAGGATCCACATAATCATTTTGGGGCCAAAACCTCGGTCGTAGCACTTGCGGAAGCAGAGACCTAGAGTTAGAGCTGAAGGCACAGGCGATATCAACCTTCAGAAACAGGGCAGGAACTTTACGGCCATGAAAGGTTTTCGCAGTCAGACTTACCAGCATATAGTTGTCATGTATTGATCTGCCACTAAAAAAAGCGCTGTGGTTGATGCGATCAGAGAGTTCATGTGAGGTTCCCAACAGCGTTATTAGTCACAAATATTTGTGATTCTCTAAAAAAGATGTATATTTGTGACTTACCGCAGTAGACTGCGTGGCATGGTGCACGAATCACGAGTACCTTCATAGCTCCAGCCCGGCTGGAGAGAGTAGCGTTATTAAGACTCAAAGGAGGAGCGTGATTCAGCCTAAAAGTTTCAATCTGACCAAGTGACCACCAGTAACATCTTACAGTAACATAACATATCTGAACAGTATAAACAGTGCTAGATCCATGAAAAGCGTATGTGTAAATATGACGAGGGGAACAATTTATTTGCTACATGAAAACTTACTCAGCTATCCTCTCTACACAGTAGAAAGCACTAAACAGACTTGAATAAAAGGTGGAGTACATTTTACAGACAGGAGTTATATTTCTATAAAACTGTTCGCTCGGCTCATAACTTACAAAAATAGCTTAAAATCGAATCCCAGTCTCCTAGATTTATTGCGAAAATACAGGCCACCCAGGTTCGTCCTCCTCCACATACCCAACTGCTCATTTGTCACTTGTTCGAATAGCTTGACTAAGCACAAACACGTGTGCAATGGTTCGCTTCCATGCTCAGGTTTGTCTTGTCCTGATGAGGTCGTTTACATCCTAAAAAGAATATGCGACGTGACTACTCACCTTAACCACTAGCATAAGATGATATGGGCCTTTGGATCCCCTAAAATGGATGGCAAATTTGATTTGGAGGTACTGAAAAGGACCTCTTTCCTTTTCATGTGACCCTAAAATCCTGAGTTACAAAGAGGCACTAAAGAAGCTTTAGTGAAAAATGATACACATAAATACTTTCTCCAGTGTGACACAGTGTTCAGCCGATCCCCATTAGACCATTACCCAGAACCGAAATACCATCGTATTACAACTGTGTCAATAACACAGCCTCCAGTTTTTTGATTTTTATGTTTTGACTTTGCAAGTTTTCAAAATATTAGTTTGACCAATACCTGCTGATAATTTGTTATTAACAGATGGTAGTAATGATATATTTTGTAGAGGCACAATCAAGATAGAATCAGTTGACGGTCAAAGTCCTGAGCAAATTCTGGGAAGTTAAAAGAGAACAGAGATAGTAAGATAGTACATACTGTCAGGGGTCGTTTTGAAGCCGTAAGATGAAAGCACCATGCTGATCTAGGTCTGCTGCTCCACTTTCCATAGGCATTCTAGATGACCTCCGGCAGCTTAACTGCTCCTGCCATCACCATCTCTTGCATGACACCTGCCTGAATAGGTTATTAAATCAATATCAACAGGGGCTTTCACCTTTAAGTGTCGAAATTCATAAGATACTTCATGTGTTTCCAGTTTCCACAGCACCAAGCAAACAGGTACTAACACTGCCACATGGAAGATTTTATGCCGTACCAACAATTTCAGAATCCATGGGAGAAATATCAAAAAGTTGGTTGCTCTACAATGGCAACCATAACAATTACAGTAGCACAGCGAAAAACTGCGTGAGGTAGCCAGCAGCTAACACCAAATTCACTAAGAGGAGACCAGCTCAATGAAGCCTGATACAATAAAAGTGAATAGCAGCCAATATCTTATCATTCATCTCCATATTCAGAACTTCGCCCCCTTCTTTCACCAGCTTTAACTCTTCTAGTGCCTCTGACCACTTCAGAGGCTGTTTGGATAGGTAAGGAACTAAGGATTAGACTCAACCCCATCAAATTTGCAAATATTGTACCTCAATTTTGCACCACTTCAGAGGAACTAACCTAATCCCTCTCCAGGATTTCTTGACGTCCCACCCTACTTCCACCTCAACTCAGTCTACCGAATTGATACAAACTACAACAGCTATGGTGCCGGTCCAGAGCGTGCACACTGTAGCTGTAGAACACAAGCATATATATAGGTAGAAGGTAATTTGATTTGGAGGCTTGGCTTTCTTCATTTCCCTTTGAAGAGTTCCCCATCTGACGTGTTACAAACCACCTAAGTGAGCACTCCACAGTCAGCACTACCATGGGTAAAACTTCTCAAAAACTTTTCTGTTAGTACAACATGGATCTTAGTTTAAACCTTGCCAGTTAGATGTCCACATATCTGGACATATTCTTTTGCCAGTGTCAAAAGCTATTTCAACCCCATAGGCAACTGATCAAGCAAAAGCCACAGAGTTGACTGTTTTCTTTATTTGCTCTCTCAAATACATGCAGGAGAACAGTGTGGTCCCAATATATGTATGTTTCATCAACCTGTTCAATCTTGTCCTCTTCGGTTCAAAGAAGCTGATTCCCCAAACTTCTTGGCACTTGACAGATTAGTGGCATCAATTCGGCAACTCAAATGTTTGTAATTTATATATTTGTCACTTGCACTTTGACAGCACCAACTCAGCCACTCAAATGTTTAAAGTATTATAATCGACAACAAACATCTTATTGAGTCATCTCATTTATCCTTCCCTTCCACCAGGTGACTATATATCTTTTGTCAAAGCATATACTGAACTGGGTGTATGTCACCAGACTCGCCAAACTGCTTCAAAATCCGTTGCCTACTATATGGAGCTAGTTATTTGATTCCGAGACAGAGTATCCAGGAAGCTTGTCGACTTTGACTTCCTTCATGAAGCCTCTTATTCTCTCCGCATCAACATACCTTCCAGCGTCAGAATACACGTTTGCCAGGCTCATGTAGTAGCCACTCTTTGCAGGAGACATGGCCATCAGCCTCTTCGAAATCCGTTCGGCGGCATCCACTTCACCATGGACTCGGCAAGCCGCCAGTATGCCACCAAGCATGGCCTCGTCTGGCTGGCAAGGCATTTCCTCTATCAGATTGACGGCCTCAGTGACACGGCCAGCCCTCCCTAACGCATCAGCCACACAAGAGTAATGCTTCAGCTCAGGCTTGATGCCCTTCCGTTTCATCTGCTCAAGTATAGCATACGCTTTCTCCACCATGCCCGAATGCGCACAGGCTGACAGGGCTCCGAGGAAGGTGACCGAGTTCTGTTCCACTCCTTTTGCCACCATCTCATCGAAAATCCTGAGAGCAACATCTGAGCTCCCGTTTAAACCATGACCCACGATCAGCGCGCTCCACGAGATAACATCCCGCCTGGGCATCACGGAGAACAACCGTTCGGCATAGGCAAGCTCCCCGCACTTGACGTACATGTCCACGAGGGCGTTTCCTAGGGAGAGAGGAATCCCCAGGAACCTCCGGACGCAGCACGCGTGCACGCTTCTCCCGTGGCGCCGCCAGCCGAGCTGCCCGCACGCGAGAAGAAGGCTGACCATGACCACCGCATCTAGCTGCACCTCGGCCACCACCATCCCCTCGAAGAACCGCATCGCCTCCTCTGGCTGCCCACCCTGGGAGTAAGCGGAGAGCATGGATGTCCACAGGACGGCGTCCCTTTCGCGCATTCCGTCGAACAGCCTCCGCGCGTGGGAGAGGTTCGACATGCCCGCGTAGCACTGCACCAGCGCGGACGCCACGAAGAGGTTTCCCTGGGCGCCTAGCTTGACGGAGAGCGCGTGGGCGGAGGCGGCGAGGGCCGCGGAGCCGGTGAGCGCGCATGAGCGGAGGACGGGGGGCAGTGTGAAGTGGTCCGGCGGGAAGCCTCGCGCGAGCATGTCGTGGAAGGTGCGGAGCGCCTGCGAGGGGCGGCCGGAGCGCGCGTGCGAGGCAATGAGGGCGTTGAAGGAGGCGACGGTGGCGGGGGCTGGCATGCGGTGCGGCCGAGAGCGGCGGTTAGCGACGCCGGCCGCCGTGTCGTCCGGAGCGAGCGCGGAGTGCTTACGATTCGTAACGAAGAGGAAGTGGGCTCGCCAGCGGCCAGCGCGATTGTACTGGGTCGATAAGCATAGTGTAGGTGAAAGCCTGTTAGGAATTTTGGCCCATGGGCCTTTTCTGTCGTTTATATGTGTGGCCAATTTCCTATTCCTTTTGTTTGAAATAATAGCATCTCTAACAGAGAGCCCGTAAACACGCGAACTGAAAACCTCAAATTCAGTTCACCGAACTCGTATTTACGGGTTAGAAAATCGTTAGTGCAGAACAGAGCCTGTAAATCAAAACTGTAAAATAGGCCGAACTCGTGTTTACGGGCGGCGGCGGAGTGTGTTGGCGGCGCGGGGGATGAGGGAAATTTCAGCGCGCTCTAGATATGGATCCACCGTTTGGTTCGCTCGTTCGCCCCCTATAAATACAGGCCAAGTTGGGTTTTCGATCTCATCCTGGAACTTTTTTTTGGTTTTGCCTCTTTTACGATGAAACGTATTTCGGCCCAAATCTGTAAACTGGCGGTTTTCGGTTTTAGGCCTTTGACGGACTCTGCTAGAGATGCTCTAACCATATATTTCATTAGACAATATGTTGTCTTATAGAGATTACACATATGGTCATCACCCAAGACAAACATGCTTGTCAAGAAAATTTGCACAAAGAAACCTATAAGAAATAAAATTAAAATTTCACCCTTGGAGAAACTTGTGTCTTGCCGTTCTCCATCGTCCTCCACCAACACGAAGGAAGCACCGAACTTCAAGACACACCCAACTGGAAGATACCAAACAAACCTACAACATTTTGGTTTCTAAAGTTCAATAAAAATATGTTTCTATTTATATTTTCATTATTTTTTATTTCTCTAAATTAATTTTCCTATGATTCCCCTTTTGGCCAGATTTTGATTTATTTTATTTCATGATTTCTATATATCTGTTCAATTTAACCTAAACCGTGTTTCCAGTGTAGTAGCTATTTTATCAGTAGCCTTGAAAATAGATCCTCCTATACGAGGGAGGGGTTTCACAACTTCTGAAATTATGTTCCATTTAATAAAAACAATACGCCAATAATTGCAACTTTTTCATGATTGCCAAAATCCTATTCCAGTTTGTCCAATTGTGTTCTGCTAGTAGTTATGGCTTGTTCCTTATGTGCTAAAGTTTGTTATGCTTGTCTAAATTTTGTTACTCTTTTACTCCTGAAACTTTTTCATGTACTTTAAAACTCTAAAATTATGTATCAAATGATGTTCAATTTGCAGATGTTATTTGTTCTTTTGGCATTAAAATTTTCTTCCATCTGCTTCAGTGTTTTTATTCCGCTAAAAGTCTTGACTCGGTTGAAGTGCGCTAAATTTTGTTTCTTTTGGTCTAAATTGTTACACCATTTATACTCGTTATTTGTTCCAAGACGCTAAACCTTGTTCTTGTTGGTATATAATTCTGACATGTGTTCCAGCCCCTCATAGTTAGACAAGGTCATTGTTGTTATTTCTTGTTCCTTGATTGTTTTGGTGGTCGCTTAGAGGTTGTTATTTGCCCCCCTTATTCTCTATGGCTGGTGTTGACCAGCCTCTGTAAACTGAGCCATTTCTGTGGCTTACTTATCTATCTAATTTAACACATGCAACATGGTTCGAAAAAAATCTGACCTGTGGCTATGACTTGTTCTATGGACGCAGAAAATTCCCTGCTCAAATTTTTTTGTTGGGCATGAAGTTATGATTTGTTCCATGGACACTATTTTTCACCATTTGAATACATAATATTTCTGGCATGTATTTGTGATATGCTCCTCATATGCTTAATTTAGTTCTATTTGGTCCATGGCTGTTCTTCACCGGGCGGGATGAGGGAGAAGCACCCAGCTGACCTAAAAGCAAGATCAGGACGCGACGAGCAGCGGTTCCGCTCCGTCCCTGTCAGGACACGATCGAGCGATTTCGCCTGCGTCACCCTGCGCGCGTCCATGGACCATGGTGCTGCACTTGCTCTCCTTGCTCGTCCAACCAACGGCGCAGAAGTGCACTGGAGTCGCCGTCTCCGTTGCTCTTTAACTTGGCTACCTCGGGCGCTGCTCAAGTCCCCGTTTGTTTTTCTCTAGTCTCTGGTTCTCCTTTGAGCTTCACATCGATCGGTGAGTACGTTTAATTTGCAGCGCCTTTAATCGATCTTTTTGTTTGGCTTTGCCAAAGGCCGCTTAATTATTTGAGACACGAGCTAACCATACAACTGATACCATATAACTACCAGGTACTAGTTCGAAACCGTAAAGAATAATATCGAAGAAACTAGTGGAAAACAGGCCATTTATGGCGGCTCGTAAGGGCCTTTTGTCGCGAGCGGCCATCCGCGACAACGAAGGCGCGACAAAAGATCGACCTTTTGTCGCCCGCGACATATGGTCCACCACGTGGCAGGCGCGGGCGCGCAGGGAACAGCCCCTTTTGTTGCGGTCCGTATTACCACCCGCGACAAATGGACCTCTACGTGGCGCGCGCAGAACGCTGCTGCTTTAGGGTTTGAGGGCAGCACCGCCCCCCCCCCCCCCCGCCACCGCCCCCCCTTTTATTTCATCTTTTCATTTCAAAATAAAAGTTGCATATATTTATACGCTACTACAAGTTGTACACGTTCATTCATTATATATAGATCGAGCAAACAAATATTGGAAGCAAAAGTCGATCTATTCGTAGATTCCCCTTACACATATACATGGAGCTCACGACTACCGGGACAAAAGCCCGTCGTCTATTCGAACTAATACATATACATGGAGCTCCCTACTACCGACGCCTCTTTGGACTAAACCGGCCCTTGTCGTCTATAAGTCTATTACTTCTGTCAACAGAAATGCCACCAGTTCCTCCGTAATTCCTAGTACGTGTTCCTGTGGTTGGAGGGTCTCCCGCATGTAGTCGACCTATATACGAAAATGAGATGAATATGATTGTATAAATCTTGATAACGAAGTATTGACGATAATAAATTAAAGTTGTGAATGTTATTGCTTACGTTGAATCTATTATCGTTGAGCTGCTCAGTGGTTAACATGCGAATGGACTCGCAAACGTAGTATCCACATAGATTCGTCCCATGTGGCTGCTGGGCGCACGGTACAATAGTAAATGTTAGCTTTTCTGCGAAGTGCTCACCCGTAATAACCTCCTTGAAAGATGTCCAAACTCTGCCAGGCAAAAGAATGATAGAATTAATATAATGGATGATTAATTGATGTCTCACGAAAGATATAGCGCGACAATGATTGAAATTACCTCTGGAGAATCTCCTGCAAGTCGCGGAACCCATCCAGGCCTCTATTCAATGGGTCGCTTACTTCAACAATTCCCTTATCAACTTTAATGTTTAACAGAATCCAGTGGAAACTGCACATGTTTATATAGACGTCATGAATTAGACTTAACATCGAGTAAGAAAAACTGAATGTGCACAATAGATCAGTAAGACTCTCACCTGTAGTTGTAAGGAAAGAGCATTGAATCACAGAAGCTTTGCTCCACTATAAAACTCGTTAGGTTTTCCACCGTTTCTTCGATATTATTCTTTACGGTTTCATGATGTACTTTATCTGGGTAAACAAACCCAACATTGTACACCTTATTATGACTGCATTCAACCATCTTCAGTCTGCATAAGAGAACACATATGACATAATCAGTATATGCAATGAACAGGAACAACTGAATGAACATGAACTTATATGTAGTTAACAACTTACAAGCAGTAGCAACTCATTAGAGATTTGTCGAGGGCGTCTAAATTGAATAACTGTTAGAGTTCATTCATCTCCATATGGATCTGTTGCCTTCGGAAGTAATAATCTCCTGGGATATCCGCCACGATGAAACTTGTGTTCTCCTTGCACGCATTAAGGTACCACTGATGCAAATTCCGCATATGCGTTGGCAGTTTATGCAGCCTCTCTTTGCTGACCAAGTCGGCCCCGTAGAAAAATTTACGAGCTATATCTGCCCTAGGTACTGCATCGGAGAACATTATGTCCTCCGCGGTCATGCCAATTTGAGCCGCTAGCGTCGCAGCTTCGTCCATATCGAAAGGACCAAGTTCCTGGTACGCTAAGGGAACTTGCAACACTTTGAGTGGTGGGAGCGATTGTTTGGCTTGTGCTCCGAGTTGAGAAACTTCCTTTCCTTTTCTGCCTGATGTCGCTTGCTTGGCCTTGAGGGGTGCACTTATTGAACTTGATTTCTTCCTGGCTACACTTCTTGCTGATGATTTGCTCGTGCTATCACTATCCTTCTTCTTACCAGCACTATCCTTCTTGTCCTCAATTACCTTCGCAAGTGCGCGTGTATAGTCATCCTTCCTCTCGTGTAAGTCATATTGCGATGGTGTGTTCAGAAAACTAAGAGCATATGCCTTTTGCTTCTCTGTGTATGGTGTTGGGGCCTTGGGTTTCTCCTTATGAAAAAAATCATAATTGTATTTCTTCACAGTGGCATCATTTTCCTCTTCAGTACGATCGTAAGCACGGGGGGAGGAACCTTTGGTACTCTTGGTAGGGGCGACATTTTGCGGACAGGACTCTTCACACGCTTCCGCTTGGGTGCATTCCGAGTCTTAGTGGGCGCAGGCGGCGGCGCGAGAGATGGAGATGGACTAGGGATGTGGTGGTCAAAGTCATGGGGTGATGGTGGCGACATGTGATCAGTCGGAGGAGGTGATGGTGGCCTTCGATCATTTGGAGGAGGTGATGGTGACCTGGTGGGACGACTAGTAGAGGTTACCATGCCTGGAAGCTTGATGTTTTTCTTTTCCCAAAGAATGATTTCTCCCACTACGTCTCCCAGTGTATCCCGACCATCACCTCCAGCGATTACAAGCTCCAATGACTCCCACGTCGGTACAACTGTATCCACCCCGACACGAGCATAGCCAGCTGGAATCTGATTGCCATGCCATGTTGCCGGCTCACCTTCAGGTCCAAATGCAGGTAAGACATAGCCGACCGCCACCTTAACAGACATGTTCCTGAACACCTCATGGAGATCACAAGGTGTTTGCTCCTTGATTCCATCCACGGGGTCGCCAGGACCGCCATCTATCATCCGTGTAGGCGGGGCCTCCGAGTCGGCCACGTTGTTGTCTCGTCGTTGAGATATGCTGGCGGTATTATCTGGCTCGCGCTGTCCTTTAAGTTCATTAATCTCCCGCTGCTGCTGCTGAATCTCCCGCTTCTGCTGGTCTAGTTGGCGTTGGAACTCAGCCAACCGGTCATTATGCACCTCCAGCTCGCGTTTTTTTGCTCTCGCTCGGCTTCTATAAGTCTCCGCGTCATCCGGAAACCCAAGCACCCACGGAACACTAGGGCCGAAGCCTCTTGTTCGTCATCCCTTTTCAGGATTACCGAGGACAAGCGTCAGCAAGTCTTTCTCTCTATCGGGAGCAAACTTCAGTTTTCCCGCTTTAATATCAGCCATCACTTCAATCCATTTTCCCTGGGTACCTTAACCTTGCTGTCACTTTCAACAAGGTTCCCTGTCTTCATGTCATACTCACAGCCATGCCCAAGGAACCAATTTCGAGCCCTAGTGTCCCATCCTTCTCGCTCGGGTTTTGGAGTGATCCCATTCCGCTTCATCTCAGCCTCTTGTGCATCCCACTTAGGCATGGCTACTTCGTAGCCCCCTCGCCCCGTATGATGGTGATATTTCTTTTTGCTTGCATTCTTCTTGTTTTTCTTTGACAGTCTCATAGCCTCCTCTGATTCTTTGTACTTCACAAATTCTTCCCAGTTATGCTCCTGCTTCGCTAGATAGTTTTCGAATAATGGAGGCTTCTTCTCGGCCTTATAAGTTCCCCATAACCGGTTCTTATACGCCCGGAAAAGTTCTCCCATCTTAAGAGCCCATTTCTTCACTAGCGCCCTCTGCTTGGCCATCTCAGACTCTGATCCCGAAACTGGCAAAGTGAAATGTGCCATGAGGTCGTCAAAAAGTGTGTCTTTGTACCTATCGGCAACCTGATTTTCAGACACATTCTTGGTCTTGTTCCATTCTCTAATAGTGATCAGGAGACGATCCCTAACCAGAACTCCGCACAGATTTTTAAATGTCACTCTGACAGCCGCGGGTGCCACCGGTTGCCCTTCGGTGATATAGCTTCAATTGTGAAGTGGTCTTTTGGGCTCAACTTCTTTGCCGGGCCTCGTTTCTCCAACTTATCTTCGGAGGCCTAAGAGAATAAAAATTAATTAATTAATATCTATATGTACATATAGAATTCCATTAATGCCTAGTGATCGTATACCTCGCCATGACCGGAGCCGTCGGCTTCTCCGTCACCGGAGCCGTCGGCTTCTCCATCACCGGAGCCGTCGGCTTCTCCATTACCGGAGCCACGGTCTTCTCCATCACCAGAGTCGCGCTCTTCTCGGTCAGCTTCGGGACCATTGCGGATTATGTCCACGAATAGGTCTTCCTGTTCCAAGTCTCGATGGATTTCGAATGGATCCATTGTTTCTGCAAAAAATTAAATCGATAAGTACATGTTCTAACCCTAACCAAACCCTAACCCTAATCAAACACTAACCCTAACCAAACACTACCCACACCCTAACCCTAACCACGGATGGGGTAGGCTCAAGGAGAGGATCTCGACAATGCTCACGTGAGGAAGAGGGTGTCGATGTCGGTTGTTTGCGAGAGGGAGAGGGTGTCGGCGACTGGTATTTGCGAGAGGGAGAGGGTGTCGGTTGTTTGCGAGAGGGAGGGAAGTTGCAGCGTCGGGGGTGTTCGCGAGAGGGAGAGAAGAGGGGTGTTTTCGAGAGGGAGAGAAGAGAGGTGTTTGCGAGAGGGAGAGGGCGCGTGAGGGTGTCGGAGACTGGTGTCGGCGAGAGGGAGAGGAGAGGGAAGTTGCGATGTTTCAGAGGTAGAGGAGAAAAAAATTTGCGGCGTCGGGGGTGTTCGCGAGAGGAAGAGAAGAGGGGTGTTCTCCCTCTCGCGAACACCCCCGATGCCGCAACTTCCCTCGGTGAGAGGGAGAGGAGAGGGAGAGGGACGGTGTCGGCGTCCGGTTCAATTACACTAACTATACTAACTAACTAATTAAATACAAACTAACTAAATACAAACTAACTAATTACACTAACTAGTTTTTTTTAGTAAACTATACTAAAAAAATATACTAACTAAATACAAACTAACTAATTACATAAACTTTACTATACTAATTACATAAACTAACTAACTAATTACATAAACTAACTTTACTATACTAATTACATACTAGCTAAATAAACTAACTAAAAATAGCTATTAACTAATTACATAAACTATATACTAAATAACTATTAACTAAAAAATTAAAAAAAAAATGGCCGACGCCGGCGCCGGTAGTGCCCTTGCTGGTGGCGCTACCTGACGCGGCGAGGCGAGCTCGAGGGAGGCGGCCGGAGAGGAGCTCGAGGGAGCGAGTTAGGCGGCGCGCGGCGACCCCCGAGCGACGCAGAGAGGAGGCGGCGTGGCGGCCCCCGAGCGCGCGTGGCAGAGGGAGGGAGGCGCAGCGGAGGAGCTCGAGGGAGGCGGTGCCGGAGGAGGAGCTCGAGGGAGGCGGCGCGGCAGCGGCGGCGGGAATTTTGAGCAGCCTGGCGGCGTGGAATCTTCATCTAGGGTTGCCTCCAGTGTCGCGGGTGGACGCTCCGCCCGCGACGCGGAGGTTATATACTCAACCCCTTTTGTCGTGGGTGGTGGCGCGGCCCGCGACAAAAGGCCCCCCTTTTATCGCGGGTCGTGCCACCACCCGCGACAAAAGGGGGGGTCTTTTGTCGCGGGTCGAGCCACCACCCGCGACAAAAGGGGGTTGGGGCTGATCGGTGGCACAGTGCATCCAACGGCTCCGGCCGTTTGTATCCAACACGGCCCGGAGCCGTTGGACGCGGATCAGCCCAAATAGAACCCTATTTAACTATTTTAAAAAGATAAAAACTATTATTGTAATAACTTTTAAATGGTAACTCAAATAGATATGTTTTATACATGAAAATTGATCAGCAAAATCCAATGAACATGAATATGACATCCATATACCTATTTGCATCTCGCATCATATCAAACGTTGATAGTCGTGTATGTTTCACCCTAATGATAAGCGGAGTGACACCGACTAAGGTTTCCCCGCTCCGTTTAACTTTGATCCGTTTCTTTTTCTTTTCTACTGCGCACCGCCGGCCTGCCACACGTGTCACTTCCCCGTGCCACGTGTCGCCCCGCCGCTGCCGGCGTGCGACGTGTGTAGCCGTGGCTTACACATGCCATGCCCCGCGTGCGCTATATAGAGCACTGCGTGCGCACGCAGCCACACGTCGCCACCGCCTCCGCTCATTCATCTCCTGGATGCCGCCACGTCGTCGAGGGTCGTCCGGTTTCCGTGGCGTTCGAGTGCGTCCGAGCGGTAGGTTCTACGCCGAGATACGCGCCGGTGGCTTCCACCTCACCCTCAGCACGTACAACACGCCGGAGCTGGCGACGCGCGCTTACGACACGGCGGCGTGGCAATTTCGGCGGCTACGGCGCGACATGAACTTCCCGGATGTTGAATCGCTAGAGGAGGCGGAGTTCCTCGCGCCAGCGCCGTGCCTCATCAACGACGAGGACCATCACCAACACCACCAGGTGTAGCGCAGGATCGCCATCACCGAGCACGACGAGCAGTTGATGCGCTAGTGGAGGGCGCAGTTCCCCAACGACGTCGACAACACCAACGCGTTCTTCGCTGACCTCAGGGCACAACGCAGGTCCAACAGGCGCCACCATCGGGCCGTCGCCGAGTTCGAGCTCGAGAACCCGAATACAACTTGGGCCGAAAACGACCCTCGGTGGGATGACATTTGGACGGAGACAACCTCCGACGACGAGTAGAGACTAGACTAGTCATTTATCTATTTTATTTTAATTTCAATAAAGTCGTTGTCAGTTGTTTTAGTTTAAATTCAGTTTATAAAGTCGTTGTCGGTTGTTTTAGTTCAATAAAGTGGTTGTTATGAAATTTTATTACGATTGAACTGGAATTAAAGTACAGAGCTCAACTGACAATTAAGATACATGGCCAGATTCGAATGTTGGAGCCATTCAGTCATAGTCGTGCCTAGCCCTATAAACGTCGCCACTGTAGTCATCATAGTCGCCGACGTCATCGTCGCTAGCATCGGGGTCGCGGTTGTCGAACCTGGACGGGTGAGCACGCGTGGGCTGGGATTGAGGGTAGCGCAGGCGGGGGCCACGGTAGGCCATTACGCTCTGGAGAGTTCGGCCGCGCCACCACAGCCGACGGCCGGCCTCGTTGAAGTTCGAAGGAGGCGGGCCGTCCTCCTCGTACCTGGCAACTGCCCTCTCATGCCGATTGATGAAGAAGCTGTCCCAAGTCGGGCTGTAGTCGGGATGCCACTGGGGATTCCTCCGCTGCTCTGGCGTGAGGTCGAAGTAGTAGTGGTTCGTGATGGCCATCTCGCGTGCCACACCTAGAGGGATAGGAGGGACCGGTATGCCTCCGACGCTCAGCAACCAGCCGGTCAGGACACGGTAGCCCGGCGGGCAGGGGTAGTTCGAGGCGCAAAGTGCCTCTGCATCCCGGGGTGTTAGAGATACGATGGAAGCCATGGGAGAGGGTGATGAGGTTTGCAGATATGAGTCTAGATGTGATATGTAAATGGAGACCAAGCCTACATATATATAGTGAAAAAATGGCGGGAAGACGGAGGCGGGAAGCGGTGGAAAGCGCGGGAAGAAAATAGGCGGGCAACCATTAGTCCCGGCTGGTGGATGCAACCGGGACTAAAGCTGTCGGTAGGATGAGGATGTGTGGGTAACCTTTAGTCACGGTTGGTGGGTGGAACCGGGACTAAAGTTGTCGGCAGGATGAGGATGTGTGGGTAACCTTTAATCATGGTTGGTGGGTGGAACCCGGACTAAAGCTGTCGGCAGGATTTGGACGTGTGGGTGGACGCACTGCTCGATGAGATAAAGCATGTAGTACACGACGCCGTGTCGGAGGAACAAGACAAAGCAGAAGCGGCGCCATTCCTATAAAAGGAACACCGATACGCCTTGGCAAGCAGATCAACAAGCCAACCTAGCAGGTAGGGAGAGTTTCATCCCCATGGATGGAGGAAAGGGTTGGGAAATCTCCTGTGGTGGAACTTCTCGAACATGCCCTTGGTGTACACACCATATGGCATCTTCAGAAGTTCCGCCTCGGAAAAATTTCCCTGCAAGCACGTGAAAGACTCCATCTCCTCTAACAGTGTTGGGGAAAGGGTTCTCATTATTACATAAATGTAGAGATTTTCTTGGGAACTATATATGAAGAATACATTATCACATCGCCATCTACTGCTGTGATCTTCTACGCCGTAGCCATGGAGAATCTTCATCATTTAGCAAGATGCTTGGGTCAATTTTCACCGTGAAGGGCGGAGTTTCTTTAAACTTATTATAATCTTCTGACATGTCTGTCTTGTCATCCACTCCCACGATGTTTCTTTTCCCCGAAAGAACTATGTGGCGCTTTGGCTCCTCGGTTGATGTATTCTTTTGTTGTTTTCTTTTTCTCAATTTGCTAGACATGTCCTTCACGTAGAAAAGTTGAGCCACCTCGTTGGCTAGGACGAATGGGTCGTCCATGTACGCAAGATTGTTGGGATCCACTGTTGACATACCGTGCTTATCGTCTACCTGTACACCGCTGAGCTTCACCCATTTGCACTGAAACAAAGGGACCTTAAAAGTGGGTCCATAGTCAAGTTCCCATATCTCCTCTATGTATCCATAATATGTGGTGGTTTGCCCATTCTCATCTTTTGCATCAAAGCGGACACCACTGTTTTGGTTGGTGCTCTTTTTATCTTGGTCGATCGTGTAAAATGTATTCTCATTAATCTCGTACCCTTGGAATGTACATATGTTTGAAGATGGTAACCTGGCCAACAAGTACAACTGCTCTACAACAGTTGGGTCACTAATGAGATATCTTTGCAACCAACTGCCGAAGGTATTCATGTGTTGACGTGTAATCAAGGACTCGGGCTGGCCCGGGTTTATTTCTCGTAAAACATTCTTGTGTTTCTCGATGTACGGAGCCCCCAAGATGGAATTGTATAGAACTGTGTAGTGTGCTTGATTGAAAGAAATCTTGTCCCTGCACACCGTTGCTTTCCTTCCTAGTGTGCCTTTTCCAGTCAGCCTCCCCTCATACCGAGATTCAGGAACACCAATCGGCTTAAGGTCAGGAAGAAAGTCATCACAAAACTCAATGACCTCCTCAGTTCCGTAGCCCTTTGAGATACTTCCTTCCGGCCTACCTCGGTTATGAACATATTTCTTTAAGACTCCCATGAACCTCTCGAAGGGGAACATATTGTGTAGAAATACAGGACCGAGAATTATAATCTCTTAAACTAGGTGAACCAGGAGGTGCGTCATAATATTGAAGAAGGATGGTGGGAACAACAACTCGAAGCTGACAAGACATTCGACCACATCTTCCTGTAATCCTGACAAAGTTTCTGGATCCATTACCTTATGAGAAATTGCGTTGAGGAATGCACATATCTTCACAATGGCTAGTCGAACATTTTCTGGTAGAAGTCCCCTCACTGCAACCGGAAGCAATTGTGTCATAAGCACGTGGCAGTCATGGGACTTCAGGTTCTAGAATTTTTTCTCCATATTTACTATTCCCTTTATATTCGACGAGAAACCAGACGGAACCTTGATACTGGATAGGGCTTCAAAAAAGATCTCCTTCTCTTGTTTGGTAAGAGCATAGCTGGCAGGCCCTACAAACTGCCCTGGATGATTGCCGTTTCATCCTTATGACGTTCCTGGTCCTCCCGTGCTTCTGTTGTATCTTTTGTCTTCCCATACAAGGCCAGAAAACCTAGAATATTCACACAAAGATTCTTGGTCAGGTGCATCACGTCGATTGCAGAGCGGACTTCCAGGACTTTCCAATATTCTAGCTCCCAAAAAATAGATTTCTTCTTCCACATGGGCGCGTGTCCGTCAGCGTCTTTCGGAACAGGTCGACTGCCTGGACCCTTTCCAAAGATAACATTTAAATCCTTGACCATGTCAAATATATCAGCACCATGATACGTCCATTTTGCATCACTATTTTATATCATAATTTACTGTTATTCATTGATATATTTCATATTTAGAGATGATACTTATGTTATTTCATCTATTTTGCATGTTTCATGATTATTGGAGAATCATTCACTGGAGTCAGGATTCTGCTGGAAAAAGCACCGTCAGAATGCAATATTTCTGGAGATCAACAATTGACGGAAATTACACCGAAGATCTTATTTTGCCAGAAGAATGAGCCAGCCAAAAGGACGAGCCGAGGAGGGCCGCCATGGCCCCCCCATAGGCCGGCGCGGGCCCTGCCCTGGCCGCACCGCCTTGTGGGGAGGGGGCCCACAGCCCCTCTCAGCCTCCTCTCTTTCGCGTACTTCATCTACCCGAAAACCTAAGGTGCTGGGCATAATCGCGAGGAGACACAGCCGCCTCTGCGGGGCAAAAAACACCAGAGAGAAAAAGAGCTCTCCGGCAGGCTGAAATCCACCGGGGAAATTTCCTCCCGGAGGGGGAAATCGACGCCATCGTCACCGTCATCGAGCTGGACTTCATTGGGATCATCATCACCATCATCTCCACCGCCGTCACCATCATCTCCACCGCTGCACCTCGTCACCACTGTAACATCTAGGGTTGAATCTTTATTGTTTGATAGGGGAAACTCTCCCGGTATTGATTACTCCTTGTTATTGATGCTATTGAGTGAAACCATTGAACCAAGGTTTATGTTCAGATTGTTATTCATCATCATATCACCTCTGATCATGTTTCATATGATGTCTCGTGAGTAGTTCGTTTAGTTCTTGAGGACATGGGTGAAGTCTAAATGTTAGTAGTGAATTATGTTGAGTAATATTCAATGGTTTGATATTTAAGTTGTGGTGTTATTCTTCTAGTGGTGTCATGTGAACGTCGACTACATGATACTTCACCTTTATGGGCCTAGGGGAATGCATCTTATATTCGTTTGCTAATTGTGGGGTTGCCGGAGTGACAGCAACCTGAACCCCCGTTGGTATATCGATGCAGGAGGGATAGCAGGATCTCAGAGTTTAAGGCTGTGGTTAGATTTATATTAATTACTTTCTTGTATTTGCAGATGCTTGTAAGGGGTATAATCACAAGTATGTATTAGTCCTAGGAAGGGCGGTGCATTAGCATAGGTTCACCCACACAACACTTATCAAAACAATGAAGATTAATCAACTATATGAAGCGAAAGCACTAGACTAAATTCCCGTGTGTCCTCAAGAACGTTTGGTCATCATAAGTAAACAAACCGGCTTGTCCTTTGTGCTAAAAAGGATTGGGCCACTCGCTGCAATTATTACTCTCGCATTTTACTTACTTGTACTTTATTTATCTGCTATATCAAAACCCCCTGAATACTTGTCTGTGAGCATTTACAGTGAATCCTTCATCGAAACTGCTTGTCAACACCTTCTGCTCCTCGTTGGGTTCGACACTCTTATTTATCGAAAGTACTACGATACACCCCCTATACTTGTGGGTCATCAACACTATTTTCTGGCGCCGTTGCCGGGGAGTGAAGCGTTATTGGTAAGTGGAATTGGTAAGGGAAACCTTTACTGTACGTGCTGATTTTATTTCTGCCTGCTGCTATAATTCATTATGGAGAGATCTTCTCTTGAATTTCTATTTGGAAAATCTACTACTACTGCAAAGGTAGTGGATGAGGCGCCAGGTGAGAAAGAGGTTCCATACAAAATACCTATGAAAATTATTGAACGTGTTGTGGATAACCGCTATGAAGGGGATGGAACTGTCCATCCTGGAGATCATTTACTGTTTTTACATGAATTATGCGGGTTATTCAAGTGTGCAGGTATTGCTATGGATGAAGTTAGGAAGAAACTATTCTCTATATCGCTATCTGGTAAAGCGGCGCATTGGTATAAATTACTGAAGAATGGGGATTCTCTTGATTGGAAGGATATTGCGCCTCTATTTTATTCTAAATTATATCCTCCAAGTGAAATTCACAAAGACCGGAACCGCATATATAATTTCTGGCCTCATGATGGAGAGAGTATTGCCCAAGCATGGGGGAGATTGAAGTCTTTAATGCTCAAATGCCCCATTCATGAGCTTCCTGGTAATATCATCATTGATAATTTCTATGCAAGACTTTCTTTTCAAGATAAAACCTTGTTGGATACTACTTGTTCTGGATCATTTACACGCAACAAAGGAGAGTTTAAAAGGGACCTTCTTGATTGGATTCAGGAGAATACTGAAGGATGGGAGAACGACAAAGATAGAGAGTCAGGTATAAATTATGATTATGAATGCATTGAAACTTTTATGGATACTGATAAATTACGTAATATGAGTGCTACTTATGGTCTTGACTCTCAAGTTGTTGCAAATTTTTATAAAGCTTTTGCCTCTCATTTTGAATTGCCTAGGAAGAATTTTGATAAGTATCATGAACCGTATAAAGATAAAACTGATTCATCTACAAATAAATGTGTTGTAATTGAAACTGTTGATCATATTCTTCCTGAAGCTTATATTGAAAAAACTCCTTTCCCTGCTAAAATGAAGGAGTATTCTGTGATAACTAGTGCGGTTAATAAAAGTGCAAAGAAACCTATAGAACCTGAAGAGCAAATAAAGGTTGAACCTGCTATTGCCATAGTTAAAGATCTTGTGACTGAAAATGTAGAAGATGGTCATATTATTTTCTGTGAAGATGCTTCTAATATTGTTTCGCATCCTAATAAGTCTAGGAAAGCCAGTGTTCCTATGCTCTCTGTTAGAATTGGTGATCATTGCTATTATGGTTTATGCGACATTGGTGCAAGTATTAGTGCCATTCCTTATGAGCTTTACACGGAAATCATGCATGAAATTGGTTCTTGTGAACTTGAAGATATTGATGTGGTTATTTGGCTAGCTAATAGAGAAACTATCTCTCCTATTGGTATTGTTCGAGATGTGGAAGTTCTATGTGGTAAGATTAAATATCCTGCTGACTTTTTGGTACTTGGTTCTGCTGCTAGTAAGTCTTGTCCTATTATTTTTGGTAGACCTTTTCTAAATACTTGTGGAGCTGTTATAGATTGCAAGAAAGAGAAAATTGTAACTAAATTTGCTGGTGAATCTTATGAGTTTAACTTCTCTAAATTTGCCAAAATTCCTTATAAAGCTGATTTGCCTAATAATGACTTTAGAGTTGAACAGTGTGCATCTATTGCTCTTGCTCCTAATAATCCTTTGCAGCAACATTTGGAGGATAGTGAGAGTGAAGTCTTTAGGGAAGAAAGGAATGAGCTTGATGAAATTTTCCTTCGTCAACCTATTCTTAAACATGACTTACCGGTTGAAGATCTAGGTACAACACCACCACCAAAGGAAGATCCTGTTTTTGATTTAAAACCGTTGCCTGATAATCTTAAGTATTCTTATATTGATGATAAGAAAATATATCCTGTTATTATTAGTTCTAAGCTTTTAGATTTTGAGGAAGAAAGGTTATTGGAAATATTGAAGAAACACCGAGGAGCTATTGGCTACACTCTTGATGACTTGAAGGGGATTTCTCCCTCTATTTGCCAACATGCCATCAATATGGAAGATGATGCAAAGCCTGTTGTTGAGCATCAGCGTCGTCTAATTCCTAAGATGAAGGATGTGGTAAGGAATGATGTATTAAAACTTCTTGAAGCTGGTATTATATATCCTATTGCTGATAGTAGATGGGTTAGTCCCGTGCATTGTGTTCCTAAGAAAGGAGGAATAACTGTTGTGCCTAATGATAATGATGAGCTCATCCCTCAAAGAGTAGTTGTAGGGTATAGAATGTGCATTGATTATCGAAAAGTTAATAAAGTTACTAAGAAAGATCATCACCCTTTACCTTTTATTGATCAGATGTTAGAAAGTTTGTCTAAAAATACTCATTTTTGCTTTCTTGATGGTTATTCTGGGTTTTCACAAATTGCTGTTAAAACTAAAGATCAAGAGAAAACCACTTTCACTTGTCCCTATGGAACTTATTCTTATAGACGTATGCCTTTTGGTTTATGTAATGCTCCTGCTACTTTTCAAAGATGCATGTCTGCTATTTTTCATGGCTTTTGTGAGAAGATTGTAGAGGTATTCATGGATGATTTTTCTGTCTATGGGAATTCTTTTGATAAGTGCTTGCGAAACCTTGATAAAGTTTTGCAGAGATGTGAAGAAACTAACCTTGTTCTTAATTGGGAGAAATGTCACTTTATGTTTAATGAAGGAATTGTATTGGGACATAAAATTTCTGAGAGAGGTATTGAAGTTTATAGAGCTAAATTTGAAGCAATCGAGAAGATGCCCTATCCTAGGGATGTTAAAGGTATTCGTAGTGTTCTTGGTCATGTTGGGTTTTATAGGAGATTTATTAAAGATTTCTCCAAGATTTCAAAGCCCCTTACTAATCTTCTTCAAAAAGATGTACCTTTTGTTTTTGATGATGATTGTAAGGAAGCTTTTGAAACCCTAAAGAAAGCCTTAACAACTGCTCCTGTAGTTGAACCTCCTGATTGAAATTTACCTTTTGAAATTATGTGTGATGCTAGTGATTTTGCTGTAGGTGCTGTCCTTGGACAGCGAGTAGATAAAAAATTGAATGTTATTCATTATGCTAGTAAAACTCTTTATGCTGCTCAAAGAAATTATGCTACAACTGAAAAAGAGTTATGAGCTGTAGTTTTTGTTTGTGACAAGTTTAGATCTTATATTGTTGATTCAAAAGTCACAATTCATATTGATCATGCTGCAATTAGGTACCTTATGGAAAAGAAAGATGCTAAGCCAAGGCTTATTAGATGGGTGCTTCTTTTGCAAGAATTTGATTTGCATATTATAGATAGGAAAGGTGCTGATAATCCTGTTTCTGATAATTTATCTAGATTGGAAAATATTGCTTATGATCCTGTTCCTGTTAATGATAGTTTTCCAAATGAACAATTGGCTGTAATAAAGGTGAGCTCGCGAGATAGTCCTTGGTACGCTGACTATGCTAACTTTATTGTTTCCAAGTACTTCCCTCCAACCTTTTCAGCTCAGCAAAGGAGGAAATTCTTTTATGACTTGAGGCATTATTTTTGGGATGACCCACACTTATATAAAGAAGGAGTGATGGTATTATGCGAAGATGTGTTCCCGAATATGAACAACGAGAGATATTGAGTAAGTATCATGGTAGTGTTTATGGAGGACATCACGCCGGAGATAGAACCGCGCAAAAGGTTCTACAATCAGGTTTCTATTGGCCAACTCTCTTTAAAGATGCATGAAAGTTTATTTTATCTTGTGATGAATGTCAAAGGGTTGGTAATATCTCCAGACGCAATGAAATGCCTATGAATTATACTCTTGTTATTGAACCATTCGATTGTTGGGGATTTGACTTCATGGGTCCTTTCCCTTCTTCAGAAGGTAACACTCATATACTTGTCGCTGTTGATTATGTTACTAAATGGGTGGAAGCCATACCCACAAAAAGTGTTGATGGTGAGACCTCTTTAAGAATGCTTTTAGATATTATTTTTCCTAGATTAATTTGGAGTTCCTAGATATCTCATGACTGATGGAGGTTCTCATTTTATTCATGGTGGTTTTAGAAAAACTCTTGCTAAATATGGTATTAATCATAGGATTGCTTCCGCTTATCATCCTCAAACTAGTGGGCAGGTAGAATTATCAAATAGAGAGATTAAATCTATCTTGCAAAAGACTACTAATAAATCTAGAAAGAATTGGGCTAGTAAATTGAAGGAAGCACTATGGGCTTATAGAACTGCTTATAAAAATCCCATGGGTATGTCACCTTATAAAATGGTTTATGGGAAAGCTTGTCATTTACCTTTAGAACTAGAGCACAAAGCTTATTGGGCTGTAAGAGAACTAAATAAAGATCCTAAACTTGCCGGTAAGAAGAGATTGCTACAATTGAGTTCTCTAGATGAATGGAGAAGTGAAGCTTATGAAAATGCTAAACTCTTTAAAGAGAAAGTTAAGAAATGGCATGATAGAAGAATTATCAAAAGAGAATTTAATGTGGGGGATAAAGTCCTATTGTATCGGTCTCGTCTCAGATTTTTTGCAGTGAAATTGCTCTAAAAATGGGAAGGACCATATGTCATTGTGGAGGTGTATCGTTCAGGGGCAATTAAAATTAGTTCTCTGCAAGGCGATGCCACACAAGTGGTGAATGGACAAAGACTCAAGCATTATATTTCTGGAGATTCTTATAATGAAGATGTTGATGTTATTCTAGTGGTGACTCCGGAAGCTTTCATCAAAGGTCAAATTGACAGTTCGGCAGAGTTCGACTTTGAATAGGTAACAGTTCTGGTAATAAAAAGTCCACGTTTAACTTTCCGAACAATGTTTTTGCTATTTTCGGAAAATATGAAAAATTACGAGATCGAAACGGAGAGGAGGAGACGCATGAGGGCGTGCCCCCATAGGCCGGCGCGGGCCCCAGCCTGGCCGCGCCGCCCTATGAGGATGGCCCCTCGGTGTCCCACTCCAACTCTGGTTCGGCCTAGTACTTTCCTTCCGTCGTGAAAATTTCTGCTATATAATCCCCCGGACCCCTGGAGGTCCGTATATCGTTTTCTCATCGTGTTTTGTTTCGAGCTGTTTTCTGCCAGGATCTGTTTTTGATCTAGAAGCACCATGGTCTCCAACGACAAGGGCAAGGGGCTTTCAGAGGAAGAAATTCAAGATCCCGAGTGGAAAGAGGTGGATAAGAGTGTCGAGGAAGAAGTGAAGAAGATGTCATCAAAAAGAGAGCAACAAGCTGTTGGGAGTAAGCAAATCTTGGTGGGATCGGTTGACACTCGACGTTCTTTTTCCCATAACTTGCAGGGACCCTTACCACCTGATCCTAGCCTCGACTCTTTCCCTGTTTTGGAAGAAGCTTTACGGGTTACCGATGAGTTTTGTGATCAATACCGTGCTCTGAGAAGGGAAGTGGAGATACTTCAGGAGGAGAATAATCGACTTCGCAGAATGCTAGAGCGGTTCCTCACTCCCATCAGGGTTGTTCCATCATCGCCACCACCATCGAAGGAGTAATTCATCATTGGTATTGGCACCCCCTTGGTTTGTTCCAAGCTTGGGGGGAGTGCCGCGGTATCACATCATCACTATCTTTTACCTTTTTACTATCAAGTAGTGTCATATCATGAGTAGGGAAGTTATCATATGAGATGGGTTGTAGTGTGGAAGTATCTCTCTTTTAGTTGGTTATTTATGTATCCCTTGGTGTGAGTTATCGTTATGGAATATTAATGAGAAGTTTTATCATTTACATATTGCACATCTTATTTTAGTTTGCAATCTCTATTATATGATTGATCTTGTTGTTACTATTGGTATCACTTTGGGAGCATTGAGTAAATCTATTTGGTTTTGGCAAACTTAGCATTGGTCAATAGCAACAACACTTTGAGTTTAAGTAGAAAAGAGGAAATACATGTAGATATGTTATTTCATTATCTTTCTTTCTTGTTAGCTCTTAGATTAGTATTCTGAAGTTAAAATTGTTTGTGCTTACAAGGAAGATGCATGATTGTTTATATCACATGTATATTTGTTTGTTTCCTCAACTCTTATGCTTGCTAATCAACCTTGCTAGCCAAAGACCTGTACTGAGAGGGAATGCTTCTCATGCATCCAAACCTTAACCCAAACCTATGCCATCAGTGTCCACCATAACTACCTACTTTGTGGTGTTTTCTGCCATTCCAAGTAAATACTTCATGTGCTACCTTTAAAACAATTCAAAAGTTAGCATCCCTTATTTGTGTCAATGTTTTATAGCTCATGAGGAAGTATGTGGTGTTTTATCTTTCAATCTCGTTGGGCAGACTTTTACCAATGGACTAGTGGCACATCCGCTTATCCTATAATTTTGCAAAAAGAGCTGGCAACGGGGTTCCCAGCCCCAATTAATTAACTTTCATTAATAATTCTCTTCACATGTTTCGCCCTGATAAATCAGTAAGCAACTTAATTTTGCAATAGACACTCCTCCATGGAATGTGAAATGTTGGAAGGCACCCGAGGATTCGGTTAGCCATGGCTTGAGAAAGCAAAGGTTGGGAGGAGTGTCATCCATAAATAAAAACTAAAGTACATGTGTAAACAAAAGAGAAGAGGGATGATCTACCTTGCTGGTAGAGATAACGTCCTTCATGGGAGCCGCTCTTTGAAAGTCTGTTTGATGAGGGGGTTAGAGTGCCCACTACCATTCGTTGACAACAACAAACACCTCTCAAAACATTACTTTTACGCTCTCTATATGATTTCAAAACTGAAAAAGCTCTAGCACATGATTTAATCCTTGCTTCCCTCTGCGAAGGGCCTATCTTTTACTTTATGTTGAGTCAGTGAACCTATTTCCCTCTATCTTAAGCAAGCAATTGAGTTGTTGTGATCAAACCATTTACATTGTGATCTACTTAATCATGCCTTTTATTCTTCCTTGTTTAGTACAAGTTTTATCCGAATGAATATAGCTTTGAAGGTTATCAATGATTATGAGGAGATTATTATGATTGAGTATGCAAGTTTTGCCATATAAGCTTTAATATAAGAGCGCTACTCGACAAATAAGTAAAATCTGTTAATTGTTCTTTGACCAAGAACAAAGTTTGCCATCACCAATTATGATTTCCTATGTACCTTTATTTGTGATTTCCTTTTACTTGTTTCGAGTTGAATTATATTAGGAAGTTGTTCACTAGAATGTTTTGTGTGAATCAATATGATGCTTCTTGTCCGTATTTTATTTATCGACTCTTCACTCCATAAACATGTGGTCTTGTTTACTGAGTTCAGTTTCGCTTGGGGACAAGCGAAGTCTAAGCTTGGGGGGAGTTGATACGTCCATTTTGCATCACTATTTTATATCATAATTTACTGTTATTCATTGATATATTTCATATTTAGAGATGATACTTATGTTATTTCATCTATTTTGCATGTTTCATGATTATTGGAGAATCATTCACCGAAGTCAGGATTCTGCTGGAAAAAGCACCGTCAGAATGCAATATTTCTGGAGATCAACAATTGACGGAAATTACACCGAAGATCTTATTTTGCCAGAAGAATGAGCCAGCCAAAAGGAGGAGCCGAGGAGGGCCGCCATGGGCCCCCCATAGGCCGGCGCGGGCCCTGCCCTGGCCGTGCCGCCTTGTGGGGAGGGGGGCCACAGCCCCTCTCAGCCTCCTCTCTTTCGCGTACTTCATCTACCCGAAAACCTAAGGTGCTGGGCATAATCGCGAGGAGACACAGCCGCCTCTGCGGGGCAAAAAACACCAGAGAGAAAAAGAGCTCTCCGGCAGGCTGAAATCCGCCGGGGAAATTTCCTCCCGGAGGGGGAAATCGACGCCATCGTCACCGTCATCGAGCTGGACTTCATTGGGATCATCATCACCATCATCTCCACCGCCGTCACCATCATCTCCACCGCTGCACCTCGTCACCACTGTAACATCTAGGGTTGAATCTTTATTGTTTGATAGGGGAAACTCTCCCGGTATTGATTACTCCTTGTTATTGATGCTATTGAGTGAAACCATTGAACCAAGGTTTATGTTCAGATTGTTATTCATCATCATATCACCTCTGATCATGTTTCATATGATGTCTCGTGAGTAGTTCGTTTAGTTCTTGAGGACATGGGTGAAGTCTAAATGTTAGTAGTGAATTATGTTGAGTAATATTCAATGGTTTGATATTTAAGTTGTGGTGTTATTCTTCTAGTGGTGTCATGTGAACGTCGACTACATGATACTTCACCTTTATGGGCCTAGGGGAATGCATCTTATATTCGTTTGCTAATTGTGGGGTTGCCGGAGTGACAGCAACCTGAACCCCCGTTGGTATATCGATGCAGGAGGGATAGCAGGATCTCAGAGTTTAAGGCTGTGGTTAGATTTATATTAATTACTTTCTTGTATTTGCAGATGCTTGCAAGGGGTATAATCACAAGTATGTATTAGTCCTAGGAAGGGCGGTGCATTAGCATAGGTTCACCCACACAACACTTATCAAAACAATGAAGATTAATCAACTATATGAAGCGAAAGCACTAGACTAAATTCCCGTGTGTTCTCAAGAACGTTTGGTCATCATAAGTAAACAAACCGGCTTGTCCTTTGTGCTAAAAAGGATTGGGCCACTCGCTGCAATTATTACTCTCGCATTTTACTTAATTGTACTTTATTTATCTGCTATATCAAAACCCCCTGAATACTTGTCTGTGAGCATTTACAGTGAATCCTTCATCGAAACTGCTTGTCAACACCTTCTGCTCCTTGTTGGGTTCGACACTCTTATTTATCGAAAGTACTACGATACACCCCCTATACTTGTGGGTCATCACACCACTACGGGGGACAGGCTTCGGACGGTGGTCTGCCTCGCCATCGAAATGGTTGCCTTTTTTCTTTAAGGGATGCTTGCGCGGAAGGAAACGACGATTGAACGGGTACACAACTTTTCTGCTTTTTCCCAAATATTTACTTTCAGTCTCATTTAAACAGTGTGTGCATGCATTGTATCCTTTGTTCATCTGTCCTGCAATGTTACTAAGAGCAGGCCAATCATTGATGGTTACGAATAGCAACGCTCGTAGGTCAAATTCTTGCTCGGTGTGCTCATCTCACACACGTACACCTGGTTTGGCCCACAACTCCAAAAGTTCATCAACTAATGGCCTTAGGTACACATCAATGTCGTTGCCGGGTTGCTTTGGGCATTGGATAAGCACTGACATCATAATGAACTTCCGCTTCATGCACAACCAAGGAGGAAGGTTGTAGATACATAGAGTCACGGGCCAGGTGCTGTGACTGCAGCTCTGCTCCCCAAAAGGATTCATGCCATATATACTTAGACCAAACCATAAGTTCCTTTCCTCACCTGCAAAATCCGGGAACTCTCTCCCGATGTTTCTCCACTGCCGACCATCAGCGGGGTGCCTCAACATCGCGTCTTTCTTACGTTCTTCCATGTGCCATTGCAACAACTTGGCATGCTCTTTGTTTCTGAACAAACGTTTCAATCGTGGTATTATGGGAGCATACCACATCATCTTCGCAGGAACCCTCTTCCTGGGTGGCTCGCCCTCAACATCGCCAGGGTCATCTTTTCTGATCTTATACCGCAATGCACCGCATATCGGGCATTTATTCAAATTCTCGTACTTCTCACCGCGGTAGAGGATACAGTCATTAATGCATGCATGTATCTTCTGCACATCTAATCCTAGAGGGCAGACAAGCTTCTTTGCTTCATATGTACTGACGTGCAATTCGTTATTTCTTGGAAACAGCTTCTTTAATATTATCATCAATTTTTCAAATCCCGAGTCAGTCACACCGACCTCTACCTTCCATTTCAGCAATTTCAATATGCTACTCAGCTTTCTCTGCCCATCTTCACAACCTGGGTACAACAATTTGTGGTGGTCCTCTAACATCTTGTCAAACTGCAACCTCTCCTTATCTGTGCCACAGTCTCTTCTTGCATCAGAAATGGCCCGACGAAGATCATCATCAACAGGATCATCTGCTGCCTATTCTTCACCTCCTTCTTCTTCATTGTCTTTCATTGCGGTATCATCGCATTCAGAGAACATAGATCGGTACTGGTCATCGGTATCTTCTTCTTCATCGCCGTCTTCTATCATAACCCCTTCTTCTCTGTGCTTGGTCCAAACATTATAGCTGGACATGAATCCAAACAAAAGCAGGTGGCTCTTAATGTCTCTTGAGCAAGAGTAATCCTTCTCGTTCTTACATTTCAGACATGGACAGCACATAAAACCTTGCTTCGACTTGTTGGCCTCGGCCACAAGAAGGAAAGAATTCACGCCCTCTCTGAAAGCGGGAGCACATCGGTTACCGTACATCCATGGATGACTCATGTGCATCATAAGTACAATTATGTATCATATGCAATCACCTTGCTAAAATTAGTATTGTACGAATTATGTATACGAGAAAATAGTTGCTAACCTTTTAGGATCAAAATGAGAAGAAATCTTATCAAATAAAATCAAGTGACATCCCTTATAAGCATTTCATCAAACACCTCTTGTGCACATGAAGAAAAAAAGAGGTAGCATAACCCCCACCTTTCACCACCAAGGAAAAAAATATAGGGAGATGGGGGGGGGGGGGGGGGGGCTGGGGGTGTATATATAGGCATGGACCTTTTGTCGCGGGCCGTATTACGACCCACGACAAAAGGGGTGCCGGCAGGAGGCGCCAAAGCTCAGACCCCAACCCGCGACAAAAGGACGCGACAAAAGGTCCGGCTTGCTCCAAATGGTTCTGGGGCAACGTGGCCATGCTATTTGTCGCGGGTGCAATCGCGCCCGCGACAAAAGGCTCCCACGACCGTGGACAATGCCCATCCCCTCTGTTCCTTATTTTTCAGAGCCTTTTGTACGTATTTACATACAATAATAGCGGTAGACGATGGAAGAGCACTCCAACTGCCAAGACCTCTTTGTCTGATCACTTGCTGCCTTCTTGCGCTTTGCATAATGCATGAACCGCAACGACCAGCCGACTACGCCATTCAGGGATCTTTTGGGTGACAAGGAAATAAAGAGATCATAGGAGTTCATCTCAAATATTGGAACCACACAAGCCAATGGCTCTATTCCCCCACTTAGTTTTTGCACCCTTCTTTTGCCTGATGGGGCAGCGTATTGCTTGCTTTCCTCCGCTTTGCTGGGCCTAGCTAATGTTAGACTGGCGCCTTTGCACATTTTAGTGGTGGAAAGAAAAAGCCATATACGATATATGCATTCTCTTTACAATTGCTTTGCAGTTGCAGGCAATGTAGGCTATCTCATACCATAGTTAGCTAGCATGTTTTTTTAGTTGTGTTGAAAGACCTGTGCCTTAAAAGAAGAAGACCAATAGGTGTGAAGGCCAGTACTAGCTAGTCTTAGTAGTGATGCAAGCCTACTGCAAATTTAGAACCAAGGCAGCCAATGGAAGCCAACTGCGCAGACAAAATGCAGAGTTTTCTTTCTGTTCCGAGATTAGAGCGAAAAAGCGAGAGCACCATGGCACTTGAGTGGGAGCTTGATTGAACTTAAAGATCCAAGCTTTTCGGTTATGAAACAAAGATGACTGAATCTTTGACTAGGGATTCCAATATGCATCAAACTTTAGTTCAGAGTCTACCTGCTCAATCATGCTCTGATGCTCGCTCTTTCAGTATACATACAAGGACATGCATGATTCAGTATAGCTTTGCCGCAAAAAAAAATCAGTTGAACTTTTAATTAGTGCCATACTGATACTATTGTGTTGGACAAAAAATTGTCACTCAAAATTCAAATCCAGTAGGGCCTAGGAGCAAATATTAGAGATGGTGTGCGTCTTCATCAGTGTAATGTTGGAACAAATATATAAAGTGATTTAGTTCCATGCATGCGTTGGTTATTAGCCAGAACCTGATCAACTGGGATGTGCCCACTTGGATCGTTCACCTTATATCTGGTCTGTCACGCTTCCCACCTCACACGGACATAGGCAAATTGAGAAGCACGACGAGGGCCGAATAGCAGCTCGATAGGGCAACCATAGTCCATAGGTGCTCCTAGGTCATACGTGGGCACCTAGGAGTACATTACAACTTCGAATTGGGAGCTATCTACAGTGTTGTAGTACATGGATTAAAATTGAACTGAAAATTTGCAAATAGAATGTAAGTGGCACCTGAATATTTCACATTCAGTACCAAGTTAAGGCCCAGTTCTTTCAAGCCTCTAGGACAGCTTCCTTGAGAAGCGTCCATCCCCAGCTTCCCGGAGAAGCCGGGCAACTTCTCCATAAAACCGGGGAGGGCAGCCTGGTAGGAGAAACTACACCTCCCACCACTCAACGAAGTTTGATTTTGAAACTAACATTTACAAGGGAAATATGTCTAAATCTATTAAGCATATTGCATTTACGAAGTCAACATGATTATGCCATGATTGAGGCAACTCTCCATGCAGCAAAATATATGAGACCGTGTTTTATAGTTTCCTAGCACCAATGGCAAAGATCCACACAAAACAACTCTAGAGATGTTTATAGGTAGAAAAAAACATTTCTCTTAGAAAAGCATTTTCTTTGGATATATTGGGAGCATATATACTGCAATGCTAGCGGTAGGCAGAATTTCAGCGCCAAAATGATTATGACATGATTAAGTCTACCAACTCTCAACTCTCCCTGCATTGCCATGCAGCAAAATGTAGGAGATCATTTCCTAACTAGCACCAATTGTAAAGATCGGATCCAAACAAAACAACCCCTAGATATTTATAGGTACAAAAAATGTTACCCATAAAAGAATGTTACCCGATTTCAAGCAAAGGAAGAAAAGAAAAACGAGCATATCCGGGACGAAAGATGAGTGAGGGCTCTGGCGATAGCGAAAGCGACGGCGCGTCGCCGCCGCCGCACGACCTCTCGTCGGCCGTTGCCAGTGCCCGCCTGCCGCTAGGGTCCGTAGGCCTCCGCCTCCTCCTTCCTCCCACCGCCCCTGCGCTGCACCTGCTTCAACCGGCTGTGTCACCCGTCGCTCGGACCGTTGCCTCGACGGCGAGAGCCGTGGTGACCGGTGCTCCTGATGCCGAGCTCCGCCCTCCCCGCGATGGCACCAGCGCTGCTCTTCCTCGCTCTTCAGCCACCGCTGCCCCAGCACAGGAGGTGGCTGCCGCCCGCAAAACGGCCGGCGTGCCGTACCTTACCCCAGGTGCGGTTTTCTTGGACTCAATGCTCCTCCATTTTTTCTCCACGGTTGCTCGTCCGATCGCTGGTACCGGCGAGGTTGTTCTCTTCTGGATTTCACCGGACAGTCGGTCGCCTCGTTTTAACTCCTTCTGTGTGGCAAATGCCCTGAACTTCCATTTCACCTCCTTCCCTGATGCTTTCTTCGTATCCCGCCATGGCCCCGGCCTTTTCTCCGCTGCGGTGGCTCTCCCGTGCATCAGAGATTTCATTGTGGCCACGCGTTCGATCAAGATGGGGCGCTCGTCGTATAGGCTTCACCGCTCCAGGGCGGAAGCGGAGATGGCGGTGGCGCGCCTGCCGGCCTGGCCGCCGTGCTCCGCCGTCGTGGTCCATGCGGAGGCAGACGTGGCTTTTCCCGCCCAGACGGATCAGACAAACGACCGCGTCGCGGGCAGCACTTCCCACGAGGCCGCTGCCCATGCTCCCCTTTCGTCTGGGCAACTGGGCCTGGCCCATGGGCTTCTGGGGGCTCTGCCCGTTATGGAGAGTGGACCAAATACTTTTGCCCTAGTTGACCTGCCTTTTTCCCCTTCCTCTCCCTGCGGCGCCCCCATCCCCTGCCCCTGTGATAGCTCTGCTCCTAGCCTTGATCTTTCGGGACCAACCTGGATCCCTGAGCACCGATCTCCGCCCGAGCCCTGCCCTTGCCCGCCGGTCGCAAGCCATCCCTGTGGACAAGATTCCTCGCCGCGTCGCGTCCCATCGCCACAGCCTCGTTTTCCCGCGAGCTCTCCGGCTGACCGGGGCGTGCTCCTGGATTTCGCTGCCGCGCGGTTCCCGGATGATGGTGCGGCGGCCCATCCCCCTGCTCCTGCTGCGGAGCACGCCTGCGTCCCCTCCTTGGCCAGATCCTATAAGGACGCCCTGTTGTCTTCCTCCTCTCCCACCAAGCGCCAAAGCCCGCGTCGGCTCGTTTTCTCTCCCATCCAAGGTCGCCGCCTCTGCTTCCGCTGCTTAGCGCCTGAGCACGAGGTGGGGGAGTGACAAGGTATTAACTTGTCAATGCCTATGGATTGTAGGCTAGGGTTTAGTTGGAAGTAGAGGGCAAGTAGATCTCGAAGGTTTCAGCCGAAAAGTACTCGACGGTTATGAAAACTAGGGTTCGTAAACAATGATTCGATGATCTCTGCGTCCCTCGACTCCACCTTATATAGGAGGCGGAGCCGAGGGATTCGTGCTGTACAAGTTACAAAGTCCGGGAAGGTTTCTAACTCATCCCGCAAGATTACAAATAAGACTTTCTATTACAACTCTAGCTTTTCTTAATACTATCTTGGGCTTCCGAATCTTCTTATTCTTCGGGTAGTGGGCCTTCAGTAAACCCCGGGTACTATCTTCGGCAGGCCCATTTGGGATGCCTATGTCAGTAGCCCCCGAGATTTTGCTTGAATCGTAGGGTCAAGGAAAATCTCCACTGTTTATTTTTATTCGACAGCTTCGACTTTTCTATATTTCTTCTCATAAACATCTATATTGTACAGGGATAATGGTAGTTGGGGCTAGTTCATCTGACGGATCAGGTACTAGTTAACTGCTCTAGTGGCAATCCGCAAAAACCTACTTCAAGATCACGTCCCTGGACATGACCTCGGGATACCGGTGTAAACTTCGACAGGTGCCGCTTAAGGTCTTACCATTCTGTCGAGTCCCAGTAAAATTTATCGGGTACCTAACGCGTCCGTTAGGATTTTTCTTCGTATCTGTTGATACGGATAAAAGTAGCAGAGTGCAGTCTTCGGCGATGCCACGCCCAGCAGAACGGATCTGGGGTCTTACCTTCGCAAATTTGCGGCATTCAGAAATTGATCGCAACTTTGGCGTTCTGAGAATATATTGTCGAGTGCTTTTCCGGCTGTTGGAATGATACATTTTATCGAGTCAAAGATGACTTATATTGCTCTCCCGATGGGAGTATATGTAGAGTTAATTATAACTCGAAATATACTCTTTTGCTCTTCTATCTTTCTTTTTTCTCTTTCTTTCTTTCTTTTTTATAATTTCATCGGGCACGCGAGCAGCGTTCCCGATGGGAGTAGCCCCCGAGGCTACAGCCAAGGACTTGTACTTGGGTGTAGGCTCCACGCCTTATGCCGATATATTTTCTTTTTATCTCCCGAAGTTTTATAATTTCTCGGGTGCGCGAACAGCGCTCCCGATGGGAGTAGCCCCCGAGGCTATGAACAAATATTTATATTTGGTCATAGGCTCATGCCATTTCCATCTTGTCCTTCTGGATCCTTTCCTTTTTTCCAAAGTAGCGCCCGAGCATTTGATCAAAAACTTGTATTTGATCAAAGGCTCAACATTATTTTTCCGTGTCGCCTTTTATGAAGCTGTTGAGTCGAATTTTTTCTTCTGCCAAGATGACGTTGTTGCTGACGATAGCCACGATTGCTTGTCAAAAATTTGCGACAAGTCTTTTCTCGCTGCCATGCGGGCCCAATTAATCCACTATCTTGACACGTCGTGCAAGTGGGGGACACACGTCCTCCGCTTTTTCTGGCGCACGCACCGTAACTTCCCCAACATTGAATTACTTTTTTACCCTTGTTGCCACGTGGCTATCATCTGTCACACATTTTCCTTATCCAACGGTTCGTCGTTTCACCGCACCCCTATGTAAGTTCGTCTTCTTCCTCCTTGGGCACTTCCGCTCGCGCCGTCCTCCTTCTCTCATCTGCAAATTTCTCCTGCGATCCACAGCCTCCTAAACTCCTTGCCTCCCAGCTGCGAATCCTGCGCCATTGTTGATGCCACCTCGTCGATTGACAAGGCACAGTACGCCGGAGTCCTCGATGGCCGCCGTGGATCTTGGGTCGGCGGAGTGGGAAAGATCGAAGATTTCCATTCAAGACATCAACATGCTCAAGAAGCTGGGGATCAGCAAGAAACCCAAGGCACTGTGCTTCCCCCGTGAAGAAAGCTACCCAACCCCTCCAATGGGGTACCGGGTAAGTTTTGTCGACCACCTCATCCGCGGTCTTTCCGCCCCCATTCATCCTTTTCTCCGTGGACTTCTTTTTATCTACGGTCTGCAACTCCACCACCTTACGCCAAATTCAATCCTCCATATCTCTATTTTCATCACTCTGTGCGAGGCCTTCCTTGGCGTCCAGCCTAACTGGGCGCTATGGAAGCGCATTTTCTTCTGCCGCCGGAATGGCTCGCCCAATGTCGCCTATAATATAGGCGGCGTTGTGATTTCTGTTCGGCCCACTGTCGACTACTTCGACGTCAAGCTTCCTGACTCAGTTCAAGGATGGCGCAAGAAGTGGTTGTACATTCAGGAGGAGAACCATGGATGTGCGGAGGACAACATCCCTCCTTTTGATGGCGCCGAGAAAATCTTTCGCCGCCGCTCCTGGGACGCGGAGGCCACCGATGAAGAAAAAGCGTCGACAGAAGCCTTGATGGCTCGCATCCACGAGTTGCAAAATACTCGCGGCAAAGAATTATCGGGTATCCAAATCACTGCATACTTTCTTAGGACTAGAGTGCAGCCACTTCAAGCTCGCAAGTATCCTCTCTGGAAATATGCTGGCGAGAAGGATGAAGATCGGCTGTCGGTAGATTTGGAGGTCAAAGACTTGGAAAAGCTTGTCCGAAAAATCTCATCTCTCAGCAAAAAAGATCCTGTCCCTGCTTCTTGTCGTGTAAAACCATTCAGCGCCGCCAATCCACTCCCCCAGGTAATCTTTGTCTATTGTCTTGTTGTTGCTTTGCTAACTTTTTTGTAACTTCTTTTCTGACGTCTCTCCCTATTTTATTTTGCACATAATCATCCAGACCTTGTCTCGCTTCCTCCTCTTCCTGAAGGTGGAGAAGTCGAAGAAAGGGCCATTGTCACTGATGACAATCAAGAAGCTCCGTCTTTTGTGAATGAACCCGTGGATTCTCGAAAATCTGCGGGATCTTCCGAAGGCACTGCGTCGGCACTATCTCCTCCTCCCGCTGTTTCTCCAAAAGGCAAAAGGAAGAGGAATGACGTCGAAGATTCCGGCACTTCCAAAGCCGAAGAAGTTGATCCTTCACGTCAGAAGGCAGCTTATGATCCTTATCTTGAATCCCTCGTCAGCTCGTAAGTCATTTTTATTTCTCCTTATTTCTGTACTCAAAATTTTTGTCTTGTCTTGCTTTTTATGCTGTCGATTTTTAATCACAGCGATGATGAGGAAGAAGTACCAACTTTTGACGTGGCTCCTCGGACGAGCACGTCACATACTTTACTTGCCTCGGATACGCTAGTTGAAGGAGAAGAATCCTCGCCTCCTCAACAAAACGTCGTCACCACTACTCCGCCATCAAGCCCCCTTGCTCCTTCACCAAAAAGGACAAGGATTGAAACGATCATTGAGCCTGCCCCTCAATTGGGTAGCTCTTCTACTCTGCTCTTGGATGATGTAAGTTTTTAATTTTCTTGCCAATATCTATATTTCCTCTATTTGCTTTTTTACGCCTTCATTCTTTTTCCATACCGATGTTTCTCTTTCTTTGTTCTTCTTTGATAGCCCATGATCAAAGAGCTTATCCGCATCGGATCCCAATTTATTGGGTATCGTGAGTATGCCAGCAGAACTGAAGGTAATAACTTTTTTGCTGTCGGTGTTTCTGTCTTCTTGCTCCTGTTTTTTGTCGCAATTTTTACCTTTCTTTTCTATTTCGACAGAGAAACTTGCAGAGGCCAACAAGCTTGCCGACACTCTTGCTCAAAAACTGGAGCAAAGTGAAGCGGCCCGCAAGAAAACCGAACTTGTTGCTAGCGAAGCCAAAGCAGAGGCTGATGAAGCCAAGGCAAAAGTTGCTAGTGTCGAGGAGCTGCAGAAGAAACTTGAGGATGCTGAAGCTGCATTAAATGAGCACAAAGCCGCACAGGCTGCTCGTGAAAAGGGAATCCTCAAGCGCCTGAATTCGCAAAGTCGGCGCTTCAAAGGTAATTTTATCGATTCCTTCTATTTTTTATAGGGCCTTCTTTTTCTTGCTTTTGACCAACGTTTATTTCCTATGGTAGGCCAAACAAACCAAGAGTTTGATCTGGAGAATCCCGACAATGATCCTCTCCTTGACGCACTTTCTTATCTGGAGTTTCATGGATCTGAAATTCGTGAAGGCGTGGTGAATGCTGACGCGGGATTGTCGAAGCTATTCCCCTACTTTTTCCCGAAGAAAGAGGAACCCAAGACTTTCCTTGCCCTTGCCCAGAGCTTCAATCCATCAGAGGACCATGGACTGAAGATGCGCCAGGAGAATATGAAGATTGCTGTCGAGAGCACTGTTGCCTTGGTCACGATGCCAACAAACTCGTTGGATCGGATGAAGGTTGGCGACACCGATCAGATAGAGCAAACAAAATGGCGGTCTTTGATCAAGGCAGCCAAGCCCAATACGAAGAAAATTCTGGCCTATCTCGGGATCAAGCCATCTTCAACTCCTAGCTCATCGAGGCCGGAGGTCTAGTTGCATGCCTCTTTGTTTTTTGCTTTCTCTGTCTCTTTTGCCCTTGTCGCCAATTTAGCTGTGGCGACAATTATCCTGGTAGTCCTTTTGGAGAAACTTCTTTTGTAATGTCTATGTAAATTTTTCTAGAAATTAATGAAATTCCTTCTGGCACTATCATTGATCCTGGCGCTTTCTTTTCCAGTTAATATTTGATAACTATTCGACCAATCCTTGCTCTGCCGATGCTTCACCTGCTTCTTCCTTCTCGAAGAAAATGATAGTTGATAACGACCCCCTTGAAGGTTCTTCGAGCAAACATTTCTCGGAGGATTTCCAAGAACTTCGACAACAACTTCAGTCCATGAAGAAACAAACTCTGGCAATGATGGAACAGTCTCAAAAAGCATCCGAACAAGAAAAACTTGCTCTCCAACAAGCCAAAGAGGCTATGGCTGCCAAGGATACTGCTGTGTTGGAAGCAAAGGAAGCCACTACCCGAGAAAATAGCATGCTCGAGCTAATGTTGGAGGCTAGCACAGATATGTTAGGTATGTTTTTCCAACCTCACAATGCCTCCTCTTTATTTTGCTGTGCCCCCTTTCAAATTTCTTGCCTTGTCGCTTAATAGGCTCGGTTCTTGATGCTGCCGCCGAAGATCGAAGAGTAAACGAGAGAACAAATCTTCTTGTCAATCTTTCCCTTAACCATGGCTGTTTATTCTGGGCCACCCCTGAACGAACCCAGCAAATTGTCAGGTTCCAAGATCGTGCTTGCCAAGTGCGCGAATTTCTTAATTTTTGCACGACAACATTAACCCTTGTTTACAAGACTTTGTTTCCTCGGAATGAAGTTCCCAAAACTCTTCCTGAATTGCTGGAGGTATTCAGAGATGCTCCCCGCATTCATAATTTTGTGCGAGCTCAATTGACTGCTGGAGCAAGGTTCGCCATGATTATGATAAATATTTGCCATCCAAAATTGGACCTGACGAAGATTGTTGCTGATTGTCTGGCCAAGAAATCGCGGCGAAAAAATGATATTGACACAATCAATGAGATGGTAACTCCTGTGGCTGAGTCGATGATAGATGAGCTTCTTCGGATGGACTCAGAATTCTTCGTCAAGGGGTCCTATGCTGAACATAAAACGACCAGAGGCTTGTCCATAGATAGTATTTTAGGCTTTGACTGATTTGTACTATATTGGACAACATTATGTCTGTATCTTTTTTGATTTCCGAAGAAATTTGTTGTATATTGTAAAGTGCTCTATATTGTTGGAGCCCCGAGCCTTCTGGCTAGAGTTTGTACTGTTTTTTTCATCTCGAAGATTTTTCCTCTTGCCGTAAGAAGATATCTTTATTTTTTCACCGAATAGGTTGCAAGCCTCCGAGTATCTTAATGTCGAAGTTCTATATTTTTGTTGCGAGGTTTCTTGGACCAAAGCAATAAGATTTTTGACGTGTACACTATATTTATAATTTGTTAGCTTCTGATATTTGGCGAGGTATTTAGTGTACCAAGGCGAAATATTTTGTTAAGTCTAATTTATCTATATTGTACGTATTTTGAGACTTGAAGGCGTTGAGCCCCCGAGCGTGTCGAAGAATAAGAAATATATCTCCACTATCTTTATTATATTGCAGCACCGCGAGCCCGCCTCATTAAAAACCTTTCCGGCCCCACTCGGTGCCCCGAAAAGGAAAAGAGTGCGTCTGAAAACTCGCGGGCGTTTCAGTACATTGTATTTTTACAGAGAAGGACTATATTTCGACTCTAGGCGTAGAACCGCCTGAGCTGTGCTACGTTCCAGGGGTTTTTCTCGGGAGCCCCCGTCTTCTTATCCTTGATCCTGTATGCTCCTCCGTCGATGACTTCCGTGATGATGTAAGGACCTAGCCATGGTGATTCGAGCTTCTCAGTACTTTTTTGATTTAACCGCAAGACCAAATCCCCGACCTGAAAGGACCTTGGCCTTAACCGTCGACTGTGGTAGTTTTTGAGGTCTTGCTGGTATTTGGTGACTCGTGAAAGTATTTCATCGCGAGCTTCGTCGAGTGCATCCATATCATCCTCCCGAGCTTTTTGTGATGTTTCTTCGTCATACTCTGCTACCCTTGGAGAATCATGCTCTATTTCAATTGGTAGTACTGCCTCGGCTCCGTGGACGAGAAAAAACAGAGTTTCTTGTGTCGCCGTATTTGGTGTTGTTCGGATGCTCCATAAAACACTTGGCAATTCCTCTGGCCAAGTATGTCGAGCTTTTTCAAGCGGTCCTAGCAGGCGCTTTTTGAGGCCGTTGCAGATGATACCATTGGCTTTCTCAACTTGTCCGTTAGTTTGCGGGTGCCCAACTGACGCAAAGTGCAATTTAATGCCTACTTCTGCGCAGTATTCCTTGAATTCCTTGGATGTGAAGTTTAAACCATTATCTGTAACAATACTATGAGGCACCCCAAACCGGAAAACGAGGCCTTTCACAAACTTTATTGCCGACGCTGCATCTGGTGAATTTATTGGCTTCGCTTCTACCCACTTGGTGAATTTGTCGACAGCGACCAGCAAGTACTCATATCCTCCAGGCGAAGCTTTGTGCAACTTGCCCACCATATCGAGTCCCCATTGGGCAAAGGGCCATGACAATGGTATTGGTGTTAGTTCTGCCGCTGGAGAGTGAGGTTTTGCGGCAAACCTTTGACACGCGTCGCAGGTTCGTACTATTTCCTTGGCATCTTCGATTGCTGTCAACCAATAGAATCCTGCCCGAAAAACCTTGGCTGCAATAGCTCGACTACTTGCGTGGTGGCCACATATTCCTTCGTGTACATCCTTCAGAATTATTCTTCCTTCTTCGGGTGTGACACACCTTTGCAGGACGCCTGAAATACTTCGCTTGTATAATTCCCCTTTGATCACTGTGAAAGCTTTGGATCGTCGAATAACTCGCCTTGCCTCAACTGGATCGTCGGGTATTTCTTTCCTGAGGATATATGATATATATGCTTGCATCCAAGGAACTTCTACCATCATCACAAGCTCTTGGTCCTCTTCGTCCTCCGTGGTTTCTTTGAGGGGCGCCGAAGTTTTCTCTTCTTTTGCTTTTTTCTGCACCTTTTTCGGCTTCGTGGATCTCTCCGCTATTTCTTCCCAAAATACTCCTGGCGGGATTGGGAGGCACTGCGACCCGATGTTTGCGAGAACGTCGGCTTCATTATTGCTCAATCTACTGATGTGATTTACCTCGCATCCATCAAACAGCTTCTCGAGCTCATTGTACATCTCCTTGTATGCCATCATGCTATCATTGACTGCGTCACATTGGTTCATAACTTGTTGAGCCACCAATTGTGAGTCACCGAAGATTTTTAGTCGAGTTGCACCGCAAGCTTTCGCCATCTTCATCCCGTGTATGAGGGCTTCATATTCTGCTTCATTGTTGGATGCGTTAGGGAACGTCATCCGAAGGACGTATTTCAACTTGTCGCCTTCAGGTGATATAAGTACTACTCCTGCGCCAGCCCCTTCTACTCTCTTGGACCCATCGAAGTTCATGGTCCAAGTTCTCGACAAATCTGGGGGTCCCGTGTTTTGTAGCTCCATCCACTCTGCAATGAAATCTGGCAGAACTTGCGACTTGATTGCCTTTCTTTTTTCATACGTGATGTCCCGAGGGGAAAGTTCTATTCCCCAAAGGGAGACACGCCCTGTAGCTTCTGGATTGTTCAGTATATTTGAAAGAGGTGCTTCGTTGACTACTATTACCGGGTGTGCCGAAAAATAGTGGCGCAACTTCCTTGCCGTTGCAATTACTCCATATGCTAGTTTCTGGTACTGCGGGTACCGCTGTTTGGAAGGCGATAAAACTTCACTATGAAATATACTGGCCTTTGCACTCCATGGAGTTTTCCTTCTTCTTCTCTTTCAACAACTAGCACCGTGCTAACCACTTGGGGTGTAGCTGCAATATACAGCAGGAGAGGTTCCTTTTCCTTCGGCGCCACCAAGATTGGTGGTGTCGAGATTGTGCGCTTCAAATCCTCGAAAGCTCTGTCGGCCTCTTCGTTCCACTGGAATTTTTCTCCTTGCTTTATCAGAGCGTAAAATGGTAACGCTTTTTCTCCCAGCCTGGCGACGAATCTGCTCAAAGCTGCGACTCGCCCAGTTAGCTGCTGTATTTCTTTCAACTTTGTTGGCTTCCTCATTGTTACGATAGCTTGTATTTTGTCGGGATTTGCTTCAATTCCTCTTACTGAAACTAGAAACCCCAGAAGTTCTCCTGCTGGAACGCCAAAAGAACACTTCGTCGGGTTCAGCTTGAGGCAGAATTTGTCGAGGTTGTCAAAGGTTTCCTTGAGATCCTCGATCAGCGTTGCCCCCTTTTTTGACGTTATGACGACATCGTCGATGTATACTTGCACGTTTTTTCCAATCTGTGTCGCCAAACACTTCTGCATCATCCTCTGATATGTTGCTCCCGCGTTTTTTAGACCAAAGGGCATTGTTCTGTAGCAAAACACGCCGTAAGGTGTTATGAACGCTGTTTTGGCCTCATCATCTTCTTTTAGTCTGATCTGGTTATAACCAGAGTATGCATCCAAGAAGGAAAGACATTCACATCCTGCCGTGGAGTCGATGATTTGATCGATCCTTGGGAGGGGAAAGTGATCCTTAGGACAATGTTTATTGAGACACGTAAAGTCGACGCACATGCGAAGGACTGTCGTGTGTTTCTTCGGCACCATCACTGGGTTAGCTACCCATGTGGCTTCTGTAGATATCTCTTTGATAAAACCAGCATCCTTAAGTCGATCTATTTCTGATAGCATAGCTTTGCGGTTTGGTTCCGAAAAACGCCGCAAGGGTTGTTTGATTGGTCTCGCGAGAGGATCCAAGTTGAGGTGGTGCTCGGCAAGTTCCCTGGGTACTCCTGGCATGTCAGCTGGACACCATGCGAAGATTTTCCAGTGCTCACGGAGGAACTTGACGATCGCGCTTTCCTATGCGAGATCCATATTTGTTGCAATGGACGTCGTCTTTTTCGGGTCTGTCGGGTGAATCTGTACCTCCTTAGAGTTTTTCTCGGTATTGAAAGTTGATTCTTTATTTGGCCTTCCAACGTCTGGCAGCACGTCGTAGTCGGTCATACTCCTTGACGCCAAATACTCAGCTTGCATCCCGAAAGTTTCTGATATCCGATGAAAATCCTTATCGCACTTATCGGCTAAGGCGAAGCTTCCTTTGACTGTGATTGGTCCCTTCGGTCCAGGCATCCTCCACAACAGTTATGTATAGTGTGGCACCGCCATAAATCTAGCGTATGCTGGTCGTCCCAACAGAGCGTGGTACTGCGACGGAAAATCCACAACTTCAAATTCCAGCCTCTCGATTCTATAATTCTCTCGGGTTCCAAACTGAACGTCGAGATTGATCTTTCCCAATGGATAACTTGGTTTCTCGGGTGTGATACCATGGAACCTCGTGTCTGTTGGTTTCAAGTTTGCTAGGGATATGTTCATCTTCCTCAATGTATCTGCATACATAAGGTTTAAGCTGCTGCCGCCGTCTATGAACACTCGAGAGACATCAAATCCCGCAATAACTGCTGGTAAGATAAGTGCTGACTGTCCTGGTCGAGAAACTTGCTGCGGATGATCTGCTATGGTGAAGCCAATATCTTGCCCTGACCAATTAAGATACTCGACTGTTGGTGGAGGCATTTTTTCTGCCATGAACACCTGTCGTGAGATTACTTTCTGAGCTCTATTGGACGGCCTTCCCTTCTGAATCATCGACACCGCTCCGTTGGAGTTAGGATCAACGTAGGGTGGTGGTGGAGGTGCTGCCGCTATTCTGAGCTGATGTCGATTGTCTTCTGTAATCGCGGGAGGAGGTGGCAAGTGAATCTCGCTCCTGGGTTCTCGAGGATTTCTCTGTGCTGCTCGAGCGTTAGCGTGCTCTGCCCACCTTAACATTGCCTGGAAATTGCGACAATCTTTCTGCAGATGTCCTGACTGTCTTTTTCCGTTGCTATCGAGGAAAAAGTGCATCTGACACGGCCCATTCATCATCTCTTCGGGAGACACGAAAGGCCTCGGGAACCTAGGCCCGCTATTTTGCCTGTTGTTTCGAGAATCGTCTCTATTATCGCCTCGCTGCTCATTGCTTCTCTGATAATCATCTCTGTTGTTTCCTCCTGTGTTTGCCCGAAAACCTGCCGAAATTTGTGCTGGAGCATCATAGTTCGGGTACTGCCGAGGAAATCGTCGCCTCGGTTGGTAATTTCGACCATGGTCCTCCTCTGGCGACCTGTGCCGTTTGTTGTGAACAGCATCTTCTCCATCTGCCCATCTGTTTGCTATTTCCATTAACGCGGATACTGTTTTTGGGTTGGTCCTTCCCAAGTCCTCGACAAAATCTCCACGCCTGATTCCTGCGACAAACGCATCTATCGCTCTCTCGTCAGATATATTTTCTGCCGAGTTTTTGATGATGTTCCACCTTTGGATATATTTTCTCATTGGCTCATCTGGCTTTTGTCGACATGCTCTCAACTCCTCTAACGACGCAGGTTTTTTGCACGTGGACCTGAAGTTCTTGACGAACACGTCCTCGAAGCTTTCCCAACTGTCGATAGATCCTGGAGGGAGTTTCTTTATCCAAGACCGTGCGGCTCCACTCAAATGCACCTGGATGCTTTGCATAGCTGTTGCTCTGGTTCCTCCTGTGAGTTTCACCGTCTCGAGATAATCAACTAGCCAATCTTCTGGATCTTGAAGGCCGTCGAATTTTTTGAAATTATCAGGCAACTTGAATCCCGAAGGTACTCGAGTTTTCCGCACTCTCCTCGTGAAACACGGCAAACCGCACATATCCTCGTCGTTTAACTCTGGGGACTGTCGATGTTCTCTTCTGCTTTGTCGCGCTCTGTCGACCCTTGCTTGTGCTGCCGTATCTCTTGCTCCACTTGGTCCTTCAGGAGCTGCTGCTGCTGCCGCAGGTCGTGGACTATTTTGCCTTGCTGTTCCTTCGGGAGGTGTTGATACAAACGCCGTCCCCATGGCTCCAACTCCTGCTATCGCCATGTTGTACAATGTTTCCCTTGGATCTCCTGGAGGTGGTTTAGATGCGAGGATAAAAGCATGTGTCGCCATATACCCAGCTTCTGGTGTCTTAGGGATGATGTTTCCTCTTGTGTCTATTGACATAAAGGACATGTCGAGGTTTTGGACAAGGTGCTCTCTTTCTGCTTCGGGTATGTGTTGTAACCTTGATCTCGCTCTGTTCCGAGCTTCCCTGTGGCTATCACCCGAAGTTCTAGATTGTCGACTCAGCTCTGCTCTTCTCCTGCTGGATGCAGAAGCTGCCTCCTTTCTTCTGTTTAACTCAGCTGTCTGTTTTTCCAATTCCCTTGCCGCTCGTGCGAGCCTATATTGATATGCTTGTAATTCTTCTGGCGTGGCTGTGGTAGCCATTGGTTCTGAGCCGTCCATAGCTCTCGCGGCTCTATCCCATGCTGCTTGCGGGAGTTGAACTCTGTGTCGCGGCTGTGGCCCGACGTATTTATTGCCCAAACCTCGTCGCAGATCAGAGGGATCGACGTATGGATTTCCCAGATCGTCGAAAGCCTCAGATGTTTCCTCTTGATCATTGCTTGGCTCTCCAATGGCATAAATCTGATGATATTTTGTATTCAGATCTATGTTGGGTTTGGTGACACCATCGTTGAGATTGATGAAGACCTTGCCCACTGTAATAGATTTGTCGATGAAGTCGTAACTGTCGACACTGCTTGAGCCATCGCTTATATATGAGTCCGCAGATGACTCAAACGACATGTCGCTGAAGATCTTGGCGAGTTTCTCTCTTGCCCTTGTGCTGACGTAGCGTGTCGACGAAGTTTCTTCTTCTCCTGATTTGGTTGACGATGTATAGCTTGAAAAATCGGAATCGACCGCTGACGATCCCGACGAAATCGGAATTTTGACACGATACGATCCTTCCTTCTCGATGCGAAAGCGAAACCTTCCGAACGTCATCTCCATAGGCTCCGCCAGATACGCATATGCATCCAAACGGGAGGGTGGGTGAGGAACAAAATCGACAGGACCAGCAGCGATCTGTTTACCTCGATCCATTGCGTTGCTTGCGGTTGATGATGTCGAAGATCTTGAACGTGCCATCGAGATCAGATCCTTACGCCTCTAGTTCCCACAGACGGCGCCAATTGACAAGGTATTAACTTGTCAATGCCTATGGATTGTAGGCTAGGGTTTAGTTGGAAGTAGAGGGCAAGTAGATCTCGAAGGTTTCAGCCGAAAAGTACTCGACGATTATGAAAACTAGGGTTCGTAAACAATGATTCGATGATCTCTGCGTCCCTCGACTCCACCTTATATAGGAGGCGGAGCCGAGGGATTCGTGCTGTACAAGTTACAAAGTCCGGGAAGGTTTCTAACTCATCCCGCAAGATTACAAATAAGACTTTCTATTACAACTCTAGCTTTCCTTAATACTATCTTGGGCTTTCGAATCTTCTTATTCTTCGGGTAGTGGGCCTTCAGTAAACCCCAGGTACTATCTTCGGCAGGCCCATTTGGGATGCCTATGTCAGGGTGTGCAGGGACCCGACCAAGTGTGCTTCCTGTGGGAGGTCCGGCCACCGGCGGCGAGGATGTGAGTTACCTCCCCTCACCTTCTCCCGCTCCGCACCCTCTCTCCCCTCCTTGGCTGACTCTCTGTCCTCTGGTCCTCCCAGGTTGCGTGTTACCTTTGACGGGGTGTCATCGCCTTTGACTCCCGCCGCTCGCAGGCTTCAGCTGCTCTCCCGCCCCCCAACGCCCTTCCCCAGGGGTCCGGCCATGCTTGATGACTGCCCCAGCGAGCCACCGTCTCTGGATGCGGGAGCGGCCGCTGTCCCCGCGGCGGCGGCCTCGGCTGTGCGACCCCTGCACCGGGGGCCTCCTACCTTTGCCCCCATCCCGCCACGGATGGGCACGCCGGCTCCGCCTCGGGATCGACGTGGCTTCATGTGCTCGGCGCTCCCTCAGCGACATGCAGCTGCGGAAGTGTTCCTCCCCTCCGACGGGCTCCAGGGGACCGGGTGTTTCGCCTACGCTATCATCGAGTCTGCCGCGCCATCCCCTGGCTACCTCCTGCATCGCGCTCTGGAGGAGCGTGCCGGCAACCCCTGCGTGGGCCTGGCGGCCAGCGACTTCGGCGCCATGCTGCTGGTTTTCTGCTCCGACGCGGGCAGAGAGGCTGCCATGCGCAACTTCCCTCTCTCCTTTGACGGCCACGAGATCAGCCTCGTTCGCCCTGAGGAGGGAGACAACCGCTGCACCTCCTCCTTCCAGTTCTTCGCCCAGGTGTCGGCCGTGGGGTTTCCTCTGGAACATTGGAGCGAGGCGGGAATCCGTGCGGCATTCAGTCCCATTGGGAGTGTGTGCTGCATTGACCCGCTTTGCCTCAATGGGAAGGACTACTCCGCGGTGCGCCTGGTGATCAAGCTTCTCGATTCGCCCGACGCGCCCCCGCTCCTCTTCGTCCGTGACGCCGCCATGGGCAGCTCGACGGAGGTGCGCATCCGCAGTGTCCGCGCCTGGCCCTGGGACGGGGACAGCCCTTCCCCACGTGGAGGGCACTTCGAGGCCTGGGCTGCTGTAATATCCCAGGTATTGGGGTTAGAAAAAAATAGAGGAAACAGATGTGTGCATTGCATTCATGCATAGAAAATCTGGGGAATTTTCGCGCTTTTAAGAAAAACAGTCACAGTAACTGAAGTTTCACTTGACCTTGGTGGAATTGAAGTAGCTCATCAAGTCAAGCGCTACAAACCTCAATGTGACTTTGTTAAAACCTTGTTTTAGGAAGAGCGGAATTGATCTAAGGGGTTAGATCAAATGGAACTAATAATCAACACAACAACACCTTACTCAATGATCAATTGCTTGATCTCAAAACAGATCATAATATGGTAAACCTTGCCATAACATATGAACATCCATTTAATTGGAAATCAAGTAACAATAATTGGAGAAACTATTCTTCACTTATCTTTTCCATGTCTTAAACAAATCCTTGATCCTACCATGAACCTCATGGTATTCATTCTACTCTAGTCTTGGAAACATAACAAGGAGATCAACTATAGAGATACATTTCTCTATTCCAAATTATTATACATCAAACCCAGAGAGGTGAGAGTTCTATATTATTTATTAGAGAAGCAATAACAAACCTTGAGCTAAACCTTGGATATACATCCAAGTATTCAAATCATTATCCTCAAGAGAAACCCTAGGATATCATTCCAGACCATCCCTAGAGAGAGAACCCAATTATGTTAAACCTAGATATTGATGATCACATCATTCTCTATGGAGCCTAAACTAGGTTAGTGTTGAAGTCCTTCCCAAATGAGAGAGAGACCAATCATACTAATTCTAGCTTTACATATTTAAGAATCAATGTTAAACTTTGAACTAAAGTATTAGGTAAACCAGTTCACCTTGGAGTGGTGAGATAACCTAATATCACATAGAATAATAACATATCCATGAATTGATTAAGTAAGGAGGAGATTAATTCAACCAAGATAGCCAAGTGGAGTTTTAGACTTGATATCTATTAAGATATGGTGAATACCCCATAAACCCTAGAATAAACCATTCCATTAGAAATACTTTAGGAAGCCAAACCTTGAACAATATAAATTAAGTGATGATCATAAACCCTAAGAACTTGAGGTAGAGATATTAAGAACAAGTTGATCATGCCTAATCCATGATCATGCTCTTGAAGTATGTGAGGATAAGTTAAACCCTAATAGGAAAAGCAGATAACATCAGCCACATGAAATTATAAGGAGATCAATAATAAGCAACCCTAGGCTTAGATCTCAACCTTAACTTGTGGATCACTTGGTGATCATAAGTACAACACTACCACATCTACATCCCACTTATCCTTCACCTCAGAACCACAAGAAAATCTTAGAGTAAAACCCCATACTTTAAATGGTGAGAAATTATCAATCCATATGACCAAAGTTAACTATAAAAAGAAACATTACTACTTTAGTTACTTTAATGATTAATTGAGGATAATAATAGAAGTTAATTGGTAGAAGATAAAACCAATTCTCAAATCCTTAGTAATTAGAGAATCACATGAGACATGAATCAAGTAACCATCTTATCTTGGTTAAGGGAGATTAGACCTTAGCAAATACTATAAAATGTCATCTCATCTCTGTAATCTAAAATTATATCTCCACTTTAACTATTGTATCACTATGGAGAATACCATAGAAACCTAGACCATAATTAAGAATCAAACCCATGGCCATTATGTAAATGTCCTTAGAACCCTGATATGGCATATTAATGAAATTCTATGCTTCACTAATTAAACCTAAGAAACACTTAGTGCTTATACTCACAATTATAAAACCATGTGTGGTGAATAACCACTCATACCAACCACTGATCTATATAATTAAGACCCAACCTTGAGGAGAGTAATATCTACTCGAGATAATTCAAAGTGTTAGTAGACCATAATACAAATGCTAATGAATATGGGTTATCATCAAACCTACAAAACCTTAATAAAATGTTGCTCACATGAAACTCACATGTAAGTGATTAATTTCTCAAATAGGAACTAAGGCATAATAACAAATTCAGAAATACTTTGAGAGGAGGTAGCAACTCCTATATTTCTAAATGGAATAGGAATTCAAAACAAAAAGGAAATTGAAGTGAAAATATCAACTCATGTCTAATTGCTATTTTTGAATAAGTTCACAAATATGCAAATAATCTAATATAAAATGTGAATTCAAATTAAATAATGAAACAATAGTCAGTATACTAAATCTTGAATGGATTAGCATAATACAAATATCTGCAAATCGAATGGTATTCAAATATAAGCTAAAATAGAAAATATACAAAAGGAGAAATAAAAAACAGAAATGGAAAAAGAAAAGGAGAGGAGAAAATCTCACCTGGACCTCCTCTGTCCGCAGAAGCCCACCAGCAGTCCACCAACGCGGCCCAGCAACGCAGTCCAGCAGCAGCCCAAGCCAGCCCGCATAACCCTTCGTCCTAAATATCGAGGAGAGGCTCGTCCTCATCCTCTTTTCCCTGCATGGTCGACAGCACGAAGCCGTGCTCGGCTTGTGGCGTCGCTGGCGGCTTCTCCTCGCCCGAAGGCGTGACGAGGCGTGCTCCCTCGCCGTATAAAGGACCCTGGACGAACCCTAGCTCGAGTTTCCTCCTCCTCTGTCCCAATTTTTTTGCCCAAACCGAAACCCTAACACAATCGGCCACCATTACCGCCGTCGATATGGACCTCCCCAGGCCACGCCGCGTACGCCATTCTCACCGCCATGGTCGACAAGCTCACCGTGCGCAAAGAATCGAGCCGTGGTGTCCCAGAGCGTCGCCATTGAGCCCGTCTTCCCCAACGCCGGGAACGACGAATTCCGGCGATGCCGGCCATCTCTCGCCTCGCCGTCAAGCCTGGCGTGTTCCTGGTGAGCCCCTCAACCTCCTGGCAAGCTCGCCTTGCTCAATAACCTCCTGTAGCATGCTCAACATCGCAGTCCCGTGGCCGCCGCCGCGGTACCTCGCCGCCGGCCACGCTCCGATGACCTATACAGGGCGGCGCCGCTACCAAACTGCTCACCGTGTCGCCCCACGTCGAACCCACCTAGTTCCCCATCCGGGCGAGTCCCGAATCGCCGGCGGTGACCTCATCTGGCCGCCGGCCAGTAGCCTCCTCGCCACGGTGGCAATTTTGACTTGGTCAAAGCCCCGTGGCGGATGAGGTGGACACGACCCCACCAGTCATAGACTGTGGGTGTGTTCCGTCCGGGTATCCCTAGTCATTAAGATTCGATTCAAAAAATCCAGAAATTTGTCCAAACTCTAGAAAATCATATCAAATTCATATTATCTCAAAAAAATATAAATGACATATCAAAATTCTTAGAAAACCAAAGTCTATCCAATAAAAATATAATATGAAATTTTTATTCTTAATAAAAATTCAATTATTTAATATTTGTTAATTAAGCCTTTAATTTTAATTCCAAAATTTTAATTAAAATCCAATAATTAGGAAAACTTCAGAAAATAAATAAAAACCAGTAACTAATTAAGGAAAACATTAAAATTAATTTTCCTTTTCTATTAATTTATTAAATCCTTATTAGAAGGATTTAAACCCTGATTAATAAATACCTTATTAATTATTAATTGTTAAAAATAATAAAATATCAAATCTTATATCATTTTTATTTCAAAGTTATTAATAACTTCAAATTTATTCATGAAGTTATTAATCCAATAATTATAGGGTAATTAGGAAACCCTAGTTTTATTATGAACCATGTGATAACCTCATAATTTTAGATGGAACCTTAAAACCCTAATTCAACTATGTACCAAACCCTAGTTCCATTAATTCAAGTGAATCCTAGTTTGCTTCTAACCTAAACCCTAGGTTAGAACATGTGATCATGTTATTTCATTAGTAACCATAGATTCAGATTTAGCAACTAAATGCTTATTCAAATCCACATAACATATGGGAACCCTATCACTACTAATTAGCATCCCATGTGTTCATCTTAATCAAACCTAGTTCCTATCACAAGGATATCATCCTTAATTAACCTTATTTAGCATCACACCCTGTGATGAACCATAATAGCAACCCTGTCCATTAATTGTGCATCACACACCATAACCACTAAACCCTACTAGTGTTAGATATTTATCAAACATCCTATTTAGGAATCAACCAATCTTTACTTAGGGAATTAAATAGCTAACCTAGACAACCTCAACCCTAATTGAAATACTTCTTATTACTTAAGAAGTATGTTCTTCGAAAGTTATTCTTTTGAAGTAAATAAAGAATCATCACCAACCCTGCTTATAAAGACCTATCAACCTTAGCTAGCTATCACTAGCAAGATAAACCCACCTTGACAACAACCATGTATAATGAATTGCTTAGGATGCCTAGGCATTAACTCAATCCATACAAGCCTAGTTATTAATGAATCCAACCCTGTTTGGATCCATCTAATACTTACTCCAGAAACTAACTGAAACCATAGTCAACCATAGAACCCCCTCAACCTAATTATCATACTTGTTCTTTATTAAAGAACATGTTCTTCAAAAGTTATTCTTTTAAAGTATATGATAATTAATAATTAACCATGCCATATAGTACTAAAACTGACCACTGTTCTTTACTTGTTAACATTATGCCAATTATCAATCTTTGTGTGCTCAATTGATTATTATGCTTTATTATCTACCTGTTTATAATACCAAGTAAATCACACCTGAATAAGAACCTTGTATGTGAATCACTCTAAAAGTGCAACACACCCTAAACCAATCATTCCAACTCACTGATCCTAAAACATCGGGGTTAGGTCACGCTTAGAGCGATTGCATCTCATACTTATGCATTATTGCATCCTTGCCAATCTTTTAAACATCGTCCTTACCGGACGATGATGCTATTTCAGAATTTGGAGTTATTGCGTATCGAAGACCTTGTCTGCATAATCTTGCAGCCAAGAAAGGCAAGTTCATCACTTGCTCATGTCAATTGATTATCTTTATCAAATTACTTGCAAAGTACTATGATTATCACTATTGCATAAAAACCAAAACCACTATTTTCATAACTATGAATATGACTATGTGGTGGGCAATGGAACCATGGATTGTGTTGATATGGTGGAGGTTCCATTGCAAGGGTTTATATCCATCTAGGATTAAACAACAAATGTCGCCAGTGATTCTTGTGCCATAATACCCGTGTTAACCATAAGATCTGGAGTGGGACGGAGTAGTCAAAAGTGTTTCCACCTCTCGTACATCAACGGATGCGCTTACCGTAGACACTTGACCAGGTTGGGCAAGCGGTGGGGTGGGGATCCCATTCTAATTCCCCACGGTAATGCGGTCTATGATGGATTGTAAGACGTCCAGAACGGTCTATCCATGGTTGATAGGGGAGGGCATATAAAAATTGTTCGGAACGGTCTACCTTAATCGGTATAGGGGAGAACAGATGCCTGGAACGGTCTCTCCATGGATATAGGGGAAGACGGTCTTACAAAAGGGTGGGTGTGCGAGGTAGCGGAAGAACATGATTGGCTAGACCTTATACCGGGCCTCACACCATAGGAAGTGTGGACGGGGAAATTGCCCGGTTGGCACCAAGGTTAAGATCTCTTATGGGTAAAGCAACACACCTCTGCAGAGTGTAAAGAACCGTGACCTGTCACTCCCTGTTCCGGGATATGGAACTGCGAACGCGGCCGGAAAGGAGCTCCATGAAGTTCTAGTAAACCGGTGAAGGCTAACGGACATAGTTCTTCTGAATAAAAGCAACCTTTTGAAGAAATGGTTATGAAAACCTGCATTGGTATTAGACTTTCTGGTCTAATGCCGTAGCTAGTGCATTAAACACCTCTTTCCTATAATGAACTTGTTGAGTACGCTCGTACTCATCCCACTCTTAAATCCCCTGCTTAGATATGGAGGCATCAAAGGAGGATCTACAGTGCAACTCGAAGAACGAGGAGTCAACAACTACTTCAAGATACAGGACCCTGTCAGAGGAGTCAGATACCACATCCATCAAGGAGAAAACCTAGTTTAGCCATAGAAGGGAACCAGCTTCCTAAACTTAGCTCCTAATTAGCTAGAATCTATTCTTAGCCTCTGTAGCTAGTTAATTACTCTACAAATAGAGTTCGTGATAAGATTAGACTACGAGTCGTTCTTCTGGAGTTATTTGCAGATTTACCTCATTGTAAAGTAGGAGGCTGTGATGATCTTATGTAACAGAGTCGGTGTTGTAATTCTATAGACATACCTTGGACCCGCATATGTTTCTGTTGTACCACTCTGAGCGATATAATACTAGTGGAACGGTGTTTCATTGGTGTTATATCAGACTTGCATACTACACCCTGCAGTGGTATGCCGGGTCACCACAGCTGCCCCCTTCCCTGGAGACGCGCCGCTCGGCCCGCGGCTGAGCGACATCGATGAGTCTTCTGTTCCCGGTGGTGATCCTCCGAGCCCGCGTGCTCCCCTTCAGCCGTCGGCGTTGGTTCTGGGCCTTTGGGGCCGTATCGTCGAGCGGCGTCGCGCTGGCATGGCTCGTGCGTCCGCCATGGATGACATCGACGGCGCGCCGCGTGACGACGGTCCTCCTCCGGTCCCTGTGCACACTGGCTCACCGGTGGAGCTGTGGGATCGTGTCCTCTCCCGTCGCCTTGCCTCCCAGTTTCCCGAGTCTGGGCTGGACGCCGATCAGGTGACTTCCCCTTCCGCTAGCCCCCCTCTTTCTCTCTATGCCACTGCACCGTGTAACCCCTCGCAACCTCTGTTACTGCAGTGGTACGATACCCTTGTCGTGCCCGCCACCCCCTTGGTCGCCTCCGACGACGAAGCTGCCAACGGGGTTGCCGCGGCCACCTTTGCGATTGCTGTGGACGGCGCCGCCGCGGTTCCTCCCTCCCTTGGTGGCCTCTCCCTCGATGAGCACGAGGACGCCGCCCGTAAGCAGCGGGTCCACCGTAAGCGGGCGGTTGACTCGGCCTTCAAGGCTCGTCGCAGCTCCCGCCTCGCCTCCAAGGAACCGGCGGGCTTCGTCAGCATGTTGGCTAAAGCCAAGACCATGAAGGCCTCGCGTTTCGACCTCTCCGGCGGGTCCCTGCAGCTCCGTGCCGCCGCGGAGGAGGCTGGGTTCATGGCGGACACGGAACCTGGGCCTCTCTCCCTTCCTCATCTCCAGAAGCTGGCGACGGCGTGTGGCGTTGACCCTAGCGCCATCGCTGCCCCTGGCGCGGTGTCCTCTTCGTCCGAATGACGCCACACCACTGTTGCGATGCCCTCCCTCGACGGTTGCTGTCCCTGATGGTGGCCGTAGTTCCGAGGCTTCGCCTCTTCCCTTGCTGTGCAAGGACGTGTGACCTGAGCAGCTGCTTTAGCTCTTTTTTTTTTCTTTGTTATCCTTTCTGTCCTAGTTAATCCCTGTGTTCTGTTGTCCGGCCTTAAGCCCCCTCCTGTAGCAGTTAGCTCCTTTTTTTGCTGTTGGCTCTGGTGCTTCTCTGTGTAACCCATGATGAATGCCAAGTTTGTGTTTGATGTTGAGTCCTGGAACGTTAGAGGTCTTGGTGACCCGGACAAGTGTGGTATGGTTTTTGCCGACCTTGCCTTTGCCAAACCAAGTCTCCTAGGGCTCCAGGAAACAAAGCTCAGCTTGATTTCCCCCTCTAAGGCCGCGTCCTTCCTCCCTCCCAATCTTCAGACCTTCTCTTCGGTAGACTCGACTGGTTCCTCTGGTGGGCTTGTCACGGCTTGGGACCAAAAACTTTTCTCCCTCGCTGCCTCCAGCTCCACCCGCAGCATCCTATCGATAGACTTTTCGATTAACGACGACGGGAGCAACTTCCGTTTCACCAATGTCTACGCCCCCTGTGACCTTGCGGGTAAGACGGTCTTCCTTCAGGACCTTATTACTCATGCACCGTTAGACAACATCCCGTGGCTTATTGTCGGGGATTTCAACCTCACTCGCGACCCTTCTGACCGCAACAATGATAACTTCTCCCTTCCGGAAGCCGAGCTGTTCAACGACTGTATTAATACCCTGGGGCTGATCGAGCTTCCTCTCAGGGACCGTCAGTACACGTGGTCCAACAAACGGCTCTCCCCGACCCTCGTGCGTCTGGACCGCGTCTTCATTAACCAACCTTGGAATGCTCGCTTCCCCTCCTCGTCTCTGTCCTCCCACGCCCGGGATACCTCTGACCATGTCCCTCTGATGGCGAAAATTTCCACCGAGATCCCTAAACGGGGTTTTTTAGACACGAGATGTCCTGGGCCCTCCAGCCCGCTTTCCGTCAGTCCATCGCATCGTCTTGGGTTTCTACGTCTCGGCCAGACCCCACTGCACAGCTTGTCGCTCGCCTTCGCCTGTGCAGATATAGATGTAAAGCCTGGGCAAGATGTACTTCGCCGGCCGCCCAACGTGAAAAAGACTGCCGTATCCTTATCAAGCTCCTCGACCTTCTGGAAGAGGGGCGCCCTCTCTCGGATATGGAAAACAGGCTGCGAACGCTAACTATGGACGCCCTTCATCTGTCTGTTAAGGAGCGTTCCCTCTATTGGAAAACTCAGGCAAAGGTCAAATATGCACTTGAGGGGGATGAAAATACCAAGTTTTTTCATGCCACTGCCACTTGCAATCTCCGCCGCAACGCTATTCCTGTACTGATCATGGGTGGTGTTGACATCTCCGACCATGAAAGGAAAGCTGCCATCCTCAAAGACTTCTATACTAACTTGCTAGGGACAGTCTCAACCCCCTCCTGGAACTTTGACCTTTCTGCCCTTTACCACGACCCACCGGGCAGTCTCTCGCGCCTCAGTGCCCCCTTCACGTACACTGAGATCCGGGAGGCTTTCTCTGCCATGAACAAGATGTCCAGCCCTGGCCCTGATGGTTTTGGACCCTCCTTCTTTTCCACCTTCTGGGACACTGTCTCCGCGGATGTGGTCAAGGTCTTCACCTCCTTCTTTGAGGGCACGATCGACCTTTCACGTATTAATCGTGCCTTTCTTGTCCTCCTCCCAAAAATTGACTCTGCGTCGCATCCCTCTGATTTTCGCCCCATATCCCTCCAAAACTGTGTGATGAAGGCTATCACCAAAGTCCTAACGACTCGGCTCAAGGCGGGCATCCACGCTCTTGTCGACGCTGACCAAACTGGCTTCCTCTCGGGGAGGCGCATCTCCGAGAACATTGTCTACGCGGCTGACTTGGTTCGTTGCTGTCATACCCGTAAGGCGCCAGCCCTTGTGTTCAAAATTGACTTTCGCAAAGCTTTCGACTCGGTCAACTGGGCCAGCCTCCTCTCCATCCTCCGCGCCCGAGGTTTCGACGACCTATGGTGCACCTGGATGTGGCGTATTCTTGACTCTGGGCACACAGCGATCCTCCTCAATGGGGTTCCAGGCAACTGGATTCGCTGCAAGAATGGCCTTCGCCAGGGAGACCCGCTATCCCCCTACCTCTTCATCATTGTCGCCGACGTCCTCCAGCGTCTCATCCGCAAGGCCTGGACCGATGGCTCGCTCTCCCATCCCATTTCACCGTCTACTCCTTGTCCTGTTCTCCAGTATGCTGACGATACCCTGATATTCTGCAAAGCCGAAAATGGTGCGGCTGAGTGCCTTAAGAGAGTCCTTGATGACCTTGCCGCTGCGACGGGTCTAGCCATTAATTTCCACAAATCTTGTTTCATCCCCATGCATGTAGCACCGCTGGCTGCTGCAACAATGGCCTCTGTCCTTGGCTGCCCTATCCCCTCTTTCCCGCAGTCGTACCTTGGACTTCCCCTTTCCCCGACTAAGCTCCAGGCCTCTGCCTATGCCCCACTTATTCTTTCCTTCGATCGTCGCCTCTCTGGGTGGCGAGCTCACCTCCTCTCCTCTGGTGGCCGACTTGTCCTGTGTAATGCTATTTTGAACAACCTTGCTACTTACTATATGTGTTCGTTCTTGCTGCCTGTGGGGGTGTTGGAAAGCATTGATAAGAGACGCCGCGCTTTTTTCTGGACTGGCAAAGACTCTTGTTCTGGGGCTCGCTGTCTGATAGCTTGGGATAGGGTGCTCTTGCCTAAGCAGGAGGGTGGTTTCGGTATTAAGGATCTCCACCGGCAGAATAGGTGTTTGCTGCTAAACTTCATACATAGGTTGCATAGTGCTGACTCCCTCCCCTGGAAGGATTGGTTCTTTTCTCATACAGGTCGAGACCTTGGTGATTGCTCCTCCGCCCCTCCTTCCTCGAGAGGATTGTTGCGGAGTGCCTCCCCCTCTATCGTGCCATCACCAGGTGCACGGTGGTGGATGGGAGATCGACGTCGTTCTGGTTCGACATGTGGCTAGCTGGGGGGACGCTGGCGACGCGTTTCCCGGCCATGCTCAGCCACTGTACGCGGCCGCACGCCACTGTGGCCTCGGTGTCTTCCGAGGGGCTGCATCTCCAGCCTCGCCTCTCCTCGGCAGCGGCGGGGGAACTCACCCAGGTCCTCCACATCATCGACGACACCCCCCTCTCGACGGGGGCGGACGGGCGCGTCATCGACTCTCCTTCAGGCCCGGCTTTCAGCTCTCGGGAGGCGTACAGGATGCTCTCCCCGAGCCGTCCTGCGGACGCCTCGGCTTGCACGTCTTGGGGGCTTCGGTTACCCGCGAAGATTAAGATCTTTGCGTACCTGGCGGATATTGACAGATTGAGTACCCGCGCGAACCTGTTCTACAAGCATTGTGCTCCTTCGGCGGTGTGCGCTGCCTGCCCGGAGGTCGAGACCGGGCGGCACCTCTTCTTCCTCTGCCAGACGGCGGTGGCCCTTTGGAGCCGCCTTGGGGTCTCCATCCCGCCCGGGCTCTCTTCGATTTGGGACCTACCTGCGCCCATTCACGTCCCTGCCAGTGCTTGGCATTCTACCATCGCCGCTCTCCTGTGGTCCATTTGGAAAGCGCGGAACGACCGTGTTTTCAATGGGCGTGACTCGGCGATGGCCTTGGTGGTTCGAAGGGCTTGCGATGACCTCACCGTTTGGCGATGGCGTCTTAGAGTGGAGGAGCGAGCTCCTTTGGATATGCTCCGTTCTTATTTACTTACATGTGTTGCTTGATCATGTCGTGTGTGGTCGGCTCGTCTACCCCTACCCCTTGTGTACCTCTGTCCACCCCCATGTAAAGATGGATTGACTGCCAAGTCATTTCGGGAAATAAAATAACAAGCGGTGGGATCTCTTCCCCCCCGTCATTCCTCGAAAAAAAAAAGAATGTTACCCCAAGGTATTCGTCAATGTATTTGGGCCATATACTGTGCGACAGTTAGGGTTGCAAAGAGGACATCTCGCAAATTAATCCATATCTAGGTATATCAAAAATCAAATATGTTTAAATATCAAGTAAAAATCGTACTAGGTTGACTTTTAAAACACCAATATGCGGATGTAGGGTCGAATAACGCCACCAAGGGGAAGAATTTCAGCACGAGTAAGCAGCCGTTCCAGGCTTCCAGCGCAATGCCCGGCTACCGTCCGGATATATACGGCGAATCTACGACAACTATACCCAGCACGATCGATCGTATACATGCGAAACATGCTTCGTCTCCCAGCATCCGCGAAACCAAGCACAAGCAGACGAGTATATTACAGGGACAGACAAGAACAGCAACATGAGTATGCACAGGAAGGCGACGTCGACACGCGCGGAAGCAGTTCCTGCGCGAGAGCAAGGAACCGCTGCTCGATCAGCTCGACCCTGCCACGAAAGGGCGCAGGTAGCATCGCACTATGGAAGTGTGGAGGATTCGGAGGCAGGAAAGGCCGCGCACGTCGGCGTGTGCCGGCCTCGGGTCGTTCCGCCCGTCTATCCTAAGATGCTACAGGCGCAAGGGTGGGTAGTATCCGCGGCTGTGGCCGACATATGTTCATGTGTCTCTTTCAGAATGTAAGCCATGGTAGCTAGTGCCGCTGCCGCGGTACGTCTAGATCATGTTGCCGTCCACTTGGAAGCCACGGTGACAGGTTTCCAAATTACAAGGAATTTCGAGGAGTAATCACTCACTTTGGAATCGATCGGCTGCTGCGCGGAAGGGGAAGCACACGAGAATCGCTGTAATGGAAGGTGTGTTCCGCGGGCGCGTGTTGACGAGCTAGCTAGGATGATCGGCCTTAAACCTTGCTAACTAAAGCAGTGCGAAATCGTTAAGGATCTGTGCAATTCGGTGCCCTCCGCATCACCTCTACCGTGGGTCAGGCCCAGGATTCAGAAAACGCAGGGTTAGCATCTGATTCCGATCTGAACAATGATTTCTTCCAGCTGTATCAGCTGTATGGGGAGTACTAGTCTACTCTGCGTATAGCCCGCGCTATGCCTTTTCGGCCCTTTCCTCTTACTTCGTCGCCACAATCATGCCCCAGGGGAAATGTTTCCAGCGACAGTTTGATTGTGTTGATTCCCCTCCAAGGTCTTTGGTAAAGCACCAAAAAAGGATCTTTACAAGCTAGGCAAGAGGCAGCTACTAAAAGAAGCCAAGGGCCACCTGCCTTTAACATTTAGACCTTTGATACATTAATAGAACACGATTAGAGGTGCACAATTATTGAGGAGAAATAACTACATTAATAGAACACCTAGAATTGTTACCAAGTCGAGCGAGCACGCCTATATATCAGGCTGTCATAGTCGGAAGCAACACAGGGGCGGAGCTCCCAGTAGGGCAAAGGTAAGGCACCTATCCTACCTTCATTTTTGGCGAAAACATTTAGATGTATATATATTTTTCTGAACATATTGGGTGGTCATACGTCAAAAAATGGACCATATACAAGGAAGTTATGTTTATATTAGTAAACACTAAACAAAATTGGTTCCAAGAAACAAAAACATGGACTAGGTCTATTCTAGTTAGAAACCAACTCTTTCTCTTTGCAATAGCTAATTCTCAATATAAATCCGACACTTGATAACGTACTAGGTGGGGTATTTAAGGAGAACTCGAGGGTATTTTTGCCAGCTAATAGGGTAGCTGAAACCAACTTAAGTTGTACGTTGATTATGCTTTACGCTTGTACTTTAGCTTTGTATATTTATTGATATAAATTCTATTTGTATTTGTTTAGTCAATTTTTTGTTAAGGATGTTAGGACATGTTTTCGCAAATGCGAAATGATGGCTGAGAGCCTCTCTTGGAAGATGTCAATTTGGGCAGAATAATAACACCATAACCCTAAGTATGGATGAGATGGTACCAAAATTGGGAAATCAAAAAAAAAAAGGAAAAATGCACGAGTCACTCGATTATTTTTACAGTATGGACGCCTGCTATTTTGCCATAAACTCTATTACCATATATTTTCACCTTCGCTTTAGCTATCTTCAAAGTTCCTGAAAAACTTATCTTGACTCAAGAGACTCGTTTTCTACATTCAATGTGAATAACCCTTCCCATCTTACCTGGATTTATCATGGAGATTTATCTATTTATGAGCATTATCTTGCATGAGCATATACAAGATAATCTTGAACAATTCACTATTCATACATTGATAATTATAGACTTTAGAGATTTTCTAGATATTTGAAAGACATGCCATGTTTCATATGGTGTATTGCCTCATTGACCTATCATTGGTTTTAGCGGTCGCGATGACAATAGTTGAAAGAGCCTTCTCAGCAACGAGGATCGTGAATATTGAGTTGAGCAACAAGATGTCTGCTATGGCTTCTCACAAACTTCATGATGTGCTACATCGATCGAGGGATATTCACATGTCTCGATTAATAAAATTATGGAAGATACTAAAAAAAGTGATATATCTTTGCCATTGAATAAAACTTCTATACGTCATTAAAGCTTTATTATCAATATGTTTGAGGTTCTACTTATATTCAAAAAAAAATTGTTTCTGTTATATTAAGTTACTATGTCAGAATCATAGATAGTATTAATGCCGCATCAGTATTTTGGTATTCCATTTTAGAGTTTGTCCTACCTAAAATTATTTCTGTCCTTCGCCATGAAATAACATGGATTAGTATCATGCATATGTCATTAATATATGCTATTACATCATATACATGGGATAGTGTCATAGAAGGATTCAATTATTTGTATGTATAGTCGTGTAGTCTACTTAGCACATAGCTCGCTATGTCTTTGTTTCCCCCATCTTAGAGCATCTCCAACCGGTGATGTAAAATAAGGCACCAAAAGGCAGTTTTAGGGCATTTGTTCTTGTTTCTTGCAACTATTTAGGGCACCAAAATATTTTCAGCGATTCCAGATAATGTAAAAAAGGGAACCATTCCAATTCCAGGTGATTTAAAATATAGCTGGCGTGGTTGTTCGTCCAAAACCAGGTCTTCACGGCGGACCGGCTGATGGCAAGACGCTGGCCGAACTCCTACTTCTGCCCGCTGTGTATGCGCAATTTGGAGACGGCAGAGCATCTGCTGGTGGAGTGCCCTTGGTCAAAGTCCTGATGGTTCAGGGTAGCTGACAAGCATGGTGTTGCAACACTGCGACCTGATGCTTGAAGCCTCCCTTTGACGTCGCTACCGTCTTGGCTTGCGTCGATCTCCGCCTTGGTGGGTGTTCCGGCCAAAACAGCGAAGTCGCTGGCCCTGCTAGTGATTTGGGCAATTTGGCGTGAGCGGAACGCGCGCATCTTCAGGGACTTGCACCGCTCTCCCGATGCGGCTGCACGGGAGGTGTTCGACAAGGCTGCTTCTTGGGCCCTAGCTGGTTGCCGGCACATCCGATGCCGCGAGTAGTCCCGTTTGTTCTTGTGTAGGGAGTTTGTCGAGGGTGATCCTCGGCAATGCCCTCCGATAAGGGCTTAGGGTTGATGGAATCCTGCAAGCTGACACGAGACACCGGTTCACAGACAAGCGGGGAGAACGATTTACCCAGGTTCGGGGCCCTCGATGAGGTAAAACCCTTACGTCCTGCCTGTCTGTTCTTGATTATGATGATAATGGGTTACAATGGGGTGCCGAATAGTTCGGCTGAGATCTCGTCGAGATGGCTAAGAGCTATGACGACCTAGCTCTAAGCTTATGTTGGCTAAGACCGCTAAGATTGATTGTGTCCTTCGACAGCCCCTCTCCTGGCCTTTATATAGGAGGCCAGGTCTCAAGAGGTCTAATCGAGTACGACTAGGTTTACAGTAGATCTATCTTTTCCTTGTTCGGCCCCTTCCGTGTCTTGTACTTCAAGGAATCTTCCGTTGCACCGTCCTAGTGGCCCACCTTGCCATCGAGTGCCTTCATGGGCCTCCAGCTAGACCGTATAGGGTAGAGCAACATCGGTTACCCGAAGGGTAGTGCCCACGTCAGTAGCCCCCGAGTGTCTAGCCGAACATAGTTCGGGTAGAGACTGAAGCATGTCTTCTTCTGATGTTCTTCTCCTCGATCGTTCTTGTTTTCCTTCTGTCCACATCATCTTCTTCTATCGGGTGCGCGTCAGCGCTCCCGATGGAAGTAGCCCCCGAGTCTAGGTACGGATGCTTGGAATCCGTGCGTAGACTCAAGTTGTACCACTCGAACATTTTGCTCTGCCGAAGTTTTTTCGTAAGTCTTCGTAGTTCATCCGATATATTTTTCTCGTGCAAGGGATAATGAGTAACATGCCCAACTTTTGCTGGTTAACTGCCGATGGCAAAACAATGTTACCCTACACAGAATCAAGTCCCCGGGCATGATCCTGGAGTGCAAAAAAATTTCTGTCAGGTACGCGTCCCACGCTCCCGATGGGAGTAGCCCCCGAGTCTGGGTACGGGTGCTTGCAACCTAGTGCAGACTCGAGTCGAGCGATTATCTCTTCCTTCAAGGCTTATTTCTTCGAGTCTCCATTCTATCGGGTGCGCGTCCAGCGCTCCCGATGGGAGTAGCCCCCGAGTCTAGGTGCAGATGCTTTGCAATCTATGCGTAGACTCAAATTCACCACCCGATATCTTTTTATTCCTTCGAATGCTTTTGAGTATTCCTCATGACGTCATTGATGACGCTTTACTGATATCTCGATTTTGACTGATAGGACGTAACCTGCTGGGCCTATTCTTTATCTGTCTGGCCCTGTTTTTAAGCAATATCCGCCCTTCTTGCACAGTTACCAAGGCGTCTCCTCGATTCCCGCAAACTTTAATGGAAAAGATCCACTTAAAGAGCTGGCAGTAATGACACGTGCCCGCACAGCCCTCAAGTTTTCCCTCTTCTTAAAATCCCAAAGAGCGAAAATCTCTGATCTTCTCCACTCTTGCCATAGCGTCTGCTCGCCCTTCTTCTTTCTTCCTTCCTTCGCAATTGCTGCGCCGCCACCACTGCCTTTCAGATCTTCCCCAGATCTAGCAATGGTGAAGAAGAAGAACCTTACCACCGCCGCCAGTTCTTCTAGCGGAGGCGCCGCCGCCAAGTCCTCCTCGAATCTTCCGAATGGGAGTGCTCCGGACGTTCCTCCTCCAGCTCCGGCGCCGCCAGCGCCGCCAGGCTCCACAGCCAAACCCGGGGACTGGATAGCATCAACCATCACCAAGCGCGACGAGAAGAGATCTCGAAGCTTGGGATTAATTTCCTCTGACGAGGGGAATGTGATCTTTCCAGGTGCGATTTCTCGGCCCAATCCCCCTGCTGGCTTTACCGTGATGTTCCTATCGTTCCTATATCGGGGTCTCTCGCTTCCCGCTCATGAATTCCTTCTTCATCTTCTGCGGACTTACGAAATCCAACTGTGGCAACTTACTCCTAATTCAATCCTTCACGTTGTTGTATTCATTACCCTCTGCGAGGCGTTTTTGGGCATTGGGCCCCATTTTGGATTGTGGAAAAAGATCTTTTATGTAAAGAGGTACAACAGTAGTAATGGATCCTTCGTCACCGGAGGAGTGGGGTTTGTGGCTCGTTCGGAGGTTAATTATTTCAATTTCCCAATGAGAGAGTCTGTGCAAGGATGGAGACTGAAATGCTTTTATGTCAAGGATTCCTTGTCACTCGAGTCCCAGCTTCCTCGCTTTGCCGACATCCTCGAAGCTAAGCCTAAGGATTCCTGAAAGAACATTCTCTCTCCCGATGAAAGGGCAGCAGCCGATGAATTATTTGCCAAATTTCTTCGAATCAAAGAGGCCGACGGCCAAACCATGGTTGGCACAGAGGTGGCAGCTGTGTTCCTGAAACGTCGAGTCCAACCAGTCATGGCCAGAATTTGTCCGATGTGGTTGTATTCAGGTCCGAAGGATGAAACCAGGATTAATGCTGCCGAACTGTCGGAAAAGGAGTTGCTTGATGAAGTCCGTCGCCTTACTTTCTTTAGTCAGGAAGACTCGATCCCATTGATATCTTCTTACACTCCTCTTGATACCGATCATCCGCCACCAGAGGTAACTTTCCTTTTCATATTCTCACTATGCTATTTCCACTTAACCAACATAATTACTATTATTCTTATTTGTTCTTCTTTTCGACAGATCCCCATAGTCTCTGGAAACTTGCACGATTCGCCAAATGATACTTCTGAAGGAAGAGGCTCCTCAGTACCTGTTGATTTTCACACTGTCGAGCACGCAGGCCCAGAGAGCGAACACGATGATCCGATAGATTCCGAAACTATTCACACCGATCTTCCTCCTTCAGCCGATGACGCTTGCGACACAGAGGGATCAGTGCGTAATGATGACGCTGATCGTGATGCCTTTGTTAATGCAGCTGTGGAGGCGACCAGGGCTTCGCCTGTGAAGAGATCAACCGGTGGTTTTGCCGACGAAGACGATCTCTTCGACATGTAAGCACCTTCTTCTTTGACGCCATAGTTTGTCCCTTTATTTCTCGCATTCTTTTCATAACTCCTGTCGATGATTTCCTTTTTGTAGTGATGAAGGTTTCACTGAGCCTCCGTCTAAGAAGGCCAAATCTGGCGCTGCTCCGCCGGTTGTTGCGGCTTCCGAAGCATCGGCTCCTAAGGCAGCCCCCGCGGCTCAGGCATCGACTGCTTCTTCCCTTTCCAAAGGGAAAGATGTTCCTGCCGCCACCACGACTCCTCCTTCTGTAAGTCCCTTCTAAATGCAACGCGAATTTCTTGAAATGTGCCTTGTCTAACGATTCTTTGTAAAACATCCTCTTTTCCTTAAGGATCTACGAGGTGTTATTTCCTCTTTGGAGGCCTTCGCTTCCCAGTTCACTTCTCTGGAGGCAGACAAAGTTCGACTGCAGAGAGAAGTCGAATCTTCTTCCTCGAAGTTGGACGGCGCAGTCAAGATAGCTGCCGAAGCTCGCCAAGAAATCGGCTCCCTGAAAGAGGAACTGGGCAAGCTGAAGGAAAAGCTGAAGGAGGAAGAGGCGTCAAGGCTGGCTGCTGAAGCTCAGGCAGCCGAGAAAGATGAACTCCTTCGCCAATCTTCGCTAGCTTTGCTTGGTAATCTCTTCTATACTTCTCTGTCGATTATCGTACTTTACGAATTTCGATCTTCTGTTAATGATCTTTTCCATTCTTTTCTTTTGCAGAAGCCGCCAACATCCCCGTCAGTGCCTTGGACAAGGCTCCAAATAACTCTCCCGCAAATGGTGTATCGATGACTCTCGCCTCCCACCAGCTTACGTGGGAGCTTCTTGAAAAGGGGAAAGGTGCCATGGCGCGGATGCACTCGATGATCTTCCCCAAGATCAAGCAAGACAAGACTCTGGGGCAATTGATCGATGCCTTCGCGGTTGACACCAAGGAGGTTATCGAGGTATTCAAACGCACCTCGCGTACCTATGGCGCCCTCCTTGCCTTCCAACTTATGATGGGTCACGGCTTTAAGGCTGACATCGAAGAAATGACTAAGGAGCTGCCGAAAGAGCAAGATGGGCAGTTCGTTGATTTAAGCGCCTTTAAAACGTCTGCCCTTAATTGTGCTCGCCAGCTCCTTGAACTAGTTTCGTCGAGGAAGACGTCGGCTGGTCCCAGTTTATCGACTCAGACCCAAGCCCCTTGATTTTTGTAACAAACTTATCTTCGAGTTGATGTGAAACATTGTTCCGTTGCAAAACTTGTGTTTGTAATAAACTCCGTGCTAGCAATGTTGCTAGTACACCTTTGTTATGATATTTTTACTTGCACTTCTCCCGATGGGAGTTACTTCGGAAGCTCGAATTGACCCGATCCGTCATCCTTTTTAACGCTATTTCCTGCAGGTTTTCCCAGTGCCTTCATTTGTCGACGACTCTTCAGGTGCTCTTCCTGAAGGTGATCGAATCCAGCGTATGAAGGATCAGATCACTCAGATGGAAAAAGATCTACGCAGCACTTATGCCTTAGCTGCTATTGTCAATAAGAAGAGCGAGATTGCAGCCGAAGTGGAGCGGTACGCTCTTACTGAACTGCATAAAGCTACCGAGAGTTTGAACTGTAAGTTTCTTGATCCTTGCGCTTTTTTATCAACAACGCCTCGTCTGATCCTCTATTTGATTCCTTTTTGCCAGTCATAGCCCTGAACCGTGCGGAAGAGAACAAACGAATTCACGAGCGTGTGCATGCTTTAACCCAGCTGTCATCAGCAGAAGAGATTTTCTGGCGGGAACACTCGAAGGCTTCGGCTATCGCACAATTTCAGGATCGGGTTCAGCAAGTCCACCATTTCTTCGACAAGTGTTACAAAGCCATGAGGGTAGTTTGGAAGACGATGTTCCCTTTAAACGCGATTCCCTCTACGCTGTTGACTTTGATGTCTGAGTTTGGGAATGCCAAGAAGATTCGAGACTTGGTGCGAGCTCAGGTTTTCGCAGGGGCCAGGTTTACACTTGCCCTTGTGCTTGCACGTTACCCCTCAGCGAATCTGCTTGCTATCGCCAACGCGGTTGGTGACTTAGAGACTTTATATCCGAAGGTATTGCTTCCTACCAATATAATTGTCGACAAGCTTGAGGAGTATTCGAAGGTACCTGAGGAAAGAGAAACTCCGCAAGGGTGATTTCATCGATTAGGGTTGTTTTGTAAATAGGTTATTTTGGCTACTTCATCCAAGTGTTAGGATTGTTTAGCCGAAATTTTTTATTCGGTAGATACATGTATATGTACTTTTACCGTGTTGATGCCGTTGGCAATTTTTGAGGGAGCAAATCTTAATTGTCCGTTTAAGAGTTTTTCGTATTCATTGGTCAGCAAACGTTTGAGTGATCAGCTCGTGTTGCAGGTCTTGCTAAACCCGTTGTATGTGCAACTTTGCTTTCCACCGATGTATGTTTCGACAGTCACTCCCGAATATTTCGGGTGCAATGATTCTGCCGATGAGCCCGTTGTTCTTTGATATTTCCATAAGTGAAATATCGAACGTGGGTTGTGTTATGTGTATTTCCAAACTCTTGCTACTTTCGGCGCTCGTAGAGGCATCTATAGCAGAGGGAAAGGTCAGCGTCCTTATTTTTTGCATCCTTTAGCGCTCGTAGAGGCTTTTTCGGAACACAATCTTTTGCCGCGTAGTTCATTGCACCATTGTTCACCGAGGGGTGTAAGCAAAGGTTATGATGATGCGGATTAAGTGCTCCTAATTACTGCATGCTTATCAAGGGATCAAAACTGAAGTTCTCATTAATAAGGTAAGCACGAGACTAAAGGGCGAAAAAAGGAAGGCCCTGTTTATATAAAGGGAAAAAATTAAACGCTAATGAATTGCTTAAGCAAGGAAAGGGTTCTTCTCATCTTCTGGCTTTTTCACCACGTTAGTGGTTGCTGCAGCGTTGTTGATTTCACCAGGGGTCTGGTCAATGGTTGCCAGCGTCTTGCTGTCTCCTATGTCTTCTGTGTCATCGACTGCCGAACCTTTTGCTGCCGAGACTTTCGCTGCCGAAGCTTCTGCTGCCGAAGATTTAAGAGCAAGGTCAGCTGGCTTCTTCTTGGTTTCCCTGACATGCTTTTCCTCCTTGATTTCTCGTAACGTCAACTTGGGCAGAGGGTCGACGATTTCTTGTTGTGACCCAAACTTCGCAGCAATCCTCTGAAAATCGCGATCACAATTGTCCGAGCGTGAAAAACTTCCATAGACTGTGATGTTTGTCCCGTTGTTCCCAGGCATTTTCAGCTTGAGGTATGCATAGTGCGGCACAGCCATGAACTTGGCATAAGCTGGTCTCCCGAGTATAGCGTGATACTGTGACTCCCAGTTCACTACTTCAAACTCGATCTTCTCCTTCCTGAAATTGTCGGTTTTGCCAAAGACGACGTTCAGGTAAACTTTGCCAAGAGAGTAGCCCGGTGCAGTTGGAAGGATCCCATGGAAGCAAGTGTTTGTTTCTTCTAGCATCCTCATGGTGATCCCCATACTTTTGATTGTGTCGACGAATATCAGGTTTAACCCGCTTCCACCATCCATGAAGACTTTGCTCATCTTGAACCCCCCAATTTGTGCCTCGACTACTAAGGCAGCGTGTCCTGGTTTTGGTATGGTTATCGGGTGATCTGCTCGACTGAACGTAATATTCTGAGAGGACCACTCGACATACTCGGGGATGTTCGCCATGATGCTTTCTGCCAGGTTAATCTCTCGGGTGAGCTTCTTCATCTCTCTTCTCGAGACACCTGTCCTATGGATCATGCTCATCTGCACACGTGGTGGTGGAACCGCCTCGTTGGGTTGATGAGGTTGAGCCTGCTGGACTTGATGCTGCGCTGGAGGTGGGGGTGGTGGTGGTAGCGGTTGCTGGCCTGCCTGCTGGATGAGTTTGTGCATGTCAATGAACTGCCGACAGTCCCTGAGCAGGTGACTCGACTTCGTTTTGCCGTCCTTAGAATCGACATACGAGTGCAGGTAACAGGGGGCGTTGATCTGCTCAGCGTAGGGCAGTTTGGGAGTCCTCTGCTGCCGTGGTTTATAATTGCCACGGTTCCCAGAGTTGTTCCGATTACCGTCCTGTCGATCGTCTCTTCTATCGTCATATCGATCGTCCTGCCGATCAGAGTACCCTGCGGCTACCAGGTTGTTGTCATCATAGTTGCGGTTCTTCCTTCTCTTGTGACGATCCCTTCGGCCACCCGAGTCGTGCTTTGGCTGGTCATCGTCTTCGTCGTCGCTGCGCTGTGGTGGCCTTCGCATGTTGTCCTCACCATCAGCCCAGCTGTTGGCGATTTCCATTAACTTGGTTATGGTTTTTGGCTTTTTGCGTCCGAGTTCTTCTATGTAGCTCTCACGCCGGACGCGATCGCTGAAAGCGTCGATTGCTCTGTCGACAGATACATCTTCGGCAGCGTTTAGGAGTTTGGTGAATCTCCCGATGTATGAACGCATCGACTCCTTCTGCTTTTGCTGGCAATTCCGTAACTCTTCGATCCCGACGGGTCTCTTGTATGTTGCTTGGAAATTGGCAACGAAGGCGTCTACTAGGTCGTCCCATGATTTAATGGAACCCTTCGGCAGCCCCCTTAGCCAGGCTCGCACTGAATCTTTGAGGTAGAGCTGCAAGCGCTGCATTGCTGCTATCTGGTTCCCTTTATGCAGAATCACAGTCTGCAGGTAGTCGTCTATCCAAGATCTTGGCTCCTGCTGCCCATCGTATTTGGCAGCGTCGGTAGGAGTGGGCTTGAACTTTTTGGGCGGCATCGCCTCGCGGATTTTGTAACTTAGACAGTCGGCTCCCCTGAGCTCGCCGTCGTACTCCTGATCCTCATCCGAAGAATCACTGTCATTCTCCTTCCTAGTGGCGCGTCGTCGCCTTGCTTTGTCGATCCTGCTCTGGGTGATTTCATCCCAAGCATCTCTCGCATGATGCTTTGAGCCATTAGCCTGCAACGTGGTCTTTTCCTTTTGCGGAACTAGATTATTTCCCAATATCGCGAGACTTTCCAGGGCGCCTCGATGAGCTTGAGCCATGGATCCTTCAGGGCGCTGGTTGATGAGGTACGCAGCGAGGTTGGCTGTTGCTCCTGCAACGGTTTTCGGCCGTGGCATGCCTGCGGTGTCCGTAGTTATAAAGGACTTGGTCAGGTCCGACGTGATTTCTCTAGCGTCATCTTCCGAAAGCCTAGATAGTCTCGACCGGTGTTTGCCTGCCCCCTGAGTATTTCGAGAAGCGCTCCCTTGTGAGCCTCTTCGTCGTTCGGTGGATCGATCTGCCGCAGATAGGCGTCTCTCGAGGGTGGCTTCCTCTTTCGATAGGTGCTCCCGGTTTTTCTCTAGTATAGAGCGATAAGCATTGAGGTTTCCAACCGAGGTTCCTGCGGGGAGCGGCGTGTTGTTGAGTACTGCTGCCTTGGCTGCTGCCCACTCCTCGTCCGCGATGGTGTAGTCGTTGTTGTGGTTGCTGGCGCTGTTTTCGAAACTTGCTCGTCTACTGGAACGAGGAGTATGATCTCCGTCTCCTCTGTGTCTTGTGTTTCCCGTGTTATTGGCGACATAAACCTGATGGTGTGCCGTTCTTCGGGTGGTTCCTTGGACGATGCTGTCGATACTGTCCTCTCCCGATGAATACTGGTCAGGGTGGGCATTCGGTTTTAACCGAAATTTTGGTTCGGTTTTTGCGGTTTTTGAACAAATTCGGTTTTCAAAAATGGTAACCGAAATTGGCATGAAAATTTAGGAAACCGAAGATTCGGTTAACCGACAAATTCGGTTCGGTTTTCGGTTAAAACCGAATGAACCTACTCACTTGAAAAAATAGTAGGCATCACCGAAGAAAGCAAATAGTGATTGACATATCAACACAAAAAGCATCAACTGCGCAAGAAATCGACAAATAAGCACCAATCGTGGAGGGATGCTATTTGGTAGGCTGCGGCACTCGTGGTACAGGTGCATCACTCGTGAGCGATTAAAAGGGGTAGCTAAGACTTCGAGCGACGTGTTCTATTATGTAGGCTTCACGCTATATTCAGAAAAAGCTAGTACATCAAAGACCAAAGTCATACATTGAATGAACAATTTTTGGAACATCAAACGCAATTGGTCTTCTATGGAATGATCGGTTTATGCACAAATTGATGGTAGGGTACTCAATTTGGTCTATTCGGTCTTGTTCGGTTGGTGGGGCTAAAAACCGAATTCTACCAAATTTAATTCGGTTAGTATAAATGGAAACCGAAAAAATAGCGGTTAATGGAAAAAACCGAGATTTCGGTTAGTTCGGTTTCGGCTTCGGTTCGGTTTTCGGTTTCACGGTTTTTATGCCCACCCTGAAATACTGGGCATTGCAGATGAACGGCGTGTCGCTCGATCCTAGCCCGTGCCTGGTGTCGCAGTTCAAGCAGTAGTACGAAGTTAACTCTGAAGATGTGGGATCGTCGGATCCTACCGACATGGAGGACGCGGAACGGGGAGTCGAGGGCGCGGGTGAACTCGTCGAGCCTGTCAGACCAGCCGAAAGGTCGAGTGACGATGACGCGCTTGGACTCGTTGACCCGGAAGCGGGCAATTCCAGCAGCCGAAGGATTCCTTCCGCGTTGACGTTGTAGTGGACGCTGTCGAAGGTCATCTCCATGTTTCCTTGTAGATCTGAGAAGGTTGAGCGGGAGGAATCGTTGTGCGGGGTGAATTCGTAGGAGCTGAATCGAATCGGGCTTCCCAGGTTTGGCGATGACGGTGTCGATGAAGTTGCTGATGAAGTTGCCGGTGACATGACTAGATCTACCGATGACCGATCTTGTGCCGACAGGGTTCCCACAGACGGCGCCAATTGTCGAGGGTGATCCTCGGCAATGCCCTCCGATAAGGGCTTAGGGTTGATGGAATCCTGCATGCTGACACGAGACATCGGTTCACAGACAAGCGGAGAGAACGATTTACCCAGGTTCGGGGCCCTCGATGAGGTAAAACCCTTACGTCCTGCCTGTCTGTTCTTGATTATGATGATAATGGGTTACAATGGGGTGCCGAATAGTTCGGCTGAGATCTCGTCGAGATGGCTAAGAGCTATGACGACCTAGCTCTAAGCTTATGTTGGCTAAGATCGCTAAGATTGATTGTGTCCTTCGACAGCCCCTCTCCTGGCCTTTATATAGGAGGCCAGGTCTCTAGAGGTCTAATCGAGTACGACTAGGTTTACAGTAGATCTATATTTTCCTTGTTCGGCCCCTTCCGTGTCTTGTACTTCAAGAAATCTTCTGTTGCACCGTCCTAGTGGCCCACCTTGCCATCGAGTGCCTTCATGGGCCTCCAGCTAGACCGTATAGGGTAGAGCAACATCGGTTACCCGAAGGGTAGTGCCCACGTCAGAGTTGCCCTATCGTGTCCCCTCTTAACTCGAGTTCCCTGTAACTCTCTCCTTCTATCAATATAAAAGCGCAGCTCTCCTGCGTCGTTTCAAAAAAAATGGCACTGTCACCATTTTGATTTCATACAGAGTTTGAAACTTTGAAACATTTCAATTGTAGTTCCACTTTGACACATAGTTGAACATTTGCATTACCTTTCATACATACACACTTCGACTTTTCGATGTGGACATCCTGCGACACTTCGAGACGACGAAATAGATATCATCGACCTCGCACTACAACACTACGACATAGACCTCGACGATGCTTTGACACTCAGATACCTAGAGATCGTCCCAGAAATCATTGTAATCCTCGTCGTCAGAGGATTGGGAAAGTGGCATCCAAAATGAGTCGTCCATCTTCTCGTCCGAAAACTCGATCGATAGTGATGGTTGAAGGATTGGCCTCCCCCCAAGATGTCAAAACTATGGCTGCATGAGCAGATGTCTTATTTCTCTCGTTCCTCTCAGCGTAGAAGTCGAGCTCCGCAAACACGAGCTCCAGATTTTTTTCTTCAGAATTCAAAAAAAAATCGACCTAGATCTAGATCTAGAGGTCTAGATCTAGGCCGTGGCCGTGGGAGATGCATCTTCATCACCATGGACATGGTCGTCACCATGGGCGTCACACAAGAAGGACCGTGAGGAGGTGGTTGCCAAGTAGCTCGCCGGAGGGAGGTCGGCCGGAGGCATCCATCGTCGGAGGGAGGTCGAGGAGGTGGTCACCGGTGAGTAGCTTGAGGAGGTTCTCGCCGGAGGGAGGGAGATGGAGGAGGAGGTGGCCGGAGCTAGGAAGATGGAGGTGATGGAGGAGGAGGAGTAGGAGAAGGTGGGCCATCTGTTGTCAATATATACGCTAGCTTACCGCCGGTGCACCAATATGGTGGTGCGTTGGCGGTAATTTTTTTAATTTTTTTCATCAAAATCTAAGACCTCAGAAAACTCTGTTTTTCTTTTTGATGTTGATGAATCTAAAAAATCGGTAAACGGCCATAGGCTCTTGAAATCTGATGTTTTCATTACATACATTTTCATATATTTTTTTTCATCGGAGGTCGTATGTAACCAGAAAAGCCATTTTTGCGATACATGATGCCATTTTGCATAATATATCAAAATTCATGTTTGTTAATTTTCCTAACAACTAGAACACATAACACATAGTTATCTCGAAGGAATATATTTTTGAATTTTCTATCATGTTTTATTATTATTATTCAAAAATAAAAGGCAATCAACAGGGAGGGTGTGTGTGCAAGAAAATCATGAGGCCCCTTACCGCCGGCGCACCACTATGGTGGGACACCGGTGGTAAGCGCGGGGGGGGGGGGGGGGGAGAGAGGGGGAGGGGGATTTTGTCCTGCCCCGGACATGTTCGAACGTCATCCCTGGCGCACTAGTGTTTCTCGGCGCCGGCTGTATTTGGGCACCACCGGCACCCCTAAATAGTGGTGCGCCGGTGGCAAATAGCACCGGCGGTAAGTCTGGACCTATAGTTGTTTGCCTAGTAGTGTTGGGTGTTGTATATTTGCATCATCGGCCACATATTTTTGGGCGTGCCCAAATAATTTTAATCTAGTTTGTTGGTTTGCATCACCTATTGAAGCTTATTTTATTTGGTCCAAAGTGCCCTATATGACAGTTTTGTCGGGTTCCATTTTGTTTGGTAAAAGGGGATGTCGACCCTTAGTATTGGATCATGTAGGTCGATTTTCAGATATTGTTTTCCATGCATGCATGTGGTGTGGGTTTGCGCCATATCGCAGATATCGAATCCAAGAAGGAATAATTAGACACGATATCTCCGAAGAAAATCGTGACGGCGTCCCCATATCTCTGGCTGCACGTTTAAAGGTCGCATGCAACTATGCTACGGAGCATCAAATGCGCGCTCCGTCAGCGCCGATCGAATCGGACGTGCTCTCGTCTAGCCGGGTATCTAGGTATACGTACGTAGCAGACATAATTTCCCACAAAGCCGATCGAAGTTATTCCGTTGCAACATCTGGGCGCCGAAGGGAGAGATCTTCCTCGGCTCATTTCATTCTTTTTTTAAGCTTTCGTATCGAATAATCAACGCGGATGTTACTAGTGGAGAAGATGCCTTTGCTCCCAAGCAAATGTCCCAGTGCAGAACCAAACCGGGACTAATGTGGGCATCGGTCCCGGTTCGTTTTGCCCAGGGCGACCCCACTAGCTCAGAGCTTGTCCGGTAGTGGCCTTTGGACCCGGTTTGGACTAAAGGGTCCACGGCAGGGCGCGGCAGGCCGTGTCAGCCGTGGGAAGCCTTTAGTCCCGGTTTGTAATACAAACCGGGTCCAAATGCCCCCCAATCTGGCTATATTACCTTGCCCTGCCCAAGTGTGAGCCACACTTGGCCATTTTTTCACTTTCTTCACAGGAGAGGTGTATTGCTCTCCTCTCTTCTTCACATGCACAAGAGGTGTTTGATGAAATGCTTAAGAGGATTTGCCACTTGAGTTTACACAAATCAAGCCACACTTAACTTGTTTTTTTCTTCTTCATCGAGGTTAACAACTTTATCATTTTCATCTGTAATTGATAAAATGCATGTGTATATATACATCGTGATGTTCTGTAATGGTTTTGATCAGCTAAATTATATCATGCAGATGAATCGGCAATGGATGTACATTGACCGACGGTTTGACGAGTTCACTTCGGGCCTGGATAATTTTATGGCCGTGGCGGAGGCAAACAAACATGGTGGCTTCATGTATTGTCCATGTGTCAACTGCAAGAATACCGTAAATTACGCTCACTCGAGTCTCATTCACAGCCACCTTCTGCGATACGGTTTCATACCCAGTTACTATTATTGGACCAAGCACGGAGAAAGAGGGGTTATGATGGAAGACAATGAAGAAGAGGAAGAGGATGATGACGGTTATCCCAATTTCCCTGAATACGATGATACTGCAGAAGGCAATGAAGACAATGAAGTAGAAGATCAAGAGGCACCAGATGAGCCTGCTGATGATGATCTTGGTCGGGCCGTTGCTGATGCAAGGAGAGAATGTGAAACTGAAAAGGAAAGGTTGGCCTTCGACAAGATGATAGAAGATCACAACAAATTGTTATACCCAACTTGCGAAGATGGCCATAAAAAGCTAGGCAGCACACTGGAATTGTTGCAATGGAAGGCAGAGAACGGTGTCACTGACTCAGGATTTGGAAAGTTGCTGACAATAATTAAGAGGAAGCTTTCAAGGGGTAACGAATTGCCCGCCAGTACGTACGAAGCGAAGAAGATTATCTGCCCTCTAGGATTAGATGTGCAAAAGATACATGCATGCATTAATGACTGCATCCTCTACCGCGGTGAGTACGAGAATTTGGATGCATGTCCGGTGTGCACTGCATTGCGGTATAAGATCAGACGAGATGACCCTGGTGATGTTGAGGGCGAGCGCCCCAGGAAGAGGGTTCCTGCCAAGGTTATGTGGTATGCTCCTATAATACCACGGCTGAAATGCTTGTTCAGAAATAAAGAGCACGCTAGGTTGTTGCGATGGCACAAAGAAGACCGTAAGAAAGACGTGATGTTGAGGCACCCTACTGATGGATCCCAATGGAGAAAAATCGATAGAGAGTTCCCAAACTTTGCACAGGATGCAAGGAACTTAAGGTTTGGTCTAAGTACAGATGGCATGAATCCTTTTGGAGAGCAGAGCTGCAGCCATAGCACCTGGCCTGTGACTCTTTGTATATATAACCTTCCTCCTTGGTTGTGCATGAAGCGGAAGTTCATTATGATGCCAGTGCTCATACAAGGCCCGAAGCAACCAGGGAACGACATTGATGTGTACCTGAAGCCATTAGTCGAAGAACTTCTACAGCTATGGTCCCTAGCAGGTGTACGTGTGTGGGACGAGCACAAGCAGGAGGAATTTGACCTAAGAGCGATGCTTTTCGTAACCATCAATGACTGGCCTGCTCTTGGTAACATTTCGGGACAGTCAAACAAGGGATACAATGCATGCACACACTGTTTACATGAGCTCGAAGGTGATTATTTGGAAAAAGGTCAGAAGGTCGTGTACCTGGGGCATCATCGATTTCTTAGGATTACCCATCCCGTAAGAAAGAAAGGCAAGCATTACAACGGTGAGGCTGATCACCGGAGGAAGCCTCACCATCGTGATGGTGTTGATATATTTGGTATGGTCAAGGATCTAGATGTAATATTTGGAAAGGGTCCTGGCGGACGGTCTGTTCTGAATGACGCTGCCGGACACGCGCCCATGTGGAAGAAGAAATCTATTTTTTGGGAGCTAGAATATTGGAAAGTCTTAGAGGTCCGCTCTTCAATCGATGTGATGCACGTGACGAAGAATCTTTGCGTGAACCTGCTAGGCTTTCTGGGTGTGTACGGTAAGACAAAAGATACACCAGAAGCACGGGAGGACCAGCAACGTTGGAAAGACCCCGAAAAGCTGCATGAGAGAGTTAAAGGACGTCATTTATCCAGCTACGCTCTTACAAAAGCAGAGAAGGAAATATTTTTTGAATGTCTTAGCAGTATCAAGGTCCCGTCTGGCTTCTCCTCCAACATAAAGGGAATAATAAATATGGAGAAGAAAACATTCCAGAACCTGAAGTCTCATGACTGTCACGTGATAATGACACAGTTGCTTCCGATTGCATTGAGGGGGCTTCTACCGGAAAATGTTCGACTGCCCATTGTGAAGCTATGTGCATTCCTTAATGCAATTTCTCAGAAGGTAATAAATCCAGAAATTCTACCGAGGTTGCAGAATGATGTGGTCCAATGTCTCGTTAGTTTTGAGCTGGTGTTCCCACCATCCTTCTTCAATATTATGACACATCTCCTCGTTCACCTGGTCGATGAGATTTCCATTCTCGGTCCTGTGTTTCTACACAATATGTTCCCCTTCGAGAGGTTCAGAGGAGGTCATTGAATTCTGTGTTGACTTTATTCCTGACCTTAAGCCGATTGGTGTTCCTGAATCGCGGCATGAAGGGAGACTAAGTGGAAAAGGCACGCTAGGAAGGAAATCAATGATATGTAGGGACGGGATTTCTTTGACTCAAGCACACTACACAGTTCTACAAAGTTCCACCATGGTGGCTCCGTATATCGGTGAGCACAAGAACTTTCTACGCTCCCAGAACCCGGGGGCAGTCGAACGATTGGATTAGACGTGAACACATGTCGACTTTCGGCGGTTGGTTGCAAAAATATCTCCTGAATAACGAAGATATTGAAGATCAGCTGTACTTGCTGGCCCAGACACCATCTTCGACTGTAGTGACTTTCCAAGGGTACGAGATAAATGGGAATACATTTTACACGATCGCCCAAGATAAAAAGAGCACCAACCAAAACAGTGGTGTCCGCTTTGATGCAATAATGAATGAAGGCCCAAATGACACATATTATGGTTACATAGAGGATATATGGGAACTTGAGTATGGACCTTCTTTTAAGGTCCCTTTGTTTAGGTGCAAATGGGTCAACAAAACAGGAGGCGGGGTTCAGGTAGACAAGTTGTATGGAATGACAACAGTGGATCTCAACAATCTTGGGTATAGAGATGAACCATTCGTCCTAGCCAAGGATGTGGCCCAGGTTTTCTATGTGAAGGATATGTCTAGCAAACCAAGAAAAAGGAAACATAAGGAAACAAATACATCAAACGATGAGCCAAAGCGCCACATAGTTCTTTCTGGAAAAAGAAACATCGTGGGAGTGGAGGACAAGATAGACATGTCAGAAGATTATAATAAGTTTGATGAAATTCCACCCTTCAGAGTGAACATTGATCCAAGCATCAAGTTAAATGATGAAGATGCTCCATGGTTAAGGCCGAAGAAGATTAAATGATGAAGATGATCCATCATCAAGTTAATTGAAGAATGTTCATGGCACAAATGAGTATCTCAACATGGCAATCAATTTCCCATTTATTTTTGTGTAATCATTTAACTGTATGTAAGATATGAAAAGTGGAGATGTGGTTGGCTTTTTGTACCATATATAAAGAGGAGATGTAGTCGTTCACGGGTTTGCAGGGGAAAAATTCCGAGGCGCAGTTTCCGAAGATGCCGTAGGGCGTGTGCACCAACAACATCTTCGAGAAACTGCGCCACGGGAGATTTACCAACCCTTTCCCCAACACTATTAGAGGAGATGTAGTCGTTCAGGGGCTTGCAGGAAAAAATTCCGAGGAGCAACTTCCGAAGATGCCGTAGGGTGTGTGCACCAACGACATCTTCGAGAAGTTGCGCCACGGGAGATTTCCCAACCCTGTCCCTAACACTGTTAGAGGAGATGTAGTCGTTCACGGGCTTGCAGGGAAAAAATTCTGAGGCGCAGCTTCCGAAGATGTCGTAGGGCGTGTGCACCAACAACATCTTCGAGAAGCTGCGCCACGGGAGATTTTCCAATCCATGGGAATGAATCTCTGCTTGGCTTGTTGATCTGCTTGGCAAGCCGTATCGATGCTCCTTTTATAGGCACAGCACCGCTTCTACTCGATAGGGCGTCGTGCGCTACATGCTTTATCTCATCGAGCAGTGCGTCCACCCATGCGTTCTTATCCTGCCGACATCTTTAGTCCCGGTTGTACCCACCAGCCGGGACTAAAGGTTACCCACACGTCCTTATCCCACCGACAGTTTTGTTAGATGACAAAAAAAGGATCTTTCGTCCCGGTTGTACCCACCAGCCGGGACTAAAGGTTACCCACACGTCCTTATCCCACCGACAGTTTTGTTAGATGACAAAAAAAGGATCTTTCATCCCGGTTGTACCCACCAGCCGGGACTAATGTTTTCGGCGCCACTGCGTTCCCGCCTATTTTTCTTCCCGCGCTTTCCACTGCGTTCCCGCCTATTTTTCTTCCCGCGCTTTCCACTGCTTCCCGCCTCTGTCCTCCCGCCATTTTTTCACTATATATATATATGTAGGCTTGGCCTCCATTTACATATCACATCTAGACTCATATCTGCAAATCTCATCACTCGGTCCCATGGCTTCCATCGTATCTCTAACCCTCCGGGAGGCGGAGGCGCTTTGCGTGTCGAACTACCCCTGCCCGCCGGGCTACCGCGTCCCGACCGGCTGGTTGCTGAGCGTCGGAGGCGTACCGGTCTCTCCTGTCCCTCTAGGTGTGGCGCGCGAGATGGCCATCACGAACCACTACTACTTCGAGCTCACGCCAGAGCAGCGGAGGAATCCCCAATGGCATCCCGACTACTTCCCGACTTGGGAAAGCTTCTTCATCAATCGGCGTGAGAGGGCGCTTGCCAGGCACGAGGAGGGCGGCCAGCCTCCTTCGGACTTCAACGAGGCCGGCCGTCGGCTGTGGTGGCGCGGCCGGACTCTCCAGGGCGTCATGGCCTACCGTGGCCCCCGCCTGCGCTACCCTCAGTCCCAGCCCACGCGTGCTCTCCCGTCGAGGTTTGACTACCGCGACCCCGATGCCAGCGACGATGATGACGGCGACTACGACGACTACAGTGGCGAGTACTATAGGGCTAGGCACGAGTATGACTGAATGACTCGAACAGTCGAATCTGGCGATGTATCTTAATTAATTTTCAGTTGAGCTCTGTACTTTAATTCCATGTATGTGGTGGGAAACTTTTCTCCGAGGAGCTCTGTACTTTAATTTTAGTTCAATCGTAATAAATTTCGTGTCAACCACTTTATTGAACAAAAACAACCGACAACGACTTTATAAACTAAATTTAAACTAATAGAACCGACAACGACTTTATTGAAATTACAATACAATAGATAAATTACTAGTCTAGTCTCTACTCGTCGTCGGAGGTTGTCTCCGTCCAAATGTCCTCCCACCGAGGGTCGTTTTCGGTCCAAGTTGTATTCGGGTTCTCGAGCTCGAAGGCGGCGACGGCCCGACGGTGGCGCATGTTGGACCTGCGTTGTGCTCTAAGGTTAGCAAAGAACGCGTCGGTGTTGTCGACATCGTTGGGGAACTGCGCCCTCCACTGGCGCATCAACTGCTCGTCGCGCTCGGCGATGGCGATCCTGCGCTGCACCTGGCGGTGCCGGCGACGGTCCTCGTCGTCGACGAGGCACGGCGGTGGCGCGAGGAACTCCGCCTCCTCTAGCGATTCAACATCCGGGAAGTTCATGTCTCACCCTGGCCGCCGAAAGCGCCACGCCGCCGCGTCGTAAGCGCGCGCCGCCAGCTCCGGCGTGTTGTACGTGCCGAGGGTGAGGCGGAAGCCACCGGCGCGTATCTCGGCGGTGAACCTACCGCTCGGACGCACTCGAACGCCACGGAAACCGGACGCCCCTCGACGACGTGGAGGCATCCCGGAGATGAATGAGCGGAGGCGGTGGCGACGTGTGGTTGCGCCCGCACTCGTCGCTCTATATAGCGCACGCGGGGCATGGCACGTGTAAGCCACGGCTACACACGTCGCACGCCGGTGTCGGCGGGGCGAGGCACGTGGAAGCGGTGGCTACACGTCGCACGACGGCGTCGACGGGTAAGCGACACGTGTGGCACGGCGGAGGGACACGTGGCACGGGGAAGGGACACGTGTGGCACGGCGGCGGTGGCCAGTACATGGCGGTGACGGTGGTGGCCAGTACACTGCGGTGACGGTGGTGGCGGTGGCCAGTACACGGCGGTGGCGGTGGCGGCGGTGGCCAGTACATGGCGGCGGTGGACACGTGTGGCATGGCGGTGGCCAGTACGTGTTTTTTTTTTATTTGAAATAAGGCGGGAATGAAATTTTTAAAAAAAATTGGCCTTTGGTCCCGGTTTGTAATACAAACCGGGCCTAAAGGCCTATTTTGCGTGCGCAGCGAAAACCGCAGCAAAAATGGCCTTTAGGCCCGGTTTGTATTAAAAACCGGGACCAAAGGGGGGTCTTTGGTCCCGGTTTGTGAAACGAACCGGGACCAAAGGGGGGGGGACTATATAAGAAAACACTTCGTCTCCGCGGGAGATCAATCCCGCGGAGACGAAGCGCTGAGCGCCGCCAGGCTGCCCAACTGCCGCGCCGCCGTACCCGTCGCCGTCCACCGCGCCGCCGCCCGCGTCACCGCCCGCCGCCCGCGCGTCACCGCCTCCACCACCACGCCCGCTGTCGCCGTCCGCGCGCGCGCCGCTGCCCACCGCGCGCCTCCTCCAACACCGGCGCCGCCCGCCGCGCACCTCCAACACCGTCGCGCGCCCGCCGCCGCCCGCCGCCTCCTCCAACACCACCGCCGCGCGCCTCCTCTCCGCCGGCGCCAAGGTGAGCCCCCGGCCACCCTTTTTTTTAATTTTTGTTAATTAGTATTAGAGATTGTTAATTAGTATTAGAATTTTACTATTAGAATTATCAGTATTAGATTGTTAGTATTATAATTTTAGAATTGTTAGTATTAGAATTTTAGTATTAGAATTGTTAGTATTAGACTGTTAGTAATATTAGAATTGTTAGTAATTGTTAGTATCAAATTTGTTAGTATTAGAATTTGAGAAATAGTTAGTAAAAGAGATTGTTAATTAGTATTAGAATTTTAGTATTAGAATTATTAGTATTAGATTGTTAGTATTATAATTTTGGAATTGTTAGTATTAGAGTTACAATAATAATATGTATGTTAGAAATAATGTTAGTTACAACTCTAACATTAATTAATAAAAATAATGTTAGTTAGAACTCTATTATTGTAAACTATTTGTTAGTATAGTTAATCTGGTAGTGCGGGCGCCCCTGCCGGTGCCGAGTCCGTGGCGGTGCCCCTACCGGCGCCCGTGGCTGTGCCGCTGCGACATAGTGCCGACACCCCTGCCGGGTTAAAAGTAGTGAAGTTATTTTTTAATTTATGTTAACATTGGTACATATATATATGATTTGTTTTTGTAGCTACGATGCCGCGACAGCCGCCGCGCCGTGGTCTGACTATTCTGGAGGAGATGCAGCAGATGGGGGAGGTCCGGGACTGGGCTCCGCCGGGGTGGCACTGGGAGGTCTTAGCTTCCGGGTCGCGCACCTTGGTGCGGAATCCGGGTCCCGTCGTCGACCCGGATATTCTTTGGTGGAGGTCTTATGGGCCACGGTCTTTTCAGAGGGAGCCGGCCCCGCCGGAGGAGGTAGCTCAGCGCATTGCGGCGGAGGACGAGCACGTTCGGCGTTACATGTATGCGTTAGACAACATGTATAGGACCGGATGGAGCGTTATGCAGGGATCTCATGTTAGCTATGCTCCCGTGACTGTTCCTTTTCTTTGGGGGTTCACCCGGCGCGGCTCAGGTCCCGGTCGGCGCGTTATAGGACCCGGTCGGCGCGGTTGAGAGGTTGTAGTATTGATTGATGTATTAGGGTTAAATAAACATGAACCCGATCTATGTATGCATGTAACTGCACTATCTTCTTTCAGCACTATATATATTATCGATCCTTAGTTAAGAACTACATATGTAACTCCATTTTTAGTTTTCTGCATTATCCTTAATTTGATCATATGATGGTTCCTATATATAGCTTGCAGGTCGTTGTAGAAAGCATGGAGAGAGATGAAACAACAGAAAATTTCATGGCTGACCTCATAGCCAACGGTACTCTGGATGATCGCGACGACGACGTCATTCCAGATGATGGCGGTGACGATGTCATCGCAACTTTTTTGAATGACTCCGGTGAGGGAGCGGAGAATATTGAGGAAGAAGATCCTAATGGCGCCGGTGAGGAAGAAGATCATCATAATGCCTCTGGAACCGTAGTTATCACCCAGGTATATAAATTAATTAAGCCGCTGTTGATCGACTAGATGCATTAACTAATTAAATTGTACTGACTATGAATTATTTCTTTTTTAGCCCTCCGGATCGAGCACTTCTTCTGTAAAGTCGAGGAAGCGAGGCCCGGCCAAAAAGTTGGACGACGGTGTTAGGCACGACATCACCCACATCGCTAAGGATGGTAAACCGATTGCTCCAGAGAAAGGTGCAAAGGCATTTATAGCTCAATGCGGAGTGCTTGTTAGGGACTGTGAATGCCCCGGAACCGGTACCATGAGGATTCCAGCGATCCCGCCGAAATCCGCACGATATCGATTCAGAGACGCCCTCCGCGACGTGCGCGAAGAATCACACACGTGATGCCAGAGGAATTAACACGAGCGGTAACATTACAACAGGATTACAATAGAGCCCACAAGATACATATATTACAACAACGACTCCAACGAGTCAAGATACAAATATACAATTCAAAATCCGAATCATACAGAAGATCAAATACGTCCGAGTACGGACAAGATACAAATTAGACTAAGAGTCCTGAAGATAACCAGCGGCGTCCATAACCCTGCCCAGGCCAAGCCGGAAGGGTAACCTTGCTAACGTCGTCTTCATCGAACATATCTTCATACCTGCCCGGTTATATCCCGTAGAAGCAGCAATAAGTACGGGTTCGTACTTAACAAGACTTCAAGACGTATAAGCATTCGTCAACCAGTCGTCCTTTGTACTTGAGGCACGCAGGGGACTTAGAGGACGCAAGAGGAACGTCATAGGCAATATGGTGGGGTTAAGCGGCAGCGCGAAAGCACTAAAAACCTATAGAGATACTCTACAACATTCGTCTAATCAGAGAAGATGAGGGAGCGCATAATCTAACAGTTCTATACTCTGCAAACATAACCCAACCGATGTGTTCCCCCCTCGCCAAGAGGTACTGGCAAAGGCACTCACACTGTTGATAAGTTTTAACCATTTATTAGTGAAGTTGTGCTAACTTACTATGCAAGTTATTATTAATAAACAACAGGTGTAAGTTGTCTATGGTCGAGTCATACAGCTCCAAGTTGTCCATAACCGCGGACGCGGCTTATCGATAAGATTGTAACCCTGCAGGGGTGCCCAAATGTGCCCACACGCACGATCAACCCACTTACGACAGGTGGATATCACGACACGCACTCTCCTTCACTACAACAATGTCCAGGAAGCCACCTAACCAAGTTAACCCGTATCGAAGTCCGGCCGTGCTCCGAAGCGGACTTAGCTGTTTGTGTCTACGGCTAAGAGGATCAGAGCCCACTAGAGGATGACCTCTTAACAATACGTACCGCATCCTACGAGCGTGCAAGAGACAACGGGGTTACAAGGCAACATGGCTTCCCCAAGAGTAACATCATATCATCCGACCACAAAGAAACAAGCTTGCACGCTCGGGAGAAACAAAACAAACATCCAAACTAGTTGTGGCCACTGGACAAAGCTGTAGATTCCGGTAGTGGTCGAGGGGAGACCCGGTAAGCATACCCACGTGTGGTTAGAGCGCTCAGTCTCGGAACGGATAACAAGAACTCGGGGTCCTAAGATATTTAGGAAACACAAGTGAGCCGTCACAAAACAAGCAGCTGACCCACCGATGCCTCCGACTAACAAATGTCAACAACTAAAGTAACCATGATTCTTCCCAACATATAACCCGATAAGATAACAATAACGGTAACAAGATAAAACAGCACTAGCATGCACTACGACTCGCAAGGCAGACCCGATAACCAAACAATAGCTGTAGGAGGTGATGGTGGCAATATGGGCTGCTTGAGGTAACAAGTGGAAAGGACACGTGACAAGAATGCAACTTAAGGATAGCATGAGGGAGAAGGCAAAATAAAATAGGTGAGTGACTCCTGCAGGGGCAGGAGTATAGGGGAAATGCTTGCCTGTTAAAGCTTGCCGAGGAACATCCGAAGAACTCGTCGTATCTCACCGCACCACTTCGTGATCCGATCCAGGAAGAAGCAAATGCTGGACAAACAACGTATGCAAGCTTACAACTACGGAAGAAGAACCGGCATGATCAAGATGATATGCATGACATGGCAAGGATGATGCAATGCAACTTATCCAATTAAGCGGAGTCGGAACCCCGGACAATTAATTAGTGTTGGAGTTGCATTTCTACCGACAAGGTTAAGGGTTGATTAGCATGGCACAACATGGCAGGGGTTCGCTACTTCAATATTAAGTGGAGCGGGGACAACCTAATTGGAATTCCGAAATACTCTGCATGTTATGTGAGGTGAAATGCACAAACTATCAACGCGCGACATGATGCAAGATGCAAACAGATGAATGGATGGCATATTCATGTTCCTCATGTCTTTCTGATCAATTTTCATATATAACACTTTGCATTTGGAAATAGGATTCAAAAGATATGGATTTAACCATTACATGCAAACAGATAAAAGAAAAAGGCTCCACATAGACAACTGGGCCGAACCTGGCCTGCGTGCTGGGCAGGCGGTGGACAGATGCTGGGCGTGCATCAGCGTTGGGCTGCGCCGGAGAGGAACGGGCTGAGGCCCAACGGCGGATCTGAAGAAAAAAGACAAAAAGGTTGCCCGTTTGATCAAGATGTGGGAAACGAACTTGGGTCTCACAGGCAAAGGGTCAAGGGACAAACCACTGCGCTGATGCTGACTTGTTGTACGGAACGGGGAGCGTCTCCCTTTGAAGCAGTTGAAGCGGAGTTTGACCAGGACGGCCATGGCGGGAGATCAAGTCGACCGCCGATCTGCCGCTTGGGAGAGAGCTGGGTCGCGGGAGGGGTCGCGTTCAACGCGGACGAGCACGGGGAGTACATCCATGGAGGAAATGGAGCCGGGGATGCACCGAAGCGGCGCCGACGTCGGGTACCTACGGCGACGGGAGGCGGTCAATGACGGGAGGATGGAGTAGAGGAAGAACTAGAGGGCGAAGGGGCTCCCGAGATGCGGAAACTCATCGGGATTGTGATGTAAGGATCGGACTAGACGGGGGACGGCGGAGGTGGCCGCAATCGATGGTTTTGTCGCCGGACACGGGGAAGGAAACGGCGAATTTGTCCGCGATTTAGAGAGTCCCGGGTCGATTCCTTCGGGGAGGATGGAGAGGACGACGAGGCGCATCCGCCGGTGCCCTCGGAACAGCGGGGGATGGTCTGCAGCGGCGGCGCCATGGCGAGGTGGAGGAGGTGTTGTGGGGGTAGTTTCTATCCTTTGTTTGCTTACACAGAAGAAGATAAAAACGTGGGGGAAAACGGAGGGAGTGGCGGCGCGTGGGGAGGAAGAGGAGGGGCGAGCTAGGGTTTCCAGGAGGCACTTAAAAGGGAGAGGGGAGGGAGCAGGTGGAGAGCGAGGTGGGGGCAGGACAGCGACGGGAGGACCACGGCATCACGCCTCTCTCGTGTGAAGAAGACGATAGAAGGGAAAGGAAAAGATCGAAGGGGTACGGGCCTGAAGTGGAGAAGGAAGTGGCCTCCGGGATGGGCTAGGCTGAACTGGGCTGGATGGGCTGCGGGAGAGATGCCAGATAAAAAGAGTGGCCCAGGGAGGTAGCAGATAGGGTTTTCTAGGTTTTGTTAGAAGAAAAGAAGAGGAGGTTTAATTATAAAAACTTTATGGGATGGTAAAATAAAATAAGAAGGGTTTATAAAATAATTTTATTTTGACAAAACATGGATGATATGATGCATGATGCCATGATGATGCATGAAAGAAAAAGAACAGACAAAATCTATAGGGGGTCCTACCCGGGCCGTTACAATCGACACCACTAACAAGGAACCTCGCCCCGAGGTTCCACGTCAAGCCAAGGGGGAGTTGGTTAAACTATCGAGTCTTCTTGTACCATGTTGACAAACACCCGACCTCGAGGTGGAACCTTCTACTGGCGAAGTGTTGATCTTCTCGACACCACTAACAAGAATTGTTACTCCATGTAGAACGGTCGACACCACAAACAAGGAGTCGTTGTTCCGCTTTTGATGATGCGCTTCTGTCAGGATCCTTCGAAGATCGAACCTAGTAGGTGAGGGGCGAAGATCGTCCATCCCACGTCGGAACCTAAGACTCGTAGAAATAGATAAGAGAAGATTCAAAACTCGCATAGGTAAGATGAGAAAGAATAGAGGTAAGGAGAAAAGTCAGAGCTAATCAGATCTATCCAACGAATTTTAAGAAAATAGTTTTGACACTCTACACAAGAACGTCCATTGGCAAGGTTATCCTACGGGCTGGACTAGTGGGGTACCGTCAAACCTGAGGCTCTGATACCAACTTGTGAACGCCCCGGAACCGGTACCATGAGGATTCCAGCGATCCCGCCGAAATCCGCACGATATCGATTCAGAGACGCCCTCCGACACGACGTGCGCGAAGAATCACACACGTGATGCCAGAGGAATTAACACGAGCGGTAACATTACAACAGGATTACAATAGAGCCCACAAGATACATATATTACAACAACGACTCCAACGAGTCAAGATACAAATATACAATTCAAAATCCGAATCATACAGAAGATCAAATACGTCCGAGTACGGACAAGATACAAATTAGACTAAGAGTCCTGAAGATAACCAGCGGCGTCCATAACCCTGCCCAGGCCAAGCCGGAAGGGTAACCTTGCTAACGTCGTCTTCATTGAACATATCTTCATACCTGCCCGGTTATATCCCGTAGAAGCAGCAATAAGTACGGGTTCGTACTTAACAAGACTTCAAGACGTATAAGCATTCGTCAACCAGTCGTCCTTTGTACTTGAGGCACGCAGGGGACTTAGAGGACGCAAGAGGAACGTCATAGGCAATATGGTGGGGTTAAGCGGCAGCGCGAAAGCACTAAAAACCTATAGAGACACTCTACAACATTCGTCTAATCAGAGAAGATGAGGGAGCGCATAATCTAACAGTTCTATACTCTGCAAACATAACCCAACCGATGTGTTCCTCCCTCGCCAAGAGGTACTGGCAAAGGCACTCACACTGTTGATAAGTTTTAACCATTTATTAGTGAAGTTGTGCTAACTTACTATGCAAGTTATTATTAATAAACAACAGGTGTAAGTTGTCTATGGTCGAGTCATACAGCTTCAAGTTGTCCATAACCGCGGACGTGGCTTATCGATAAGATTGTAACCCTGCAGGGGTGCCCAAATGTGCCCACACGCACGATCAACCCACTTACGACAGGTGGATATCACGACACGCACTCTCCTTCACTACAACAATGTCCAGGAAGCCACCTAACCAAGTTAACCCGTATCGAAGTCCGGCCGTGCTCCGAAGCGGACTTAGCTGTTTGCGTCTACGGCTAAGAGGATCAGAGCCCACTAGAGGATGACCTCTTAATAATACGTACCGCATCCTACGAGCGTGCAAGAGACAACGGGGTTACAAGGCAACATGGCTTCCCCAAGAGTAACATCATATCATCCGACCACAAAGAAACAAGCTTGCACGCTCGGGAGAAACAAAACAAACATCCAAACTAGTTGTGGCCACTGGACAAAGCTGTAGATTCCGGCAGTGGTCGAGGGGAGACCCGGTAAGCATACCCACGTGTGGTTAGAGCGCTCAGTCTCGGAACGGATAACAAGAACTCGGGGTCCTAAGATATTTAGGAAACACAAGTGAGCCATCTCAAAACAAGCAGCTGACCCACCGATGCCTCCGACTAACAAATGTCAACAACTAAAGTAACCATGATTCTTCCCAACATATAACCCGATAAGATAACAATAACGGTAACAAGATAAAATAGCACTAGCATGCACTACGACTCGCAAGGCAGACCCGATAACCAAACAATAGCTGTAGGAGGTGATGGTGGCAATATGGGCTGCTTGAGGTAACAAGTGGAAAGGACACGTGACAAGAATGCAACTTAAGGATAGCATGAGGGAGAAGGCAAAATAAAATAGGTGAGCGACTCCTGCAGGGGCAGGAGTATAGGGGAAATGCTTGCCTGTTAAAGCTTGCCGAGGAACATCCGGAGAACTCGTCGTATCTCACCGCACCACTTCGTGATCCTATCCAGGAAGAAGCAAATGCTGGACAAACAACGTATGCAAGCTTACAACTACGGAAGAAGAACCGGCATGATCAAGATGATATGCATGACATGGCAAGGATGATGCAATGCAACTTATCCAATTAAGCGGAGTCGAAACCCCGGACAATTAATTAGTGTTGGAGTTGCATTTCTACCGACAAGGTTAAGGGTTGATTAGCATGGCACAACATGGCAGGGGTTTGCTACTTCAATATTAAGCGGAGCGGGGACAACCTAATTGGAATTCCGAAATACTCCGCATGTTATGTGAGGTGAAATGCACAAACTATCAACGCGCGACATGATGCAAGATGCAAACAGATGAATGGATGGCATATTCATGTTCCTCATGTCTTTCTGATCAATTTTCATATATAACACTTTGCATTTGGAAATAGGATTCAAAAGATATGGATTTAACCATTACATGCAAACAGATAAAAGAAAAAGTCTCCACATAGACAACTGGGCCGAACCTAGCCTGCGTGCTGGGCCGGCGGTGGACAGATGCTGGGCGTGCATCAGCGTTGGGCTGCGCCGGAGAGGAACGGGCTGAGGCCCAACGGCGGATCTGAAGAAAAAAGACAAAAAGGTTGCCCGTTTGATCAAGATGTGGGAAACGAACTTGGGTCTCACAGGCAAAGGGTCAAGGGACAAACCACTGCGCTGATGCCGACTCGTTGTACGAAACGGGGAGCGTCTCCCTTTGAAGCAGTTGAAGCGGAGTTTGACCAGGACGGCCATGGCGGGAGATCAAGTCGACCGCCGATCTGCCGCTTGGGAGAGAGCTGGGTCGCGGGAGGGGTCGCGTTCGACGCGGACGAGCACGGGGAGTACATCCATGGAGGAAATGGAGCCGGGGATGCACCGAAGCGGCGCCGACGTCGGGTACCTACGGCGACGGGAGGCGGTCAACGACGGGAGGATGGAGTAGAGGAAGAACTAGAGGGCGAAGGGGCTCCCGAGATGCGGAAACTCATCGGGATTGTGATGTAAGGCTCGGACTAGACGGGGGACGGCGGAGGTGGCCGCAATCGATGGTTTTGTCGCCGGACACGGGGAAGGAAACGGCGAATTTGTCCGCGATTTAGAGAGTCCCGGGTCGATTCCTTCGGGGAGGATGGAGAGGACGACGAGGCGCATCCGCTGGTGCCCTCGGAACAGCGGGGGATGGTCTGCAGCGGCGGCACCATGGCGAGGTGGAGGAGGTGTTGTGGGGGTAGTTTCTATCCTTTGTTTGCTTACACAGAAGAAGATAAAAACGTGGGGGGAAACGGAGGGAGTGGCGGCGCGTGGGGAGGAAGAGGAGGGGCGAGCTAGGGTTTCCAGGAGGCACTTAAAAGGGAGAGGGGAGGGAGCAGGTGGAGAGCGAGGTGGGGGCAGGACAGCGACGGGAGGACCACGGCATCACGCCTCTCTCGTGTGAAGAAGACGATAGAAGGGAAAGGAAAAGATCGAAGGGGTACGGGCCTGAAGTGGAGAAGGAAGTGGCCTCCGGGATGGGCTAGGCTGAACTGGGCTGGATGGGCTGCGGGAGAGATGCCAGATAAAAAGAGTGGCCCAGGGAGGTAGCAGATAGGGTTTTCTAGGTTTTGTTAGAAGAAAAGAAGAGGAGGTTTAATTATAAAAACTTTATGGGAGGGTAAAATAAAATAAGAAGGGTTTATAAAATAATTTTATTTTGACAAAACATGGATGATATGATGCATGATGCCATGATGATGCATGAAAGAAAAAAAGAACAGACAAAATCTATAGGGGGTCCTACCCGGGCCGTTACAGGGACCACGTCCCGATCACCGTTCGAGAATGGAACAAGCCGAAGGGACTAGTGCTGTCTGCAGAGGAAGAAGCTCAAGATCTTTATATCAATGATGTAGCCAAAAACAGCATTCTGAACAAGCTCATGTCACATTTCAACATAGTACCCGAAGAGGGGGATGACGCTGAAAAGGCCAAGATGGAGCAGGCCCTCCGCGACTTTGCCAAGAAGAAGATGGCCGAACTATTCAAGAACCACAAGAAAAGATTGCGTGGCCTTATCAAGAAAAAGAAGACTCCGGACAGTGAGAAGGTAAAAAATCACTGGGACGAATTCGTGAAGTACAGCACGGAGTCAGAAGAATTTAAGAAAAGGTCGGCAACAAATAAGGCAAATGCTGCGTTGAAGCTATATCACCAAATTCTGGGTCCAGGTGGATACAGGGCTAACCGTCCTAAGTGGCAGGCAGCTGAGGCGGAACTGACCAGTAAAGGGATCAGATTAGGGACACACGGTTGGATCGACCGGTGTAAGGAGTGGTTCTACGGGATTGGGGGAACGTTGCATCCAGAAACAGGGAAGTGCATCTATAAGAAAGCTCATCTGAAGTTTCCCATCGAAGCCCTGGAAAAAGCACATAAGGACGTGGAGGAGGGGAGGTTCCAGCCCGAAAGAGAGAACGATGAGCTGACACGCGCCCTTGGGAACAAAGAACACGGCGGACGAACACGAGGCACAGAAGGCTCCGTTCCGTGGAAGATTGGCTTTCCTGCGGAAAGGAAGAGATTTCCTGATAAAAGCCATGAGAGGAGAAAGGCAAGGGAAACAGACCGCATAGCGTCCTTAGAGGAGGGTTTTAACACCATGCAAGCCCAATTAACCATGGTAACCCAAGTACTTACATCTCAGATAGCTCAGGGGCAGGCTGTAGATCCTGCATTGCTAAATGCCCTCGTCCCGCTGCAATCTCAACAACACCGGAAAAGCAGCGTGGCTTCCACTCAGCAGGAGGATAATGATGATAATGACCAGGTGGTCGAGCCTCCTCGCTACCCCCCCCCCGTGGATGATCTCACTGAGAGCCGTCCTTGTGAGCTGCATGTTAAAGTTTTCAACCTATCCTTCAAGGCGGCGGTCGGCATCCTCTTACCTACAAGGTCTTACCATTGCCGTCCGGTCCAAGACGACCTTGCTGTTGTGATGGTGGATGAAGTGTTGAGAGATTATGAGGGGTTGGTGCTTGAGCACCCTGCAGGTGAAGATGGGGAAATCAAAGAACTGGGAGAAGCCCGTAGAACCACCGTGCAATGGCCGAAGGAGAACATTGTGTTTCCAGGTGAGAAGCCACCAAGCAGTCCACCTCCTCCGCCTCCTCCGCCACCTGCGCAGTCTCCTCCGCGTGATGATTCTCCTCTGCGCGATGATGATTCCCCTGTGCATGAGCAGTCTCCTCCGCGTGAAAATACTCCGCCGCCTCCTCCTCCTCGTCAGGAGACTCCGCAGCCTCCACCTAAGCAAAAGAGGAAGCTAACCGCGGCACCTCCTACAGCTCCGAAGAGATCATCAACTCCGATGAGGGCACAGACTCCAGAGTTGTTACCACATGAGCAGACTGAAGAGCAAAAGGCGTTTCTTGCGCCGAAGAAGATGTTTATTCCACCGCATACAGTGAAGCACTTTGCCGAGACGAGAATGAAGAGACCTGAGCTGAGAGCTGATTATGACCGCTCTCTTGGACAGTCCTCTAGAGCGAGCAAAGAAGCAAAAAAAGTCGCCCAGCTTGGACAGCAGGACATTCAGGCCATACCCCACTTCGTCGTGCAGCCCTATGATGATCCAGAGACGGCATCGATGATCGAACGGGAGGCTAGAGCTCAGGGAGCATCGGTTGAGTACGAAGATTACTATCCAACGGCTCAAGTGGTAAACAAGTATAGATACGAAAAAGATCTCGTCAAACCTGGCGAGCTCGCGCGTCTAGGGACTCAGATGCGAAGGTTGCATGACTGGTACCTGAAAGCCTGTCGAAGAGGTGATCGCTACATCACGGTGTATCTTAGAGATGAGCATTACTTCCGGGGGGTCGAGGAGATAAACCTTGAGTTAGAAGAACTGTTTCAGTTATTCAATCAAGACGCCCTCGACAAAGCTGTCATCAGTTGCTACTGCCTGTAAGTGATTTATTTATGTAATTAAGTCTGTAGCTCAGCGCTCATTCATATTTGCACTAACAATTATCCTCACTATATTCTTTGTGTACGCTATACATTTAATTATGTGGAATGAAGAAGCTCGAATGCAAAAGAGGCAAGCTCCTACCGCTGGGGTTCATAGACCCAGACACAGTTCATGAAGTTACGGTTCGAGACTACGCCCAGGACACAGAGGACAACATGGTAATGTTTTTAGTGAAGCAAGCAAACAAAGAGGATATATTCTTTCTCTACAACTTCAAGTGAGTGTTATATATAACATACATTATGCTTGTGCACCTTCCACTTTATTCTCGTAATCATTGAGCTATGCTTGTGCAGATTCCACTTTATTCTCCTAATCATTGATCTTCACAAAGGAGTCGTAAATGTCATGGACTCGAAACGTAACGAATATGCGGAATGGGCGGACATGGCTGCCATCCTCCAGAGGTAATTTCAATCAATTTCGTATTGGCATCTTCATTTGTTCTAATTCGACGATATCATCAACTAATCAATAACTCATTTACTCATTATTTTTTGCCGGGCAGGGCCTGAAAACGGTTCATCACTACTGTTCCGGGTACATGGAAACCGGAGCTTACATTTCAAGATTACCCTGTAAGTAGTACTATATATCTATGTCCGTGAAACTCTATATATGATATTTACTTTCAATACGATGCTTGATTATTAGTTTGATCGAACTATTTTTTCGTAAAGTGTATGAGGCAGGAACCCGGGAATAACTTATGTGGATACTACGTCTGCACCTTCATTCGTGACATGGCCTGTCCCAAGGGTGGGGATGCCCGTATACACCACACTCGTGTACGATAACAAATTCTCACAATTATCTTAATTAGTACCATCTATTGTATTGAGTTCCATTCATATATTGATGATCTCCTTTTTTAAATATAGATGAAACGCCTGCGGGACACTCTCATAACGGAGGATCAAATACGAGCAATTCAAGAGGAAATCGCGGGATTCTTTCTTACCGAGGTCCTTACCCCGGGTGGAGAGCACTATAGGAAAGTCATAGCTATTTGTTGAGCAACTTCGTAGAAGCTAATAGATTTAGTAAAGAGATCCGACTTTATGTTGTAAATATGCATGCATTACGTGTACTGTTGACGATGTCTATATATATTCACGACGATTTTTTGTGCTTTGTTGAATGATATATATGCATTGCTGAAACTCTGCCGCGGCAGAGAAACGCCCTCTTTCTCTGCCGCGGCAGAGAAACGCTGCTCCACCCTAAACCTGTGCCGCGGCAGAGAAACCGGGACCAAAGGCCATCCACCGCGAGCTCCCTGGCCACACCACGTGGCGCAGCCTTTAGGCCCGGTGCAACTTTGAACCGGGACTAAAGGGGGGACCCTTTAGTCCCGCCTAATTGGTCCCGGTTTGGAAACCGGGACTGAAGGCCCAAATGGACCGGGCCTATAGCCCCGTTTTCCACTAGTACGAAAGAGCATTAGTTCGCCCATAGATAAATATCATCTCCATGCCGTATATATGCATGCATGCCGTCATGCACTCATTATTCCTAGCTCGAGGAATCCAGAAATGTGATGGCTCGATCTGGGAATAATAAAAACATGATTGTGTGTGTTTTGCTAGGTCAGAACACACATTGCTGTTTTTGGTGGAACTTTTTGCATCAAGAACCTGGCAAATTGCTGGGTGAATCGTCCAGCGAGCTTTATCCGTTACGGCCGATATGTGTTGTTAAATAGCAATGGTCGTGGCTGTTCATCAGCCACGCATATAGCTTCCACGTACGCCAGCCTAAAGCCCGGAACATCGGAGCAAAGCATCATGCATGGTACACCCACTTGTATTGTGTTCCCAAGTTGAATGCTGAGTCTCGAGTCTCGACTAGCTGCGATGAGCTCGATCGAGCACCTTCTTGTATGCGTCCTTGTAATTCTGAGGGTGGTGGTTGCTGCCATTTTTTTTTTCTGCTTGTCCAAGCTTCTGTCCTTGTCTTCCTCGTCCGCAACTCGCAAGACAGGCGCTGAGTAACCAAAGGCATGGGAGAGTCGCTTTGTCACCTCCTCATGCGGCCAGTGGCGCGCTGACACGGCAGCATACTGCAAGGCCGAACGGTGGCTCGCGAGCGGTGGCGTCACCGCGCACCTGAGTCCACAACGGCCACCACTCTCTTGGACTCGACTCCGCCTCATCAACTACCTAACTATTCGTCACCAGGTGGCTGTCAGGACACGACAGCTATTTTGTAGGAGAAGGGTGTGTATATATGGACTAATTTTAAGTTGACTAAAAATTAAGTTAATTTTCAGTCAGGTGATCGGTGATCATTCATCATGTGCAAGTAATCAAATGTAGGTGCAACTTCATGACTTAAAAATTTAGTACCTCCATTTTAAAATAAGTGACTAAACTTTACTTAGAATGTATCTAGACTAAAATGCGTCAAGATATGTTTGCTTATTTTGAAACCTAAAAGGTTTGTTGCAACTCATAACCAGCACAAATCACGACAGAGTCCTATGATTTAGTAGTCCACAGAGAACCAAGCTAATTCTCAATCGGTGGACTAAGAATTAGCAAAACCGATATTTCATATGCATATTTCTCGTTGCAAGTTGGTCGTTTTATTTTCTAACTGTGTGGCTGGTGCAGCCAATAATAGATGGGGTCGTGATGTAGGACCGAAGCAGCTACTCCCCCAACATTGACAAGTGGGGTTGTGTATGACACGTGCGGTCGGCTCTCTCTAGGCTTTATTTGGCACCAGAGTTTTGCAGGAATTAGTAGGAATATTCCCATAGAGTATTTGGTATCCCCACTAATCCCCGTAAATAAATACTCTAATGCCAAACAAGGCCTAATTAGGTATCGGATGACCGCTCCCAACCCCGAGCGGCTCCTATCCCACCTGCAGACAGAGCAACCACCGCCTCCTCGTATTGCCGGCTCTGTCCTCCGGAAACGACCGACAGACGGCAGTACTGCACCTCAAACCACGGCTCCAGCATAGTGTTTCCTCTGCACACATTGTACATCGAGGCACAACCCATCTCAGGCAGGTCCGCCGCACGTAGATCAGCGCTGCCCACGACGATCGGGATTTGTCCCGCTTTCGCAGACCGACGAACGCCAATTGCTAGCATTACTTGGTAAGCTCTTCGCTCCTGCCTAATCCACACTAATCGATGCGGTTCCCGTAATTTCCTTGAAATTACAGGTGCGGATTCTCCTCAATGTCTGGTCGTAGCGGGTACACCAGCGAGGGAGGGGAATCGGTCATGTCGTGGCCATGTTCAACTTCTCGTACCTCAGAGGAAGTGAAGGTAGTTCCTTCTCCCGCCTTCTCCTACCATTGAATTTGGAGTGCCACCATGCACGGGCGCACACCATGCTCTAGCTGAGGTGCTATTTACTTTTTCGATCCCGCGTTCTTTGTGTAGCGCTCACAGCCCATTGTCCGTTGTAATTGCTTTGAGGTACCTCAACTACGGAAGGGCAATTGCGCGGAGTGTCTTTTTTTGGGTCAAAAATCAATTGGTTTTTTTTGGATTGTTACAACTTTGGCAAGCAAGCCGATGGTCCATGTTATATTGCATACCAAGATGAATCAAGCCGGTGGATTTGGATGAGATGGTGGCTAATTTAGGTGTTGAATTAGCCCATAAGAGCATGTTCATCTGCGAGCTGAAGCGTACTACTGAGAAAGAAAAGAAGAATTCAAATCTTATTCGCAAGGAGAAGTTGACTTTGAAACTAATATTTCCGTATGTGCTCAAATTATACAGGAACTTTAAGCGAAGGAATGGGAAAAAAGTAGAGTCATGTTGGCAGTTTTCATAGCTTGTGCTAGCAGTTATGTGGTTGTGGTAAAGTTTAATATATGTACTGATTTGTAGAATAAGTAACTACTTAAGTAAGTTTAATTGTTATTCAAGTTAATCGTCAAATATTGATGGAAATGTTGATTGTACCAAACAGGCATTAAAACAAAGCTCTATTTACTTGGTACAAGTACTTGCATCAACATATTAAGTGCAGAACAAGCACTAGACACAAAGTTAATAGAGCGACTAGTAGAAGGAATTTAAGTACAAATGCTTCTTTGTCCAATTTCCTCTGCTGAATTGTAAACTAAGTAATGATATTACAACTATAAACATATAGTAGTTGAATATGCTCAGTAAATAATCATTCAACCCATTCTTCTGTTGCAACAAGTGCAACCTTTTCTCTCTTCAGCCAATGGTTCGAAATTTTTTAGAACTTTTGGGTCAAACTATTTGAACAATTTGCATCCACCAATCTACAAAATTAGACCCAAATCAATGTACAAATTAACAACTTTGGCATTTCTGTGTTCACAAACACGTTTATAAATTGTAAAAAAGATCACCGCTCGTCCAACTAGCCATGCCCTATCTCAACAAAGCAGGAAGCAATTAGATCAGGAGAGGGGAATCTTGCGAGCTGCTGCTAGAGCATTTGGGGATTTGACGAATGAACGGATTACCTGCTGGCAATTGAGCCGTAGGCCTTGAGAGAGTAAGATGCACCGCTGCACGTCGTTTGCACCTCCCCGCGTAGATCCTCAGCACCGCACGCCGTTCGGACAGCCATGCGCATATCCAACCCGTCGCACGCCGTTCAGCCGACACTCGCAAATCTGCACCACTGCACACTGTTCGGGCCACCACTCTCAGATCTACACCGCCACACGTAGATCCGCATCGTTGCACGCCGCTCGGACCGCCACACGCAGACCCGTCGAAGCCGATCCACCACGGCTAGAGGAGGGGAGGAACTCGAGGGAGGACGCATGGGCAGGGTTGGTGGTTGCGGGCTGGCAGGGATGGTGACATACATCTCGACCAACAAGGTAGGTGCGAGAGAGACAAATATCCCAGTCTCTCCTCTCCGTACAGGCATGCGACCGGAAGGGTTGGGTAGCGAGAGATCTAGCACATCTGATCGTATGGATCCAATGGTGGGTACCACGATCCATGTGACATATTTCTCGACCAATCAGTGCGCATCAGTGAAAGCGAGCGCAACTAAGGAGAGATCTCAACTGGGGAGGAAAGGTCAGGGTTTGAGACAAGAGAGAGAGGAAAAGTGAGGAAAAGTTAAAAGTATATAGGGGGAAACTAAGTGCAGCTAAGGAAAAAAGGGCACTAAAATAGAAAATTGACTAATAAAATTCAGATGGTTGTCACTTAAAAATGGGAAATGTGTTATTTGTACAAACAATCCATCTTGGCTGACGTGACATTGTTTACAATTCAAAAATACACAAGTGTGCCAAATTTGGCCTCATTTGGACAAAGTATGTATTGTGAAGGGTTGCTCGGTTGAAAGGGGTTGAGTCGAAAGCCATGCATCTTCATAGGTAATAGATCATTTTTAAGACAATGGTTTTGGGGGAAAACTTGACTATCCTATGTTTCTATTTTTTTTTCTAGGTTGTAGGTAACACAAAAAGACACCATGCGATGGTCGCACTATTTTTTGATTTTTTATTAGTTGTGCCTAAAACTAACCCTAACCCTAGCTAAAACTATGATTAGGCGCTTATAAAATTAAAAATGTTTTCCCTTGGGACCAAATCCATCTTGGAATACATCATATTTTGGCTCATTCCAAGATACACATGTGTCGCATTTTTACCTCATTTCAACAATGTTTTCTATGGTTTAAGCCATGACCTTGGTAAGTCCCCGTCCGTTAATCCCATGGATAACCCTGTTGCCCAACCCCATCAAGAACAAAAATGAGTAGTGCTAAGCAACATGGGCATGAACACAGAAAACTTGCAACAAAACACATTGACAATGACAACAAATTTGGGATAACATACAAACTTCTCAAAATAATTAAAATTCAATACACAGATTGCAAAGTTAAAATTAACATCATTAAAAGTTCACATTCAAATCTTTTTCTTTCTCCTGGTGTTTTTCGTTGGGTTCACCATCTTGCTGCGGGTGATCCTAGTTGGCATATTCTTTGAGTCCACCATCAGCTTCTTCCATTTTTGTCCTTCTTCACTTTGGGTTGTGGCTATGGAGGTGCCTACGTGGTGAACAACTGTCTCTTTGATGTATGTTGAATAGCACAAACTTCCGCTCCTAGGGACAATGCCAAATTCTTGGCCAAAGACAAACATCTCTCGAAATAGCCTCTTCTTTTGCTTCAATCGGATCATCCATTGCTTCACCATCTGCCTTTGCTTGAATCTGATCATCCCTTGCTTCAATTTCTACATTATGGTCATTTGCATTTTCTTCAATCCAATATCCATTGCATCAATCTCCAATTCATTTGGTTCAATCTCTTCATTTACTTCACCATCCGAACTTGCTTGAATCTGACCATCCATTGGTCCAATCTCTTCATTTTCTTCACCATCCGGATTTGTTTGAATCTGATCATCCATTGGTTTAATCTATTCATTTTCTTCAACATCTGAATGTGCTTCATTCTCCTCTGCATTTTCTGCCCTTGCCTGATCATCTTATCCAAATTCCGGTGGCACTGTATTCTTTACAAAGCCTAGCAATGTGTTATGGGATCCCATAACATCTGCACTTACGTTATCAACATGGTGCACCACTCTCTGCACTAGTTCTGATCCTATTTTTTCTTAGCCTACCTGGTGGTCTAGTCAAAACTGGAGTGTGTATCTTGAAACCTGGATCGACTATGGTTCATTGGTCTCTTCCAAACAAGGCAGGAATATTATGAGTATATGCTTCCCTAAACTTGTCAACAGAGAAATACTCTAGCACATACTGATCAACTTCACCTTCTTCACCCCCTAGAGTTGCCATGAAAAAAATTCATGTATGTAGGGCTTCCCACGGAGCTTCCATTGCCTACAATTGCATGTTCTCTCAACCAAACTTAGTGAATACATCCATTCCCTATGTTTACAGTCATTGTATGTCACCTCAGCATACATTCTGCTTGTAATGCATTTCATCATCAATTCTCTTGCCTTGTCATGCAATGCCTTAATCAAAGATGGGAGGATGAGATGGCTAACATATTGCATTGCTACAATTATTTGATGTAAATAGATCTTTATCATAATCATCTGCCTAATCTTATCAAATATTTGCCAACACATAAGCGCTTTTAATGACTTGACCTTTGCACTGAAACTCTCTGCAAGGTTACCGGTTACATAGTGTACCTTGAAAATTTATTGAATTTGCTTCTTGGCCACACCTTTCCATGATGTGCATCTGTGTGCTCCTTCACTACGGGATTTGCGGCATACACCACTCTCAAATGATCTTCGTGCTTCCTCAAGCTACATGTGTATGAAGCTAGCCATAAGTTGTTAGTATGAACTTCAGCCTTAAATTTCTTTGTAAAATTTTGCACTAAGTGTCGCATACATTTCCTATGCTCCACTCGAGGGAATACTGCTTTTGTTGCACTCTCCAATCATTTCCAAGCGTCTGAGTGGATAGCCACAGTCCTAGTGCATTTATGCGCGTGAAACACACGTCCGTTGGGAACCCCAAGAGGAAGGTGTGATGTGCACAGCAGTAAGTTTTCCCTCAGAAAAAACCAAGGTTTATCGAACCAGGAGGAGCCAAGAAGCACGTTGAAGGTTGATGGCGGAGGGATGTAGTGCGGCGCAACACCAGTGATTCCGGCGCCAACGTGGAACCTGCACAACTGATGCGCGTGAAACACACGTCCATTGGGAACCCCAAGAGGAAGGTGTGATGTGCACAGCAGTAAGTTTTCCCTCAGAAAGAAACCAAGGTTTATCGAACCAGGAGGAGCCAAGAAGCACGTTGAAGGTTGATGGCGGAGGGATGTAGTGCGGCGCAACACCAGTGATTCCGGCGCCAACGTGGAACCTGCACAACACAACCAAAGTACTTTGCCCCAACGAAACAGTGAGGTTGTCAATCTCACCGGCTTGCTGTAACAAAGGATTAACCGTATTGTGTGGAAGATGATTGTTTGCAGAAAACAGTAAAGAACAATTGCAGTAGATTGTATGCGATGTAAAGAATAGGACCGGGGTCCACAGTTCACTAGAGGTGTCTCTCCCATAAGATAAATAGCATGTTGGGTGAACAAATTACAGTCGGGCAATTGACAAATAGAGAGAGCATGACAATGCACATACATGATATGATAAGTATTGTGAGATTTAATTGGGCATTACGACAAAGTACATAGACCGCTATCCAGCATGCATCTATGCCTAAAAAGTCCACCTTCAGGTTATCATCCGAACCCCTTCCGGTATTAAGTTGCAAACAACAGACAATTGCATTAAGTATGGTGCGTAATGTAATCAATAACTACATCCTTGGACATAGCATCAATGTTTTATCCCTAGTGGCAACAGCACATCCACAACCTTAGAACTTTCTCACATCGTCCTGCATTTAATGGAGGCATGAACCCACTATCGAGCATAAATACTCCCTCTTGGAGTTAAGAGCAAAAACTTGGCCAGAGCCTCTACTAATAACGGAGAGCATGCAAGATCATAAACAACACATAGGTAATAGATTGATAATTAACATAACATAGTATTCTCTATCCATCGGATCCCGACAAACACAACATATAGCATTACAGATAGATGATCTTGATCATGTTAGGCAGCTCACAAGATCCTACAATGAAGCACATAAGGAGAAGACGACCATCTAGCTACTGCTATGGACCCATAGTCCAGGGGTGAACTACTCACTCATCACTCCGGAGGCGATCATGGCGATGAAGAGTCCTCCGGGAGATGATTCCCCTCTCCGGCAGGGTGCCGGAGGCGATCTCCAGAATCCCCCGAGATGGGATTGGCGGCGGCGGCGTCTCAGTAAGGTTTTCCGTATCGTGGCTCTCGGTACTGGGGGTTTCGCGATGAAGGCTTTTTGTAGGCGGAAGGGCAACACGGGGGGCCACACGAGGGCCCCACACGCTAGGGCCGCGCGGCCAGGACCTGGGCCGCGCCGCCCTAGTGTGGCGGCGCCTCGTGGCCCCACTTCCTTTCCCCCTCGGTCTTCTGGAAGCTTCGTGCAAAAATAGGACCCTGGGCGTTGATTTCGTCCAATTCCGAGAATATTTCCTTTGTAGGATTTCTGAAACCAAAAACAGCAGAAAACAGCAACTGGCTCTTCGGCATCTAGTTAATAGGTTAGTGCCGGAAAATGCATAAATACGACATATAATGTGTATAAAACATGTAGATATCATCAATAATGTGGCATGGAATATAAGAAATTATCGATACGTCGGAGACGTATCAGCATCCCCAAGCTTAGTTCCTGCTCGTCCCGAGCAGGTAAACGATAACAAAGATAATTTCTGGAGTGACATGCCATCATAACCTTGATCATACTATTGTAAGCATATGTAATGAATGCAGCGATCAAAACAATGGTGATGACATGAGTAAACAAATGAATCATAAAGCAAAGACTTTTCTTGAATAGTACTTCAAGACAAGCATCAATAAGTCTTGCATAAGAGTTAACTCATAAAGCAATAAATCAAAGTAAAGGTATTGAAGCAACACAAAGGAAGATTAAGTTTTAGCGGTTGCTTTCAACTTGTAACATGTATATCTCATGGATATTGTCAATGTAAAGTAATATAACAAGTGCAATATGCAAGTATGTAGGAATCAATGCACAGTTCACACAAGTGTTTGCTTCTTGAGGTGGAAAGAGATAGGTGAACTGACTCAACATAAAAGTAAAAGAAAGGTCCTTCAAAGAGGAAAGCATCGATTGCTATATTTGTGCTAGAGCTTTTATTTTGAAAACATGAAACAATTTTGTCAACGGTAGTAATAAAGCATATGTATCATGTAAATTATATCTTACAAGTTGCAAGCCTCATGCATAGTATACTAATAGTGCCCGCACCTTGTCCTAATTAGCTTGGACTACCGGGATCATCGCAATACACATGTTTTAACCAAGTGTCACAAAGGGGTACCTCCATGCCGCCTGTACAAAGGTCTAAGGAGAAAGCTCGCATTTTGGATTTCTCACTTTTGATTATTCTCAACTTAGACATCCATACCGGGACAACATGGACAACAGATAATGAACTCCTCTTTAATGCATAAGCATGTAGCAACAATTAGTGTTCTCATATGAGATTGAGGATATATGTCCAAAACTGAAACTTCCACCATGATTCATGGTTTTAGTTAGCGGCCCAATGTTCTTCTCTAACAATATGCATGCTCTAACCATTAAGTGGTAGATCTCCCTTACTTCAGACAAGACGGACATGCATAGCAACTCACATGATATTCAACAAAGAGTAGTTGATGGCGTCCCCAGGAACATGGTTATCGCACAACAAGCAACTTAATAAGAGATAAAGTGCATAAGTACATATTCAATACCACAATAGTTTTTAAGGCTATTTTGTCCCATGAGCTATATATTGCAAGGCGAATGATGGAAATTTAAAGGTAGCACTCAAGCAATTTACTTTGGAATGGCGGAGAAATACCATGTAGTAGGTAGGTATGGTGGACACAAATGGCATAGTGGTTGGCTCAAGGATTTTGGATGCATGAGAAGTATTCCCTCTCGATACAAGGTTTAGGCTAGCAAGGTTATTTGAAACAAACACAAGGATGAACCGGTGCAGCAAAACTCACATAAAAGACATATTGTAAACATTATAAGACTCTACACCGTCTTCCTTGTTGTTCAAAACTCAATACTAGAAATTATCTAGACTTTAGAGAGACCAAATATGCAAACCAAATTTTAGCAAGCTCTATGTATTTCTTCATTAATGGGTGCAAAGTATATGATGCAAGAGCTTAAACATGAGCACAACAATTGCCAAGTATCAAATTATTCAAGACATTTTAGAATTACTACATGTAGCATTTCCCAATTCCAACCATATAACAATTTAACGAAGAAGATTCAACCTTCGCCATGAATACTATGAGTAAAGCCTAAGGACATATTTGTCCATATGCAACAGCGGAGCGTGTCTCTCTCCCACACAATAAATGCTAGGATCCATTTTATTAAAACAAAAACAAAAACAAACCGACGCTCCAAGCAAAGTACATAAGATGTGACTGAATAAAAATATAGTTTCAGGGGAGGAACCTGATGATGTTGTCGATGAAGAAGGGGATGCCTTGGGAATCCCCAAGCTTAGACGCTTGAGTCTTCTTAAAATATGCAGGGGTGAACCACGGGGGCATCCCCAAGCTTAGAGCTTTCACTCCTCTTGATCTTGGTATATCATACTCCTCTCTTGACCCTTGAAAACTTCCTTCACACCAAACTTCAAGCAAACTCATTAGAGGGTTAGTGCATAATCAAAAATTCACATGTTCATAGGTGACACAATCATTATTAATACTTCTGGACATTGCACAAAGCTACTGGACATTAATGGAACAAAGAAATTCATCCAACATAGCAAAAGAGGCAATGCGAAATAAAAGGCAGAATCTGTCAAAAACAGAACAGTCCGTAAAGACGAACCTAGAAGGGGCACTTAACTTGCTCAAACGGAAAAACTCAAAACTAATGAAAGTTGCGTACATATCTGAGGATCACACACGTAAATTTGCAGATTTTTTTGATTTTTTTACAGAGACTTCTGCGCGAATTCGTGACAGACAGCAATGCTGTTTCTGCGCAGCAATCCAAATCTAGCATCAACTTTACCATAGAGACTTTACTTGGCACAAAAACATGATAAGGAGAGGTTGCTACAGTAGTAAACAACTTCCAAGACTCAAATATAAAACAAAGTACTGTAGTAAAAACATGGGTTGTCTCCCATAAGCGCTTTTCTTTAACGCCTTTCAGCTAGGCGCAGAAAGTGTGTATCAAGTATTATCAAGAGATGAAGCATCGACATCATAATTTGTTCTAATAATAGAATCATAAGGTAACTTCATTCTTTTTCTAGGGAAGTGTTCCATACCTTTCTTGAGAGAAAATTGATATTTAATATTACCTTCCTTCATATCAATAGTAGCACCAACGGTTCGAAGAAAAGGTCTTCCCAATATAATGGGGCAAGATGCATTGCATTCAATATCCAAGACAACAAAATCAACGGGGACAAGGTTATTGTTAACCATAATGCGAACATTATCAACTCTCCCCAAAGGTTTCTTTTTAGCATTATCAGCGAGATTAACATCCAAATAACAATTTTTCAATGGTGGCAAGTCAAGCATATCATAGATTTTCTTAGGCATAACAGAAATACTTGCACCAAGATCACATAAAGCATTACAATCAAAATCATTGACCCTCATCTTAATGATAGGCTCCCAACCATCTTCTAACTTCCTAGGAATAGAAGTTTCAAGTTTTAGTTTCTCTTCTCTAGCTTTTATGAGAGCATTTGTAATATGTTTTGTAAAGGCCAAATTTATAGCACTAGCATTGGGACTCTTAGCAAGTTTTTGTAAGAATTTTATAATTTCAGAGATGTGGCAATCATCAAAATCTAAATCATTATGAGCTACAGCAATGGGATCATCATCCCCAATGTTGGAAAAAATTTCAGCAGTTTTATCACAGGCAGTTTCAGCAGTTTTAGCAATTTCAGGCAGTTTTGTACGCTTTGCACTAGGAGTAGAAACATTGCCAACACCAATTATTTTACCATTGATAGTAGGAAATGTAGCAACATGTGAATCATTATCATTACTAGTGGTGGTAATAGTCCAAACTTTAGCTACATTATTCTCTTTAGCTAGTTTTTCATTTTCTTCTCTATCCCACCTAGCACGCAATTCAGCCATTAATCTTATATTCTCATTAATTCTAACTTGGATGGCATTTGCTGTAGTAACAATTTTATTTTCAATATCCTTATTAGGCATAACTTTTGATTTTAAAAGATCAACATCAGAGGCAAGTCTATCAACCTTAGAAGCAAGAATATCAATTTTATCAAGCTTTTCCTCAACATATTTGTTAAAAGCAGTTTGTGTACTAATAAATTCTTTAAGCATGGCTTCAAGACCAGGGGGTACACTCCTATTATTGTTGTAAGAATTCCCATAAGAATTACCATAACCATTACCATTAGCAAAAGGATATGGCCTATAGTTATTACCAGAATTGTTCCTATAAGCATTGTTGTTGAAATTATTATTTTTAATGAAATTCACATCAACATTTTCTTCTTGAGCAACCAATGAAGCTAAAGGAACATTATTAGGATCAACATTAGATCTACCATTCACAAGCATAGACATAATAGCATCAATCTTATCACTCAAGGAGGAGGTTTCTTCGACAGAATTTACCTTCTTACCTTGTGGAGCTCTTTCCGTGTGCCATTCAGAGTAATTTATCATCATATTATCAAGAAGCTTTGTAGCCGCCCCCAAAGTGATGGACATAAAGGTACCTCCAGCAGCTGAATCCAATAGGTTCCGTGAAGAAAAATTTAGTCCTGCATAGAAGGTTTGGATGATCATCCAAGTAGTCAGTCCATGGGTTGGGCAATTCTTTACCAAAGATTTCATTCTCTCCCATGCTTGAGCAACATGTTCATTATCTAATTGCTTAAAATTCATTATGCTACTTCTCAAAGATATAATTTTAGTAGGAGGATAATATCTACCAATAAAAGCATCCTTACATTTAGTCCATGAATCAATACTATTCTTAGGCAAAGATAGCAACCAATCTTTAGCTCTTCCTCTTAATGAGAAAGGAAACAATTTCAATTTTATAATATCACCATCTACATCCTTATACTTTTGCATTTCACATAGTTCAACAAAATTATTAAGATGGGCAGCAGCATCATCAGAACTAACACGAGAAAATTGCTCTCTCATAACAAGATTAAGTAAAGCAGGTTTAATTTCAAAGAATTCTGCTGTAGTAGCAGGTGGAGCAATAGGTGTGCATAGGAAATCATTATTATTTGTGTTTGTGAAGTCACACAACTTAGTATTTTCAGGGGTATTCATTTTAGCAGTAGTAAATAAAACAAACTAGATAAAATAAATGCAAGTAACTAATTTTTTTGTGTTTTTGATATGGAGAACAAGACAGTAAATAAAGTAAAGCTAGCAACTAATTTTTTTTTATTTTGATATAATGCAGCAAACAAAGTAGTAAATAAAATAAAGCAAGACAAAAACAAAGTAAAGAGATTGGATTGTGGAGACTCCCCTTGCAGCGTGTCTTGATCTCCCCGGCAACGACGCCAGAAAACAGTCTTGATGCGCGTGAAACACACGTCCGTTGGGAACCCCAAGAGGAAGGTGTGATGTGCACAGCAGTAAGTTTTCCCTCAGAAAGAAACCAAGGTTTATCGAACCAGGAGGAGCCAAGAAGCACGTTGAAGGTTGATGGCGGAGGGATGTAGTGCGGCGCAACACCAGTGATTCCGGCGCCAACGTGGAACCTGCACAACACAACCAAAGTACTTTGCCCCAACGAAACAGTGAGGTTGTCAATCTCACCGGCTTGCTGTAACAAAGGATTAACCGTATTGTGTGGAAGATGATTGTTTGCAGAAAACAGTAAAGAACAATTGCAGTAGATTGTATGCGATGTAAAGAATAGGACCGGGGTCCACAGTTCACTAGAGGTGTCTCTCCCATAAGATAAATAGCATGTTGGGTGAACAAATTACAGTCGGGCAATTGACAAATAGAGAGAGCATGACAATGCACATACATGATATGATAAGTATTGTGAGATTTAATTGGGCATTACGACAAAGTACATAGACCGCTATCCAGCATGCATCTATGCCTAAAAAGTCCACCTTCAGGTTATCATCCGAACCCCTTCCGGTATTAAGTTGCAAACAACAGACAATTGCATTAAGTATGGTGCGTAATGTAATCAATAACTACATCCTTGGACATAGCATCAATGTTTTATCCCTAGTGGCAACAGCACATCCACAACCTTAGAACTTTCATCACATCGTCCTGCATTTAATGGAGGCATGAACCCACTATCGAGCATAAATACTCCCTCTTGGAGTTAAGAGCAAAAACTTGGCCAGAGCCTCTACTAATAACGGAGAGCATGCAAGATCATAAACAACACATAGGTAATAGATTGATAATTAACATAACATAGTATTCTCTATCCATCGGATCCCGACAAACACAACATATAGCATTACAGATAGATGATCTTGATCATGTTAGGCAGCTCACAAGATCCGACAATGAAGCACATAAGGAGAAGACGACCATCTAGCTACTGCTATGGACCCATAGTCCAGGGGTGAACTACTCACTCATCACTCCGGAGGCGATCATGGCGATGAAGAGTCCTCCGGGAGATGATTCCCCTCTCCGGCAGGGTGCCGGAGGCGATCTCCAGAATCCCCCGAGATGGGATTGGCGGCGGCGGCGTCTCAGTAAGGTTTTCCGTATCGTGGCTCTCGGTACTGGGGGTTTCGCGACGAAGGCTTTTTGTAGGCGGAAGGGCAACGCGGGGGGCCACACGAGGGCCCCACACGCTAGAGCCGCGCGGCCAGGACCTGGGCCGCGCCGCCCTAGTGTGGCGGCGCCTCGTGGCCCCACTTCCTTTCCCCCTCGGTCTTCTGGAAGCTTCGTGCAAAAATAGGACCCTGGGCGTTGATTTCGTCCAATTCCGAGAATATTTCCTTTGTAGGATTTCTGAAACCAAAAACAAAGTAAAAACAAAGAATCGGCTCTTCGGCATCTAGTTAATAGGTTAGTGCCGGAAAATGCATAAATACGACATATAATGTGTATAAAACATGTAGATATCATCAATAATGTGGCATGGAACATAAGAAATTATCGATACGTCGGAGAAGTATCAACAACACAACCAAAGTACTTTGCCCCAACGTAACAGTGAGGTTGTCAATCTCACCGGCTTGCTGTAACAAAGGATTAACCGTATTGTGTGGAAGATGATTGTTTGCAGAAAACAGTAAAGAACAATTGCAGTAGATTGTATGCGATGTAAAGAATAAGACCGGGGTCCACAGTTCACTAGAGGTGTCTCTCCCATAAGATAAATAGCATGTTGGGTGAACAAATTACAGTCGGGCAATTGACAAATAGAGAGGGCATGACAATGCACATACATGATATGATAAGTATTGTGAGATTTAATTGGGCATTACGACAAAGTACATAGACCGCTATCTAGCATGCATCTATGCCTAAAAAGTCCACCTTCAGGTTATCATCCGAACCCCTTCCGGTATTAAGTTGCAAACAACAGACAATTGCATTAAGTATGGTGCGTAATGTAATCAACAACTACATCCTTGGACATAGCATCAATGTTTTATCCCTAGTGGCAACAGCACATCCACAACCTTAGAACTTTCTCACATCGTCCTGCATTTAATGGAGGCATGAACCCACTATCGAGCATAAATACTCCCTCTTGGAGTTAAGAGTAAAAACTTGGCCAGAGCCTCTACTAATAACGGAGAGCATGCAAGATCATAAACAACACATAGGTAATAGATTGATAATTAACATAACATAGTATTCTCTATCCATCGGATCCCGACAAACACAACATATAGCATTACAGATAGATGATCTTGATCATGTTAGGCAGCTCACAAGATCCAACAATGAAGCACATAAGGAGAAGACGACCATCTAGCTACTGCTATGGACCCATAGTCCAGGGGTGAACTACTCACTCATCACTCCGGAGGCGATCATGGCGATGAAGAGTCCTCCGGGAGATGATTCCCCTCTCCGGCAGGGTGCCGGAGGCGATCTCCAGAATCCCCCGAGATGGGATTGGCGGCGGCGGCGTCTCAGTAAGGTTTTCCGTATCGTGGCTCTCGGTACTGGGGGTTTCGCGACGAAGGCTTTAAGTAGGCGGAAGGGCAACGCGGGGGGCCACACGAGGGCCCCACACGCTAGGGCCGCACGGCCTAGACCTGGGCCGCGCTGCCCTAGTGTGGCGGCGCCTCGTGGCCCCACTTCCTTTCCCCCTCGGTCTTCTGGAAGCTTCGTGCAAAAATAGGACCCTGGGCGTTGATTTCGTCCAATTCCGATAATATTTCCTTTGTAGGATTTCTGAAACCAAAAACAGCAGAAAACAACAACTGGCTCTTCGGCATCTTGTTAATAGGTTAGTGCCGGAAAATGCATAAATACGACATATAATGTGTATAAAATATGTAGATATCATCAATAATGTGGCATGGAACATAAGAAATTATAGATACGTTTGGGACGTATCATGCATGACCTATAAGGTCGCGAAATTTCTGCATAAACCAATGCCAACTTTCCTCTGACTCAACCTCCAACACCTCGTAAGCAATAGGGAATAGCTAATTGTGTCCATCAAGTGCACTAGCAGCTACTATATGTCCTCCAAATATTCCATTAAGAGTTGTTGCATCCACTGCCAAATAAGGCATGCAACCATCCAGAAACCCTTGCCAACAAGCTTTGAAACAAATAAAATCCCTTCAAAAGCATTCATTCTACATTGTCTTCCCTCTTACATTGTACTAAACTATATGCTTATCTATCTATACAACAATGTCTGGACTAGTCATCTCCAATTCAAATTTGAAAGTGTAAAGCAACTAAAAGTTTTCATTCCATGGACCATTGATCATGTCAAGAACTATTTGAAACATAATGAAATAGGGTACACTGATGCCAGGCATAGTTAAGAAACTTTACACAATGATTTAGAATGCACAATTGGTTGTAACACATGAACCACTATGCTCCTGATCATAGTGGATGCATGCACAGCTAGGGGTTTGCAGCGGAAAACAATCTAACTAGTGTATGCCAACTACCAAGATCTATCTAGGAGTAATGATGTAATAGGAAGATTTTGGTGGCTGATACGCCTCAAACGTATCAATAATTTTTATACTCCATGCTTGTTTTACACCAATTCATATATGTTTTATTTTCATTGCACTTCGTTACACCAATTCATATTCTTTTTGTTGGGTTCTATTTGTCATTATCTTTCCAACAAAATTGGTTTCATGTCGATCGGAGTTCGGGAGCTTTTGTTATAAAAGAAACAGAGAAAAGAAAAAAAAAAGGGAAGGGGCCAGCCGGCCGGACCGGCCCAGCCGCCGGCCCACCCGGCCGAAACCGGCCCGGGCGCTGACGCCGGCCGGGCGTCGTACTGTAGCACCCCCGACCTGGTCCGGCCCAAAGCCCGGTCGGCGACCGGCCCACCCGGCGCCTCCCCCGGCCCAGCCGGACACCCCGCCGGCCCGCGCACGCTGAGCGCCCCCGCGCTATCTACCGCCCCTGCTGGGCCTTCCCTCCCACCGCGCGGCCCACCCGCCACTTCCGGTCTGCTGTCCGGTCCGGCCGGGCTGTTGACCGGCCTGTCCGGCTCCAGCTCCGGTCGGCCGGCTGGGCCGCCGGCTGGGCACTATTCTGGCCCGTTTTTCTGCGTTTTTCTTTGTCTTTTTCTCCCCAACGGTTATTTCTTCCTCCTAACTATAAATAGCCTTCTCCCACCTTGAGTTGAGTTAGTTCTTCCCATTCTCTCTCCTCCATTGTTGCCTTTGAAGAACTTGCTCTCTCGCTTGTTCCCCCCCATGATTCTTGCTCATTTTTGAGGGATCTAAGAGAGGAGATCTAGATCTACTCTTCCACCAAACCATTTCTTCTCTAAGTGAGGGAAACTCTTGGGATCTAGATCTTGGAGTCTTTTGTTGACTTTCCCCATTGTTCTTCCTCTCCAATCTCATCCTAGCATTTTTTGTTTGGGTGGGATTTGAGTGTGAAGGATTTGAACACCTCTAGTGTTCTTGCTTTGCATCATTGCATAGTGTTGAGCTCTCCACCACGATTAGTTCGAGTGAGAGACAGTGAGCTTGTTACTCTTGGAGGGAGACCTCCTAGTTGGCTTGTGGTTGGTGCTCCGGTGATCTCTTCAAGAAGATTGTGAAGAGGCCCGGGCTTCTCCTTCGTGGAGCTTGTGAAGTGGTTGTGGAGCTTGCCATCTCCGGAGCGGAGGAAAAGCTAACCATAAGGAAAGGGCCATTATCCTTCGTGGGTGTGGTTCGGAGAATAGGGTGAGCCTTCGTGGCGCGGGGAATCCTTCGTGGACATCCACTCCTCCAAACGTGACGTACCTTCTTGCAAAGGAAGGGAACACGGGAATACATCCTTGTCTCCGCGTGCCTCGGTTATTTCTATACCCGAGCTCTCTTTCCTTGTGATAGCAATCGTGCTTGAAGTACATATATCTTGCTATCACTTGTGCTACATATATCTTGTTCCTATCTTGCTTAGCCTAGTTGTTATTGTTACACTTAGTTGAGCTTAGCATATCTAGGGTTTGTGCTTGTAAACTAAACGATAGTTTAATTCCGCATTCTTACTAGACAAATCCGTAAGAGTTTTTAATTGCCTATTCACCCCCCCCCCCCTCTAGGCGACATCTCGATCTTTCACCTTGGAGGCTCATTGGGAGACAAACCTTCCTTTCTTTTAAATATTCACTTACAATGGACAGCCTTCTTTTGTTTAGGCAAGTGCACAACATCACATGTGCCATTCTTGTCAAGTGATTGCATCTCTTCTTGCATAGCAGAGATCCACTTCACGCGGTCAACGGATGCAACAGCCTCAACATATGTAGCAGGTTCAGTATCATGCTCCACCTGTTCAGCACAACTCAAATCATGATGAACAAGATTACACTCTTCAATTAAACGAGTACGTGGACCTTTGTTACGCCTCGATCTATCAGCAGCAATGGAATTATTTGTTTGCTGCAAAACAGGTGATGAGTGTTGAACAACAATGTTATCATTTTCAGCAATTTCATTTTCTTTCTCCACCACGTGCTCCAATACCTGCACGCTAATCCCCTCTTGCTCATCATCAAAAACATCAGAAATATCAATAGCATCAGAAACATCTGTAGATGAACTCTTATACAACATGACAGCTTCTTAAAGACAACATTCCTGCTATGCAAAGTTTTCTTAGTTTCAGGATTCCATAACTTATATGCCTTAACTCCTGAACCATAACCAAGAACACACTTAACAGCCCTAGGCTCTAGCTTTCCATTATCAACATGAGCATAAGCAGTGCAACCGAAAACTCTCAACTGTGAATAATCAGCAGGTGAACCAGACCATACCTCAATAGGAGTTGTCTTATCAAGCGGAATACAAGGTGACATGTTTATCAAGTAACAGGCGGTGGAGGCTACTTCAGTCCAGAAACATCTATGCATACCAGCATTGGACAACATGCAACGAGCTTTGGAGATGATGATTCTGTTCATCCTCTCCGCCACACCATTCCGTTGAGGAGTGTATGGGATGGTGTGGTGTTTGACAATGCCTTCATCGCTGCAATAATCATTAAAGATAGTAGAACAAAATTCCATGCCATTGTCAGTATGAAGCAATTTAACTTTCTTTTCTTTTTGCTTCTCTACCATAACTTTCCACTTTCTAAAAGCATCAAACACATCAGATTTCTGTTTCAGAAATAAAAGCCATACTTTTCTGGAGTAATCATCTATGATAGTAAGCATGTAATTTGCACCACCAAGAGAAGTCTTGCGGGAAGGTCCCCACACATCAGCATGCACATAATCTAGAATCCCTTTAGTGGTATGAACGGAAGCATTAAATTTAACTCTTTTATGCTTACCAAAAATGCAGTGCTCACAGAACTCAAACTTACTCAAATTGCAGCCATCTAGCAGGTCTCTCCTGTGCAATTCTGCCATGCCATGTTCACTCATATGTCCAAGCTGCATATGCCACCGATTAGTTTTACATGGTTCATCAGGAATAACAGCAGCAACAATACCAGACAAAGTGCTACCTCTAAGAACATATAATTTTGCAGAATTCATATCACCAATCATGTGAACGAGAGAACCTTTTGATACCTTCAGAACTCCACGAGAACCGGAGTGTTTGTACCCATCAACATCAAGGGTACTGAGAGAGATCAGATTTTTGGCCATGCCAGGTATGTGTCTCACATCTGTCAGAGTGCGTGTCATGCCATCATGCATGTTGATCTGAACGGAGCCAATGCCCACGATCTCACGTGGGTTGTTATCTCCCATACGCACAACATCTCCACTCTGCACAAACTCATAAGAACTGAACCAGTGTTTATTACAGCAAATATGAAACGAACATGCAGAATCAAGGATCCACTCATCATTACCAGAAACACAACCAGCAAACACAAGTAGGCAATCGCCATCAGAATTATCACTGGAAAGAACAGCTGCCTTACCATCACCCTCATATTTGTTTTTCGGTTGGTAAGTACCGTTTCTTTTCTCTTTGTTCTGCAACTTCCAGCAATCATCAATATTGTGGCTAGTTTTCTTACAATACTTGCAGAACTTACCATCTCGTCCCTTGGATTTTGAGCGACCTCTGTCGGTCTTGCTCTTATCTCTGTTGTAGTTGTTGTTTCTGTTCTCGGTCCTGCCTCGGACCTGCAGTGCTTCTTCCTTAGATGACGAACCCTTTGCTTGCACCATAGATTTCATATTTTCCCTCCGCTGGAGGGCCTCATAAACTTCGGCAAGGGTTAGTTCATCACGACTGTATAATAAGGTGTCTCGAAAATTTGCAAAAGAATTAGGCAATGAGACTAACAGTATAAGAGCGAGATCCTCATCGTCATAATTTACCTCCATAGACAGCAAATCAGAAACGGTCTCTCTAAAGATCGATAGGTGATTCATCATTGACGTACCTTCTTGCAGCTTGTGCGAGAATAACTTCATCTTCACGTGCATCTTACTGGTTAGATCCTTAGACATGCAGATCGATTCCAATTTCAACCACATCGCCGCTGCGGATTTCTCAGACATCACTTCCTGCAAGATATTGTTGGATAAATGAAGCTGAATTAAAGAAAATGCCTTACGGTTTTTCCTCTTTTCATCGTCGGTCCAGATCTTGGCATCTTTCTTATCAAATCCATCAAGAGCTTCATCTAGATCAGAAGATTGGGTAAGGATCGCCCTCATCTTCACTTGCCACAGAGAAAATCTCGTGACGTAATCCAACTGCGGTAGATCGAACTTCAAGGAAGACATGTCGCAAACCCTAGGTTGAAACCTGGGCTCTGATACCACTTGTTATAAAAGCGATAAGCAAATAACGAAGAACGAAACAAGAACACACGCAGGGGACACAAGATTTTAACGTGAAAAACCCTCTCCAACAAAGAGAGGTAAAAACCATGGGCGCCAGCCAACAAAACTTCACTATATCGGGTAGTGTTTGCAAACGCCGTGTGATATCTTATAATCTGATAAACCCTAGCCGGCGGCTTACAAGATGTATATATAGGCGGTACCAACGATCCGTACCGTACCTACCGGCGACGGGCCTCGCTCTGATCGTCAAAAATTAGCCTCCCTTTAGTATATGAATTTGGATCACAATACAACAGGTCCAAGAGTATCAAGCTCTAGGACTCTCCTTGAATCAATCAACGTGTAGGAGGCAAACCAATGCAACAAATGGAAAGGGAGAACACAATAATACTCCTCACAAATCTCACCCAAAACAATGAATGTTATGGAAAGATTGCGCAGGAGAGGAACAATGGAGAGGATATCAACAACTGACTTTAAGATCAAGATCGAAAAGCTTCCCTTCGCCATTACCTATGCCTGTCCCCTCGTCAATTCCCTCTAAACAAATATGGCACTAAAAACATCTCTGTCATATTCCCACACATAATACCCATTTGATGCTAAATAGGTGATTGAGATTATGTGTCTAATATCTCCACTACTCCCAGCACTAATTTCCGCTCCCCTTCCTAGTAGTTGCCAAAGGCACACTGATGTAAAGGGTGTTCAGTAGACTCTTGTGTGGTGAACTCGCACCGTGGGGACAATCTCCAGCAAAAGCGACGGAGAAATGTACCTGTAATTTTAACTGAGGCAGCCAACGATTATACCACACTTGAAGTTACATGGATAAGTTCATCCGATAGATCAAGCACCGTTCAGGCTAGCCAGTCACCACTCACCAGTGGCAATCGAGCACTTGCATCAGTGCCGAGCATCCCATGCAGCGAGCGAAACCGACCGGCGCGGGACCCCGCTCAACTGCCTACGTAAGCTCCGGCCCCCACCGGCAAAGTTGCCACCCAGAACGGCTATAAATACGCCTCGCCTTGCCACTCCCTCCTCAGGCGATCGAGCACCGAGAGCACACACCCCTACGCTCCACGTACCTAGCTCGCCAGCCCATCTACATAGTCCGGCAATGGCGATGCAGCAGCAGGGCGGCGCCGAGGAGACGCTGATGCAGCGGTGCAAGCCGTACCTGGCGATGATCTCGCTGCAGTTCGGGTACGCCGGCATGAACGTGATCACCAAGGTGTCGCTGAACCACGGCATGAGCCATTACGTGCTCGTCGTCTACCGCCACGCCTTCGCCACCCTCTCCATCGCGCCCTTCGCGCTCATTCTGGAGCGCAAGGTCCGGCCGCGGATGACCCTCCGGGTCTTCATCAACATCTTCCTCCTCGCCCTCATGGGCCCCGTCATCGACCAAAACTTCTACTACGCGGGGCTCAAGTACACCTCGCCCACCTTCTCCTGCGCCATGAGCAACATGCTCCCCGCCATGACCTTCGTCATGGCGGTCATCTTCAGGATGGAGAAGGTGAACCTCAAGAAGGCCAGGTGCGTGGCCAAGGTGGCCGGCACGCTGGTCACGGTCGCCGGAGCCATGCTCATGACGCTCTACAAGGGCCGCGCCATGGAGATGATCTGGTCTAAGCACACCCACCTCCACGACGGCCCGCACCAGGACGCTGCCGCTGCCGCCAAGGACTGGTTTAAGGGGTCCATTTTCCTCATCATCGCCACCCTCGCCTGGGCATCCCTCTTCATCCTACAGGTATTTCTAGCTCGTGGCATGACATAGATCGCTTGCTCCCGTCGTCCATACGTGAACTGAAAATTCTAACTCATAATGTTTGGTCCGTGCGTGCAGGGCCCGACGCTGACGAGGTACAACGCGCCGCTGACCCTGACCATGCTCATCTGCTTCGTGGGCACCCTGCAGGCCATCGTGGTCACGTTGGCCATGGAGCACACCACCGACGTCTGGAAGATCGGCTTCGACATGAACCTCCTCGCCGCCGCCTACGCCGTCAGTCTCCCAAACCATATACTGACACCATCAGAGACAGCAAACAAACATGGCATGAAACTGATAAAAAAAAATCTCTGCAAATATATATGTGCAGGGTATCGTGACGTCGAGCATTGCCTACTACGTGCAAGGGCTGGTGATCCAGGTCCGGGGCCCGGTCTTCGCCTCGGCCTTCAGCCCGCTCATGATGATCGTGGTGGCCATCATGGGCTCTTTCATCCTTGCAGAGAACATCTATCTCGGAGGGTACGTGCCTGCATATATGCTCATATATCTTCTTCGTATCGCACACACGAACACGACAGAGCAAGAGCATTACATTCTTGCTGACTGTTTGGGATTTTCAGGATCATCGGGTCCGTCCTCATCGTCGCCGGCCTCTACTCGGTGCTCTGGGGGAAGCACAAGGAGAGCGTGGAGAAGAAGGATATCGAGGCGACCGAGATCCCCGTGGCGATCAAGGGCGTCGATGCCAACGGCAGGATCATGGACATCGTGGAGCTGGACGAGGTGCAGCTGGAGAAGGCCAAGGCCAACGGCAAGGCGGTCACCATCTCGGTGCCTGCCGAGGAAGCCCGGATGCAGCGCGACGGCGAGAACTGACTGGGCAAGAAACTCGTAGGTCTATTGATCAATGGACCTTGTTGTCTTCCCTTCTTTTGCTCTTGGATCCCTGGCAGTGGGAGGGTAAGCAGTGGTGGTAGTAATACTAGTAAAAACATCTAGTGGCAAACTGGTAATATGTATGCTGTGATGTGAGGGAGAGCTTTGTAACCTCTCTGTACCTAAGCAAGCAGATGCTTTCAGTTTGGGATAGCCATGTCGTCTTATCTGCATCGATCTTTTGTATCAGCTACCGGCCCCTTCCAATATTAATTATGACATATATAGTGAACCGTAATTATGTCAAGGCTGGCTCTTCCAATCCTATGTCAAGCAAGTGGTTGATAATGTCATATTATCCTTCTTGCAGCTACGTAATGACTTCTTGCCTAGCGCACAAAGGAGTTAATCAGACATAGTGTTTAGAACTCATATGATTGGTTGTGGGCAGGCAGCGCTCCTGAAACTCTGATAGAGCAAGAACATAGTACACACCTACAAAGCAAATCTTTCTCTGCGTTTTACATATCTTTTTTATATTGTAAGTGCAATATCAATGTGCATTTTCGCTACGTATGGTTCCGATGCGGCGGTTGGCACATAACCATACATCTATTATTCATGAAACTTTGTTGTACCAGTTGCACCTTGAGAAATTATGCAAAATGCTTCCACCATCCACATGTATATGCCATTGGTGCATAGTGGTACCAAAGAACCCATTCTTAATTAATCAGCAAAAGATAGCCCAATCAGGGTTAATTAATCTAGTGATGGGAATTTGGAGGAAGGAATAATTCCCCAAAAGCATGCAATCCTAGTTAGCGCGCACTTGCAAGATTCAGTGTCAGCCCTAAACCAGCATGAATCTCTTTAAGCCGGAATATAGATTCCAATCCGAGGTCCCATCTCTCCAACCAGTGCGGTGGGGCAAGTTGGTGCCACAAAGCACAGGGACAGGAACAAGAACAGAACAATGACCTGAATATGATGCTCCTGCCTCCTCCATATCCCCAAAGAAAATTCCCATGCTCCCATTCAAATCCTGGGATACATGGCATGGTGGATATAATCTGATAGATACATGCGCCGGGTCGACGAGGTCTCGTAGGTTCTCTTACTGGCTTCCATTGTCTGAGGGGGAAGGAATATCAAGTTGCAGATAAGCAGTAGTCAATTGCACTTGCATGCACCAAGTTAATGGATTCTGCATCACTCGCTACTTGGAAAATGAAACACGTTTCGCACTTCAGTTGTGCAGCAAGATAAGTGATGGGGTATAACTTCCTGCCAGGCTCTTATCATGATGCAGCAAAGGTCATCAACTCGCAGTTTCGGACTGATCTTCAACCGAAGAAGGATTATCACAGCACGTCGTCAAAACTATATGGCATCTAGATTAGCTTGTTCACAAGATTACAAATGAATTTGGTGATACGTGTGTTAGTTGTGGAATCTACCTCATTAGTTACGTCAGTGATACGTTTCAAATTGCAACTCTCATTAGCTCCTTTTTCTTTCAGCAAAGAGAGCACAAAAAAGGGCACAGTCGTCTACCTACTTAGCGTGTAATATGCTTGCTCAATATGGTTTTACGAGTAGACGATTAGCAAGTCTTGGAACTTATCCGCTAATCGGTCGCGGAAAATAATAGTGCTCCCACCCAAATCTGTCAACATCTTGGGAATAACAGAAAACAATCCTCTGAGTAGAGGAGCAATGTATGCTTAGCATAAAGCCAACCACACTCACAAAATTAGTGTTTCTACACTCAGCCGACGCACAATAATTCGCTCCAGAAACCAATGATCTTGTTGTATGGTTACCTCAGCAGAATGCAAAAAATAGGAGCAGATACGCTAATAGAATAAAGAGCATTACGCAAGGTCGTAATCTAACTAAGATACCCTGCTCCAAACCATGCCGCAGCCCCAACTTGTAAAAATGTGATTCTCGAATCACGAATCACCTTGATTTTTTAGGAGAACTTGATTTTTTTTCTCATGATATCATGTAATCCAGATATGTTATACACAGCCACCCTGAGTGTTCTGGACGGGATATATATGTCTGGTGTGTAATAAGCTCCAGCACGGTTTCAGACGTGCAAAGCTTTTGATTCCATCTATTATTGAGCAATCAGTATCACACAGAGCCAGTAAAAGAACATATTCATAGATGACCAGGCAAATACTCAACCAAGGATAAAAAAAACTTGTCACAATTGGACCTTTGTTCCTTTAAGTATCAAACTCAAGAAATCTGCAACCTTTAACCAACATCTGATATTTAACTCACAGGGTAACATCTTCTAGTAGAGAAACGCTCGTGATTTTAACTTTGTGAAAATGACCTGAACAGCTCTTCACTTTAACTAACCTGTAAAGAACTTTCGGTTAAGTATCTTTCGACCAATTGAAGAGACTGGCACTATAGTTCAGCCCCGTGTCTTGTGATGGAAGTAATCTCTTCCACCCGTGTGTCTTGAGTATAATAACAGTGACTTAACATTAATTAAGTGGAATACTATTCATAGGTATAAGGTCTTATTTCATTAGGTTGCACACTGAAGGAACACTGATGACTTCAATTGAAATGTCGACTAGATAAACGCTACTTTGGAATCAGATCTTGGGGGCCTATGTCACTGAATTCTTTAGCTGGAGATTCACTGTGACTTTACCCGTTGGATTAGCAACAAGATTGCTAGGGGGAGGGAACACGCACCAAAACTGCCTTTGGGATCAATGGAATGACCAGGCAAGGAACACTAACATATTGTGTGGTTCAGTGAGATCATTTGCATGACACTGGTGGTACTGACTAACAATGGTGCAGGAGGGAACAAAGACATGAGTCAAACATAAGATGAGATTGGCATGTTCATGCAACACCAGTACATAAATTCATTATGTTCCAGACAATTTTCCAGCTATTTCTATGGTTGAATCTTAGTAACATCTAGCCACTAAAATAATATGCAAGAATTTCTAGATATTAAAACAAAATCAGCTTTCAGATAAGGCAACAGAATGCCGAGCACTGACAGGACCAGAAAGATACGTGGTTTTTAGCACCCAGAAAGAAAATGGATCGAAAGATAGCTTTAGACCATTCAAGCGCATTACAAAGCAGCCTTAGTTTCTTGTGCAAGAACATAAGAAATATTGATAATATTGCTATTCTGCATGCTAAACAAAAATAAAAGAGTTGGGCAGCAGTACCATTTAAAAGGGTTCAAGTCTGAAAAGTTCTATATCAGAAGTTACAGTAACAGAACCATTCAAGCATTAACAAGCAGTTAATCTATCTGAGATAAAGCTTATGAAATATAAATCTAAGTTACTTGCTAGATTACAACTTGCAGGAGGTGATTACATTTTTCACAAGGTAGAATTGTCTGAAGAATCTTTGGGAAGGGCAACATAGTTTGCTGGTATGGAAGCAGTTGTCTTGCCAGCATCCTTCATTTTTCCACAAGACAAGCCTCCCTTGCGTGAAATTGGGGTAGAAACACGCCGGCTGTTAGGAGTTCCACCAATGATGTTGACGTTAGAACTCTGCCCAAGAGGCTTCCTTGCCGATAGCGGACGCATAGGACTAGGCTTCGCCCCATATGTTGAACCATGTTCTGCTGTAAACTGTTCTTGTAATTTCTTAAGTTCCTGCAAATCAAAACATCCCAGTATATTATAGTTGATATAATGATATGTGATGCTGGAAGGCCCACATCCAAACATGGTAACAAAAGCCATCCTATATCTGATATCAGCTCTCCAAATCAGTGGCACAGAGAAGAAACGAAACATTTTAACATGCATTCGCAAATGAGAATGGCTAAGAAGCGGTCTGGACTATCTTGACCAGAGAATAGCTCAACTGTAGTTACTTTCAATCTGTATCATTTGTATTCTGAAGTTGAGCCAGATTAGAACATATCTTCAGAATGTTAAGCATGCAAAACAGGCAACCCTAGAATGTTCAGACACTGATACATGTGACAAGGATTGAGTAGAAAAGAGGCATGAAAATATGAACCAACCCGTAATCGACGCTTTTCATCTTCCCTTTGTTGTCTTCCAGATGTGTATTGTTCTAAGCTATCCAAAAGCCTCATCTGTACAAAATACGGTAAATGCTACGTAATTAAGACGAAACTGACACAACCTATTTATATGGAAAGAGCATTGTGTATATATGAACTTGCCTTATCATGCATAAATGGTATGCCCTTCTCCTTTTCCCAAGCTTTAACTCTAGCAGTCAAATTCTCCAGCAGAGCTACATGACAAAATAATATTGAAGTTGAGAAACAGGCGTCAACAAATACTTCTATTAGAGAAATCAAACATCAACATAAGTAGGTCAGCCACCAGAAAACATAAAAAATTAGTGCCAGAGATAGATGGAAAGTCAGAATAACCGTGATCATTTTATCTAACGCAGCGTATCAATTGACACATAAGCATGTTTCCAGAAGTTTTCACTTCGTTAAATTTTGTAGTCAAAGCTTCAGTTAGAAAACAAATGTCAAATGATACTATCAGAACAGATAAAGCATTAGTTAAATAGCTATCCTTCAAGCAATCCAAAAAGAGTATCATGTGAAAGCCTCATAGGATTCTCCCATGATCTACTGCTAGTACCTTAATATTTGGAGCTTATCTAAACATTACATGTTTTTAGTAGAAACACCCACAAAAAGTATACATGCTTACATGGAATTTTGCTGACCAATGTCCTTGCTTTCTCCGCCCGCTTGAGATTTACGTGGGCTCCTCGACCAGCATTATAGCGATTTTGATCCTGAAATTGCAACCATATCAATTGTATATGGCAAATGCAACATTTCAACTGAAGATACCTAGCTGATCGATTAACCATTTGAACTAGATGGAGAAAAGAAAGTGTTCAAGTTACCCTCTCGTATTCACCAAGCCAACCCTCCTCTTCGGTTGCTAATGTCCATTTCTCCACCTTTTCTAGAATGTCCTTCCTGCTTAGGGCAAGCTCTCTTGCTTCTGTAATTCGATCATCCATATTGGTAAGCAGCTCTGAGAGATCTGCTCTGCCTACAAAATGAAGTTCATATACATTATCAAATTCAACAGATAGCAGTACAAAATCACAAGGCAATAAAATAAGAGCTGATGAAACACGACACACAAAAATTTGTCCTAGATCAGCTAAATCAGGAAGTAATCGTGTAATCACCGAAACTAAGAAAAAAGCAAACACCCTGTATCTTAATTGCTAGTAGAAAATACAATAGGCGGCAGTTAACTATTGAAGCATGGAAAAACTCAGGATCTCATCCACTGACGCAGCAAAACAAACTTTCATATATTAGCCTTGAAATTTTTGAAATGAAATAAAATTAGCGACAGAACATATTCACACTGCATAGCAAATGAATTTAGTATTACAGGAGGAGCTAGAAAGTTAGAATGAACTCTGAAGCAAATGAATTGTTCATGTAGCTTTGCATACAATTTGCCAAACGTGAAATATCATCTTCAGGAGACTAATGTTGAAATATCTAGTAAAAATAACAATGCACCGCATGCCACTAACATTCCATAAAATGCCTTTATTTGAGTTTTTCAAATACAAGAACCAAGTACAGAAACAAGGTATTTTAGCAACTACTTTACAATTAATCATATTCACTTATTTAAATTATTGACATTTTGTATATGAGTGGTCTTTTTTCGCATTATGGTAGAACCCTTTGGTGATTCAGTACACTGGTTTTTGAAGACTTATTTCACCATGAAAAAACTTCATAATCAGTGACTTAATGTTTCAGTCTAGTAGTATCAATGCTCGGTTGCTAAAAGGAAATGCTGTTATGAACTTATGATTGTTAGCTAAAAGGGGCAGAGTAAAATACTGCAATTTAAACAAAAAAGCATTCAATAATTGCTAAAAAAATGGTGTAAATATTAAATAACAGAAAGAGAGCATTTAAATGCGATTAGGCAGACAATAAGAAACAACCCAAAGAGCATATAATGTTGCAATTGGCAAAAACGTTCATAAAATTGCAAGGTGAGGCAGAAATAGCAGCATTAAACAACAAAGAAGCACCAACAAAATTTTGCAGCAGATACAACTTAATAAACACAGAAGCACGACAAAAGATGGAAATATTTACTCTTATACTCTTATAAAGACCTGACAAGATATCAATTAACACAATTAACATACATTCTATGTTGTATATACATCATGTACAAAAAAACTTATTGGTTAAGTTCTCCCCGCAAATGAATTTTTTTGATTGATTGTTTAGATTTAAGTACTCTCTCCAATCCATAATCATAAGTGTCGTGGTCACGTATTATGGATCAGAGGGAGTACATTATTGGATAAATTATAATTTCCATAAAATAAGTGATTATGATTACATAAGATTTTAATCAACAGAAAAAACTTTCTCAGCAAAGCACAGATATTTAGCTAGTATATACTCCAGTTATGACTTTCAGGATAAAAGGAATGAGAAAGAAGTAAACCGGAATCTATAAGATCTGTGAGAGTCCGCCACTCATGGTCCCTGTCAATATCCATGTGAACACTTTTGTAGATTTCTTCAAGTTCCGTCATTTTCTTTAATACAAGCTCTTTCATTTTGCTAGCTTTCAAATACTTCAACCTCTTAACCTCGGCCTCTACCTAAATAAAGGAAAAAGGTTTTACATGAACATGACATGAAGAATTAGCTTTAAGAAAGTTCAAAGAAACTAAAAGAGAGCAAATCAACTGTAACCTTCTCAATAAGGTCATGTGCAAGGCATCCTTGGGGCATCACTGTATTGGGTGATACAGATATCAAAGAAGTAACATGGTCGAAGCATTTCTGTTCATCTAGTGGTGTATCCATCAGACTCCATAGCTCAATAAGTGTACTTCCAAGATTTTGTAGCTGTAATATATGATGCAAATGTGGATCATTAATACAAACAATTCTATGTAGAAAGGAAAGCACTCTAACGTACACATACTAAGTCACTCTTGAGAAAGTAAAGAACAGTACGGTAAGTGAAACCATGCACTGTTTTCTCAAAACAGTAAAACCGTAAACAGAAATTAACTATTAAAGGAAGTCCGTAAGGAAAATGTAGTGAGAAATATAGGATGGTTGATATAACAAAATTGTGCACTGTACAATAAATAAATGGTAAACCATGTCATGTACAGTGTACCATGAATCATAATGGACTGACAACAACAACAACAAAAAACCATATTCCACAGGTCAGCAAAATTGAATGATATACTTTGTTAAGCTGAATCGCATTATATCAAACTCAATACCTAGCATACTAGAGGTAGATGAACACACTGAACAGAGCCATGCTTTTGATTGAATGACAAAGACAAATACCTTTCGGAGCCTCTGTTTCTTTTCTTGATTTAGTGCATGAACTTTTCCTGCAAGCCGGTCGAGAGTGGAATCACTTATACTCATGGTTTTGCTTCTTTCCAATTCAACAAAGCTGGGGTGGACATCGTATAATGTCTTCTTAAGATCAAGAGACATCATGTTGCACATCTCGTCAATACACTTGAGCTGGACATCAATCTTTTGCAGCCTGAGATTCTGAAAACATAAACGGAAACAATTTAAGCGTCACAGTCAAAGGATTTCTGGAAAGGATAGATTCACACCAGGTGCCCAACCTTTTCCGCCTGGAGCTCATTAAGCTGGGTTTTCAATTCCGTCAGTCTTTTGATTGACAAGTCAGTCTCATCAACTAAAGGAGCAGCAGGATCACCATGATTGATAGTTCCCGAAATTTCAGCCTGCAGACGAACTATGTGCAGCTGAACAGCCAGAAACTCATTCACGCGCTCATCTCTCCTCCGCCGCAGATCGTCCAGAACTGGCTCCACTTTCGCAAGTTGCTCCATTAGCGTACCCCCAAGCTTCTCCACCTGTACGAATAAAGAGCAAGGACCAGCAATGAGACATAAGAGCATGATACCAGCAAGAAGCACGGAACGAATCATGAAAGCGGTTCACATGTACCCTAGAAAAGGATTCACGCTCGCCCAGAGCAGAGAGGATCTTCTCTATGTCCGCTTCACCCAAGGACATGGCCTGAAGTAGCTCGGCCTTTTGCTTTCTAGTTTGCTCCACTTTCGTCCTGTACACATTGAGGCAATCCTCCTCCAGTTGCAGTATCATCTTGTCCCTTTCAAGCTCATCCTGGCCAATTTCTCCCCACAGTTCCTGCATCAGTAGGTAGAATCTTTAGACAGTTCAGATGAAACGCGATGCAGAAAGGAATAAAAGAAGCAGGGGTACAGGACAGTTAGTTTAATTACAATGCTTAGACAAACAAAAAATGCAAAAGGGGAAATTTTAGACAACGATTTGCCAACGAACCAACACAAATGACCGAACCACAGTTATGAGGAAACCCCACCAACGAATGCAATGTCGCAACCGAATTCCGGAGCTAAGGAGCAAACATAACCGATATCGCATACCAACATTGTTACCAAAATAAAAGATCTTATACTACCAAGAAAGCGCCAAGAAACGCAAAATCAACCCCTGATTCCAGCACGTCCCTAGGGCCCGACACCAAGAATCACAAAACACAGCAGCAGGAGCGCGATCCCTGGCACAGGAGTACATTCGAACGCCTAGACGCATCCACCGGTTATTCCATTTCCATTTCAGACAGCGAAGGAGATCCTAATTCCTTCCGAGCTAACAGCCACCGGAGGCCCCATCTCCGGCAATCAGCGCATCACGAACGCGACAAGACACAGATCCCTCTGCGGCCCTTCCCCACAAAAAAAAACTAACACCTAAATCTCGAACCAGATGAGACGCGGAAGAAACGGACCTGCAGTTCCTGGAGAAACGAGCCGCAGGAGGCGCGCGTGGGCGGCGGCGGCGAAGTGGCCATGGATGAGGAGGGCGGTGCGATCGAAGGGGATGCCGCTCGGATCTGGGAGCGCGGTCCCTCGGCTAGGGTTTATAGAGGGAGGGGGAGGGGGATTTGAAAGTGGGGGAGCGGGAGGAGGAAGGAGAAGACAACGGGGCTCCGTTTTCGACGGAGTAGATAGATGTTTTTGAAAACGGGTGCAGTGATCTCGCCGACTTTGCTGGGCCTGTGATTCAAATCGGTGGGGGTTGGTAGCCGCAAACGGCGCTAGTCTAGTGTCAACTGTCAAGAAAATATATCCGTCTATGGCTAGTTGAAAAATGAGTTGATTGATCCGAGCAAAGTGTTGTTCAAATTTCCCTGGTTTTGGGACACCAGTTACTGTTTGGAGTACTAGAGTAATACAAGAATAGGCACCTCTTTGGAACAGAAAATTCCATCTTTATTTTGACACTTTTTACATTGACCACCAGGGGAAGATTCCCTCCCTTGGCTATACGTTGTTAGATAGATGATGAGACCTCTCCAGCAGCGAATTTATACGTACTAGATAACACCCCGTTTAATTCAGTCCCGTTGGGACTTGAACCCGGGTGGGCTGGCTGCGTACTCGCAAGTCTTGCCACTGAGCTAGCACTCGGTTCTCTTTGACACTTTTTACTAAGAGCATCTCCACCGTCGGCCCCCAAATAGGCGCCGGCAGGGTCGCCGGCACTTCCGTATGGGGCGCCGGCAGAGCATCCTCTATTTGGGGATGCTGCTCCCACACCGGCGGCCCCGATAAATTCAGAAAGTTAAAATCAAATTCTGAAAATGATATTTATACGGAGTTCGAACGAAATTTGTACAAACTTAACGCGAATTTAAACTAAAAAACTATTAAAAAACATCTAGCGACGCTGGGAGTCGAAGGCGCTGAAGTCCAGGTCGTCGCCGTCGTCGCTGGATGACCCGAAGGACCAGCTGTCATACTCGTCGGCCTCCTCCTCGTCGGGCTTCTGCTCCTTCAGCGCCGGCAGCTCGGAAGGCCCGTCAAGGTCGATGAAGTTGGCGCCATGGTCCCTAGCGGACCACACCGCCGCCTGCCTCAGGTCGATCGCGATATGCCGGTAATCTTCGTCGACGGAGCGGCCGACAATGAAATTCGTGTTGGGGAACTCCCCCTCGTCGTCGTCGCCACGGAGGCCGCCTGCGCTTCGGCCTCCTTCTCCCACCATTTCTTCTTCGCCGGCGGAAGCGGTGGCGAGGCCGCGGCGTCCTCCTCCTTGAGGCGGCGGCGGTTGGACAGCGGTGGCTAGGGTTGTGCGCCATCCTGCCGCCGACCTCATTGTTGTGCGCCATCGTTGCTGGTTGAGTGTGTGGGGGGTTTGCGCGGCGGTTGGAAGGCGGCGGCTAGGGTTGGAACGCGGGAAACCGAGAGAAGTGTGCGCCGGTGTGGTTTTAAGGGAGGCGGCGGACGCGCATTGAAGGTGTGTGGGTAAGGTAGGTGGACGCCGCGTGGCCGGTCGACGCCCTCGTTGCCGCTTCGGTTTCCGCGCGGGAGGCCATTAACGCCGACGACCATCCTCCCCGCGTCGTTTCCGATGCGAACCGCCGCGTCCTCTCGCTGACAAGGTGTCTCCACCCATGGAAACCGTCGTGCCGCGAGGCGCCGGAGCGCCCGATTCACACCCTTGGCCAAGGGGCCGGCACGGGATTGTCGGCGCTTCTATTGGGCTCAAGAAAGCGCCGCGGCCGTTTAGGACACGCAGGTGTGAGCCTATTTTCGCTGCCGGCCCCAAAACGCTATCAGGGGCGCCGGTGGAGATGCTCTAAGCTTCCTTTTGAAACAAAGGAATCCGTTTTGAGTTACTAGAGAAAAATGCACCTTTTTTCTTGCAATGACAAATGCACCTTTTTTCTTGCAATGACGCAGGAGACTAAGGACATGATTGCACCTAGTTACCGCACGTTTACAATTGACGGAGTCCAAAATAAAATGCACTCAAACGCGCCCACATGGCGCAAAGTGTAAGAGCACGGATAATACAAACATGTTGAATTCCAATGTTCACACAATCCAAAACCAAATAATTACTCAGATTTATGTGTCTGCATTTAGTTAGGTTTAGTAGGTTCACAGGACCACATCCATGTACTTCAATACATGAAAGAACAATGAAGGCAGCAGCACAAATATCATACTACTATGTACATACATGAACATTAACAGTATGCCGTATAAGTACAGAGTCCACACGTTTCGACAGAAATATACGGAGGCCATATGTAAAGGCTCAGAGCATGTCTGCTCAACAGCATATTACTATCTAGTTGTCATTTAATAAGCAGACTAACAGTGGATGAAAACTTTACACACGGGAAACTACCAGTAGTTCACAGGTTGCTGCCAGCAAACATTTTAGAACGTCAGGTTCTGACCTTCACGCCTTATATTCCTCTCCTGGAAGCTAACTTTACACCCTCTATGCCTGAAAATCGACATATTGGTTATCATGACAGAAATGTATTAACCCAAATAAGCAAATATAGAATGCAGAAATAGGTTAGAGCATACTGGACTTATGACCTTTTTTATTGAGATTTCGGCGATAGTAGATATCAGAGAAGTTCCAAAAAAAAATATAGTAGATATCAGAGAAAAAACTGCTGATTATGACTCTAAAAGTGCGACTACTGTCTCATGCAAGCTAGAACAGCCAAGAATGGATTTTCTTATTCACATTAGGCAGGCAGCACGGCCTAACTAGTGAAGTTCACAAAAGTTGGTACTAATTATTGCACAGGACTTGCAAACTCAATGCAGAAGTCGTTAATCTAGCTCAGATAAGGTTTTACGTAGTAAAAAAAACATGCAGTATGTAAAATATGGCAATGTTTCCTATTTTGCTGCCCCCTGAAGTGTCTGTCTCCTGGTTTGGCACATTCCTGTTTTCTTGTTCTGATATTGTTCATCCATTCTATACTTGACAGTAAATATTTATTTTTCAATATATGATCAGTAGGTTTCAAATGGTTATGAGTACTAGTTTTTATCAATCACACACATAAACAAAGGGTTCCATAACTGATAGCACACATCAAGCCAACTAATTGTGTATCAAAATGGCAGTGCCAACTGCCAAAATCATGTGATCAAGTAGCACCACGTTCTTTATCAAAATATTTTTGGATGCTCATGAAAAAGTTTGCAGGAAATGAAATCCCAACATAACTTGTCTAACAGTAAGCGTCAATGCAAAACAAAGAACTGGACTTGGGTGCCAATACATCAGTATTAGATACTTCATAGTTCATATACTACTGTCAAAAAAAGGAAAGTAAGGAGCCAAAAGTTATTCACCCACGATGTAGATAAGCACAACGTGCAAGGAAAGTGGGGGTAAAAAAGTCCACACTATACATTTAAGCAAGCTGCAATAAAATGAATGATTTTTGCAGTGTTGGAACAGAATATACTTGTCCCATCAACCTAATATGGACCAGGATATATATCAAATTAAATAAAAATTTAGCAGTAGCAACACCAGGATAAGCAGACATGTCACCAAATTAAAGCCATAGATTGCTTCTGAAGCTACGGCATTTTCACCAACCTTTCTTTACTGCGGTGGTGTCTTTGGTTTGTTGGCTCATATGGAAAGTAAGGAATGCAGAGATTTTTTAGATGATCAGGCCCAGATTCGCAACTTAGCATTGCAATTTGGTACATGACATTTCCCTACATGCTTATAGGTTTAAAGCTGAACACAAGCAAAGCTTCTTAGTTGGATCGATTCTCTCTCATAGGTAGATGACGTCTGCTTCTTTTTTTGCTATTTTTATGTACAGAACCTTTTTTATATATGTTTGATCTTTGAATAAAGGAGGGGCGGATGTGGGGCTTTTGCCTCATAGTAGCTAGTCAAAAAAAAAATTAGCCATAGCTTAACCCATAGCCCTTAAAACTTGTGCGATAGGCAATCAGACGCGGATCTAGCATCTCTGCACCGGGAATGACATTGTTTATATGTACTATGTACTATGAAAAACATAACAACAATACACTGTTTTAAAAATGTGACATCGATAGTATAATTTAGTAATATCATCATAATTCAAATAAATAGTCCCACAATAATTTTAAATAACAAATAGTGTTATATATATTGCATTGGTGATGGGTTGCATAGGAAGATGAGACACTAATCACCTGAGAAGAGGATGAGGTGTCGACAGAGAGTACATTGTTTTCATTGATGTGCATGCGAGTCTTCCTTGACATGTGGGTCTGAACAGAGAGCTTGGGAATAACTGAAAAAATATACATTATAAGCAAGAAGCCATACATCATCTTAGTTCCAAGTGAACTGAAGTTGAACTGGGTAAGTTATCAAAAAATATGTTCATACATGCATGGATTATTTTGGTATTTACAAGGATTTCCTGCTGGATAGGTTAGATCTGGAATTCTGGACCATATGGCCCAATCCAGGAGTTTGCAATCAGGACTTGTTACAGCATTCAAGAAGTTATTCTCGGACCATGCAACAAGCCACCACTTTGTCGGAAAAAGAAAGGCACCACTTTGTTGGAAAAAAGGCCACCACTTTGTTGGGAAAAATAGGCACCAAGACAATCCACTAATTTGTGTAGCAGTTTTAAAGTTACTTTCAGAACTAGATACTCGATGATATTCAACATTATTATCTTAAATACTGAGGAAACTAATGAGATCAACAATACCTGGCCCCGTGCTAGCAACAGAAGCAAAGGAAGACTCAGACTGGGACTCCCCAGCATGACTGAACTCAACAACTGCCTTAAAATTTTCCCACGGCTTCACCCAGACCTTTGCCTTGTATAGACTTTTCTTCCCAGCGTCAACCACCTCCAACATCAGATCATGCATGGTCCCAGCGACCACTTGCCGTTTCGCATTCACCACACGTGCAAACTCCAAGGCAGAACCCTGCAGAACAAGATAAAAATCAGAGGAAATCTAGAATAGTATGCTGAATCCATGTTTTAATGAAGACTTCCCAGCATGATTAACAGAAGAGAAAATTAAGCATAATATACTTCGATGAAGAACGCAACCTATAAGAAAATATAAGAAAACGCGAAAATATATGTAACGGCAAAATCTTGAAAATTCATTCAAGATTTTGCCAAATGCATCCGTTTCTAAAAAAACCAGTTTCGTGTAGGAATATTTCATGATCACCAAAAAAAATGTCAGAGAGCAGCTCAAGCCTCAATCAGATCTATTCATGAGCTAGTGAAGTGCAAGTCTGTTTAAAACATCACATTGGAAAAAGAGTTAGTTGGCAAGTTGCATATGGTTCCACTTACGCTAACTAAAATCTGGAATTCAAAATTCAGATCTCGAAACTCGCTGCTGGCCGTTTTAGGCGTTTGAAACGTGGAATTATTGAAGCGTAAAATTGCTAGAGTTGCACATGTTTCCAGTTAAGTCAACGAACTCTGAAATCCGACAACCAGATCCCCAAACTTGCATAGGTTATGGAAAACTACCGTGCATTGTGTCCCTAAAATCGCACTGGTCGAACCTAGGCGAAGCACTAATTTCTTCGACTATTTGGACAACTGGACCTAACTGTAGTAACACGATGTAGGGCACACGCAATTTAATCCGAAGACGTGACTCATCATCATACGAACTGAATTCGAGCTGAGCGCACCTGGTTCCTGTTGTGCTCGGCGACGGCGAAGCGCGCGGCGTCCTCGGCCTCGGCCTGCTCGCGGATCGCGGCGAGCATGCCCCGCACGAGGCCGCTCTCGTCGCCGCCGAGGTGGAACCCGGCGGCCCCGGGGACCGCGGCCGCGGCGGCGGCCAGGAGCACCGCGAGGGCGAGGAGCGCGGCGCCGGAGCGGCGAGACATCGTCGCGGGGCGAGCCGTCGGCTCCTCCGGAGCTCTCGATTGGTTGGCGAGTTGGCTGGCGTATCCGCGTGTGGTTGCTGTCTGCTTGCGTCGGGTTGCTTCTTGGGTTGGGGGAGGGGAAAGCGAGTGGGGCAGGGAAGGTTGGTTGGCGTGGAGGGGACAGCGACGCGTCTTCGAATCCTAGCCGTCCACGCTTTAGATCGGATCGGGCACTGGATGGTAAATAACCTTCGATGGGGACTTTTTTTTTTTTCGAAACAGACGTAACCCTATGATCACCTCCGAAAGACTGCGTCCAAAAACTTTATTCGACGGGTCTTGAGATTGAAGAAGTTACTACAGACGTCTCGCTATCGACGGGAACGTCGCCTCTCACTGAAGAATATTCTGTCTTTTTTAATGAGACACCAAAGAGTAAAACATGTGGTTTGAACTCTGGTGAGCTGGGGGTGCCACCGCCCTCCTAACCACCCAACCACGGGTTGGTTCTCCGATGCGGACTTCCGTTGTGTCAGTTGGATTGACTCCTGGAATAATTTCTCCGAAGAATTCTTTTGCGCTTTATTTCATAGCTCCAATCTCTTGGAAGTAATTTCTGGTTTTCTCTATGATGTGCAATGAAATAAACCAAAAACTTATAAAATCCATAGCCATATAATTTTCATGTTCCTACACTTTTAGAACCATGTGAATCAAATAGGTCTCAACGGTTAAAAAAAAGTGGAAACACAAAACATATATTGTTCTAATGAAGCGTCCTTGAGTAATACATTTTGTTTTTTTTTCTCATGTTGCGGCCTTTGAAAACCATGAAAGATCTTGAGCACAGCTACACCAGACACAAAACTTCCGTTTGTAGCAACTTTTTTGTTCGCATGGAACATCGTTGCAAGATATATCTGAGAGATGCCATAAAACAATTACCCAAACTCGTAGCAACATTGTAATGTTTCCGTGCGGCAAAAAAATAATCAGTATGCAACAAAGCCTCATTAGTTGCACCATAGCATTCAAAATCTATCACAACACGTGCAACATGAAAATCAATTGCATGCAACATATATGTGGCAATCGTACACAATAGAAAAGGAACACATTTGCATCATGAGCAACTTTTAGTTGGACCATACAACAAAATCTTTGCAACATTTTATGTATACAACGAACACCACAAATGCTTGCAACATGTTCGAAACACCATTCATAACATCAAATTTCCAAATGAAAAACACTAAAGTACACCATCAAAAGTGGAGACAACACCCTTCACCATACGGGCTTGCCCCAGGAATGTGACTCATCTGAGTCCGGACAGAGCCAGATCTTGCGGTCCTTAATCCATTCCTCGTTACCCCAACGTCTATCAGAGATCGGAGATCGACAACAAGGATTCAATCTCCACTAGCATATCCATGATGTGAATTAAGGAAGAGAAGTTGAGAAATTTTGGAGGCGGAGATTTGATACGTCTCAAACGTATCTATAATTTCTTATGTTCCATGCTAGTTTTATGACAATACTCACATGTTTTATATACACTTTATATCGTTTTTATGCATTTTCCGGAACTAACCTATTAACAAGATGCCGAAGTGCCAGTTCCTATTTTCTGCTGTTTTTGGTTCTAGAAAAGCTGTTCGGGCAATATTCTCGGAATTGGACGAAACAAAATCCAAACCGCCTATTTTACCGAGACAGACCCAGAACACCGAAGGAGAGACGGAGAAGGGACAAGGGGGCCCCACACCACCTGGCGGCGCGGCCAAGAGGGGGGCGCGCCCAGCTATGGGGTGGGCCCCTCGGGAACCCTCCGACGCCGCCATCTCGCCTATATATTCCCCGCGACGCGAAAACCCTACGACAACCGACGATATTCCACGAAGATTTCCGTAGCCGCCACCATCGCGAAGACAAGTTTTGGGGGACAGAATCTCTGTTCCGGCACGCCGCCGGGACGGGGAATTGCCCCCGGAAGTCATCTCCATCGACACCACCGCCATCTTCATCGCCGTTGCTGTCTCCCATGATGAGGAGGGAGTAGTTCTCCCTCGAGGCTGAGGGCTCTACCGGTAGCTATGTGGTTCATCTCTCTCTCCCATGGTGTGATCTTTATGTGATCATGAGCTTTGTATCACTATTAATCTATGTGCTACTCTAGTGATGTTATTAAAGTAGTCTATGTAGGGATTCGTTGCATAGAAAACAAAAAAATTCCTACCGCGAGTATGCAATCCAAGCCAAGATGCAATCTAGAAGACGGGAGAAACGAGGGGATGAACGAGACTAACCCTTGAAGATTTCCAAAGCCTACAAGAGGAGGCTCTCGTTGCTGCGGTAGACGATCACTTGCCGCTTTCAAAAGCGCGTAGAAGATCTTTGATACGTCTCCAACGTATCGATAATTTCTTATGTTCCATGCTACTTTATTGATGATATACACATGTTTTATACATACTTTATGTCATATTTATGCATTTTTCGGCACTAACCTATTAACGAGATGCCGAAGAGCTAGTTGCTGTTTTCTGCTGTTTTTGGTTTCAGAAATCCTAGTAAGGAAATATTCTCGGAATTGGACGAAATCAACGCCCAGGGTCTTATTTTTCCACGAAGCTTCCAGAAGTCCGAAAGGGAAACGAAGTGGGGCGACGAGGCGCCGACACAACAGGGCGGCGCGGCCCAGGCCTTGGCCGCGTGGCCCTGGCGTGTGGGGCCCTCGCGTCAACCCTAAACCTACCCTTCCGCCTATAAGAAGCCTTCATCGATAATAACCCCAGTACCGAGAGCCACGATACGGAAAACCTTCCAGAGACGCCGCCGCCGCCAATCCCATCTCGGGGGATTCAAGAGATCGCCTCCGGCACCCTGCCGGAGAGGGGAATCATCTCCCGGAGGACTCTTCACCGCCATGGTCGCCTCCGGAGTGATGTGTGAGTAGTTCACCCCTGGACTATGGGTCCATAGTAGTAGCTAGATGGTTGTCTTCTCCTCATTGTGCTATCATTGTTCGATCTTGTGAGCTGCCTAACATGATCAAGATCATCTATTTGTAATGCTACATGTTGCGTTTGTTGGGATCCGATGAATATGGAATACTATGTTATGTTGATTATCAATCTATCATCTATGTGTTGTTTATGATCTTGCATGTTCTCTGTTATTAGTAGAGGCTCTGGCCAAGTCATTACTTGTAACTCCAAGAGGGAGTATTTATGCTCGATAGTGGGTTCATGCCTCCATTAAATGCAGGACAAGTGATGAAAAATTCTAAGGTTGTGGATGTGATGTTGCCACTAGGGATAAAACATCAATGCTATGTCTAAGGATATTTGTGTTGATTACATTACGCACCATACTTAATGCAATTGTCTGTTGTTTGCAACTTAATACTGGAAGGGGTTCGGATGATAACCTGAAGGTGGACTTTTTAGGCATAGATGCATGCTGGATAGCGGTCTATGTAGTTTGTCGTAATGCCCAATTAAATCTCACACTACTCATCCTAATATGTATGTGCATTGTCATGCCATCTCTATTTGTCAATTGCCCAACTGTAATTTGTTCACCCAACATGCTATTTCTTATTGGAGAGACACCACTAGTGAACTGTGGACCCCGGTCCATTCTTTACATCGAATACAATCTACTGCAATACTTGTTCTTACTGTTCTCTGCAAACATCATCTTCCACACTATACATCTAATCCTTTGTTACAGCAAGCCGGTGAGATTGACAACCTCACTGTCACGTTGGGGCAAAGTATTTTGGTTGTGTTGTGCAGGTTCCACGTTGGCGCCGGAATCCCTGGTGTTGCGCCGCACTACACTCCGCCGCCATCAAACTTCAACGTGCTTCTTGGCTCCTACTGGTTTGATAAACCTTGGTTTCTTACTGGGGAAAACTTGCCGATGTACGCATCACACCTTCCTCTTGGGGTTTCCAACGGACGCGTGCTGTACGCTTATCAATCTTGACGGTGCCACAATCGGGCAGCACCTCCGTACTCGGTCACACGTTCGGTGTTGATGAAGACGACGTCCTTCTCCCCGTTCCAGCGGGCAGCGGAAGTAGTAGCTCCTCCTTGAATCCCGGCAGCACGACGGCGTGGTGGCGGTGTCGATGGAGATCTCCGGCGGAGCTTCGCTAAGCGTTTGCGGGAGAGGTGGAGGAGGTGGGTGGCTAGGGTTTGGGAGAGGGGTGGCCGGCCACTTAGGGGGTGCGGCCAAGCTATGGCTTGAGGTGGCCGGCCCCCTCCCCTTGTCCCTCATTATATAGGTGGAACACCCAAGAGTTGGTCTACAAGTCTTCGAATAAGACCCCAAACCAAAACCTTCCATATGACATGAAACCTACCCAAGGTGGGATTCCCACTTGAGGTGGGATTTCCACCTTTCCTTGGGAGGGGGTGGCCGGCCACCTTGGTGGAGTCCCAGGTCCACCTGGGACTCCACCCCTCTAGGGTTGGTCGGCCAAGTGTGTGCATCATGTAGTACTTGGCGTAGGTTATGATTGTAATCTCTTTAAGATTATGAAGTTAACTATTACTATGATAGTATTGATGTGATCAATTCCCCCTTTCATAGCTATTGGTGACAGTGTGTATGCTATGTTAGTACTCAGTCTAAATTGCAACGGTCTATTATGCACTCTAGAGGTTACTTTAATATGAACTCCGGACGTTGTGGAGCTTGTTTACTCCGGCTTGAGGTGTGCTTTTGTAGCCCTACACAATGAATGGTGTTTGTTATCCAACAAGAGAGTGTTTGAAAGTAGCATTTATTTATTCAGTTATGTGATCATTGTTGAGAGTGTCCACTAGTGAAAGTATGATCCCTAGGCCTTGTTTCTAAGTATTGAAACACCGTTTCCAACAAGTTCTGTTACATGTTCGCTTGCTGCCATTTTTATTTCAGATTGCAATTACTACTTACAATCATCCATATTACTTGTATTTCACTATCTCTTCGCCGAACTAGTGCACCTATACATCTGACAAGTGTATTAGGTGTGTTGGGGACATGATAAACCACAAGTATAGGGGATCGCAACAGTCTTCGAGGGAAGTAAAACCCAAATTTATTGATTCGACACAAGGGGAGGTAAAGAATACTTATAAGCCTTAACAACTGAGTTGTCAATTCAGCTGCACCTAGAAAAGCACTAGTAACAGGGGTGATGTGAAAGAAGCAGTAATATGAGAGCAATAGTAACAGTAACACAGCAGCAGTAATAGTAACACAGAAGCAATGGCACTAGAAAATAGTTGATACTACTTCCAATGTCATATAGGAATGAGTATATGATGATGAGAGATGGACTGGGGTTCCCAGCGATCTACACTAGTGGTAACTCTCCAATAACAAGTGACAAGTGTTGGGTGAACAAATTACAGTTGGGCAATTGATAGGATTGAAATAGCATTAAGACAGAACATCAAGATTATTAATTATGTAGGCATGTTTTCCATATATAGTCGTACGTGCTCGCAATGAGAAACTTGCACAACATCTTTTGTCCTACCAGCCGGTGGCAGCCGGGCCTCAAGGGAATCTACTGGCGATTAAGGTACTCCTTTTAATAGAGCACCGGAGCAAAGCATTAACACTTGGTGAAAACATGTGATCCTCATATCACAGCCTTCCTCTCCGGTTGTCCCAATTTCTATCACTTTGAGGCCTCGGGTTCCGGACAGCAATACGTGCAAACAACTTGTAGATACAATCTAAGCAACAATTATAGAGCTTAAATCTAAGATCATGCCACTCGTGCACTAGTGACAAGCATTAAACACAACAAGATTGCAGCAACAGTAACTTCACAAACTTTATAGATAGACTAATCATAATGTAACAATCCATCGGATCCCAACAAATACAACACCGATTACATCAGATGAATCTCAATCATGTAAGGCAGCTCATGAGATCATTGTATTGAAGTACATGAGATAGAGAGTACCAACTAGCTACTGCTAGAACCCGTAGTCCATGGGGGAACTACTCACGGAGCATGATGGAGGCGGTGGCGTCGATGGAGATGGCTTCCGGGGGCACTTCCCCGTCCCGACAGGGTGCCGGATTAGAGATTTTGTCCCCCCGAATCGGAGTTTCACGATGGCGGCGGCGCCCCTGGAGTCTTTCTGTAGTTTCGTCAATCCGTCTCGTGTTTTTAGGTCGAAAGGGGTCTTATAGGCGAAGAGGCGGCGCAAGGAGGCGCTTGGGGCCCCCTCACCATAGGCTGGCGCGGCCAGGCTTAGGCCCACGCCGCCTTATGGTGTGGGCCCCCTGCTGCCCACCTCCGACTCTCCTTCGGTGTTCTGGAAACTTCCGGGAAAAATAAGATATTGGTCTTTGTTTCGTTGAATTCCGAGAATATTGCCCGAATAGCCTTTCTGGAACCAAAAACAACAGAAAACAGGAACTGGCACTGTCGCATCTTGTTAATAGGTTAGTTCCGGAAAACGCATAAAAACATTATAAAGTGTGAACAAAACATGTAGGTATTGTCATAAAACAAGCATGGAACATCAGAAATTATAGATACGTTGGAGACGCATCAAGCATCCCCAAGCTTAGTTCCTACTCGCCCTCGAGTAGGTAAATGATAACAAAGATAATTTCTGAAGTGACATGCTACTTACATAATCTTGATCATACTATTGCAAAGCATATGAGATGAATGCAGTGACTCAAGGCAATGATCTATAGTTGCTAACAAATAGATAACATATAGCAAAACTTTTCATGAATAGTACTTTCAAGACGAGCATCAAAAGTCTTGCATAAGAGTTAACTCATAAAGCAATAGATTAAAAGTAAAAGCATCGAAGCAACACAAAGGAAGATATAAGTTTCAGCAGTTGCTTTCAACTTTCAACATGCATATCTCATGGATAATTGTCAACACAAAGTAGAATAATAAGTGCAATAAGCAAGTATGTAAGAATCAATGCACAGTTGACACAAGTGTTTGCTTCTAAGATAGAAGGAAGTAGGTAAACTGACTCAACATAAAGTAAAAGAAAGACCCTTCACAGAGGGAAGCAGGGATTAAATTATGTGCTAGAGCTTTTTAAGTTTTGAAATCATATAGAGAGCATAAAAGTAAAGTTTTGAGAGGTGTTTGTTGTTGTCAACGAATGGTAGTGGGCACTCTAACCCCCTCATCAAACAGACTTTCAAAGAGCGGCTCCCATGAAGGACGTTATCTCTACCAGCAAGGTAGATCATCCCTCTTCTCTTTTGTTTACACATGTACTTTAGTTTTATTTATGGTTGACACTCCTCCCAACCTTTTTCTTTCACAAGCCATGGTTAACCGAATCCTCGGGTGCCTTCCAACATTCACATACCATGAAGGAGTGTCTATTTGCAAAATTAAGTTGCTTACTGATGAATTAGGGCAAAACATGTGAAGAGAATTATTAATGAAAGTTAATTAATTAGGGCTGGGAACCCTGTTGCCAGCTCTTTTTGTAAAATTATTGGATAAGCGGATGAAGCCACTAGTCCATTGGTGAGAGTCTGCCCAACAAGATTGAAAGATAAAACACCACATACTTCCTCATGAGCTATAAAACATTGACACAAATAAGAGATAATAACTTTTGAATTGTTTAAAGGTAGCACATGAAGTATTTACTTGGAATGGCAGAAAATACCACATAGTAGGTAGTTATGGTGGACGCACATGGCATAGGTTTTGGCTCAAGGTTTTGGATGCACGAGAAGCATTCCCTCTCAGTACAAGGATTTGGCTAGCAAGGTTGTTTGAAGCAAACACAAGTACGAACCGGTACAACAAAACTTACATAAGAACATATTGCAAGCATTATAAGACTCTACATTGTCTTCCTTGTTGCTAAAACACTTTTACTAGAAAATATCTAGACCTTAGAGAGACCAATCATGCAAACCAATTTCAACAAGCTCTACGGTAGTTCTCCACTAATAGGTTTAAACTACATGATGCAAGAGCTTAAACTTGATCTACTTGAGAGCTCAAAACAATTGCCAAGTATCAAATTATCCAATACAATATTTGAGGCATTTTCTATTTCCAACCAAATAACAATAAGTGCAATAGCTTCCAACTTTTGTCATGAACATTAAAAGTAAAATGAAAAACACAAGTGTTCATATGAAAAAGCGGAGCGTGTCTCTCTCCCACACAAGGATTGCTAGGATCCGATCTTATTCAAAACAAAAACAAAAATAAAAAACACACAGACGCTCCAAGTAAAGCCCATAAGATGTGACCGAATAAAAATATAGTTTCAATAGAAGTGACCTGATAAGTTGTTGATGAAGAAGGGGATGCCTTGGGCATCCCCAAGCTTAGACACTTGAGTCTTCTTGAAATATGCAGGGATGAACCACGGGGGCATCCCCAAGCTTAGACTTTTCACTCTTCTTGATCATATATATATCATCCTCCTCTCTTGACCCTCGAAAACTTCCTTCACACCAAACTTCTCATAAACTTCATTAGAGGGATTAGTACTCAAAAAACTTTAATCCACTTTATGAAGGAGATATGCCCTAGAGGCAATAATAAAGTGGTTATTATATATCTTTATGTTTATGATAAATGTTTGTATACCATGCTATAATTGTATTAACCGAAACATTGATACATGTGTGATATGTAAACAACAAAGAGTCCCTAGTATGCCTCTTAACTAGCTTGTTGATTAATGGATGATTAGTTTCATAATCATGAACATTGGATGTTATTAATAACAAGGTTATATCATTGTATGAATGATGTAATGGACACACCCAATTAAGCGTAGCATAAGATCACGTCATTAAGTTATTTGTTATAAGCTTTCGATACATAGTTACCTAGTCCTTATGACCATGAGATCATGTAAATCACTTATACCGGAAAGGTACTTTGATTACATCAAATGCCACTGCGTAAATGGGTGGTTATAAAGATGGGATTAAGTATCCGGAAAGTATGAGTTGAGGCATATGGATCAACAGTGGGATTTGTCCATCCCGATGACGGATAGATATACTCTGGGCCCTCTCGGTGGAATGTCGTCTAATGTCTTGCAAGCATATGAATAAGTTCATAAGAGACCACATACCACGGTACGAGTAAAGAGTACTTGTCAGGAGGCGAGGTTGAACAAGGTATAGAGTGATACCGATGATAAAACCTCGGACAAGTAAAATATCGCGTGACAAAGGGAATTGGTATCATATGTGAATGGTTCATTCGATCACTAAAGTCATCGTTGAATATGTGGGAGCCATTATGGATCTCCAGATCCCGCTATTGGTTATTGGTCGGAGAGAGTACTGATACGTCTCCGACATATCGATAATTTCTTATGTTCCATGCCACATTATTGATGATATCTACATGTTTTATGCATACTTTATGTCATATTTATGCATTTTTTGGCACTAACCTATTAACGAGATGCCGAAGAGCCGATTCTTTGTTTCTGCTATTTTTGGTTTCAGAAATCCTAGTAAGGAAATATTCTCGGAATTGGACGAAATCAACGCCCAGGGGCCTATTTTCACACGAAGCTTCCAGAAGTCCGAGGGAGAGACGAAGTGGGGCCACGGGGCGCCGCCACACTAGGGCGGCGCGGCCCAGGGGGAGCCCGCGCGGCCCTAGCGTGTGGGGCCCCCCTGACGCCTCCTGACCTGCCCTTCCGCCTACTTAAGTCTTCGTCGACAATAGCCCCAGGACCGAGAGCCACGATACGGAAAACCTTCCAGAGACGCCGCCGCCGCCAATCCCATCTCAGGGGATTCAGGAGATCGCCTCCGGCACCCTGCCGGAGAGGGGAATCATCTCCCGGAGGACTCTTCACCGCCATGGTCGCCTCCGGAGTGATGAGTGAGTAGTTCACCCCTGGACTATGGGTCCATAGCAGTAGCTAGATGGTCATCTTCTCCTCATTGTGCTATCATTGTTCGATCTTGTGAGCTGCCTAACATGATCAAGATCATCTATTTGTAATGCTACATGTTGCGTTTGTTGGGATCCGATGAATATGGAATACTATGTTATGTTGATTATCAATATATCATCTATGTGTTGTTTATGATCTTGCATGCTCTCTGTTATTAGTAGAGGCTCTGGCCAAGTCATTACTTGTAACTCCAAGAGGGAGTATTTATGCTCGATAGTGGGTTCATGCCTCCATTAAATCTGGGACAGTGACAGAAAATTCTAAGGTTGTGGATGTGATGTTGCCACTAGGGATAAAACATCAATGCTATGTCTAAGGATATTTGTGTTGATTACATTACGCACCATACTTAATGCAATTGTCTGTTGTTTGCAACTTAATACTGGAAGGGGTTCGGATGATAACCTGAAGGTGGACTTTTTAGGCATAGATGCATGCTGGATAGCGGTCTATGTACTTTGTCGTAATGCCCGATTAAATCTCACAATACTCATCATATCATGTATGTGCATTGTCATGCCCTCTCTATTTGTCAATTGCCCAACTGTAATTTGTTCACCCAACATGCTATTTATCTTATGGGAGAGACACCTCTGAAAGAACATCTCTCACATTATGTTTTGTGTGTTTGATGTCAATATATGTGATACACTAATGTTTGTTTAAGTGGTACAGGGATTACATAGATACATATTCTTGTGTGTTGGATATGGTCGGTCTGTCAAAAGAAAACAGCAAAGTTGGTCAGGCCGGATAATCCGGGCCGGATATTGTTGAAATATCCGGCCCCCAGTTTTCGGCTAAGTCTTTGAGGAAAAGCAGCGCAGTATAGGGGCCGGATTTTTGCCCGGATATTGTCCCGGTATTGTACCAGGGCCGGAATATCCGGGCCGGATATTTTGGAAATATCCGGGCCCCTCGAATTTGGCTAAGGACCAGAAGAAAATCAAGTCTGGCATAGGGCCGGACATTTGGCCGGATTTTGTCACGGTTTTGTCCCGAAGGCCGGATTATCCGGGGGGGGGGGGGGGCGGATTATCTGGCCCTTACTTAGGCCGGAATATCCGCCCCCCCGGAAGCTGCAACGGCTCATTTTTGTGGGGGGGGGGGGGGGTATAAATACCCCCCTTCTTCTACCTTGGTTGGTTGCTCAATCATTGCACAAGAAATCTGCCAAGCCACCTCCATTAGAGCCACCTCAAGAAAACTCAAGATTTGCAAGATCTCCTTCCTCCCCCAACCAAAGCTCTTGATCTTTGGAGATTCGAAGGAGAAGACACCGATCTACATTCTCACCGAAGCGATTCTCATTTCCCCCTCTCTTGTTTGAGGGATCTCATATGCTAGTGTTCCTATTTGGTTCCCTAGTTGATTTGTGTTGATGTATTGTTGTTGATTGTTGTGTTGTAACAGATTTGGGAGCCTCCAATTCGGTTGTGGATGTGTGCCCCAAGAACCTTGTAAAGGCCTGGTTTCTGCCTCGAGGAAATCCCTTAGTGAAAGTGGGCTAGGCCTTCGTGGCGTTGCTCACCGGAGATCTGAGTGAAGCCTTCGTGGCTGTTGGTTTGGCTTTCGTAGCAACCACACTCCTCCAAACGTAGACGTACCTTCTTCCAAAGGAAGGGAACTACGGGAATCATCTCCGTGTCATCGCGTGCTCCACTCTCGGTTACCTCTATCCTATTCTATCTCTTATATTGCTTAGCTATATCTTGCTTAGTTGTTAGCCTTGTCATATAGGTAAATTCACTTAGTTGCATATCTAGAGAATTTACCTTTTGTGTCAAGCCTAAATTGAAAAAGAACTAAAAATTGGTTAGCACCTATTCACCCCCCCCCCCCCTCTAGGTGCGGCATACGATCCTTTCAATTGGTATCAGAGCCTCGGCTCTTATTTCGGGCTTAACCGCCTAAGAGTATGCCGGACGATGGACCTTCGGAAGGGGAGGCTAGGCCGGTCACCATGGATGATATCAACTCGTTGAAGTCATCCATGGATGCTCAAATGGAAAGCATGAGAAAAATGATTTCCGAGCTTTTGGCTCCTCCCCGTCCCGTGGCTCCCACCATAGAGGTTAATATCACGGATGCGGTTGTAGAGGGTGATACTTCAGATACCGTCCGCTACCACACCCATGGATGGTGATAACTCAAACACTAACAAACCCCCCATTGCATCTCCCAAGGGAACTAGTGGAAGTGAGAGCTACAATCGAGTACCTCCACCTTTCCAATCACCCGATATACCGGTTCCCCATCCTCATATAAACATCTGGGGCGACCCACCTAACTTTTCCGTTAATGATTACGATACTTGGCAATTTGAGTTTAGCTCTCATGTTCGCAGTGCCTCCAATGAACTTTGGAGAATCATCGAGGAAGGCTTCAATCCTTACAACCCCAAGAAGTTGACTAGAAGAGAAGCGGTTGATAGTCAACTCAACAACACCGCCTTGCACATGATTCAAACTGCCGTGGGGACAAAGGAGTTGTCTCGTGTTCGGCATTTCACCACCGCCAAGGATGCTTGGGATGCTTTGGCCGCGGGTTGCATTGGAAGTGAGAGCACAAGAAGGAACAAGTATAATGCTCTTCGGAATAAAGCCGAAGGATTCATGAGGCTTCCGGATGAAGATCATGAAGACATGTATGGAAGACTTCTCACCGTTGCCGACGCCTTCCGGATTGTTGGAGCCACTCACATTAATGACTCTTGGATCAAGGAGAAGTACATTGAGTGCATGATGCCGTTCGAGCCTATTGATGTCAAGACTCTTGTCAGAAGAGAATGCTATGCCTCTCTCACCTCTCAACAAGCCGTGCACGAGATGCAAGCTCTCAAGGTGCTTGAGCAAAACTCTCATGATTCCCGCAATCGTGCCATTGGGATGACAAAAGGGTCCAACCTTGCCTTGGTGGTTGACCCCGTGCAAGAAGTGATTCCTCAAGAATCTTATAGGGCATCTTGGAGCATGACCTATCCGGAAGACTTGGAACACCACTACCATGACCACATGGCATTCCATGCAAACACCTTTTGGATTGATCCTTCCAAGGCCAAGGAGGACAACATCAAGAGAAACAACTCAAGGGGTCCCTCAAGCTCGGGCCCAAGAACAAGATCTTGCTACAATTGCAATGACAAGCGCCATTTCATTGCCGAATGTCCCTATGAGAATAGGGAGACTCATGGTGGAAGGCTCATCCCCAAGGACAAGAGCAAAGACTCAAAGGGCAAATATTCAAAGCCCCCAACAAGAAATTCTATAACAAGAACAAGAAGGGCAAGAGGCCCTCAAGGATTGTGCTAGTTGCTAATGAAGAATACTCTTCCGATGAGATTGCAAGTGCTAGTGATGATGAAGAGGAAAGCTCAAGAGAAGTGGCCGCCATTGTCACCACCAACATTCCCTCTTCCTCTCTCTTTGATTCACCCAATGAGAACCCTCAACGCAAGAATGCACATTGCTTCATGGCAAGGTCCACCTTGGACACATCTATTGTGCTATCAACTCAAGAAGAGTATACCTCCGGAGATGAAGATGTTGATGATAAAGAAGATGCAACCTCAAATGGATTGGTTGCCCTTGCCTCCCTCTCCACTAACTCTTCATCAACAAGTGAATCTCCCAATGAGGTCATTCATGTGGAGGAAGAAAGTTGCCTCATGGCTAAATCTTCCGAGGTATCATCTCCTAACCCCTCTATGCCTAACATTTCTAATGATCTAGGGGTTGACCCCGCTAGTCTAAAAGTGAAACAAGAAATGATAGAGTTTGATGATTTCATTAGTAACCTACAAGGTAACACTAAGAAGCATGTTTCAAGTCTCATGGTTCGTATGGCTCAACTAAATGATACTCTTGAGAAAAAGTGCCAAATAGAGAGAGAAGACTCTCTAGAAATACATGCTCTTAAAAATGCTCTTGAGGAATGTCAAGAAACTATAGCATCTCTTGAAGAGAAGCTAGAAAGTCTTGAAGAACCTCAAGATAAACTTAACAAGCTCACTAAAGCTAGAGATCTTGCTAGAGCTAAGACTAAAGTGCTTATAAAGGAAAAGGCCAAATTTGGTGTTGATCATGAGAAACTTGTGAAGGATCTAGATGAACTAGACAAGGCTCACAAAGCCTTGAAGAGTAAATACTCTCTCCTCTCCGAGTCTTATGAGCAACTTCAAATTAGGCTTGCTTCATATGACATACCTAGCACCTCTACTCCTTCATGTGAACATGCAAATATTATTCAGGAAAATGCTAGGTTGAAAGATGAACTTGCTAAGGCCTCCTCTCCCCAAAGTAAACTTTCCTTGGATGATCTTTTGAGTAAGCAAAGGTCAAACAATGGGAAGGAGGGACTTGGTTTTAATACCAAGGCTAAGAATGCAAACAAGAAAAAGGCTAAGCCCGCACATGAGAAAGCTAATGGTGAAACCCGAAAGGGCAAAACCATTAATGATGATGGTGCGGGAATAGATAACCCTCACTATGTTCTCTTTAAAGATTATTATGGTGATGTTTATGCTAAATATGTTGGTCCATATGATGGTTATGTTGCTTGGTCTATTTGGGTTCCAAAGACCCTTGTTGCTAACAAAAGAGGACCCATTGAAAAATGGGTACCTAAATCCAAGAATTGATCTCATGTAGGACTATGCCGCCGGAGGTTCAAAATGGGTACTTGATAGTGGATGTACAAGTCATATGACCGGCGGCAAGAACCTCGTCAAGGAGTTGAGGCCCAACATAAATCATATCACCGTCTCCTTTGGCGATAATTCTACATCCGAGGTATTGGGTTTTGGTAAGGTTGTGGTTGCACACAACATTACTCTTGTGGATGTCATGCTTGTCAAAACCCTTGGTTACAATTTGCTTTCCGTTTCCGCCCTTGGCAAGATGGGTTTTGCCGTCTTTATTGATAATGATATTGTGGTCCTCTTGTGGAGCAAGACTCTAAAAGTCGCATTCGTTGGGTATCGCGAACACAACTTGTATGTGGTGGACTTTTCGGGGACCACCACGACAAGTGCGATGTGCCTATTCGGAAAGGCGGACGTGGGTTGGTTGTGGCATCGCCGCCTAGCCCATGTCAACATGAGAACTTTGCAAAGTCTTCACAAGGGGAACCATATTGTGGGACTAATGGAAAATGTGTCTTTTGCCAAAGATCGTGTTTGTAGGGCTTGTGTTGAAGGCAAAATGCATGACTCCCCGCACCCAAGCAAGACCATCATCTCTTCCAAGAGGATCTTGGAGCTCCTTCATGTGGATCTCTTTGGTCCCGTTACTCATGCAAGTCTTGGTGCGAAGAAACATTGCTTGGTGATTGTTGATGACTACTCAAGATACACTTGGGTCTACTTTCTCAAGACGAAAGATGAGACTCAACAAATATTCATTGACTTTGCTACTGAGGTGCAACGCCAACACAACCTCCTCATTATGGCAATAAGAAGTGACAACGGCTCCGAGTTCAAGAACTACACACTCAATGATTTTCTTAGTGATGAGGGGATTCGTCATCAATATTCCGCTGCTTACACCCCTCAACAAAATGGTGTTGCGGAGAGGAAGAACCGGACTCTTATGGATATGGCAAGGTCTATGATGGCGGAGTATAAATCCCGCTATAACTTTTGGGCCGAAGCCATCTCCACCGCTTGTCACTCCTCCAACCGGCTCTATCTCCGCAAGGGCTTGAACAAGACTCCATATGAAATACTCACCGGGAACAAGCCTAATATCTCATACTTCAAGGTGTTTGGGTGTAAGTGTTTCTACAAAATCAAAGGGGTTCGTTTATCTAAATTCGCTCCTAAAGCTTTGGAGGGTATATTTGTTGGTTACGGTGCCGAGTCTCACACTTATAGAATCTTTGATATAGCCTCCGGGATTATCATTGAATCTTGTAGTGTGAGGTTCGAAGAAAATGATGGCTCCCAAGTGGGGCAAGTTGATGTATGTGCAGGTGATGAAATACCTCAAGATGCCATAGTAAGAATGGGTGTGGGATTTTTCCGCCCCATTGAGGGACACGGTGTGGCGTCTCGGGAAGGACTATGCTCTACCACGGTGGAGCCCTCATCTTCTCAACATAAACAAACCCCATCAAGTGAAGCAAATGATGCACCAACCCAAGAACAAGAACAAAACCCTCCCTCTAGTGTGCAAGATCAAGGACAAGATCAAGGGCAAGACCAAGGACAAGATCAAGGTCAAGATCAACCAAGAATTCATGATGGTTCCGGCGAGTATCCAATTGATATTTGCTCCACACCAAATGATGTCCAACATCAAACACATGATGTTGAGCACTCACAAGAAATTGTAGTTGCTCAAGTTGAAGGTCAAGACGGGGACCCAAAAGATCAAGTTGATCAAGTGATACCTCCAAGGCCAAGAAGAACCAAGGAGGAGATCGAGACCCGTCGTCTAGCAAGAAGAGAAAGGAACCTTGTGCTTCGTGATCACACTCATGATAAGGTTCTTGGTGATATAAGGGCGAAGGTTTCCACAAGAAGGCAATTGGCTAATTTTAGCAACCATCATGCTTATATCTCCTTAGTGGAACCCAAGAAAGTATTTGAAGCCCTTGAAGATTCGGATTGGTTGGAAGCTATGCACGAAGAACTCAACAACTTCAAGCGCAACAAAGTGTGGACCTTAGTAGAGAAGCCAAAGGGGTGCCGCAATGTTATTGGCACTAAATGGATATTCAAGAACAAACAAGATGAGTTTGGAAATGTTGTGAGGAAGAAGGCAAGATTGGTGGCTCAAGGGTTCTCTCAAGTTGAGGGAATTGACTTTGGAGAAACCTATGCTCCCGTGGCTCGCCTTGAGTCCATCCGTATCCTTCTTGCTTATGCATCGCATCATAACTTTAAGTTACAACAAATGGATGTGAAAAGTGCATTTCTTAATGGTCCTTTGCATGAAGAGGTATATGTTAAGCAACCCCCGGGGTTCGAGGATCTCAACTTCCCTAACCATGTCTACAAGCTCGATAAAGCTCTTTATGGTCTCAAACAAGCTCCTAGAGCTTGGTATGAGCACCTTAAGGAATTATTGGTAGACCGTGGGTTTGATGTTGGGCTAATCGATCCCACTCTTTTTACTAAGAGGGTCAATGGGGAGCTTTTCGTTTGCCAATTATATGTTGATGATATTATCTTTGGCTCTACTAACAAAGCTTTCAATGATGAATTCTCAAAGCTTATGACCGATAGGTTTGAGATGTCTATGATGTGAGAGATGAAGTTCTTCCTTGGTTTTGAGATCAAGCAATTGAGAGGAGGAACCTTCATCAACCAAGCAAAATATCTCCAAGACATGCTCAAGAGGTTCAAGATGACCGAGATGAAAGGTGTTGCCACTCCTATGGTTACCAAATGTCATCTTGCACTTGATCCCAATGGTAAAGAGGTGGATCAAAAGGTATATCGCTCCATGATTGGATCCTTGCTTTACCTTTGTGCATCTAGACCGGACATAGTGTTGAGTGTTGGTGTGTGTGCAAGGTATCAAGCTTCTCCTAAGGAGAGCCACATGATAGCTCTCAAGAGAATCTTTCGATACTTGGTTGATACCCCAAGATATGTTATTTGGTACCCCAAAGGCTCAAGTTTTATTCTCAATGGATACACCGATGCGGATTGGGCGGGAGACAAGGATGATAGGAAATCAACCTCCAGGGCTTGCCAATTTGTTGGTAGGTCCTTGGTGTGTTGGTCATCTAAGAAGCAAAATTGTATATCTCTCTCCACCGCCGAAGCCGAATATGTTGCCGCCGCAAGTGGATGCACTCAATTGTTATGGATGAGGCAAACTTTAAAGGAATACGGTGTCATTTGTGACAAAGTGCCTCTATTATGTGACAATGAAAGTGCTATCAAGATTGCATATAATCCGGTGCAACATTCAAGAACGAAGCATATTGAGATCCGGAATCATTTCATTAGGGATCATGTTGCCCGTGGTGATATTGAGCTTATCTATGTTCCTACCAAAGATCAACTTTCCGATATATTCACGAAGCCTCTTGATGAAGCAAGGTTCACTTATTTGAGGAATGAGCTAAATATCATTGATTCAAGGAGTATAGCTTGACCATCTTGCAAACACACCTTCGTCTCAAAACTTTATTTGGTTTAGATGTGGGCATGGAAATAGGGGGAGTGCGGTTTAAATTATTGAGCTATCCCTCCCCCCATAATGCCAACATTAAGAAATCATTCTCTTTATATCATATGTTGATATGTGAGCTTCAATGATGAGTAGTGGCTTGGACCCAAGATATATCTTCGTGGTGCCATGCCACAACACTCATATATGGTGGCCTAGGCCACCACACTCTTCTTTGTGAAGAGTTGGAGTTATTTGGATCTTATCGCCTTTTATTTGACAACTCCATGTTCTTATGGGAAATCACTCTAGTTTGGCCTTATTTGCTCATATCTTGCAAACTTGAGTGACCATGTACCATTAACAGTTTGTATCTTCTAAAACCTAAGCCTACTCTCTCCTATAAGCCATTTCCATCTTGCTCATTTGTCATGTTTGGTAAAAAATTTGGAGTTTGAGGTTTTTCGGTCGGATGATCTAGGTTGCTCCATCTTATTGGTAAATTTGCACCTTATATCTGACGTGATACATTATTGCATCGCATATGGGTCATGCAAATAACCAACAAAAGATGGGCCGGATTCCCGGTGATTCTGGAATTTTCCAGAACCCCGGATAATCCGGCCCCAGGACACCCCGGAAAATCCGGCCCGGCCGGATTATCCGCCCTAAGCTAGGGCCGGATTATCCGGCCTGGGCAGATCTTGAAAGGGTTGAGGACGAGGCCGCGGGGGGGCAAACGGTTCACACCACCCCCACGCGCCTCTCTCTCCTCTCTCTCCTCTCAAGTTCGCCGGACCTCTTCCTCCTCGCCGGAGACGCTCCGTCCGCTCCCTCTCGGAGTTCTTGGGTGGATCGGGTGCATCTCCTCCCTAGCTACCTTCTCCTCCAAGCGGTTTCCACAATGGATGTGGGTATGATTCACAATCTCTAACCCTAGATGTTGTGTTTTATATGTGCTATTTTCTTGGTGGAATTGGTGTCTAGTTGTTCCAAATCAAGTGTAGTGTACTCCTCTTGCATGCTATGAGGCCGATCTAGTCTTAGACAAGCTTTTGATTGGAAAACTGCAAGTTTCGCAGGGCCGGATTATCCGGCCCCCGCGCAGGCCGGATTATCCGGCCAGGCAGGATTATCCGCCCCCAGGGGACACCGGATTATCCGGCCTGGAGCTTCATCGCCGCTGCAGTTTTTGCTTCAATCTATCATGTCTAGATTTGTACCGACTTATAGTATGTTTCTCGAGTATATTACTGTATCTTACATGACTTATGAGCATTACCTTCTCTTTGCTACCCGCCTTTGCTTCTCACGGGTGGTGCTTCTCGGGGTGGTCGGAGACGCCCTAGGCATGATCGCTCAAGTGATGAGTTTGCATCCAATGCACCTCGCAAGTCTGTCACCTCAAGGTGGAAGAACAAGGAAGTGAGGGAAAACTACAAGGCCATGGACCCAATCTCTTATTCCGCTATCCGCATGAAGAACTGGTATGAAGATGTCCCAAGGGATGAAGAGATAGAGGGCAGGAGATACTGGTGCATGGAGCAGGAGTTCATCTACAGGGACATCTATGAGCCCATGAAGAATCTGAGACCCATGCAAGCTATCGATGTGGACATTCTAGCTGTCAACAATCACTTTGAAGATGCAATCTGGGTAGCTGGCAGGTTGGGCTTGGTTGATATCATGAAGATTCAATGTGACTATAGCCCAGATTTGGTGAAGCAATTCTTTGCCACTTTGGCGATCAAGAAAGATGAGGAACACACTATGGAATGGATGACTGGCTCCTCTCACTGTAGTGCCACTCTGCGCCGATTTGGTGGTATTCTTGGAGTTCCTGCAGAAGGGGGTCGTCGCCTTCATGGACCATAGAAGACAGATAAGAATGCACTGGTGGATCTCTATACCTCAGCGGGAAAAGTTGGTTATGCCAAGGGGCTGCTTCCCATCTACAGTCAGTTGCTCCGGTTCTTTCGGGCAACCATTTGCCCAAGTGGTGGTAACAATGATGCTCTCCGGGGAGCCCTTGTGGATCTTATGCACCTCAGCTATAGGTGTGCTCGTGATGTCGATGAGGAACGGGATTTCACTCTTGATGTAATGGACTTCATATTCCATGAGATCCATGATGCCATGGTCTCCCGGACCACCATACCTTATGCACCCTACATCCAGCTTCTCATCAACAACTCTGTGGCTTTGGGTGGTGAAGACTTGAGTGGGTACCTGTTGGTGAAGCACAATGTCAAGAAGGCCTACAGGCTTAAGCCAGTCTCTTCTGCTGTACCTGCACCTGACACTTTCATGGGTGATGCTCGTTCTAGTGGTTTTGCTCCTGCTCGCCATCCTGATGTCCCGGCTATGAGGAAGCAAGTGAGCCGGCTTAGTTGGTTTCAGCGTCACATCCTTTGCATGAACATTGAGATCCATAAGGAGAACTATGCGGCTAGCCGGGAGCGTTCTGAGATAAAGCATACTCAGGCGGTTATTCTACACAAGCTCAGTGGTGATCAAGGACCCCCACCTCAGCCTCCAGCTCACCAAGGTTACAGTGGATGGCATTCTGCACAGGTTCCATGGAGTGATCTTGATGATTGCCTTCAAAGTTCCAACATCTCTCGCCGCTCTCCGGATGCTCCTGACACTGAAGATGAAGATGAGGAAGCGGCATACCAGTCCGATGATGAAGATGCCTCCGAGTGATTCCCATGGGACGTGTAGCATCGCGCTTGTCCCCTTTTTGGCGTCTCGATGCCAAAGGGGGAGAAGTGTTCTATTAGGACTCTCGGGGATTTGCATGGTTTGGGCACAAGCATATGCGTTTATCATTCTTATATTGCTTGTGTTCCCTCTTATTTGAACTATTTGGTTTGTTTGTGTGCCGTTCAAAACTATGTGCTATGTGTTGTGAGACATTGTTATGGTTTTCGGATTTCTATTTGTTGAGATCAAGGATATTACATTATGTGTGATGCTATATCTCCGTATTATATATCTACACATGGGTATGATTTCTTGCATCCTATCTCAACTTCATATTTGTCGATGTCTATTGTTAGAGCTCATGTTGGATATCTCTTGTGTTGAGGCACCTCACTCCTATGTGTTGTGTATTTGTATTCAAATGCAAATTACTTATATGCACACATGTAGGGGGAGTTCCTCTATGTTTTGCCATCATGCTTGTCTCTATAGTGATTCTCTTGCAAATCCGTATATTGTCATCAAACACCAAAAAGGGGGAGATTGAAAGAACATCTCTCACATTATGTTTTGTGTGTTTGATGTCAATATATGTGATACACTAATGTTTGTTTAAGTGGTACAGGGATTACATAGATACATATTCTTGTGTGTTGGATATGGTCGGTCTGTCAAAAGAAAACAGCAAAGTTGGTCAGGCCGGATAATCCGGGCCGGATATTGTTGAAATATCCGGCCCCCAGTTTTCGGCTAAGTCTTTGAGGAAAAGCATAAAGATAGGGCCGGATTTTTGCCCGGATATTGTCCCGGTATTGTACCAGGGCCGGAATATCCGGGCCGGATATTTTGGAAATATCCGGCCCCCTCGAATTTGGCTAAGGACCAGAAGAAAATCAAGTCTGGCATAGGGCCGGACATTTGGCCGGATTTTGTCACGGTTTTGTCCCGAAGGCTGGATTATCCGGGGGGGGGGGGGGGCGGATTATCCGGCCCTTACTTAGGCCGGAATATCCGGCCCCCCGGAAGCTGCAACGGCTCATTTTTGTGGGGGGGTATAAATACCCCCCTTCTTCTACCTTGGTTGGTTGCTCAATCATTGCACAAGAAATCTGCCAAGCCACCTCCATTAGAGCCACCTCAAGAAAACTCAAGATTTGCAAGATCTCCTTCCTCCCCCAACCAAAGCTCTTGATCTTTGGAGATTCGAAGGAGAAGACACCGATCTACATTCTCACCGAAGCGATTCTCATTTCCCCCTCTCTTGTTTGAGGGATCTCATGCTAGTGTTCCTATTTGGTTCCCTAGTTGATTTGTGTTGATGTATTGTTGTTGATTGTTGTGTTGTAACAGATTTGGAAGCCTCCAGTTCGGTTGTGGATGTATGCCCCAAGAACCTTGTAAAGGCCCGGTTTCCGCCTCGAGGAAATCCCTTAGTGGAAGTGGGCTAGGCCTTCGTGGCGTTGCTCACCGGAGATCTGAGTGAAGCCTTCGTGGCTGTTGGTTTGGCTTTCGTAGCAACCACACTCCTCCAAACGTAGACGTACCTTCTTGCAAAGGAAGGGAACTACGGGAATCATCTCCGTGTCATCGCGTGCTCCACTCTCGGTTACCTCTATCCTATTCTATCTCTTATATTGCTTAGCTATATCTTGCTTACTTGTTAGCCTTGTCATATAGGTAAATTCACTTAGTTGCATATCTAGAGAATTTACCTTTTGTGTCAAGCCTAAATTGAAAAAGAACTAAAAATTGGTTAGCACCTATTCACCGCCCCCTCTAGGTGCGGCATACGATTCTTTCAACCTCTAGTGAACTGTGGACCCCGGTACATTCATTTAATCGAATACAATCTACTGCAATACTTGTTCTACTGTTCTCTGCAAACAATCATTATCCACACTATACATCTAATCCTTTGTTACAGCAAGCCGGTGAGATTGACAACCTCACTGTTTCGTTGGGGCAAAGTACTTTGGTTGTGTTGTGCAGGTTCCACGTTGGAGCCGGAATCCCTGATGTTGCGCCGCACTATATCTCGCCTCCATCAACCTTCAACGTGCTTCTTGGCTCCTACTGGTTCGATAAACCTTGGTTTCTTACTGAGGGAAAACTTGCCGCTGTACGCATCACACCTTCCTCTTGGGGTTCCCAACGGACGCGTGATGTACGCGTATCAAGCTCTTTTTCTGGCGCCGTTGCCGGGGGAGATCAAGACACGCTGCAAAGGGAGTCTCCACCTCCAATCTCTTTACTTTGTTTTTGTCTTGCTTTATTTACTACTTTGTTTGCTGCACTAAATCAAAACACAAAAAAATTAGTTGCTAGTTTTACTTTACTTGCTATCTTGTTCTCCATATTAAAAACACAAAAAAATTAGTTACTTGCATTTACTTTATCCAGTTTGCTTTATTTACTGTTGCTAAAATGGGTACTCCTGAAAATACTAAGTTGTGTGACTTCACAACCACAAATAATAATGATTTCTTATGCACACCTATTGCTCCACCTGCTACTACAGCAGAATTCTTTGAAATTAAACCTGCTTTACTGAATCTTGTTATGCGAGAGCAATTTTCTGGTGTTAGTTCTGATGATGCTGCTGCCCATCTCAATAATTTTGTTGAATTGTGTGAAATGCAAAAGTATAAAGATGTAGATGGTGACATTATAAAATTAAAATTGTTTCCTTTCTCATTAAGAGGAAGAGCTAAAGATTGGTTGCTATCTCTGCCTAAGAATAGTATTGATTCATGGACTAAATGCAAGGATGCTTTTATTGGTAGATATTATCCCCCTGCTAAAATTATATCTTTTAGGAGTAGCATAATGAATTTTAAACAATTAGATAATGAGCATGTTGCACAAGCTTGGGAAAGAATGAAATCTTTGGTTAAAGATTGCCCAACCCATGGACTGACTACTTGGATGATCATCCAAACCTTTTATGCAGGACTGAATTTTTCTTCGCGGACCCTATTGGATTCAGCTGCTGGAGGTACCTTTATGTCCATCACTCTTGGTGAAGCAACAAAGCTTCTTGATAATATGATGATTAATTACTCTGAATGGCACACGGAAAGAGCTCCACAAGGTAAGAAGGTAAATTCTGTCGAAGAAACCTCTTCCTTGAGTGATAAGATTGATGCTATTATGTCTATGCTTGTGAATGGTAGGACTAATGTTGATCCTAATAATGTTCCGTTAGCTTCATTGGTTGCTCAAGAAGAACATGTTGATGTAAACTACATTAAAAATAATAATTTCAACAACAATGCTTACCGGAACAATTCTAGTAACAACTATAGGCCATATCCTTATAATAATGGCAACGGCTATGGTAATTCTTATGGAAATTCTTACAACAATAATAGGAACACACCCCCTGGACTTGAAGCTATGCTTAAAGAACTTATTAGTACACAAACTGCTTATAACAAATCTGTTGAAGAAAAGCTTGGGAAAATTGATATACTTGCTTCTAAAGTCGATAGTCTTGCTGCTGATGTTGATCTTTTGAAATCGAAAGTTATGCCTAATGAAAATCATAATAATAAGATTGTTACTACAGCAAATGCCATCCAAGTTAGAATTAATGAGAATATAAGATTGATGGCCGAATTGCGTGCTAGGTGGGAAAGAGAAGAAAATGAAAAAGAAGATAATATAGCTAAAGTTTGGACTATTACCACCACTAGTAATGCTAATGCTCCACATGTTTCTGCACCTCCTACTATTAATGGTAAAATAATTGGTGTTAGCAATGTTTCCACTTCTAATGCAAAGCGTGAAAAACTGCCTGAAACTGCTGAAATTGCTTGTGATAAAACTGCTGAAATTTTTTCCAACATTGGGGATAATGATCCCATTGCTTTAGATCATAATGGTTTGGATTTTGATGATTGCCACATCTCTGAGGTTATAAAGTTCTTACAAAAACTTGCTAAGAGTCCTAATGCTAGTGCTATAAACTTGGCTTTCACGAAACATATTACAAATGCTCTCATAAAAGCTAGAGAAGAGAAACTAAAACTTGAAACCTCTATTCCTAGGAAGTTAGAGGATGGTTGGGAGCCCATCATTAAGATGAAGGTTAATGACTTTGATTGTAATGCTTTATGTGATCTTGGTGCAAGTATTTCCGTTATGCCTAAGAAAATCTATAATATGCTTGACTTGCCACCATTGAAAAATTGTTATTTGGATGTTAATCTTGCTGATAACTCTACAAAGAAACCTTTGGGGAGAGTTGATAATGTTCGCATTACCGTTAACAATAACCTTCTCCCCGTTGATTTTGTTGTCTTGGATATTGAATGCAATGCATCTTGTCCCATTATATTGGGAAGACCTTTTCTTCGAACTGTTGGTGCTATCATTGATATGAAGGAAGGTAATATTAAATATCAGTTTCCTCTCAGGAAAGGTATGGAACACTTCCCTAGAAAGAGAATGAAGTTACCTTTTGATTCTATTATTAGAACAAATTATGATGTTGATGCTTCGTCTCTTGATAATACTTGATACACACATTCTGCGCCTAGCTGAAAGGCGTTAAAGAAAAGCGCTTATGGGAGACAACCCATGTTTTTACTACAGTACCTTTATTTTATATTTGAGTCTTGGAAGTTGTTACTACTGTAGCAACCTCTCTTTATCTTAGTTTTTTTCATTGTTGTGCCAAGTAAAGTCATTGATAGTAAGGTTCATACTAGATTTGGATTACTGCGCAGAAACAGATTTCTTTGCTGTCACGAATCTGGGCCTAATTCTCTGTAGGTAACTCAGAAAATTATGCCAATTTAAGTGAGTGATCCTCAGATATGTACGCAACTTTCATGCAATTTGGGCATTTTCATTTGAGCAAGTCTGGTGCCTCTTAGAAATTCGTCTTTACGAACTTTTCTGTTTTGACAGATTCTGCCTTTTATTTCGCATTGCCTGTTTTGCTATGCTTGATGGATTTTTCGATTCCATTGACTTTCAGTAGCTTTGTGCAATGTCCAGAAGTGTTAAGAATGATTATGTCACCTCTGAACATGTAAATTTTAATTGTGCACTAACCCTCTAATGAGTTGTTTTGAGTTTGGTGTGGAGGAAGTTTTCAAGGATCAAGAGAGGGAGATGATACAATATGATCAAGGAGAGTGAAAGCTCTAAGCTTGGGGATGCCCCGGTGGTTCACCCCTGCATATTTCAAGAAGACTCAAGCGTCTAAGCTTGGGGATTCCCAAGGCATGGCATCCCCTTCTTCATCGACAACATTATCAGGTTCCTCTAGTGAAACTATATTTTTATTCCATCACATCTTATGTACTTTGCTTGGAGCGTCGGTTTGTTTTTGTTTTTGTTTTATTTGAATAAAATGGATCCTAGCATTCATTGTGTGGGAGAGAGACACGCTCCGCTGTTGCATATGAACAAATATGTCCTTAGGCTTTACTCATAATATTCATGGCGAAGGTTGAATCTTCTTCGTTAAATTGTTATATGGTTGGAATCGGGAAATGATACATGTAGTAATTGCTATAATGTCTTGAATAACGTGATACTTGACAATTGTTGTGCTCATGTTTAAGCTCTTGCATCATATACTTTGCACCTATTAATGAAGAAATACATAGAGCTTGCTAAAATTTGGTTTGCATAATTGGTCTCTCTAAGGTCTAGATAATTTCTAGTATTGAGTTTGAACAACAAGGAAGACGGTGTAGAGTCTTATAATGTTTACAATATGTCTTTTATGTGAGTTTTGCTGCACCGGTTCATCCTTGTGTTTGTTTCAAATAACCTTGCTAGCCTAAACCTTGTATCGAGAGGGAATACTTCTCATGCATCCAAAATCCTTGAGCCAACCACTATGCCATTTGTGTCCACCATACCTACCTACTACATGGTATTTCTCCGCCATTCCAAAGTAAATTGCTTGAGTGCTACCTTTAAATTTCTATCCTCTACCTTTGCAATATATAGCTCATGGGACAAATTGTGGTGACCCTGCATACCACTGCATGTTGTAGTATGCCAGTCGTTGATATAACATTCGCGAAGTACCATTCCGCAAATATTACATCCCTCAGAGTAGTACAACAGAACATAGCAGGGTCCATAACTCATTCACATATTATTACAATCATCATACACAAGTCGTCTCGGAGCTCCTCTTGGGTTCTGAGAGGATAACTCCTGGGTTCGAGGCGAACCCAACTTAACTTACAATACCATTGTCTCATTAAACTAAACATTTATTTAAACAAGCAGCTAAATAGTAAGAGTTCGCGCTGCTCAGCTACTACTACTCCTCCTGATATCCTTAGGCCTGTTCTCCTCCGGAAGCCTCCCCGGATCCGTAGACAATGAGGTAGTCTACGCCTTCAACACCTCCTGAGAGGTCTGGTTCCTCGTAGCCGATGATCTCGGCTCCATCATTGCTGTCGTAGTCCTCCTCCTCCAGACGGTTCAGACAATCTAAGCATGGGGTTTAAGAGTGGTATGAGTACGAGCGTACTCAACAAGTTCATTTTAGATAAGAGGTGTTTTATGCACTAGCTACGATATTAGACCAGAAAGTCTAATACCAATGCAAGTTTTGATAAACATTTCTTCAAGAGATTGCTTTTATTTCAAAGAGCTATGTCCGTCAGCCTTCACCGGTTTACTAGAACTTCATGGAGCTCCTTTCCGGCCGTGTTCGCAGTTCCTCAATCCCGGAACAGGGAGTGACAGGTCACAGTTTTTTACGCTCTGCAGAGGTGTGTTGCTTTACCCATAAGAGATCTTAACCTTGGTACCAACCGGGCAGCTTACCCGTCCACACTTCCTTTGGTGTGAGGCCCGGTATAAGGTCTAGCCAATCATGTTCCTCCGCTACCTCGCACACCCACCCTTTGTTGCATACCCCGACCCTGGGTCCTCGTCGGTCCTCTTATACCACTTAAGGATGGACCCCGACCACGACAACAGCTTTGGGACTCGTTAACCAAACTCCTTCACGTAGCCGCAACCCATCATAGACCACTTACCGTGGTGAATTAGAATGGGATCACCACCCCACCGCTTGCCCAACCTGGGTCAAGTGTCTACGGTAAGCGCATCCGTTGATGTACGAGAGGTGGAAACACTTTTGACTACTCCGTCCCACTCCAGATCTTATGGTTAACGCGGGTATTACGGCACAAGAATCACTGGCGACATTTGTTGTTTAATCCTAGATGGATATAAACCCTTGCAATGGAACCTCCACCATATCAACACAATCCATGGTTCCATTGCCCACCACATAGTCATATTCATAGTTATGAAAGTAGTGGTTTTGATTTTTGTGCAATAGTGATAACCATAATACTTTGCAAGTAATTTGATAGAAATACTCAAATGACATGAGCAAGTGATGAACTTGCCTGAACACTGCAAAGTTCTGCAGTTGGTAGGTATGGACTGACCCTTGTCCTCTTGTTCTGAAAAATAGCATCATTGTCCGATAAGGGCAATGGTTAAAGAAGCAATTATGCATGATTCCATTTTTAGGGTTTGTTTCCCCCTTCCGATGTCGCTATTATTTTATGTAAGAGGTTAATACTAAGAATAATTTGGGGATACATGATTTAAAGTAAAATACAACCTTGAAATGTTGTCAAGGTGTTTTTAAAGTCCAAATACATTAGTGGACTTATTTTCATTATAGAAAATTAGGTGTGTGATTTAAATGATTATTTAAATCATCAAAATATGACTTATTCTTCATTGTCCTCCAAAATTCTCTTTGATATTTTATTTAAATAGAGAATTTTATGCTGATCATTTTTCATATTTTTAAGTTATTTTTAAGAGCTTTTGATAATTTTCTATTGAATTTCAAAGTTTCATATTTTTGTTAAATTGTAAAAGGTCCTTTTTGACCCTGGGCCCACCTGTCAGGGTGGCCCAGTGGGTTAACCCTAACCCGAGCCGCTCGTCCGGCTCGGTCGGACGCACCCGTCCCCTTCCTCTCGCGCACGCGCTAACCCTAATCCTCTGAGCTCTGGCGACTCCCGTGTCGCCGCCGCCTTCGCCGATTTTCTCCGGCCGATTCCGGCCATCGCCGCCGGCGAGATGTGGCGCATCTGAACCGCCACTCGACGGCGATTCAGATCCACCGCGTCGATCTGTGCTTCGCCGCTTCCTCGACGCGCCCCCCTTCGCCCTCTGCTCGTCTACCGTAGAGTTCCGCGGCGATTCGTCGCCGCCGACGTCCCTGGCGTCACGGTGCCGCCGTGGCTTCGCCTCCGTGTGCGCGAACCGCCGTGGCACCGCCATGGCCCGGCTTGGCCTGGCGCCGCCGTGCTCCGGCGCGTGCCGCCGTAGCCGCCATGGCCGAGCTTCTCTCCGCTCACCAGTAAGTGCTCATCTCCTCCGCCCTTCTCTGCTACTTGTTCCACTGCTTCTCTTTCCCTTCGTCTAGCTTGGCCACTGGCCTCATCCTCCATGTGGAGATGTTGGCCGTGCCGATGCGCTGCTGCGGCTTGCTAGCTTGTGCGTATGCTGCTATGCTGTGTGACTGTGCTGCTGCTGTGCATTGGCCATGGTTCTAGCTTGCTGTGCTGTGCTGTTCTTGCTCAATTGCTTACTGTTGCGATTCATGAATTATTGCTCATGAGCATGCTGTGGTGCTCTGTGTAATTTAGTAGCGCCTGCTGATTCTCTGTATACTATTTCTCTCCTGTATATGCCATTGCTTGCCCCTGGCTTGATCATTCTGTGATGATCCTTGCCTTTGGCAAGTGCCAGTACTCCAGATGTGCTATTCTCTGTGCTCTAATTCCTGGACATGCTCAGTTGAGCCTAACTGTTGCATTAGCAACTCCATCCCTTGATGGAGTGCTTCTGGATACAATTATAATGCTCTATTCACTTATCTGTGTTGCAATTGTTCAAGTATATGGTTAATTTAATTATCTGGGCCTGGTGGTGATACTATGCTTGGGGCTATAGTGATCTGTAGCAAAAGTAAGTGATGCTTTGATGATTAATGGATCAATACTTGCTTGTGAGCAAGTGTGTGCTTTTCTCTGTGACTCACTGGTGTTCACCAGTGCTGCTTGTGCTTCATACAGGCTTAACCTGGTGTGTATTGTTGTTGGCTTAAGCAACTGCTGTTGCTTGCAGTGATCCATTGGATCACTGCAAAGCCTTGGTGCTTTGATTTATTTATTTAGTTCACTTATCTATATTTGCCTGAATTATAATGAAGTGGATAAGTGATGTGAGCTGCTTTGCAGTTGTGATCATCCAATTAATTGTGACAGAGCTAGATGGATGCCCACAGTGGTTGGGAACCCTAGCCCCTCTTTGAACCCAATCAGGGTGATGATATTATCTGTATTTGGCTTTTTGGTGTGGTTGATCTAGGGTTTGAGGTGACCCTGGCAGTAGTCATGTGCTGCCCTAGGGTAGCTCCCCTATCTGTTGGCTTGTAGTTGCTTACCAAATGTTGTCTGGTGATCCATTTATTGGATTGCCAGTAGCTCTTTGCTGTTGACAAACTAAAATAGGCACAGATGCCTATCTGTCTGATGGTTTTAGCTAGGTCAATAGGTGCTTTGTGATCCTGATTGGCTGCAAGGAATAAATCCATGCTGGATTTCTCTGGTTTTGACACTGTGTTGTCATAACCAGTGTTCCCTGGTTTATTTTCCTGTTAGCCTTAGTTGTACTTGCTGGCACCAATTGGTTTAGTAACCAAATGATGATACACCTAGGGTTTACTACCCTTCTGTGCTCCTGTGATGCAGGCATGCTTAATTATGAGCAAATCAGTGCTTTGCTCAGGTTCTTTTGTGTATACCTCACTCCAGCTCCTAGAACAGTTGCTGATGTAGAGGTTTTGCTTCTGGTTGATTTGTGAGATCGGCCCCCGCTCCTCCCGCCGGCTTGTGATGCACTCTCCGTAATCGATTTCAACAAAGACAGTTCCCTTTTGGAACTGTTCTGGAGGATTTGGTGGTTTTTTTTTTTGGTTGGATGAAAGAACTATGGTGTTCTTCCAGTTCTTCCTGTTCTAAAACTCTGGCTGTGCTTACCCTATGAGCTTGTCGATGGAATGGTGAAGCTTTACTTGTGTGCAACTCTTATACTGGCCCCCTTTGTGCTTCTTTGGTCGACAGCAATGCAAAGCCTGGGTTCTTCTCCCCTGGCTTGATGTGTGGTGCATGCAAGCATAGCTTGTGAGCTGCCCGTGTGCTTCTTTGGTTGGGACTTGATCCCTGGCTTGGCTCTCCGGCAGTTGTTGAGCTTATCAACCCATTTCTCACTTGTTTTGCTAACCTGCCAAGTGGTAATACCACTTGGCCTAACTTTTATTTCCTTTTTTTTATTGACTTTGATTTCAGGGATTAAAGAAGATGTTGAAAGATGATCATGTTTGCATGAAGATACTAGTTTAGGGTTTAACCATGTGACCATCTTTGTATATTTTCATTTTCCTTTTTATTTCTCTTTTTCTTTAATTTCTGTAAAGTGTTGTAATGTTTATAATTCCATTTATGGATATTGTAATTGACAATGTATATTGTGTGAAAATCAATAAAGCTCAAAGTTTTCTCTAATGAGCTTTACTTTATTATAATTGTTCATATTGTTTAATTACTTAATGAATTTCCTCATAATTGAATTATTTAGAGTTATTATTTAATGTTTGAATGTGAAATTCAATTTTCAACATTGGTTTAAATTTAACCATGTCACTTATCAGAATTCACACATACACTCTCCCCTCTCTTCTTAAAACCTTAACTAATGAAGTGGGATACAAGTTTATCGCACTCTCGAAACCCTAACCCTGTAAGGTGTCGAGAGAGAAACTTGTCCCCCTTCGATGCTGTTTTTGTTTAAAAGCGCGAAATTTCCTTAATTTACCATGCAATGCACATCCCTTTCTAAAATCTACCCTCGATCGTCTCTAAACCTGGGACATTACAGCCTTTCCCCTTAAAGAAAACTTCGTCCCGAAGTTGTGGTTGTAATACCCGAACAGCTCGGGGTATGTTTTCCTCAGGGTCTTCCTCTTTTTCCTGTGTGGCTTCCCTCTCGGGATGATGCTTCCATTGTATCTTGCAATACTTGATCGCCTTGTTTCTGAGTTGTTTCCAGCTCTCTTCGAGAATCTTGGCTGGCTTCTCGATATAAGTTAAGTCTGGTTGTAACTCGAGCTCGTCATGTGATATTGGTTCATCTGGGGTCTTCAAACATTTCCGAAGTTGTGACACATGGAATACATTGTGAACTTGATCTAGCCTTCCGGGTAAATCCAATTCAAAGGCTAAACCTCGATTCTGACTCAGTATCTTGAAAGGTCCTATATATCTAGGACTGAGTTTTCCTTTAACTCCAAATCTCTCGAGTCCTTTCATCGGGCTTACCCTAAGATAAACCATGTCTCCAACTCGTGGTTCCCATGTCCTCCTCTTCGATCGGCATAACTCTTTTGCCGACTGGGCTATCTTGAGCCTATCTCTGATGATGTCAATGATTTGTTGTTTTTCCTTGACATAATCAGGGTTGAACTCCTTGCTTGCTCCGGCTTCATACCAACATATTGGTGATCTACACTTCCTCCCATACAGAGCTTCAAATGGTGCCATCTTGATGCTGCTTTGGTAACTATTGTTGTAAGAAAACTCTGCTAAAGGTAAGTGTTCTTCCCATGATCCTCCGAAGTCCAGGGCACAAGCCCTAAGCATATCTTCTAAGATCTGGTTGGTTCTCTCGGTTTGTCCACCTGTCTGGGGATGATAAGCAGTACTATAGTCCAACTTGGATCCTAAAGCTTCATGTAGTTGCTTCCAGAATGCTGATGTGAACACGGATCCTCGATCCGACACGATCTTCTTAGGCACTCCATGCTTACTCACGATCTCTTTGATGTAAAGATCGATAAGTTTCTCTCCTTTATCCTGTTGGTTTACCGCTAAGAAGTGTGCACTTTTCGTCAACCGGTCCACGATTACCCATATCATGTCCTTCTTTTTATTGGTCATGGGTAGTCCGGTGATGAAATCCATCCCTATCTCCTCCCATTTCCACTCTGGAATAGGTAGAGGTTGTAACTTCCCTGCCGGACTCTGATGTTCAGCCTTTACTCGCTGGGGTGTATGGCATTCTCGCAACATATTGTGCTATCTCCCTCTTCATGTTATTCCACCAGAATAGTTCCTTTAGATCCATGTACATCTTTGTACTTCCCGGATGTATGGAATATGGTGTTTGATGAGCTTCCCGGAGTATTACTTCCTTGATTTCAGCAATATCCGGAACGCAGATCCTCTTCCTCGGAACCACAAAGATCCGTATTCACCTCGGTGAAATTCTGATGGTCTTCCCTCATCTATCCTTCTCATCTCCTCCACGATGAATGGATCATCCATCTGACCCATCATTATCTCATTCTTCAAGTTGACATTCAGCTCATCGGCTACTTGCAACGCCGATATTCCTTCATGGGCTTCCTTCTCCCAAAGTTGTATTTGGGCTTGGCTTATTTCCTTCCTCAATTTCGGTGATATTTCTTGTTCCACTCCTCCGGTACTCTTCCTACTCAGGGCATCTGCTACAACATTAGCCTTCCCTGGTGTGTAATTGATTGTCAGATCATAATCCTTGATCAATTCTAGCCATCTTTTCTGCCTCATGTTGAGTTCCTTCTGAGTGAAGAAATATTTGAGGCTTTTATGGTCTGTATAAAGCTCACACTTAGCTCCATAGAGAAAATGTCTCCATGTTTTAAGTGCAAATACGACCGCTGCTAATTCCAAGTCATGCGTTGGATAGTTCACTTCATGAGGTCTGAGTTGCCTCGATCCATAGGATATCACTTTCCGATCTTGCATGAGTACGCAACCCAATCCATGTTTGGATGCGTCACAGTACACGGTGTAGTCCTTGCCGACTTCAGGAACTGCTAACACCGGTGCCGTGGTGAGTTTCTCCTTCAGAGTTTGAAAACTCTTCTCACACTCCTCTGACCACACGAATGGGGTATTCTTCCTTAGCAACTTTGTCATAGGTCCTGCTATCTTAGAGAATCCTTCAATGAATCTCCGATAGTATCCTGCCATTCCAAGGAATCCTCGGATTTCCTTGACAGTCTTGGGTGCTTCCCATTCTAACACTGCTGCTACCTTGCTCGGGTTGACAGCGATTCCATCTTTACTAATGACATGACCAAGAAATTCCACTTGGTCTAGCCAAAATTCACACTTACTGAGTTTTGCATAAAGTTGGTGTTCCCTTAGTGTTTGCAACACTAATCTCAAATGATGGGCATGTTCTGCCTTGTTCTTGGAATATATCAAGATATCATCGATGAATACGATGACAAACTTGTCTAGATATGGCATGAAAATCTTATTCATGAGATTCATGAATATTGCTGGGGCATTGGTCAATCCAAAAGGTACTACAAGGTATTCATGGTGTCCATACCTTGAGACAAAGGCAGTTTTCGGAACGTCCTCCTTCTTGATCTTTATCTGGTGATAACCCGATCTTAGATCAATCTTGGAAAAGACTCCCGCTCCTCTAACCTGATCAAATAGATCTTGTATCCTTGGAAGTGGATACTTGTTCTTGATTGTGACGTTGTTTAGATTCCTGTAGTCTCCGCACATCCTTCTTCCTCCATCCCTTTTATCTACGAAGATCACAGTGATCCCCATGGTGAAACACTCTCCGAATGAATCCCTTTTGTTCTAAGTCATCCAATTGCTCCTTAAGTTCCTTCAGTTCCTTAGGCCCCATTTTATATGGTGCTTTAGCAATCGGAGCTGTTCTCGGAATTAGGTCGATAGTGAATTCTATCTCCCTATCCGGTGGCATACTGTAATTCCGCAGAAACACATCCTGGAATTCGTTTACTACAGGTATATCTTCTAACTTCACCTCCTTCATGCTATTCAGCTGTAGCTCCACTTCAATCTGTGTATGTTTGTCGCCTTGGTAGATCATTCTACTTCCATCGGGACTTTTCAATGACACCGTCTTGTTTACACAGTCGATCAACGCTCCATTAACTTCTAACCAGTTCATACCAAGAATGACATCAATGTCCTTCATCGGTAAAATGAACAGGTCCGCGTCAAACGCGCACTTATTGATCATAATGACTTGTTTCTGTTTGGCATGGGTTACTAATATCGTTCCCCCCGCAGAAAGTATGGTTATGGGTGTATCTAACTTAGTGCAACTAATCCCATGTTTGATGATAAATTGTTGAGAAATGAATGATGTAGTTGCACCAGTATCAAAAAGTACTTTGCCAGGATGAGTGAGTATCTGGAGCGTACCTATCACCGCCTGGTCAGAATTGACCACCTCCTCCAGACTGGTACAATTCAGCTTGCCGAAGGGCTTCTTATTCTTCCAATTCCCTCCGGTGTTTCCTCGATTTCCTCCTCCTCCACTATTCTTCTTGGGGCAGTCCTTCAGCATGTGCCCCTCCTGACGACACCCAAAGCATATGATCTTGGGTTTCTTACAATCCTTCGCGACATGTCCTTTGAATCCACAGGAATGGCATATAATCTGATTTGCAGACTGATATCCTTGGTTCCTCCTCTGGTTGCTGTTGTTGTTGTTGTTGTTGTTGTTATACCGTGGCTTGAAACTCAAGCTGGTATTGGGCTTGTTACTAACAAACCTCTTAGGCTCATACTTGGCCTTCTTCCTCTTCTCTTCTTGCAGTTGTTTAAAGTCATCTTCAAGAGTGATGGCTGCATCCACCAACTCTTGGAATTCCGTTGCTCTCATCATCCGTAGCTGCACCTTAAACTGGGGACTTAACCCCCTCAGAAATCTCTTTTTCTTCTTGTCCTCGGTATTGACTTCCTCAACCGCATATCGGGACAGCTTGGAAAACTCCCTGACATAGGTCAGGATTGCCTTATCCTTCTGCTCGAGACTCTCGAACTCTCGACGCTTCAGTTCCACAATACTTTCAGGGACATTGGATTCCCTGAACTTCCTTGCAAACTCCTCCCAGGTAAATACCTTTCCTGCCGGATACACGGCTACAATGTTGTCCCACCATGATGCGGCAGGTCCACATAGCAGATGGGTAGCATATCGGACCTTCTCTTGGTCATTGCATCCAACAGTGTTGAGCTTGCGCTCGCATTCCATCAACCAATCTTCCGCGTCCATCGGCTCGGCGCGTATGCGAAAGATATAGGCTTGGTGTTTTGGAAGTCGGCTAATGTGACTCCCTGGTTCTCGTGTCTCTCCACCCGATTCTCGCTGCATCAGATCCCGAAAGAATTTGTTCTGCAGCTCCAAAGGTTACACGCTGCCTCTCCTCCGCCAGTTGCATGTACTGGATGAAGTTTTGCTGCGTCATGGGTGGTGGTAGTGGTGGAAACTGATCTCTGGCTGCACCCTCAGCCTCTTCCTTTTCTTTTGCTTCGCGCTCCATGCGCTGTGCTTCGGTCTCGTTTCCTAACGTTCCCGACATAATCCCCCTAGTTCTGCAACACAAGATGATACTCATAATTACTCCATGCGCAAGTTTTCTGAGCTCAACTTTGTGCACAGAACTAGTCACGCAATGGAAATCAAGAAGCAAATCCAAATCATACAAAACATATACCCTGTATATACATACATAAGTGGTCTTATTACAATACTCAAGTCGATGTGAGTATGCTAACTCACTTATTAAAGTATATGTACAAATTTATACAGATATTACAAACTATAATACACGTGGTACTTGTGTATTATAGCCACGCCTCCCTTGGTGGACTTCTAATCGGTCTTCACTCCCGATACATTCCAGGCTTCCATCCGGTCGAACGTGTCGTTCTCCTGATAGACCCTGGAACATAAGGTCTCCCCGTTGGCTTGTAGTCCGAATCCGATGATGACCCTAATGAGAAATCAGTGTTCACAAACTGATCGTTGAGTGCATCATAATCCACCCATCGGGTGTACTCTCCTGTAGGCCCACCATAAGGGTTACCAAAACCCATACCCGACTCAACCTGTGTCGGATATCCTCCATCCACTCCTTCATTACTAGGATAGCTCTGGTTCTGGGTTGTTGCATCATCGTTCATCTCTCCATCATAATACTCGGTAGTACTATGGGTTCCGTATCACTACCCCAACGCCAACCCCTAGAATTCTCGATCGGAGTCTCGGAACGCTGGTTGTTTCCGGATTCCGCTCCGCCTTCGTATCCCCCATAGGAACTATTCAGTAGTTCCTGTGTGTAGCAGGTGTAGGTTCACGTGCAAGTGGATCAAAGCTGATGTAGTCACCAGCAGAATAAACTGGTGTGTGCACTACATTCTCCATAGGTTCTTTCCCCCTACTCTCCTCCTTGGGTTCGGTAAATTCCTCTAACATCGTATCAATAGCTCCTATCAGATGATGGTTCAGCTGAAAGAGTAATGATATGAAGTTTCGGCTGTTATCCATATATTTTGCCGCAGCTATGGGTTTGCGTTTGGCGTATTTGTAGTGGTTGAGCATGGGATCTTCTTCCTCCTGATTATGAGGAATATGGGAGAACTCGGAGTCCATAAGCTCTTTTGTCTTATGTTCCCGTATGTCGGTTATGGCTCTCATAACAGCTATATGATAGGCTGTGTTGGTTGTCCTAGCTTCTCCAGCTGGCATGACTACGCTCATTCCCAAAGATTCGGGAAGTCGCAGTCCTACTCTGCACTTGGCCAACACCGGTCCATCATAAAACATGTACTTCTTTACTGGAATCTGGGGATCACACCCAAATTCCAGCAACATGGCTCGTAGGATATCAGCAAGTCCTCCTTGGTATTCGTTCAGTGTGGAATCCATAACTTTCACGTTTCTTCCCGGTCGTGCACTTGCCATGTTGGCTGTAGAAATAGAAAGATTATAAGATTAGTAATAATGCATCATAATAGAGATAATAAAGAATTATCGCACTAAAAAATATGATTGTTGTATTCTCAATTGAATATACACCATATTTTTAGAGAATTCTTTACTAATCCTATTTGACTCCTAACGTTTACTCCCATTTACTAGGTTCCAACCTAAGGTCAAAGCTTTTGCTCTGATACCAACTGTGGTGACCCTGCATACCACTGCATGTTGTAGTATGCCAGTCGTTGATATAACATTCGCGAAGTACCATTCCGCAAATATTACATCCCTCAGAGTAGTACAACAGAACATAGCAGGGTCCATAACTCATTCACATATTATTACAATCATCATACACAAGTCGTCTCGGAGCTCCTCTTGGGTTCTGAGAGGATAACTCCTGGGTTCGAGGCGAACCCAACTTAACTTACAATACCATTGTCTAATTAAACTAAACATTTATTTAAACGAGCAGCTAAATAGTAAGAGTTCGCGCTGCTAAGCTACTACTACTCCTCCTGATATCCTTAGGCCTGTTCTCCTCCGGAAGCCTCCCCGGATCCGTAGACAATGAGGTAGTCTACGCCTTCAACACCTCCTGAGAGGTCTGGTTCCTCGTAGCCGATGATCTCGGCTCCATCATTGCTGTCGTAGTCCTCCTCCTCCAGACGGTTCAGACAATCTAAGCATGGGGTTTAAGAGTGGTATGAGTACGAGCGTACTCAACAAGTTCATTTTAGATAAGAGGTGTTTTATGCACTAGCTACGATATTAGACCAGAAAGTCTAATACCAATGCAAGTTTTGATAAACATTTCTTCAAGGGATTGCTTTTATTTCAAAGAGCTATGTCCGTCAGCCTTCACCGGTTTACTAGAACTTCATGGAGCTCCTTTCCGGCCGTGTTCGCAGTTCCTCAATCCCGGAACAGGGAGTGACAGGTCACAGTTTTTTACGCTCTGCAGAGGTGTGTTGCTTTACCCATAAGAGATCTTAACCTTGGTACCAACCGGGCAGCTTACCCGTCCACACTTCCTTTGGTGTGAGGCCCGGTATAAGGTCTAGCCAATCATGTTCCTCCGCTACCTCGCACACCCACCCTTTGTTGCATACCCCGACCCTGGGTCCTCGTCGGTCCTCTTATACCACTTAAGGATGGACCCCGACCACGACAACAGTTTGGGACTCGTTAACCAAACTCCTTCGCCGTAGCCGCAACCCATCATAGACCACTTACCGTGGGGAATTAGAATGGGATCCCCACCCCACCGCTTGCCCAACCTGGGTCAAGTGTCTACGGTAAGCGCATCCGTTGATGTACGAGAGGTGGAAACACTTTTGACTACTCCGTCCCACCTGCATCTTATGGTTAACACGGGTATTACTAAGCACAAGAATCACTGGCGACATTTGTTGTTTAATCCTAGATGGATATAAACCCTTGCAATGGAACCTCCACCATATCAACACAATCCATGGTTCCATTGCCCACCACATAGTCATATTCATAGTTATGAAAGTAGTGGTTTTGATTTTTGTGCAATAGTGATAACCATAATACTTTGCAAGTAATTTGATAGAAATACTCAAATGACATGAGCAAGTGATGAACTTGCCTGAACACTGCAAAGTTCTGCAGTTGGTAGGTATGGACTGACCCTTGTCCTCTTGTTCTGAAAAATAGCATCATTGTCCGATAAGGGCAATGGTTAAAGAAGCAATTATGCATGATTCCATTTTTAGGGTTTGTTTCCTTCCGATGTCGCTATTATTTTATGTAAGAGGTTAATACTAAGAATAATTTGGGGATACATGATTTAAAGTAAAATACAACCTTGAAATGTTGTCAAGGTGTTTTTAAAGTCCAAATACATTAGTGGACTTATTTTCATTATAGAAAATTAGGTGTGTGATTTAAATGATTATTTAAATCATCAAAATATGACTTATTCTTCATTGTCCTCCAAAATTCTCTTTGATATTTTATTTAAATAGAGAATTTTATGCTGATCATTTTTCATATTTTTAAGTTATTTTTAAGAGCTTTTGATAATTTTCTATTGAATTTCAAAGTTTCATATTTTTGTTAAATTGTAAAAGGTCCTTTTTGACCCTGGGCCCACTGTCGGTGGTGGCTCAGGTGGGTTAACCCTAACCCGAGCCGCTCGTCCGGCTCGGTCGGACGCACCCGTCCCCTTCCTCTCGCGCACGCGCTAACCCTAATCCTCTGAGCTCTGGCGACTCCCGTGTCGCCGCCGCCTTCGCCGATTTTCTCCGGCCGATTCCGGCCATCGCCGCCGGCGAGATGTGGCGCATCTGAACCGCCACTCGACGGCGATTCAGATCCACCGCGTCGATCTGTGCTTCGCCGCTTCCTCGACGCGCCCCCCTTCGCCTCTGCTCGTCTACCGTAGAGTTCCGCGGCGATTCGTCGCCGCCGACGTCCCTGGCGTCACGGTGCCGCCGTGGCTTCGCCTCCGTGTGCGCGAACTGCCGTGGCACCGCCATGGCCCGGCTTGGCCTGGCGCCCCCGTGCTCCGGCGCGTGCCGCCGTAGCCGCCATGGCCGAGCTTCTCTCCGCTCACCAGTAAGTGCTCATCTCCTCCGCCCTTCTCTGCTACTTGTTCCACTGCTTCTCTTTCCCTTCGTCTAGCTTGGCCACTGGCCTCATCCTCCATGTGGAGATGTTGGCCGTGCCGATGCGCTGCTGCGGCTTGCTAGCTTGTGCGTATGCTGCTATGCTGTGTGACTGTGCTGCTGCTGTGCATTGGCCATGGTTCTAGCTTGCTGTGCTGTGCTGTTCTTGCTCAATTGCTTACTGTTGCGATTCATGAATTATTGCTCATGAGCATGCTGTGGTGCTCTGTGTAATTTAGTAGCGCCTGCTGATTCTCTGTATACTATTTCTCTCCTGTATATGCCATTGCTTGCCCCTGGCTTGATCATTCTGTGATGATCCTTGCCTTTGGCAAGTGCCAGTACTCCAGATGTGCTATTCTCTGTGCTCTAATTCCTGGACATGCTCAGTTGAGCCTAACTGTTGCATTAGCAACTCCATCCCTTGATGGAGTGCTTCTGGATACAATTATAATGCTCTATTCACTTATCTGTGTTGCAATTGTTCAAGTATATGGTTAATTTAATTATCTGGGCCTGGTGGTGATACTATGCTTGGGGCTATAGTGATCTGTAGCAAAAGTAAGTGATGCTTTGATGATTAATGGATCAATACTTGCTTGTGAGCAAGTGTGTGCTTTTCTCTGTGACTCACTGGTGTTCACCAGTGCTGCTTGTGCTTCATACAGGCTTAACCTGGTGTGTATTGTTGTTGGCTTAAGCAACTGCTGTTGCTTGCAGTGATCCATTGGATCACTGCAAAGCCTTGGTGCTTTGATTTATTTATTTAGTTCACTTATCTATATTTGCCTGAATTATAATGAAGTGGATAAGTGATGTGAGCTGCTTTGCAGTTGTGATCATCCAATTAATTGTGACAGAGCTAGATGGATGCCCACAGTGGTTGGGAACCCTAGCCCCTCTTTGAACCCAATCAGGGTGATGATATTATCTGTATTTGGCTTTTTGGTGTGGTTGATCTAGGGTTTGAGGTGACCCTGGCAGTAGTCATGTGCTGCCCTAGGGTAGCTCCCCTATCTGTTGGCTTGTAGTTGCTTACCAAATGTTGTCTGGTGATCCATTTATTGGATTGCCAGTAGCTCTTTGCTGTTGACAAACTAAAATAGGCACAGATGCCTATCTGTCTGATGGTTTTAGCTAGGTCAATAGGTGCTTTGTGATCCTGATTGGCTGCAAGGAATAAATCCATGCTGGATTTCTCTGGTTTTGACACTGTGTTGTCATAACCAGTGTTCCCTGGTTTATTTTCCTGTTAGCCTTAGTTGTACTTGCTGGCACCAATTGGTTTAGTAACCAAATGATGATACACCTAGGGTTTACTACCCTTCTGTGCTCCTGTGATGCAGGCATGCTTAATTATGAGCAAATCAGTGCTTTGCTCAGGTTCTTTTGTGTATACCTCACTCCAGCTCCTAGAACAGTTGCTGATGTAGAGGTTTTGCTTCTGGTTGATTTGTGAGACTGGCCCTGCTCCTCCTGCTGGCTTGTGATGCAGCTCCTGGTAACTGACTCAACAGCACAGTTCCCTTTTGGAACTGTTCTGGAGGATTTGGTGGTTTTTTTTTTTGGTTGGATGAAAGAACTGTGGTGTTCTTCCAGTTCTTCCTGTTCTAAAACTCTGGCTGTGCTTACCCTATGAGCTTGTCGATGGAATGGTGAAGCTTTACTTGTGTGCAACTCTTATACTGGCCCCCTTTGTGCTTCTTTGGTCGACAGCAATGCAAAGCCTGGGTTCTTCTCCCCTGGCTTGATGTGCTGTGGTGCATGCAGCATAGCTTGTGAGCTGCCTGTGTGCTTCTTTGGTTGGGACTTGATCCCTGGCTTGGCTCTCCGGCAGTGTTGAGCTTATCAACCCATTTCTCACTTGTTTTGCTAACCTGCCAAGTGGTAATACCACTTGGCCTAACTTTTATTTCCTTTTTTTTTATTGACTTTGATTTCAGGGATTAAAGAAGATGTTGAAAGATGATCATGTTTGCATGAAGATACTAGTTTAGGGTTTAACCATGTGACCATCTTTGTATATTTTCATTTTCCTTTTTATTTCTCTTTTTCTTTAATTTCTGTAAAGTGTTGTAATGTTTATAATTCCATTTATGGATATTGTAATTGACAATGTATATTGTGTGAAAATCAATAAAGCTCAAAGTTTTCTCTAATGAGCTTTACTTTATTATAATTGTTCATATTGTTTAATTACTTAATGAATTTCCTCATAATTGAATTATTTAGAGTTATTATTTAATGTTTGAATGTGAAATTCAATTTTCAACATTGGTTTAAATTTAACCATGTCACTTATCAGAATTCACACATACACTCTCCCCTCTCTTCTTAAAACCTTAACTAATGAAGTGGGATACAAGTTTATCGCACTCTTGAAACCCTAACCCTGTAAGGTGTCGAGAGAGAAACTTGTCCCCCTTCGATGCTGTTTTTGTTTAAAAGCGCGAAATTTCCCCAGAATTTACCATGCAATGCACATCCCTTTCTAAAATCTACCCCTCGATCGTCTCTAAACCTGGGACATTACACAAATAGCCTAAAAACTATTGTGGTATTGAATATGTACTTATGCACTTTATCTCTTATTAAGTTGCTTGTTGTGCGATAACCATGTTCCTGGGGACGCCATCAACTACTCTTTGTTGAATATCATGTGAGTTGCTATGCATGTCCATCTTGTCTGAAGTAAGGGAGATTTACCGCTAGAATGGTTAGAGCATGCATAATGTTAGAGAAGAACATTGGGCCGCTAACTAAAGCCATGATCCATGGTGGAAGTTTCAGTTTTGGACAAATATCCTCAATCTCATATGAGAAAATTAATAATTGTTGAATGCTTATGCATAAAAGAGGAGTCCATTATCTGTTGTCTATGTGGTTGTCCCGGTATGGATGTCTAAGTTGAGAATAATCAATAGCGAGAAATCCAATGCGAGCTTTCTCCTTAGACCTTTATACAGGCGGCATAGAGGTACCCCTTTGTGACACTTGGTTAAAACATATGCATTGCAATGATAATCCAGGTAATCCGAGCTAATTAGGACAAGGTGCGGGCACTATTAGTATACTATGCATGAGGCTTGCAACTTGTAGGATATAATTTACATAACACATATGCTTTATTACTACCGTTGACAAAATTGTTTCTTGTTTTCAAAATCAAAGCTCTAGCACAAATATAGCAATCAATGCTTCCCTCTGCGAAGGGCCTTTCTTCTACTTTTATGTTGAGTCAGTTCACCTATTTCTCTCCACCTCAAGAAGCAAACACTTGTGTGAACTGTGCATTGATTCCTACATACTTGCATATTGCACTTGTTATATTACTTTGCATTGACAACTATCCATGAGATATACATGTTATAAGTTGAAAGCAACTGCTGAAACATAATCTTTCTTTGTGTTGCTTCAATACCTTTACTTTGAATTATTGCTTTATGAGTTAACTCTTATGCAAGACTTATTGATGCTTGTCTTGAAGTACTATTCATGAAAAGTCTTTGCTATATGATTCATTTGTTTACTCATGTCATTTACATTGTTTGGATCGCTGCATTCATTACATATGCTTACAATAGTATGATCAAGGTTATGATGGCATGTCACTCCAGAAATTATCTTTGTTATCGTTTACCTGCTCGGGACGAGCAGAAACTAAGCTTGGGGATGCTGATACGTCTCCGACGTATCGATAATTTCTTATGTTCCATGCCACATTATTGATGATATCTACATGTTTTATGCATACTTTATGTCATATTTATGCATTTTTTGGCACTAACCTATTAACGAGATGCCGAAGAGCCAGTTGTTGTTTTCTGCTGTTTTTGGTTTCAGAAATCCTAGTAAGGAAATATTCTCGGAATTGGACGAAATCAACGCCCAGGGGCCTATTTTCACACGAAGCTTCCAGAAGTCCGAGGGAGAGACGAAGTGGGGCCACGGGGCGCCGCCACACTAGGGCGGCGCGGCCCACGGGGGGCCCGCGCGGCCCTAGCGTGTGGGGCCCCCGTGACGCCTCCTGACCTGCCCTTCCGCCTACTTAAGTCTTCGTCGACAATAGCCACAGGACCGAGAGCCACGATACGGAAAACCTTCCAGAGACGCCGCCGCCAATCCCATCTCGGGGGATTCAGGAGATCGCCTCCGGCACCCTGCCGGAGAGGGGAATCATCTCCCGGAGGACTCTTCACCGCCATGGTCGCCTCCGGAGTGATGAGTGAGTAGTTCACCCCTGGACTATGGGTCCATAGCAGTAGCTAGATGGTCATCTTCTCCTCATTATGCTTCATTGTCGAGTCTTGTGAGCTGCCTAACATGATCAAGATCATCTATCTGTAATGCTATATGTTGTGTTTGTTGGGATCCGATGGATAGAGAATACTATGTTATGTTGATTATCAATCTATTACCTATGTGTTGTTTATGATCTTGCATGCTCTCCGTTATTAGTAGAGGCTCTGGCCAAGTTTTTACTCTTAACTCCAAGAGGGAGTATTTATGCTCGATAGTGGGTTCATGCCTCCATTAAATCTGGGACAAAGGATGTGAAAGTTCTAAGGTTGTGGATGTGCTGTTGCCACTAGGGATAAAACATCGATGCTATGTTCGAGGATGTAGTTATTGATTACATTACGCACCATACTTAATGCAATTGTCTGTTGTTTGCAACTTAATACTGGAAGGGGTTCGGATGATAACCTGAAGGTGGACTTTTTAGGCATAGATGCATGTTGGATAGCGGTCTATGTACTTTGTCGTAATGCCCGATTAAATCTCACAATACTCATAATATCATGTATGTGCATTGTCATGCCCTCTCTATTTGTCAATTGCCCAACTGTAGTTTGTTCACCCAACATGCTATTTATCTTATGGGAGAGACACCTCTAGTGAACTGTGGACCCCGGTCCATTCTTTTAATCGAATACAATCTACTGCAATACTTGTTCTACTGTTCTCTGCAAACAATCATCATCCACACTATACATCTAATCCTTTGTTATAGCAAGCCGGTGAGATTGACAACCTCACTGTTTCGTTGGGGCAAAGTACTTTGATTGTGTTGTGCAGGTTCCACGTTGGCGCCGGGATCCCTGGTGTTGCGCCGCACTACATCTCGCCGCCATCAACCTTCAACGTGCTTCTTGGCTCCTACTGGTTCGATAAACCTTGGTTTCTTACTGAGGGAAAACTTGCCGCTGTACGCATCACACCTTCCTCTTGGGGTTCCCAACGGACGCGTGCTGTACGCGTATCAAGTACTCAACCATGTCCACATAGTTCACGAACCGTAGGGTGACACACTTAAGGTTGGATGTTGAAATGGTAGAACTTGAATATGGAATGGAGTTCGAAGATTTGTTCGGAGTCCCGGATGAGATCCCGGACATCACGAGGAGTTCCGGAATGGTCCGAAGAATAAGATTCATATATAGGAAGTCATTTTATAAGATTTAAAATGATTCGGAAGGTTCTACGGAAGGTTCTAGAAGGTTCTAGAAAAGTCCGGAAGAAACCACTTTGGAAGGCGGAGTCCCAAAGGGACTCCACCACCATGGCCGGCCAACCCTAAGGGGGAGGAGTCCCAAGTGGACTCCCCTAAGGGGGCCGGCCACCCCCTCCCAAGGAAGGGTGGGAATCCCACCTCTAGTGGGAGTCCTAGCTTGGGTAGGTTTCATGTGATATGGAAGGTTTTGGTTTTGGGGTCTTATTCGAAGACTTGTAGACCAACTCTTGGGTGTTCCACCTATATAATGAGGGCCAAGGGGAGGGGGCTGGCCACCCCAAGACCACAAGGTGGCCGCACCCCCTAGTGGCCGGCGCCCCCCTCTCCCAAACCCTAGTGGCCCTCTCTCCTCGACCACACCCCGCACGCTTAGCGAAGCTCCGCCGGGTTTCTCCACCACCACCGACACCACGCCGTCGTGCTGCCAGATTCAAGAGGAGCTATTACTTCCGCTGCCCGCTGGAACGGGGAGGTGGACGTCGTCTTCATCAACAACCGAACGTGTGACCGAGTACGGAGGTGCTGCCCGTTCGTGGCGCCGTGATCAAGATATTCTACGCGCTTTTGCAAGCGGCAAGTGAACGTCTACCGCAGTAACAAGAGCCTCATCTTGTAGGCTTTGGAATCTCTTCAAGGGTGAGACTCGATAATCCCCTCGTTGCTACCGTCTTCTAGATTGCATCTTGGCTTGGATTGCGTGTTCGCGGTAGGAAATTTTTTGTTTTCTATGCAACGAATCCCTACAGTGGTATCAGAGCCGTGTCTATGCATAGATGGTTGCACGAGTAGAACACAATGGTTTTGTGGGCGTTGATGCTCTTGTTATCTTTAGTTTGAGTACTTTGCATCTTTGTGGCATAGTGGGATGAAGCGGCTCGGACTAACTTTACATGACCGCGTTCATGAGACTTGTTCCTCGTTTGACATGCAACTTGTATTGCATAAGAGGCTTTGCGGGTGTCTGTCTCTCCTACTATAGTGAAGATTCAATTTACTCTTCTATTGACAACACTAGTATCAACGTTGTGGTTCATGTTCGTAGGTAGATTAGATCTCTCTCGAAAACCCTAAACCACGTAAAATATGCAAACCAAATTAGAGACGTCTAACTTGTTTTTGCAGGGTTTGGTGATGTGATATGGCCATAATGTGATGATGAATATGTATGCGATGATCATTATTGTATTGTGGCAACCGGCAGGAGCCTTATGGTTGTCTTTAAATTTCATGTTGAGTAGTATTTCAAAGTAGTTGTAATAGTTGCTACATGGAGGACAATCATGAAGACGGCGCCATTGACCTTGACGCTACGCCGACGATGATGGAGATCATGCCCGAAGATGACGGAGATCATGTTCGTGCTTTGGAGATGAAGATCAAAGGCGCAAAGACAAAAGGGCCATATCATATCACATATGAACTGCATGTGGTGTTAATCCTTTTATGCATCTTATTTTGCTTAGATCGCGACGGTAGCATTATAAGATGATCCCTCACTAAAATCTCAAGATAATAAAGTGTTCATCCTTAGTAGCACCGTTGCCAAGACTTGTCGTTTCGAAGCATCTCGTGATGATCGGGTGTGATAGAATCAATAAGTGCATACAACGGATGCAAGACAGTTTTGCACATGCAGATACTAAGGTGGCCTTGACGAGCCTAGCATGTACAGACATGGTCTCGGAACACGTGATACCGAAAGGTAGAGCATGAATCATATGGTTGATATGATGAACACTTTGAGTGTTCGCCATTGAAATTACACCTTGTCTCGTGATGATCGGACTTAGGTGTGGTGGATTTGGTTCGTGTGATCACTAAGACAATGCGGGGGATATTGTTTTGAGTGGGAGTTCATCTAGATTTTTAATTATGTTGAATTAAAATTTGAACTCAATTTGTCATAAACTTAGTCTAAACTTTTGCAAATATATGTTGTAGAGATGGCGTCCCCAATCAATTTTAACCAGTTCCTAGAGAAAGAATAGCTTAAGAGCAATGGTAGCAACTTCACCGACTGGTTCCGTCATGTGAGGATCTTCCTCGCTGGCGGAAATCTGCAATTTGTGCTTGATGCACCGCTAGGTGACCCTCCTGCAGAAACTGAAACCGATGAAGTAAAGAATGTTTACGCGACTCGGAAAACTCGGTACTCTCAAGTTCAGTGTGCCCTCCTATGCAGTCTGTTAGCCGATCTTCAAAAACGTTTTGATCACCACGATCCTCATGAGTTGGTCAATGAGCTGAAAGCTATATTTGAGACTCATGCGGCCGTGGAAGGCTATGAAGAATCGAAACACTTCTTCAGCTGTATGATGGAAGAAGGCAACTCCGTTAGTGAGCACATGCTCGTTATGACCGGGCATGCGAAGAAACTCAGTGACTTGGGAATAGTGATTCCTAATAGACTGGGGATTAATCGTGTCCTTCAATCACTGCCACCAAGTTACAAGAACTTTGTGATGAACTACAATATGCAGAACATGAACAAGGAGTTACCTGAACTCTTTGGCATGCTAAAAGCTGCTGAGATTGAGATCAAGAAAGAGCACCAAGTGTTGATGGTCAACAAGACCACCAGTTTCAACAAAAAGGGCAAGTCTAAGGGAAAAATCAAGAAGGGTGGCAAGAAAGCTGCCACGCCTCCTATGAAACCTAAGAACGGCCCTAAGCTTGATGCTGAGTGCTATTACTGCAAGGAGAAGGGACACTGGAAGCGTAATTGCTCCAAGTATCTGGCTGATCTGAAGAGCGGCCTTGTCAAGAAGAAGAAAGAAGGTATATCTGATATACATGTTATAGATGTTTATCTCACTGGTTCTCGTTCTAGTACCTGGGTATTTGATACTGGTTCGGTTGCTCATATTTGTAACTCGAAACAGGAACTAAAGAATAAACGAAGACTACTGAAAGATGAAGTGACGATGCGCGTTGGAAACGGATCCAAAGTCGATGTGATCGCTGTCGGCACACTTCCTCTACATCTACCTTCGGGATTAGTTTTAAGCCTAAATAATTGTTATTTTGTACCCGCGTTGAGCATGAACATTATATATGGATCTTGTTTAATGCAAGACGGTTATTCATTCAAGTCTGAGAATAATGGTTGTTCTATTTTTATGAATAATATCTTTTATGGTCGAGCACCTGAAAAGAATGGCTTATTTCTGTTAGATCTCGATAGTAGTGATACGCATATACATAACATTGATGCTAAGCGAATTAAATTGAATGATAATTCTACTTATATGTGGCTCTGTCATCTTGGTCATATTGGAGTGAAACGCATGAAGAAACTCCATACCGATGGATTACTTGAATCACTTGACTTTGAGTCACTTGATAGATGCGAAGCATGTCTAATGGGAAAAATGACTAAGACTCCATTTTCTGGTATGATGGAGCGAGCTACTGACTTATTGGAAATCGTACATACCGATGTGTGCGGACCAATGAGTGTAGCATCGCGCGGTGGTTATCGTTAGGTTCTAACCTTCACAGATGATCTGAGTAGATATGGGTATATCTATTTCATGAAACATAAATCCGAAACTTTTGAGAAGTTTAAGGAATTCCAAAGTGAAGTAGAAAATCAATGTAACAAGAAGATTAAATTTATACGATCTGATCGCGGAGGTGAATATCTGAGTTATCAATTTGGCATGCATTTAAAGAAATGCGGAATACTTTCACAATTGACACCGCCGGGAACACCACAATGAAACGGTGTGTCCGAACGTCGTAATCGAACTCTCTTAGATATGGTTCGTTCTATGATGTCTCTTACTGATTTGCTGTTATCATTTTGGAGTTATACATTAGAGACAGCCGCATTCACTTTAAATAGAGCACCATCAAAATCCGTAGAAACGACACCGTATGAATTATGGTTTAATAAGAAACCTAAGCTGTCGTTCCTTAAAGTTTGGGGTTGCGAAGCCTATGTAAAGAAGTTACAACCGGACAAGCTAGAACCCAAAGCGGAGAAATGCGTCTTCATAGGATACCCTAAGGAAACTATAGGGCACACTTTCTATCACAGATCCGAAGGCAAAATCTTTGTTGCTAAGAACGGAACCTTTCTTGAGAAAGAATTTCTCACTAAAGAAGTGACTGGAAGAAAAGTAGAACTCGATTAGATTGATGAACCTTTACTCGTTGATCAGAGTAGCGCAGTACCGGAAGTTGTACCTGTACCACCTACACCGGCAACAGAGGAAGCTAATGATAATGATCATGAAACTTCGAACGAGGAAACTACTGAACCTCGCAGATCGACAAGGGAACGTGCCACTCCTGATTGGTATGATCCTTGTCTAAATGTCATGATTGTGGACAACAATGATGAGGACCCTGCGACGTATGAAGAAGCGATGATGAGCCCAGATTCCAACAAATGGCAAGAAGCCATGAAATCCGAAATGGGATCCATGTATGATAACAACGTATGGACTTTGGTAGACTTACCTGATAGCCGCAAGGCTGTCGAGAATAAATGGATCTTCAAGAGAAAAACAGATGCTGATGGTAATATTACTGTCTATAAAGCTCGACTTGTCGCAAAGGGTTTTCGACAAATTCAAGGAGTTGACTACGATGAGACTTTCTCACCTGTAGCGAAGCTAAAATCTGTGAGGATTTTGTTAGCAATAGCTGCATTTTTCGATTATGAGATTTGGCAGATGGATGTCAAAACGGCATTCCTTAATGGAGACATTGATGAAGAGTTGTATATGGTACAACCCAAAGGTTTTGTCGATCCTAAAAATGCTGACAAAGTATGCAAACTTCAGCGTTCAATCTATGGACTGAAGCAAGCATCAAGAAGTTGGAACCGACGCTTTGATAAGGTGATCAAAGACTTCGGGTTTATACAGTGTCATGGAGAGGCCTGTATTTACAAGAAAGTGAGTGGGAGCTCCAGAGCATTCCCGATATTATATGTAGATGACATATTATTGATTGGGAATGATATAGAACTATTAAGCAGTGTAAAAGGTTATTTGAATAATAGTTTTTCAATGAAAGACTTTGGTGAAGCATCGTATATATTAGGCATCAAGATTTATAGAGATAGATCAAGACGCCTAATAGGGCTATCACAGAGTACATACCTGGACAAGATTCTAAAGAAGTTTAGAATGGACGAAAGTAAGAAAGGTTTCTTACCTATGTTACCAGGCAAGGTCTTGAGTAAGACTCAAGGACCGGCTACGGCAGAAGAAAGAGAAAGGATGAGTAATATCCCCTATGCCTCGGCAGTAGGATCTATCATGTATGCCATGCTATGTACTAGACCGGATATAGCACATGATGTTAGTTTCACTAGCAGATATCAAAGTGATCCAGGAATGGAACACTGGACAGCGGTCAAGAATATCCTGAAGTACTTAAAAAGAACTAAGGATATGTTTCTTTGTTATGGAGGTGACCAAGAGCTCGTTGTAAGCGGTTACACCGATGCAAGTTGGAACACTGATCCTGATGACTCTAAGTCACAATCTGGGTACGTGTTTATATTGAATGGTGCCGCAGAAGTGGGCAAGCTCGAAGCGGTGCACGGTGGCGAAGTCTTCAACAGAATCAGAGTACATAGCGGCTTCAGAGGCTTCATCAGAAGCGGTATGGATGAAGAGGTTCATTGTAGAGCTCGGTGTGGTTCCTAGTGCATTGGACCCATTAATCATCTACTGTGATAACATGGGTGCCATCGCCAATGCACAAGAACCAAGGTCACACAAGAGGCTGAAGCATATCAAGCTGCGTTACCACTCGATTCGCGAGTACATCGAAGATGGAGAAGTAAAGATTTGCAAAGTACACACTGATCTGAATGTAGCAGATCCGTTGACTAAAGCTCTCCCTAGGGCAAAGCATGACCAACACCAGAATGCCATGGGTGTTAGGTACCTTACAATGTAATCTAGATTATTGACTCTAGTGCAAGTGGGAGACTGAAGGAGATATGCCCTAGAGGCAATGATAAAGTGGTTATTATATATCTTTATGTTTATGATAAATGTTTATATACCATGCTATAATTGTATTAACCGAAACATTGATACATGTGCGATATGTAAACAACAAAGAGTCCCTAGTATGCCTCTTAACTAGCTTGTTGATTAATGGATGATTAGTTTCATAATCATGAACATTGGATGTTATTAATAACAAGGTTATATCATTGTATGAATGATGTAATGGACACACCCAATTAAGCGTAGCATAAGATCACGTCATTAAGTTATTTGCTATAAGCTTTCGATACATAGTTACCTAGTCCTTATGACCATGAGATCATGTAAATCACTTATACCGGAAAGGTACTTTGATTACATCAAACGCCACTGCGTAAATGGGTGGTTATAAAGATGGGATTAAGTATCCGGAAAGTATGAGTTGAGGCATATGGATCAACAGTGGGATTTGTCCATCCCGATGACGGATAGATATACTCTGGGCCCTCTCGGTGGAATGTCGTCTAATGTCTTGCAAGCATATGAATAAGTTCATAAGAGACCACATACCACGGTACGAGTAAAGAGTACTTGTCAGGAGACGAGGTTGAACAAGGTATAGAGTGATACCGATGATCAAACCTCGGACAAGTAAAATATCGCGTGACAAAGGGAATTGGTATCGTATGTGAATGGTTCATTCGATCACTAAAGTCATCGTTGAATATGTGGGAGCCATTATGGATCTCCAGATCCCGCTATTGGTTATTGGTCGGAGAGAGTACTCAACCATGTCCACATAGTTCACGAACCGTAGGGTGACACACTTAAGGTTGGATGTTGAAATGGTAGAACTTGAATATGGAATGGAGTTCGTAGATTTGTTCGGAGTCCCGGATGAGATCCCGGACATCACGAGGAGTTCCGGAATGGTCCGGAGAATAAGATTCATATATAGGAAGTCATTTTATAAGATTTAAAATGATTCAGAAGGTTCTACGGAAGGTTCTAGAAGGTTCTAGAAAAGTCCGGAAGAAACCACTTTGGAAGGCGGAGTCCCAAAGGGACTCCACCACCATGGCCGGCCAACCCTAAGGGGGAGGAGTCCCAAGTGGACTCCCCTAAGGGGGCCGGCCACCCCCTCCCAAGGAAGGGTGGGAATCCCACCTCTAGTGGGAGTCCTAGCTTGGGTAGGTTTCATGTGATATGGAAGGTTTTGGTTTTGGGGTCTTATTCGAAGACTTGTAGACCAACTCTTGGGTGTTCCACCTATATAATGAGGGCCAAGGGGAGGGGGCCGGCCACCCCAAGACCACAAGGTGGCCGCACCCCTAGTGGCCGGCGCCCCCCTCTCCCAAACCCTAGCGGCCCTCTCTCCTCGACCACATCCCGCACGCTTAGCGAAGCTCCGCCGGGTTTCTCCACCACCACCGACACCACGCCGTCGTGCTGCCGGATTCAAGAGGAGCTACTACTTCTGCTGCCCACTGGAACGGGGAGGTGGACGTCGTCTTCATCAACAACCGAACGTGTGACCGAGTACGGAGGTGCTGCCCGTTCGTGGCGCCGTGATCAAGATCTTCTACGCGCTTTTGCAAGCGGCAAGTGAACGTCTACCGCAGCAACAAGAGCCTCATCTTGTAGGCTTTGGAATCTCTTCAAGGGTGAGACTCGATAATCCCCTCGTTGCTACCGTCTTCTAGATTGCATCTTGGCTTGGATTGCGTGTTCGCGGTAGGAAATTTTTTGTTTTCTATGCAACGAATCCCTACACTTTAGTCCTGTAGTGACACATTGCAAGAACTTAATAAAACATTATCTACAGCTCTCCACGTCTAGAAAGCCTCACTTAAAGTCCACAAGAGACAATGCAAAAAACAGAGACAGAATCTGCCAAAACAGAACAGCCAATAAAGACGATTTTTTAAGAGGTACTTCCGTTGCTCAAATCAGAAAACTCAAAACTAATGAAAGCTGCGTACATATCTGAGGAACACACACAAAAATTGGCAGATTTTTCTGAGTTACCTACATAGAGCCCTGCTCAAATTCGTGACAGATAGAAATCTGTTTCTGCGCAGAAATCCAAATCTAGTATCAACCTTCTATTAGAGACTTTACTTGGCACAACAATGCAATAAAAATAAAGATAAGGAGAGGTTGCTACAGTAGTATCAACTTCCAAGACACAACAAAACAGTAGCAAAATAAAGACATGTGTTATCTCCCAAGAAGTGCTTTCTTTATAGCCATTAAGATGGGCTCAGCAATTTTAATGATGCTCACATAAGGATGAGAGTTGAAGCAAAGAGAGCATCAAAAAGCAAATTCAAAACACATTTAAGTCTAACCCACTTCCTATGCATAGGAATCTTGTACACAAATAAATTCATGAAGAACAAAGTGACAAGCATAGGATGATGAAACAAGAGTAACTTCAAAAGTTTCAGCATATAGAGAGGTGTTTTAGTACCATGCAAATTTCTACAACCATATTTTCCTCTCTCATAATAATTTTCAGTAGCTTCATGAACAAACTCAACAATATAACTATCACATATAGCATGCTTTTCATGATCCACAAACACATAATTTTATCAAGCTCAAAAATAGTGGGATTAAAACTTTCAAACCCACTTTTATCAATAATATAACAAGATGATTGATCAATCTCAAAAGATATGGGACTCCTAGATAAAGTCAAGACCTCTCCAATCCCATTTTCATTAGTAGTACAATTAATATTATCAAGTAACATAGGACCATCATCTAGAGCTTTATCATAAACATTTGCCAAGCAAAACTCTTTAGTACCATGCATTTCGACATCAGGCACAAACAAAGCATTATCATAAGATTTATCAAAATAGCATGGATTATCATAAATAACAGTAGCATAATTATTCTCACAAGTTTTACTCATAGGGAATATTTCAAGAGAATCCACAGGAACATAACATTCATCCTCCTTTGGTAAGCATGGAGGACAATCAAATAGTGTAAGAGATAAAGAGTTACTCTCATTAGAAGGTTGGCATGGGTAGCTAATCCATTCTTCCTCCTTTTGTTCATCACTCTCCTCTTCTTTTTCATCTAATGAGCTTTCAGGTTCATCAATTTCCTCCTCTTTCACAGGTTCCTGCAAATTGTGAGTGCATTCTTGTGCATTAATGAGTCTCTCTTTATAATCAATGATATAAGGATTATCACTGTAACTTTCTATGCAAAAATTAAGGATAGAAGAGACATAATCTTTAAGGTCCTTACACACAATACAAGTTTCATAATTTTTAGCCATGAAGGATTCGATCTCAGAAGCTCCCATAAATAAGACAAATTGTTCTACCTCTTCGAACCCAAAATGAATATAGCTATTCCAATTATAGTTCTTAATTAAAGCTTCTTCACTAAAGCAACATTGGAATTTCAGATGTTTAGTATCCTGTTCAGAGCAACAGTTTATATCATGGCGTTTAAGCAAGATTTTAGCAATTGTATTCAATTTTTCTATCACAGCACTCATGACTTTACCCGTTCTTGATTCTCTATAATTATTATATATTTCAATAAGCTCCAAATAGGTTGTAGGTTCTCCCATAACAACAGTTTTAAATTTTTATGTTTTTCAAATTTTTATGGATTTTTGGGTATATGAGAAAAGTAAAACAAGATAAAAACAAACTAGACAAAAGTAAACTAAGCAAAATAATACTAGACAGAAATAAACTAAGCACAAATAAACTAGACAAAAGTAAACTAAGCAAAACAAAATAAAATAAAATAAAAACAGAGAGAGAGGTAGAGTGTACTCCCCAGGTGAACTTATGAGTAGAGCTATGCCTCCCCGGCAACGGCGCCAGAAAATAGTCTTGATAACCCACAAGTATAGGGGATCGCAACAGTCTTCGAGGGAAGTAAAGCCCAAATTTATTGATTCGACACAAGGGGAGGTAAAGAATACTTATAAGCCTTAACAACTGAGTTGTCAATTTAGCTGCACCTGGAAAAGCACTAGTAACATGGGTGATGTGAAAGCAGCAGTAATATGAGAGCAATAGTAACAGTAACACAACAGCAGTAATAGTAACACAGAAGCAATGGCACCAGAAAATAGTTGATACTACTTCCAATGTCATATAGGAACGAGTATATGATGATGAGAGATGGACCGGGGTTCCCAGCAATCTACACTAGTGGTAACTCTCCAATAACAAGTGACAAGTGTTGGGTGAACAAATTACAGTTGGGCAATTGATAGGATTGAAATAGCATTAAGACAGAACATCAAGATTATTAATTGTGTAGTCATGTTTTCCATATATAGTCGTACGTGCTCGCAATGAGAAACTTTCACAACATCTTTTGTCCTACCAGCCGGTGGTAGCCGGGCCTCAAGGGAATCTACTGGCGATTAAGGTACTCCTTTTAATAGAGCACCAGAGAAAAGCATTAACACTTGGTGAAAACATGTGATCCTCATATCACAGCCTTCCCCTCCGGTTGTCCCAATTTCTGTCACTTTGGGGCCTCGGGTTCCGGACAGCAATATGTGCAAACAACTTGTAGATACAATCTAAGCAAAAATTATAGAGCTTAAATATAAGATCATGCCACTCGTGCACTAGTGAAAAGCATTAAACACAACAAGATTGCAGCAACAATAACTTCACAAACTTTATAGATAGACTAATCATAATGTAACAATCCATCGGATCCCAACAAACACAACACCGATTACATCAGATAAATCTCAATCATGTAAGGCAGCTCATGAGATCATTGTATTGAAGTACATGGGATAGAGAGTACCAACTAGCTACAGCTAGAACCCGTAGTCCATGGGGGAACTACTCACGGAGCATGATGGAGGCGGTGGCGTCGATGGAGATGGCTTCCGGGGGCACTTCCCCGTCACGGCAGGGTGCCGGAACAGAGATTCTGTCCCCCGAATCGGAGTTTCGCGATGGCGGCGGCGCCCTTGGAGTCTTTCTGGAGTTTCGTCAATCCGTCTCGCGTTTTTAGGTCGAAAGGGGTCTTATAGGCAAAGAGGCGGCGCAAGGAGGCGCCTGGGGCCCCCTCACCATAGGCTGGCGCGGCCAGGCCTGGGCCCGCACCGCCTTATGGTGTGGGCCCCTGCTGCCTGCCTCCGACTCTACTTCGGTGTTCTGGAATCTTCCGGGAAAAATAAGATATTGGGTCTTTGTTTCGTGGAATTCCGAGAATATTGCCCGAACAGCCTTTCTGGAACCAAAAACAACAGAAAACAGGAACTGGCACTGTGGCATCTTGTTAATAGGTTAGTTCCAGAAAACGCATAAAAACATTATAAAGTGTGAACAAAACATGTAGGTATTGTCATAAAACAAGCATGGAACATCATAAATTATAGACACGTTGGAGACGTATCAGGACACAAGAGACTTCTTGTATCTTAATTGCAGGGTTGCTTGAGAGGGATATCTTTGACCTCTACCTCCCTGAGTTCGATAAACCTTGGGTGATTCACTTAAGGGAAACTTGTTGCTGTTCTACAAACCTCTGCTCTTGGAGGCCCAACACTGTCTACAGGAATAGAAGCGTGCGTAGACATCAAGCTATTTTCTGGCGCCGTTGCCGGGGAGGTAAGGTAAAAGGTATTCACATCCTTCGACTACTAAGCTATTTCCTAGCACTATTGCCGGTGTGTGAGTGCTCGAAGCTATTTCCTTTAGATCCTGCAATTGCATCTTTTTGTTTCTTGTTTTTATTTTTCACTAGTTAGGCATGATGGAAAACAACAGTGAGCTTTTTAATCTATTTCCTGAGTTAAGACATGAATTGTGTGATGCGAAAATTAAAAAACCTATGGAACCTTATTTGCATGCTAGTAGCAATGTTATTAGTATGAACGCAATTACTGCTAATGCTATGGAGAAGTCTAAGCTTGGGGAAGCTAGTTTTTATGATCTTTTTAGCTTCCCATCTTTAGGGGAGAAAATTTGCTCTGATAATACTTTATCTCCCATATGTGATAACTCTAATGATGCTTGTGATATTTTAAATCCACCTACTGAAAGTATTCCTTTCAAGATACCTATTAAAATTGTTGAACTTGCTATGAACAATCGCTATTTTGGAGATGGGACTGTCCATCCTAGTGATCATTTACTCTTTATACATGAATTATGTGAGTTGTTCGAGAGTGCAGGTATTTCAAAAGACCAAGTTAAGAGGAAGCTATTCTCTAAATCTCTGAAGGGAAGAGCTGCGGAATGGTATAAGATGCTGAAGAATGGTCGATCTCTTGGTTGGGAGGAAATTGTACCTCTCTTTTATTCTAAATTTTATCCTCCTCATGAAGTGCATATTGATAGGAATTACATTTATAACTTTTATCCTCGTGATGGAGAGAGTATTTCCCAAGCATGTGGGAGATTGAAGTCACTAATGCTCAAATGTCCCATTCATGAGCTCCCCCGTAATGTTATTATTAATAATTTTTATGCAAGGCTTCCAGGACACCACAAGGACTATCTAGATGCCTGTTTGGAGGGATCTTTCACAAGCAAGGAGGTTGAAGCTAGATGGGATCTTCTTGAAAGAATTCAGGAGAATACTGAAGATTGGGAGAACGACAAAGGTAAAGAATCAGGTATAAACTATGAATATGAATGCATTAAGTCTTTCGCTCAAACCGCTGATTTTCAAGAGCTTAGTGCTAAATATGGTCTTGATCATCAAATTATGGTCGATTACTATAGAGCCTTTGCTTCTCATATTAGTGTTCCTAAAGAAAATTGGTACATGTATCATGAACATTTTAAAGACACTTGCATGGAAAATGAAATTGTTGTTAATGATTGCAATGAACATGCTCAAACTCCTGAGAATGCTATTTCCTATAAGCATGTTAATTTTTGTGGAGTTCATAGACCTTGTGAAAAGAATAAAATTGAAGAAGAATATTGTATCCATCACAGGAATGAAAAAACTAGAAAGTGGTCTAGGGCTCTAGATGATCTTGGTGAAAAAGTTTGTGCCATCTATCCTTTTATTTGTGAACGTTGCCATAGAGTGGGTCATTTTAATTTTCAATGCTCCTCCAATGATAATTCGAACCCCATGAGTGCTGCAAATTTGTATTGTGATGATGAAATCATTCCTAATCAGCATGACGAACTTACATTATTTTTGGAGTGTGAAGAGTTATTGAGAAAAACTTCTTTGGTGGATATGAGTGCTCTTGATATTAATAGTGTCCTGCATGGGTGTCTTTCTTATTGCATTGATAATTGCCATACAAATACTTACATACAAAATATTTTAGAAGATGACACTTTGCCAAAATATGATAGGACCGCTGTGTGTTTTGAACTTATTAATGAAAAGGAGGAATCCTCCCAAGTTTCTTCTATTGTTTCTGGAAATAAATCATGTTATGTGGAGAAGCCTCCCTTCAAGCCTCTTCCTCCTAAAGAAGGGAACGAGGAGAAGGAAAAGAAGAAGAAGAAGGAAACGAAGAAGAAGAAGAAGAAGAAGAAGAAGAAGAGGGGGAATAAAAAGAAAGAGGTAACGGCATATCCCGCGTGTATGACATAACGATAGGTAACCGTAAGTATGTTGCTCCTAATGATTATTATGATAATGAATCTGAGTACAATGATCTTCCTATGCCCTTTACCTACATTAGTGATCATGATTTAGAAGAGCACACTACTTTTGATATTGAAAATCTCTGGGAAACTAATTCTGAAAATGATGATGTTAATAATTGCCATAGTATTAGTACTATCCATGCTTCTTCCCATAATGATATAGAAAGCTCTAAGCTTGGGGATGAGGTGTTTGAAAATCCTTTTGCTACTGATGATTATATGTTTGATACATCTCCTTCTAGTAACAATGATGGTATGATTACAGATGAACACACTGTGGAAGATAACTATTCTATTTCTTATGATGACACTATGCCTCCAATCTTTGACAATTATTATAAAGAATGCTATGACATAGGTTATAATTATCCTTATGAAACTTGTCATAGTTATGATGGGATTGCCAAAAACAATTCCCTTAGTATGCAACTTGTTTACCATGTTCAAATTCTTGATAATGATCCTGCTCCAATTACTATTAATGAGAAGAGTTCTTCTTATGCCAAAATTAACGATACTTTTATGCATATGAACCATGATAAGAATGTTTTAAGTGATGGTTATATTGTGGATTTCATCAATGATGCTACTGAAAGTTATTATGAGAGAGGAAAACATGGTTATATGCATCTTAATAATATTAAGTTTTCCCTCTTTATGTTGAGAATCTTTAAGTTGCGCTTGTGTTGCCTTTCTATGCTTGTTGTCTTTGTTGCGGTCAGAAACCCACCGGCGAGCAACGACGGGCAACACAGGAGAGCCGGGAGCAACTTAGGGCTGCGGCTGGCCCTGGTCCCTCCGAGCGACGGCCCGCAAAGAACTCCGGCACGCACGTCCGATGCTGGTGCAAGGGCGTGCCACCTGACCTATACCTGGTCAGGAAGGTGATGGAGATGCCTCGCTTAGTTTCCTGCATGGCATACACGTAAACATTAAATACGAGCCTCGATCGGCTCTCAGGTTGTCCTGTGAATCGGCTCAAAGAGCCGATCCACCCATGATTCACACGAGGTGTACGAATATATGGTGGTCCTGCTTGATCAAGATAAAGCTAAAACGATCTACGACGATTTAGGGTTTTCACCGCATAATCGGAACGTCCTACTCGTGATTGGGCCTCGCGGCCGCGCACGGTGATCGTAAGCCGATCCTAGACAGGGCCTAAAAACCAACACGAGGTTGATCCCCGGAACATCCTGTCTAGGGCTAGCAAACTACACCCTACGCGCCGCTGGATCCTCCAACCCTTTGTAAGGCCTAACTATGCAGATATTAAACTAATCCTTGAAGAACAAGGAGCAACCATAACGGATCGGATCTACTAAATAATGATCAAGCGGGGTGCCGCCCCTATGCCTAAGATAGGCGTAAGGGCGGCTAGATGTCTAAGAGTTGCATGACGATAGCATATGATACGAAGCACAATGCTAACCCTAACACATCTAAGATAACTATGTTGCTCGCCATCAAAAAGGCTTCAGTGCGAGCAACGCATGAACGACGAATAAACTTGTACTGCCTAGATCGCAAGATGCGATCTAGGCAGCATGATGCTTACCAGAAGAAACCCTCGAGACAAGGGAATTGGCGATGCGCCTAGATTGGTTTGTGGTGAACGTGATTGTTGTTTATTCCATAAACCCTAGATACATATTTATAGTCCGTAGACTTTCTAACGTGGGAATAATCCCAACCGTGCACGAGACAAACTCTAACTAATCGATACGTATCCTACTATATTACAGATACACGGGCCAACTAGCCCAAACTTTGCATATAAGGCCGATTCACATATATTCTTCCATATATAATCTTCAAGCCCATCTTGATCGCGGCCCACCTCTGACTCGGTCAAATTCTGGTGATAACACATGCCCCCCTGGTTTTGGAATTAATAATTCCAAAATCACTCTGCTTCTCTTCGTCGGGTCATGTCGTGGCAGAGCAGAACCGTCGCAGCATCCTTCATCATGATGCTCTGCCTTCTCAACTTTTCCGCGTGATTTGACCGTTGTTCTTTGGGCACCGCCTCCTCGGAAACTGCTGTGGCATTGAATCTCTACTATATCCCCTTTATTTAACCGCTCTGAGAAGCTTGCCACTTCATCCCCTTGCTCTGTTCTGGCCATCGGCACCCAAAAATCCCAAATCTCCCGTAGCCATGTCCTCTTCTTCTTCCTCCTCCGCCTCGTCGGTCTTCTCCGACTCTTCCTCATCTCGCGAGCCGACGCCGGAGTGGGGCTCGTTGGCGGCGCACGACATTCTCGCCCCAACGACGTGGGACAAGGAGGAACACGATTCCTCCATCTGGTCCGAGGATGACAAATCCTTGACCGACGGAGAGGGCGACCTTCGATTCCTCGTCGAAGGGGAAGAGGAGGCGGCGAGCGAGGACGACCGCTTCTCCTGGGACGATTTCACCTCCTCCGAGGAAGAGGCGGAGGAGGACGATGACGACTCCCTCGAAGGTTACCCACCGGCGAAGCGCCTCCGCACCTGGTGGGACGACGACAGCGATGACGACGATGAGGAAGATGAGGCTCCCGTAGAAGGCTACGGGAGCTCCGATGAGGAGCCTCTCAGCAGCTGCGCCGGCGGTAGCGACGACGACGAGGGCAGCAACGGCCCTTAGATTAGGGACTAGTAGTAGTAGTCGGCTTTTGTTCTCTCTCCACTGAGCAATCGGCTCTTTCTTTGTAAGAAATCCCTCTATTAATGAAGAAAATATTCCTCAATTAATTTTGCTTCCTTTTCAGCAGCTTTTCTACTGCAACAACTCACCGCTTTCGAAGAAGGTTATGATGCAGGGTCAGCCGAGGACACTCCAATCGGCTTCTAAAAACAGAGCATCTACCAGGTCAGTTGCCCCCCGAGCCTCAGTCAAGGCGAGGATAGCAGTGAGGATGCACAGATCAAACAAAGGGCTTTGAACTCAGGTAATCTGGTAATCTGAGACAGCCACCATGAAGAGTCAGCCAAACTTGCCCCCATTGATCAGCTTTCTTCCGCTGAAAGCCGATGTTGTAGATGAAACACCAACAGCTTAATGAGAAAGAGGCTGCCTTGTATGCCAAAACTGATGTTGCCGCTGAACTGGCGCAAAGGGTTGGAAGTCCTCGAAGAGGAGGTTCGGGCACCACAATCGGCTCATTGCAGCTGAGGATGCTCTCATTATTCATTCCCTTTAAGGAAACAGAAGGCCTTGAAGCTGAACTGAAGACCATTTTGACGAAAATCCGCGTCTTGAGCACATAGCCGGTAGATCTTGCGTAATTGTACTAGAGTCGATGGCTGTGCATCGGCTTTGTTTCTTAGCTCTAAAGTCGATGTCCGTGCATCGGCTGTATACCAACCATGAGAATTTTTTTTACTGGCCGATTTTCTATCGGCCCCCAATATTTCACTGCACACATGTTCATCTGCACATGTTCATCTGATTAGGTGCCCCCCGAGCCGAATCTGTCAGGTAACTGCAGATATCGGCTCTGTAGTTAGCCAAGGCACTGTATTTGAACGTCGGCTCCGTTAGGACTAATGTTGACTCTCATCAGCCGACGTAAAACCGCTGCCCATTAGATCGACGTTGAACACAAGCAGAATGTGTGGTGAGGATAATTTTGGCCGATTGCTGGAATCGGCCTCCATATTGATCGAAGCGCTCAATGAAGGTTTTGCAATGTCCCTCCATATATCTTTGGGGCCGATCCCAAGGATCGGCCTCGCCACGTTTGTCCATAGGTTGGTTCTTACTACACGGTCAGGTCGGTGGATAGGACCAGCCTAACCCCGTCCTTTGTCACGTCGATGCGCTCGCAGGCGTCCAAATTTGGTACCTCGTCTAAATCTGGAGTACTAAACTCCGTCGGCAGGATGAGCATCATGTTTGTGCCAGCCGATGTTTCATCATCGGCTTTCTTTTGCTTGGGGCGCCACTCCATTTTTTGTGGTCGACCCTCTTCATCCAGGGTTCGCTGGATCTTCGCGGCCAGATCAGGCCGCGCCTTCCTTAGCGTGTGCAGGTATAACCTTTCGGCTTCCTCCAAGCCGCGCAGTCGCTGAACCCTACGCTTTTGGGAACGGCTGAGTCCATCAGGGCACCACCTTGGCCGGTGGTACCTGTCCTCTTCTTCTTCATCATCGTCTTCCAAATCCTCGAGATCTTCCACCCGAGGGGACTCAGCGTGCTTGTTCCGAGGTGGGAGAGGCCCTAGACGTTTGAACACGGACACGTTAGCTGCATCCTTCCTCTTCTGTCTACATTCTGGGCAGTTGCCGATTGTAGGCAATCGGCTCATTCCTGAATCCCAACAGTGTCTGAAGAAGGGGCAGTCCCAGTGCCTATCCTCGTCGTCTTGCTCCCTAGATTTTCCCTTGGCACGGCGCTCGTACTCCTCCTCATCGCGATCATGCCGACGATGTCTCCTGGCGTCCCTAGCCAGACGGTCTCTATCATCATCGTCGCTGGATCGTCAGCGTTGGCTACATTGACTCACATACTTGTTGAGGAGGTGATCAGAGAGAGGTCGCTGATATCTCACATTCCTTACTTCTCCCTCTGTGATGTAGCGCTTGCCATCGTGACGGAGCCGATCGCGTGGAGCGGCCTCCTCTGTGTCCTTGCTACGAGAGCAGCTGCCCTCGTCTCCATCCTTGCCAGAGTGGTGTCCAGGTCCTACCATGTTGATGTTGAACGAGAATCCTGGCTGGCAACCTTCAGGGTAAGTGCACTCCACCATGTTAACGGCGGGGAAGGGGTGGGTGTCGACCTTCATGGCGTACTGGTTAAAAATCAGACGTCCTTGTTCTATCGCCATTTGGATCTGCTGATGCCACACCCTGCAGTCGTTGGTGGCATGGGAGAACGAGTTATGCCATTTGCAGTATGGCTTTCCATTCAGCTCCTGTACCGTGGGGATTTTGAGGCCTTCGGGTAACTTCAACTGCTTCTCCTTGAGTAGGAGGTCGAAGATTTGCTCAGTTTTAGTCACGTCAAAATCGAACCCTCTGGGCGGACCTGGTGGCTTAACCCATTTGCAGGACACGGGGGTTGCCCCCCGAGTCCATTCAGCCACTGCTACCTCTTGATCTCCCGCAGAACCTTCGTCTTCATCTGCCTCAACCAGGACTACCGCACGCTTGAATTTGTCCTGGTACAAGTCCGGGTGGCGCTGTTCATATAATGACAGTTTCTGAACCATGTGCGCCAGTGAAGGGTAGTCTGCTTGGGAGGCCATATCCTTGATTGGTGATGCAAGGCCCACCACTGCCAACTCGACTGCGACCTTTTCGGTTACACGAGCCGAATAACATCGGTTCCTAAGATTTCTGAAGCGCTGGACGTATTCTGCCACAGTTTCTCCGCGCTTCTGACGTATTTGTGCTAGATCGGCAAGGCCGGACTCGGAAGCCTCTGAGTGATACTGCATGTGGAACTGCTCTTCCAACTGCTTCCAAGTCCGGATCGAGTCTGGTGGCAACGAAGTGTACCACCTGAAAGCCGATCCTGTGAGGGACTGTGCGAAGAACCTCACGCGTAGTGGATCCGATGCTGAGACCGTTCCTAGCTGTGCCAAATATCGGCTCACATGCTCGATGGAGCTGGAACCATCTGATCCATTAAATTTGGAGAAGTCAGGGAGCCGATACTTGGGTGGTAGCGGGATCAATTCGTACTCGTTGGGGTACGGCTTGGAATAGCCGATTGTCCTCCTTTTCGGCACCATGCCGAACTGGTCTCTCAGGATGGTACTGATCTGATCCGCGGTGCTGGCTGCCGGAGTCGAACTCTGAAGATTTGCCGGAGTGGCATACTTAGCTAGCCATGCTTGCTTTTCCAGCTCTGAGCCAACTGCAGGAGCTGAGCTCTGGAGGTTTGTCGGAGTGGCATATTTAGCTAGCCACGTCTGCTTCTCAAGATCCGTTCCCGAAGTTCCTCCTGTTGTTCCAGAAGTCCCTGCTGTTGCGGCCTGGTTTGTGGGCGCCCAGTTACCGCAGTCTGGCACGTATGTGCACGTGTACCCGTGAGGGATCTCCTTAGGCGCCTCGTGCAAGAACTGGTAGTCACTAGGGTCACCACCGATCTTGTAGACGACGAATGCCGGTGAATTCGGCACTTCTGGTGCTGCCAACGCGAATGGCAGTGGTGGACGGGACTGGAGTGGCATCTCTCCTTGGTATGTCCCGAGAGCTGGTCCTGACGGAGAGTATTGGTGCCTCATGATTTCCTGGATCACCCGAAGAGCAACACGCTCCAAAGTGTTCACCAGGTTCTCAGAGTGGCGATGTAGCGAATGAGCTACCATGAAGTTAATCTCCTGACGCAGGGACCTGGTGCGTTCTTCGGACGGGGCGGACAGGTCCACTCCATCGAGCGCGCCTTCAGGTGAGAACCCTTTCCGCCTGATGCCATGTGAGCGGGTTCTGTGAAAGGAGCCGATGAGGTCGGCTTCGAGGATCGCTTTGACCTCGTAATACTTCTTCTTGAGCTCTTCGGTCAGATCCTCGTACGTGACTGGGGTGCCGTCCGCCATCTCAGATGTAGATGGCGATGTGGTTGATGTAGAAGATTGTCCCACCGGGCGTGCCAGAATGTGTTGCGGTCAGAAACCCACCGGCGAGCAACGACGGGCAACACAGGAGAGCCGGGAGCAACTTAGGGCTGCGGCTGGCCCTGGTCCCTCCGAGCGACGGCCCGCAAAGAACTCCGGCACGCACGTCCGATGCTGGTGCAAGGGCGTGCCACCTGACCTATACCTGGTCAGGAAGGTGATGGAGATGCCTCGCTTAGTTTCCTGCATGGCATACACGTAAACATTAAATACGAGCCTCGATCGGCTCTCAGGTTGTCCTGTGAATCGGCTCAAAGAGCCGATCCACCCATGATTCGCACGAGGTGTACGAATATATGGTGGTCCTGCTTGATCAAGATAAAGCTAAAACGATCTACGACGATTTAGGGTTTTCACCGCATAATCGGAACGTCCTACTCGTGATTGGGCCTCGCGGCCGCGCACGGTGATCGTAAGCCGATCCTACACAGGGCCTAAAAACCAACACGAGGTTGATCCCCGGAACATCCTGTCTAGGGCTAGCAAACTACACCCTACGCGCCGCTGGATCCTCCAACCCTTTGTAAGGCCTAACTATGCAGATATTAAACTAATCCTTGAAGAACAAGGAGCAACCATAACGGATCGGATCTACTAAATAATGATCAAGCGGGGTGCCGCCCCTACGCCTAAGATAGGCGTAAGGGCGGCTAGATGTCTAAGGGTTGCATGACGATAGCATATGATACGAAGCACAATGCTAACCCTAACACATCTAAGATAACTACGTTGCTCGCCATCAAAAAGGCTTCAGTACGAGCAACGCATGAACGACGAATAAACTTGTACTGCCTAGATCGCAAGATGCGATCTAGGCAGCATGATGCTTACCCGGAAGAAACCCTCAAGACAAGGGAATTGGCGATGCGCCTAGATTGGTTTGTGGTGAACGTGATTGTTGTTTATTCCATAAACCCTAGATACATATTTATAGTCCGTAGACTTTCTAACGTGGGAATAATCCCAACCGTGCACGAGACAAACTCTAACTAATCGATACGTATCCTACTATATTACAGATACACGGGCCAACTAGCCCAAACTTTGCATATAAGGCCGATTCACATATATTCTTCCATATATAATCTTCAAGCCCATCTTGATCGTGGCCCACCTCTGACTCAGTCAAATTCGGGTGATAACAGTCTTATGCTTACATAACTTGTTTATTTACAAGATTCCTTTTCATAGGAATTGGGTTAGGCTTAAATTTGTGTCATGCTTGCTTTTTGATGCTCTCTTTGCTTCAACTCTCGTCCTTATGTGAGCATCATTAAAATTATTGAGCCCATCTTAATGGCTATAAAGAAAGCACTTCTTGGCAGATAACCCATGTTTTAACTTTGCAACTGTTTTCTTGTCTCTTGGAAGTTGTTACTACTGTAGCAACATCTCCTTATCTTTATTTTATTGCATTGTTGTGTCAAGTAAAGTCTTTGATAGTAAGGTTGATACTAGATTTGGATTTCTGCGCAGTGACAGATTTCTAGTTGTCACGAATTTGAGTAGATCTCCCTGTAGGAAACTCAGAAAAATCTGCGAAAATTCATGAGTGATCCTCAGATATGTACGCAACTTTCATTCAATTTGAGATTTTTCATCTGAGCATGTTAAGTGCCTCGAAAAAATTCGTCTTTACGGACTATTCTGTTTTGACAGATTCTGCCTTTTATTTTGCATTACCTCTTTTACTGTGTTGAGTGGATTTCTTTGCTCCATTAACTTTCAATAGCTTTGGGTAATGTCCAGAACTGTTTGGAATGATTGTGTCCTCTCTGAACATGTGAGTCTTTGATTATGCACTAACCCTCTAATGAGATTGTTTTGAGTTTGGTGTGGAGGAAGTTTTCAAGGATCAAGAGAGGAGGATGATATGATATGATCAAGAAGAGTGAAAAATCTAAGCTTGGGGATGCCCCCGTGGTTCATCCCTGCATATTTCAAGAAGACTCAAGCATCTAAGCTTGGGGATGGCCAAGGCATCCCCTTCTTCATCAACAACTTATCAGGTCACCTCTAATGAAACTATATTTTTATTCTGTCACATCTTATGTGCTTTACTTGGAGCGTCTGTGTGTTTTATTTTCGTTTTTTTATTTTCATTCTCTGAATAAATCGGATCCTATCATGCTTGTGTGGGAGAGAGACACGCTCCGCTTTTTCATTTGAACACTTGTGTTCTTCGTTTTATTTTTAATGTTCATGGCAAAAGTTGAAAGCTGCTGCATTTATTGCTATTTAGTTGGAAACAGAAATTTCTTCATGTGGTAATTGGTATATTGTCTTGAATAATTTGATACTTGGCAATTGTTTTGAGCTCTCAAGTAGATCATGTTTAAGCTCTTGCATCATGTAGTTTAAACCTATTAGTGGAGAACTACCGTAGATCTTGTTGAAATTTGGTTTGCATGATTGGTCTCTCTAAAGTCTAGATATTTTCTGGTAAAGCGTTTGAACAACAAGGAAGACAGTGTAGCGTCTTATAATGCTTGCAATATGTTCTGATGTAAGTTTTGCTGTACCGGTTCATACTTGTGTTTGCTTCAAACAACCTTGCTAGCCAAGCCTTGTACTGAGAGGGAATGCTTCTCGTGCATCCAAAACCTTGAGCCAAAACTTATGCCATTTGTGTCCACCATAACTACCTACTATGTGGTATTTTTCTGCCATTCCAAAGTAAATTGCTTGCGTGCTACCTTTAAAAATTTCATTCCTTGTCTTTGCAATACATAGCTCATGGGAAAGTAGCCTAAAAAACTATTGTAGTAAAGAATATGTCGCTTATGTATCTTATTTCTTATAAGTTGCTTGTTGAGCGGTAACCATGTTTCTGGGGATGCCATCAACCTGTCACACCTTTGTTGAATATCATGTGAGTTGCTATGCATGTTCGTCTTGTCTGAAGTAAGGGAGATTTGCCATGAGTTGAATGGTTTGAGTATGCATATTGTTAGAGAAGAACATTGGGCCGCCAACCAAAGCCATGTATCATGGTGGAAGTTTCAGCTTGGACATTAATCGTCAAATCTCTTATGAGAATATTATCTGTTGTTGAATGCTTTAAGCATTAGAGAGTGGATTTGGTGTTCAGGGGGGTACGTGCGCACCCCCTAGATACCGTTGGATTTGCTTTTAGATTCGCTCTCCGCGAGTAGATGCTAACGGAGATCAAACGGCCGTCAAATCCCAATCCAAATCCTCCCATCCCCATCCCAAACTCCTCGTGCTCCTCCCTCCACCGTCGAGCACGACAGGCTCAATTCCGCCCGCGAGCCCGGCTAGCGATTCCTCCACGTGCTGCTCCCGGGGCAGCCACTCCGCGCCGGCTAGTACCTCACGTCCGCGAGATTGAATGGCGGCGCCGCCGCTTGGGACCACCGCTCGATTTTCCCCGCTACTCCCCGGCGGCCCGTGCAGCACCAGGTAGTGGATGGTGCGCCTAATGCTGTGACGTGGATGAGCAGGAGGAGCATGTAGACAAGAAATTGGAGCCCCAAAGCATGCACCTGCAACTGCTTTTATTTCCCTAACGTTCCAATCCCGTATAGATTCAGAAATTGGAGCACTATGTTGCTTAATTGAAGGGGAAACCGAATTTGTAACAACCAGATACAGTGGGGATTCGATATTTGATGGCTGCTAGTGAGATTAATCAACAAAAGAGGATGAATTTGGATGGAGCATTAACTCTGTCGAGAGCAAGGTCTGTCTGCGGCAGGGATGGAGGTGGCAGCCGGGTGCAGCTGCGCGACGGACATGAATCCACCATGCCCAACTCGCTGCGCGCCCTCCCCTGCTTCCCTCGCCCCGACCTCCTTGCTCTCCCAAGAGGACGATGGCGATTTGGGCCGCCATGGCTGCCCACCGGTCCCCCGTTGACTCGAGCAATGCCCCGTTGACGCGGCAACGGCATGCTGCAACTGTCGTACACGCGCCGCGAGCTCCGACCCTGTGTCTCCTCGCCTCGGCAGGATTTGGCTGGCGAGGGAGCTCCGCCCCGATTTGTGCCGCTCCAGCGTGGGACAGCAGAGCAATGCCTCGTTCACTCGATTTGCGATTTGGGCCTGCCATGGCTGCTCCAGTATATTTGGAGATGCGCGTCCGCGCTGCAGGGGCAAGCGGCGGTTGTGTCTCCTCCAGGTCTTCATTCGTTTTGGAGAGTCTTAACGAATGATTGGATGCCGTTAGACATGTGTCAAGTAGCCAGGGGGTGCTCACGTACCCCCCTGATCACTGGGCTTCATCCGTTAAGCATTAAAGAGGAGTCCATTATTTGTTTTCTATGTTGTCCCGGTATGGATGTCCTCAAGTTGAGATCTATCAAAATCGAGAAATCAAATGCGATTTATCTCCTTGGACCTTTGTACAGGTGGCATAGAGGTACCCCTTTGTGACACTTGGTTGAAACATATGTAATGCAATGATAATCCATGGAAATCCGAGCTAATTAGGACAAGGTGCGGGCACTATTAGTATTTTATGCATGAGGCTTGCAACTTATAGGAAGTTTTATACATAACCCATATGAATTATTACTACCGTTGACACAATTGCTTCCATGTTTTCAAAATAAAAAGCTCTAGCACATAAGTAATCCATGCTTCCCTCTGCGAAGGGCCTTTCTTTTACTTTATGTTGAGTCAGTTTACCTACTTCTTTCTATCTTAGAAGCAAACACTTGTGTCAACTGTGTGCACTGATTCTTACATACTTGCTTATTTGCATTCATCATATTACTTTGTGTTGACAATTATCCATGAGATATACATGTTGAAAGTTGAAAGCAACTACTGAAACTTATATCTTCCTTTGTGTTGTTTCAAAACCTTCTATTAAGAATTTATTGCTTCATGAGTTAACTCTTATGCAAGACTTATGATGCTTGTCTTGAAAGTACTATTCATGAACAGTCTTTGCTATATGATTCAGTTGTTTAGTCATTATCTTTACCATTACTTTGAATCACTTTATTCATCTCATATGCTTTACAATAGTATTGATCAAGATTATGATAGTAGCATGTCACTTCATAAATTATCCTTGTTATCGTTTACCTACTCGAGGGCGAGTAGGAACTAAGCTTGGAGATGCTTGATACGTCTCAAACGTATCTATAATTTCTTATGTTCCATGCTAGTTTTATGACAATACTCACATGTTTTATATACACTTTATATCGTTTTTATGCATTTTCCGGAACTAACCTATTAACAAGATGCCGAAGTGCCAGTTCCTGTTTTCTGCTGTTTTTGGTTCCAGAAAAGCTGTTCGGGCAATATTCTCGGAATTGGACGAAACAAAAGCCAAACCGCCTATTTTACCGAGACGGACCCAGAACACCGAAGGAGAGACGGAGAAGGGCCAAGGGGGCCCCACACCACCTGGCGGCGCGACCAAGAGGGAGGGCGCGCCCAGCAATGGGGTGGGCCCCTCAGGACCCCTCCGACGCCGCCCTCTCGCCTATATATTCCTCGCGACGCGAAAACCCTACGACAACCGACGATATTCCACGAAGAGTTCTGTAGCCGCCGCCATCGCGAAGACAAGTTTCGGGGGACAGAATCTCTGTTCCGGCACGCCGCCGGGACGGGGAATTGCCCCCGGAAGTCATCTCCATCGACACCACCGCCATCTTCATCGCCGTTGCTGTCTCCCATGATGAGGAGGGAGTAGTTCTCCCCCGAGGCTGAGGGCTCTACCGGTATCACTATTAATCTATGTGCTACTCTAGTGATGTTATTAAAGTAGTCTATTCCTCCTCCATGATGTAAAGTTAACAGTGTGTGCATCATGTAGTACTTGACGTATGTTATGATTGTAATCTCTTGAAGATTATGAAGTTAACTATTACTATGATAGTATTGATGTGATCTATTCCCCCTTTCATAGCTATTGGTGATAGTGTGTATGCTATGTTAGTACTCGGTCTAAATTGCAACGGTCTATTATGCACTCTAGAGGTTACTTTAATATGAACTCCGGACGTTGTGGAGCTTGTTTACTCCGGCTTGAGGTGTGCTTTTGTAGCCCTACACAATGAATGGTGTTTGTTATCCAACAAGAGAGTGTTTGAAAGTAGCATTTATTTATTCAGTTATGTGATCATTGTTGAGAGTGTCCACTAGTGAAAGTATGATCCATAGGCCTTGTTTCTAAGCATTGAAACACCGTTTCCAACAAGTTCTGTTACATGTTCGCTTGCTGCCATTTTTATTTCAGATTGCAATTACTACTTACAATCATCCATATTACTTGTATTTCACTATCTCTTCGCCGAACTAGTGCACCTATACATCTGACAAGTGTATTAGGTGTGTTGGGGACACAAGAGACTGATTGTATCTTAATTGCAGGGTTGCTTGAGAGGGATATCTTTGACCTCTACCTCCCTGAGTTCGATAAACCTTGGGTGATTCACTTAAGGGAAACTTGCTGCTGTTCTACAAACCTCTGCTCTTGGAGGCCCAACACTGTCTACAGGAATAGAAGCGTGCGTAGACATCAAGATTCTCCAATAAGAAAAAGATAGAAAAAGGAAAGGTGAGAGGCGGCCACATTTTGGGTCGGCAGGTCTGATGTGGCCGCGTAAGGGCATCTCCAGCGGCGCGACGCAAACGGACGTTGAGTGATCGTTTGTGTCCGGCGTGACCGGAAATGCGTCTAGCACCACCTCCAGCGGAGCGACGCAAAGTGACCGGGCCGTCCGCGGAGACGCAAACCTGGCCCAAATATGCGCCAGGTTTGCGTCTCCGCGGACGCTCGGCGGTCGCGAAAAGTGTCCGCTCGCGTCTGGCGGACGTTTTGTCTGGCCCACCAGGCAGTGACGTCGTGTCGATGCGTCTTCTCCGCCAGTACTGGCACCGAGGCGTCGCTTCGGCAGTCTGCAGCCGCGTCGCGTGGCGCGCGGCCGTCGCCTACCTCTGCGCACGTAGTAATGGCGATGCCACGCGTGGCGCGGCCGTCGCCCTGCCTCCGACCTATATAAACAGGGGCGCGAGCTAGCATCTCATTCTCATCTCCTCCCCGCTAAACCCTAGCCGCCGCTTCCGCTCAGCCTCCACCAGATCCACCATGAGCAGCACCGGACGCGGCCGGGCTGCTTCCGCTCAGCCTCCACCTTCACCTCCCACTCCACCTCCCCCGGCCTCTTCGAGCTCCGAGGAGCTCGACTTCGACGACAGCACAGGCGACCTCCTCGACCCGGTCAGGGACGCCAAGGACTTGGCACTCGCGGCAGGAAGCAGAGGAGGAGATGGCGGGCCATGCGGCGTTGGACGCCGAGCTGGAGCAGCGCAGGCTGGCCGCCGCCGCGACCGCAGAGGACTCCGACTCCGAGATATCTTGGTCTTTCGATGACCCTGATGCGCCTACGCTGGAGGAGAGGGAGGCAGAGCAGAGGGCTATCGTCGAGTCGTTCGAGACATTTGATACGCGTACAGCACGCGTCCGTTGGGAACCCCAAGAGGAAGGTGTGATGCTTACAGCGGCAAGTTTTCCCTCAGTAAGAAACCAAGGTTTATCGAACCAGTAGGAGCCAAGAAGCACGTTGAAGGTTGATGGCGGCGGAGTGTAGTGCGGCGCAACACCAGGGATTCCGGCGCCAACGTGGAACCTGCACAACACAACCAAATTACTTTGCCCCAACGTGACAGTGAGGTTGTCAATCTCACCGGCTTGCTGTAACAAAGGATTAGATGTATAGTGTGGATGATGATGTTTGCAGAAAACAGTAGAACGAGTATTGCAGTAGATTGTATTCGATGTAAAAGAATGGATCGGGGTCCACAGTTCACTAGTGGTGTCTCTCCCATAAGATAAATAGCATGTTGGGTGAACAAATTACAGTTGGGCAATTGACAAATAAAGAGGGCATGAAATGCACATACATGTTATGATGAGTAGTGTGAGATTTAATTGGGCATTACGACAAAGTACATAGACCGCTATCCAGCATGCATCTATGCCTAAAAAGTCCACCTTCAGGTTATCATCTGAACCCCCTCCAGTATTAAGTTACAAACAACAGACAATTGCATTAAGTATGGTGCGTAATGTAATCAACGAATATATCCTTAGACATAGCATTGATGTTTTATCCCTAGTGGCAACAGCACATCCACAACCTTAGAACTTTCCGTCACTGTCCCAGATTTAATGGAGGCATGAACCCACTATCGAGCATAAATACTCCATCTTGGAGTTACAAGCAAAAACTTGGCCAGAGCCTCTACTAGCAACGGAGAGCATGCAAGATCATAAACAACACATAGATGATAGATTGATAATCAACATAACATAGCATTCATTATTCATCGGATCCCAACAAACGCAACATGTAGCATTACAAATAGATGATCTTGATCATGTTAGGCAGCTCACAAGATCCAACAATGATAGCACAATTAGGAGAAGACGACCATCTAGCTACTGCTATGGACCCATAGTCCAGGGGTGAACTACGCACACATCACTCCGGAGGCGACCATGGCGGTGAAGAGTCCTCCGGGAGATGATTCCCCTCTCCGGCAGGGTGCCGGAGGCGATCTCCTGAATCCCCCGAGATGGGATTGGCGGCGGCGGCGTCTCTGGAAGGTTTTCCGTATCGTGGCTCTCGGTACTGGAGTTATTATCGACGAAGGCTTAAGTAGGCGGAAGGGTAGGTCAGGGGCGCCACGAGGGGCCCACACAACAGGCCGGCGTGGCCAGGGCTTGGGCCGCGCCGCCCTAGTGTGGCGTCGCCTCGTCGCCCCACTTCGTATCTCCCCCGGTGTTCTGGAAGCTTCGTGGAAAAATAAGATCCTGGGCGTTGATTTCGTCCAATTCCGAGAATATTTCCTTACTAGGATTTCTGAAACCAAAAACAGCAGAAAACAACAACTGGCTCTTTGGCATCTCGTTAATAGGTTAGTGCCGGAAAATGCATAAATATGACATAAAGTATGTATAAAACATGTAGGTATCATCAATAAAGTAGCATGGAACATAAGAAATTATCGATACGTTGGAGACGTATCAACATTCAAGGACGACGCCGCGAGCGCGAGGCTGGAGCAGCAGTGCCTGCAAGAGGACGCGGCGGCGCACCGAGCCATAGCAGCTGCACGGGAGGCGGCGGAGAAGCAGGCGATGGAGCGACGCACGACGGTGCCGGTCCGTCAGAAAGCAAGTAGTCTAGTCTTCTAGATCTACATTGTATAGTTATGCATTAAAATGTATTAATATCTATATTTTTAAATGCGTTCAAACCTAAAACTGGGTCGGCGCAAATGGACACTCGGACAAAATATGTAAAATATGTCCGCGGGACAACACAAACGGACGCTCGCAACCACTTTTGGGCGTCCGAAATGCGCCGCTGGAGATGCCCTAAGAGAATCTCCAACGCTTCTGCCTATTTGAAAATCAACTTCTTCATTGTTTGCCCCTCTCGAAGACGCAGAAGCTATAGCGGTGCCTGGAGCAGTGCACCTTGAACTTGACGGCGTCCTTGGTCCTCTTGATCCGCACCGACCGCAAACATCTTTGGAGCCCTTCCCCCGTTCCTCCCGTTGCAATTCCTACCGACCGTCGTCGCCGAGAATACTTGAGGTACCTCTACACCCAATGGATTCGCCCCGCCGCTAGAGCCAGCAAAGTCAGACGCTTGAGGAAAAAAGGAATCCTTTCATATTTGATCTCCCTCCTCGTTGGGTTCTAACTGGTGGAACGCAAAGGAAGGAAGGCGGGGACTCACGGAGGAAGGAAGGCAGCCAGCGAGGGAGGGGCGGCGCGGGCAACGAGAAGTCTGTTGTTTGTTGGGAAAAAAGCATAAGGGCGTTTTGCAAGAAGGATAGCATTCATTAATTCGTACCAGATGGGAGTATTATAAGCTGAAAGCACGGTATATATACATATCATGTCAGCGCAATTTGAACTTATCTCAAATAATGCTGCCATGGCTTCACAAAAAGGTCATGCCAGTCTGACGAGTGCCAGAATCGTTAAAGGCTGCTAAATTTGCTCCAAAACAAAGGCCGATCGACAGTTTATTAAATGACTATTATCCCTGATTTGCTATTTATTGAGATCCTCAGGCAATCCGGCCAATCTTCGGGCATCCTCAGTTCAGAATCTCCCAGCCATCCTCGTTGGAACCCCTGTGCTTGCTATCGTCTTCAACCACCCAACTTGCACTTTCATTATCGCAGCCATCTAGCATTTCAACCATTCTCTCGTCCACGGCCGGGTCTTCAACACCTGGCCTTGCACCTTCAGCGACTGTATGTTTATCTCTAGACTCAACTGCTTCAATAGTCCTATCTGACGAACTCCCACTCTTGTGAAGTGAAGAATGCAGCGAAGAAGAGAGGCTTGAAATTGTTGATCGCTGCAACTTGCTCCATGATAGGCGCTCATCCACTATTCGCTTCAGTTGCGATACATCCTCACAGATAACAGCAATCTCACCTCTGCCAAAGGACAATAATAAGAATTACAATACTTCATGGAGTTTAATATCCTCAATATAAATAATTTAAATTAGCTGGCTGGTACTTCAGAAAGTGTCTGAACAGTTACAAACATCAAGTAGATAGCAAAACATACGTAGGACTATACGATGTTTTAGACATTGGTACAGTTCCAATATGTTTGACAGATTTTTTTGTACTGATATGTTCGTAACATAATTTTGTGAAAATATTTTACATGAAAAATTAAATGGCCCATTTTCACCAAACCAACTTAGATAGCTCTTTTGTATATTAGTTGTTCACATAGGGAAGTTTGACAGCACTCTCACATCATTTAATTCTGAACAGAGGTATTGCACAAGAATTATCTCATTTACCTGGAACTGGAAATAATACTACACATATTTCATAACCAAACTACAAGTATGATTTCAACTTTTAAATTCGTAGAGGTATTGTGATCATCTTCTGAAGATGATAAACTCATACAAGATCATGAACAATCAATTATAGTTCATTTGAGATTTAATTGTGTAGTAAAATAAGCTATAGCCCAATCTATTGCTGAATGAAACAGTTCAGTGGTGCTGAAGTAGCAATTCAAAATGAGGACTTACTGCAGTGTATCCACAATTCGACCCCGCTCAACCAAGAAATCCTTCAGCTGTTCATCCAAATAATACAACCCAACATCAACAATTAAAATCGAACAAAGATTATTCTTCTAGCAGTACTAAAAACAAGACATGGATGAACTCCAAAAGAACAAAATTAGCCATTATCCACAAAATAATATTAGAATTGACAGTCAGTAGCGAACAGATAGCAACAAAATAATATTAGAATTGACAGTCAGTAGCGAACAAGAAAATAACACAGAAACAACAGCAAGAATATAAAGGCTGCACGTTTAAACCTTCAAGTTCTCCTCAGCTTCTTTCTGCAACTTTCTTGATTCTTCAACGATGGAATTCATCTCCTTTTCCTGTTTGCTAAGCAGTGCCTGAGCAGAAGCTTCCTTTTTAACCTTCTCCTTCTCAGCCGCTTCATATTCCAGTTGTGCAGCAGCCAATCTTTCCTCAAGAGTTTGCCGTATCTAGATAGATTAAATTTGCAGATCATGTTTAGCTTTAGATCAAAGTTAATAATTCAAATAAACTTTTAACTCGATGTATCCAATATAAACTATAAATTCATTTAGATTAAGAGAAACTACATTTCGTAATAAAAAATTGTGAGCAGCTATGTTTTGTTATAAAATTAATTTTATGTAACAATAAACCGACCAACTAATACAACCAAGACATGACTGACCATCATTTCGACCTACTGTTAGGAAGCTTAGTCCATGGAGGAAAAAGTTTCTAACATCAAAGAATTAACATGATGCCAACAATAATAACAAAGTAACACATATTCATTTCCTTCAAGTTTTCATGCAGGATGGTAACTCCAAAGCATTGAGATACTACCTCTTCAATTACATCTAGATAATTATTCCTCTCTTCTGACAGCCTCTGAAGTCGAGATTGGAGCTCCCGTGCCTCCGTGGTCAAAATAGATCTCTCACCGTAAACCTCACCAGCATGCTGTATGTAACAAAAAAGATCAGATTGCTTCAGGCTAGGCAACTCAATGAGTTACCTCTTCTATAAAATAATCAATCATCAGGGGATAAAAGGGCAAACCATATCGTTTGCTTCTTTTGCATGATTCAACATCTCTTTGAGCTCCTCAACTTTGGTGAGGATGCTTGCACCGGAAGTAGATGATTCACGCTTGGCCACTTCAGCCTTTTCTTCAAGAAGTTCTACATCCTCTATCATCTTTGTAACCAGCTGAAGTGAGGGCAACAGATCGTTCTGCAGTATGCCATAGCACAAGAATAAGTGTCCAACTTCAATAGTGATCGACGAAGCAGCCATTATAACAGGGTGATTTTACCACTTGAATAAACCAGTGTTCACAATTTTCTAAAATGCAGATTGTATTCTATACAGAAAAGTAACATATAAACCATGGTTGATTCAGTTTGTTGGACAGAAGCGTTCAGGCAAATCCAGGATAATTTTAGCTCCACAGAAACTACGGAGCTATTAAACCTTTCAAAATGTGAAATGAATGTATGCAGAACGCAGTTGCATCAAGTCAGCCCAGGATGAATCAAAGTGGCTCCTTGGACCAGAATCTATTGAACCGCACCATAAATAGTGTGTTTTTAGAAAGGGGAATTTTCTGCGCAAGTTTGTTATGTTAGAGCAAGCACAGGAAAATGGCCAATACGCAAGTATCACTGCCATGACCCAAATTGATTTTAATCAACCTAGTAGAGCCTGAACTGACTAGTTTCTGCAGGCAGTCAGCTAGTGCCAAATGCGCATTTTCAGACTAGATCTACTACTCTACCATAGCTTCAAGATATGCAGCCAAATATCCAATCGCTTCTTTATATAGAGCAGAATAAGTATGGTCATGACATTCTTCTAGGTCGTTTTTTTTCCAATAAGCCCATTCAAGTAGTTCACTAATGTTACTTTTAGCAAGATCCTTCTTTCACTTCATTTCAGTGTGCATCAAACATGATGAAGACTTGTGCCTCTAAAGCGTACATTGAGTCTTCCTAAAAAAAAAATTTGTGTCCAATCTGCCATTTTAATCCATAATTAACACACAATACAAAAATGGTATCATTTTCTTTTACTTATTCTTAGTAAACAAGTCATGACTTAGGGTAAATGTTAAGTGTCATGCAACTTTTTCAAGATAATATAAGTGGGAATACAAAATAAGAGAAAAGTGTGCACACCAAATAAGTGTAATCCACACACATGCAAGCACATGGAAGTTAGTGTGCCCATGACAAGTGTTCCAAAAAAGGTCAGCGCATAGAGTTTCTGTGAATGGAGTACCTTCTTGTTTTTGGCATCGGCAATGGAATCCTCAAGTGACTCAATACTAACAGACTGGCTTGAATGAGTTGAAGCCATCGAGACGAAGTGATTAGAATTGAGATCAGGAATCAGATCACTTTGAGAAGACAAGAATGTGTCGCCATGCTCAATTATATCTCCTGGCTGTTGTGTGTTGTAATCAATGTTGGCACTGTTTTCATCCTTCTGTACTAAGAGTGCAGAAGACCCAATAAATGATTCTCGGATGTCTGGTATAGGAAAATCCAGAGCAGATGCAAAAGCATCTTTTTCAATAGAGAGTAACTCAGGTGAGAATTCACTGTTGGGAACAGGAGCAGAAGTGTTGTAACCCACTTCCAAATAATTACAAGGAAACTTCAAAGAACTATCCAGGGAAATATAATCCCCAGCTGGGACTGCAATGTCCAAATCTTGCTCTTGGACTTGTGCAACATTAAGATCTATGCTGTCATTCCCATTTTTCCGCATGAGTGGTTGAACAATATATTCACTTGATAGAGATCCGCCATTTCCAACTCCACTGTCTGAATGATCTAAGTTACTCGTGTAACAAGATTCCAAATGATCTTCAAGGGTCAGATCACGCGGCTTATCATTAACTTCAAGGGCAGAATAGAAAGGTAAATCTAGTTGCTTGCTCATCACTTGGAATGATGGAGTCACATCTATTTCACCCACTACATTTTCTTGCATGTCAGTTATGATCTCTGTAGAAGATGTGCATCGTGCAGAATCAACACTTCCATTAGCTTCATCCCGCACATTATACCCTGATTTGACAGTACATTCATTAGCATAAATTCAGAATACAGAAAAGGTAATACCAGAGAGTATTATCACAGCGAAAATACTCTTGCAATTACTGAAGATAAGGAGTGTTCAGATTAGCACTAAAGTGAAACAGACGTGAGCTCAATTAGTAAGATAGAAATTTAAAGCAAACATAAGAAAGACCATGACACAGCCTTGAATGATTCTTCACTTAACACTAAAACATTTAGATTCCAAACATTCACTGCTACATCACCCAAATCACCAAGTGCTACACTGGGTTAGCTTTGAGCTCACAGCCTTATACTAAAACCAGAAGATCCAGTCACCACTATCCCAACACAACACTAGCAACTACTCATGCACACTCTTCAGCTAAATCTATTTTACAGTAAGGATAAAATATATATGTCAATAGAGGATGGCTAGCCCATAATCTCAATATCTATACTTACCAGCAGATGATGAACTTCCCACCTCACGCACAGAATGATTAGCGGATAAATTTCTGACAAGGTCATCCACAATTACCCCAGGTCCATGATGGAGGCTAGAGGTCCCGATTGAACCTGTCATACATAGCATAGTTTAGTCAAGGACGACTACCACCATGGAATAATTATCTTTATGGTCCTATATTGCAACAGACTTCGGCATATAGTGACCAGCCAGTCTCAATATTTACACTTACCAGCAGATGATGAACTTCCTGTTTCACGCGCACCATGAGCAGAAAAATTTCTGACTAGGTCGTCATTAAAAATGACGGATTCATGGTCAACGCTAGAAATTCCAACTGAAGATGGCATGACTTCATCAAGGACAGCAACCACGGCGGAATCAGCATCATTATGGTGCTCTATTGCAACAGCCTTCAGCATTCGAGGATCAACCTGCAGAAAGGGGCACAGAATAACAATTACTACTTTGACAGAAGACCTGTACCACACATACCCTGCATGGCAGATTACCCAAGCGCATAACCCTAAGGCCCTGTTTGGCACAATTTTATTAGCTGGGATCATAGGGGTAATCACCACAAGTACTTGGTGAAACCCCTACTTTCACCCAATACTCTCCTCCCATCACAATCCCTGGATAACACTAGGTCAGGGTAGTGGACTTGGCATACACCAGCATCTCATGTTTTTGTGAGGATTACTGGGGTTCAACCTGGTTCGATAACGGTGTACAGGTATTTGCGGGATAGACCGGTATTATCCCTTGTAATCCCTTCTAAAAGGAAGAATCAAAACTTTTGTTTACAGAAAAGAAAAAACCTGATCTAATAGTACTCTAGTTTCCGCAGGCAACAAATATCACACCCCGCGTCAAGGCAATCATCCTAGACTGTCCCATCACGTATCAATCCGTAGACAAATCTCTTCTGGGAGAGAAATTCAGAAGAACCCAGACACTCGCTAGCCAGAAAAAATAAATTCGCACCATCTACCCCCTTCTCCTCCGAGAAGCACAAGTAGATTCATGCGAGGCAGGAAGGGGAACCGATCGTACCTGAGGGAAGAGCTCGCAAAGCGAGCGGAAGACGGTCATGTGGTCGCCCATCTCCGAAACCTAGAAGAGGCCGCGGAATCAGGACCGGCGACGAATTACTGGGATCCGGCGACGGAGGTGTGGTTCCGGCGGCGCGTAGGAAAGAGAGATTAGGGTTTGCAGTGCTGCTCCTTGATCGCGCGAGGGGATGAGTGAAGAAGGACGAAGATGAGGAGGCCGCATTAAGACTGGCTCTCCTCAGGGAGGGGTGGGATTTTACCGTTTGGCCATCGGTCACGTTTTACGTTTAGGCCCTCTATGTACCTTCTTTTCGGAACAGATATTAGACATATAGGATACGTTTTTGCAGTTTTCACCCTACCTTGCAATCGACACCCAAATTTGGATCAAGGTGTCGTGTCATCTCACTGTTCACGTTGATGAGCAACAATCCCTCGATTGTTGCCTCGCCCTACATCGGCAACATCGACTTCTCGAATGTTAGATTCTGAAGCAATGTCACGATAAGATGATCCAGTTGTTTCAAGAAGGTGCATGAAGGTCTAGAGGGGCGAGAAGAAGAAAAATGAGGAAGGAGAAAGGCCAACAAACCAATGGAACGCTTAATGTTGGAAGCAGAAGATCACTTTTGATAGACCCGGGGCAATAGGCCTAGGATCTTGACCACGAACAATTCTTTCTTTGAAAGTCAGGTTGATCCAGTGGCCTATGATTATCGTGCGTATGAAAGTGGCACTACAAGGCACAACACATGATACAACAAGTATGTACTTTGAGGTCTCACAAAAAATCATATACATGGGGCACCGAAGGTACCCATGAGAAATTCGTTGAGGCTAGACAAGAAAAACTTTGACAAAAAGTTGATGACCGTCATAGAAAAGACATGCGAAGAAATCTATATGAGATTGTTAAAGATCTTGGGAGAAATGATCTCAGGAGAAATCTCAATTTAATATACCGAGTACTACCACATAGCTATAAAATTTGGTCGTTTGGTTTAGGTACTAAAATGGATCTATGGGAAAGCTTAAAGCAAACCTCTCCCAAACCCTCGTTGATGCCGCCTCATAGCCATCTCGTTCCCCACTCCTTTGGCCACCAGTGTGGTCGCCGGACCAGAAGAGTGGGGACCCATCATGTTCTTTGTTTTTCAGGTGTGTTTTCCTTTGGATTTTTTCTCCCTAGCGACATCGAAGAGGTGATGGCAACGGCAACACGTTGGAATGAGGTCTCCCGGGCCTCTCCCTACCTCGAGGGCATCCGGTTCGATAGTAACAAAGGTCCTGTGAGAGTTTGTGTCGTCAAATCAGCTGATGTGCTAATCAGGGGAAACAATTGATTGGTTAGTGGCATGACAACCTCGACCTCTTGTTTGTCGTGCTTTGCGACATGTCTAGTTTCTACAACCCTGAAGGTTTGCAAGCCTATGTTGTGTCATGTGCTGGTTCATTCGGCGACTACTAGATCTTGTTATCCGTGGTGAGAGACTATTGCGGTTTTCAAAGGCTTGTATGGCAAGAACGTTTGCACGCCTCCATATCAGTGTATTTTCAAACCCGTCAAAAACAAGCGAAAGAAGAAGACGAGTATGTGCAATTTTGTTTTTTGATATTCTTTTTATGCCTTGTTGTATGTCGTCTTTAGTGTCTTCTGTTTTCCTGAATGAATTTCAGATAACATGATGGGTTTTTCAAGAGAAATTTATTGAACTGGTTTGGTTTGCTTAAGGGGCTGGTTATGATTCCAACAAAACAAGTGGGGGCAGCTGTACAATTCAAGGAAACCGAAGAAGGTGACGGATGTGTGAACACAAAGAGGCGAATCATATCTTAGCCACGAAGGAAGTACAACAAACAATAATAAATGTGGTTGACTCGTCCAATTCATCGTTGGCACCTGTACATGCAAATGCAAAAAAGTTTTCGAGATTAATTCCGTAGAAACAACACGAAATTCAGATCAGTTTTTTTCAATGCCGACATAGGCAGCTTTGGGTAATCCCATGCGCGCAACGGATATCAAAGCTAATGAGGTCACAAGTCACAGCGCACAAGTCACGAGATACTCCCTCCGTCCACAAATAAGTGGACATCTAGCCAAAATATTTGTCCATGAAAGAGTGTATTTCTATATTCTCAATGCATTTTAAATTAGCAAAAGTTGTTTCTCTCTCATCGCACGGAAATCAAACCCAATAACATTCAACACATGTTATCTTAATTTTATACATGCACTTAGCCTATTGGCCTATTGGAGATGAAATAATTAAAGAGGAGAGAGATGTTGATTGCATCTTCCCAATGCAAGTTTTCTCTCCTTTTACTAATTTACCTTGAAAATCCCGCACGTCCACTTATTTGTGGACGGAGGGAGTAGGTTAAGAAGATATCACATCTAACACATGCCATGCCAATATGCCATAGATTTAAGAGTACGGGCCTGACCAAGAAAGTTTCAGGGGTACAGATGAACCGCCAGGCTACAGCATGTAGCTGCTCGACTCAGTTCAAAATAATAGAGCCACAGTGAGTTCTCTTTATGTGGAAATTCAAATTGTCTAGCGATCTTAGAGGCTAATCGCAGCCAAAGATATGGGCTAGTCCACCTAGACATGACTAATCATCATCCTCCTCCTCCACCTTCAGGTCCTGCAGCTTTGAGCCAATATCACCGTCACCATTGTCGGCATCGTCCTCCTCCCCGCCCTCTTCTTCATCATCATCTTCAGGGTCCCCCTCAGGATCGTTCTCGTCCAGCGGGCCAAGCACATCCAGCGAGTTCTTACCTCCCTTCAGAATCTCCTTCACCTCATCAATGCCTTCATCAGGGATGAAGTTGGCGTTTATGTTCAGTAGCACAAAACCTGCCTTGTTTGTGATTGCTTGAGCAAAGCACCTGGCTCCAGACCTCTGAAACATATTTGTGCTCACATCAAGCTCCTTCAGGTCTGGGTGGCCTTCTTGCAGAGATTGTGCAATCGTCACAGCACCAGAATCCTTCAGTTCATTCTCAGCCAAGGTGAGCTTCTTGAGCGACTGCATTGCTATTAAGCATTCTGCTAATCCTTTGGCCGCTTCAGCCGTTATCTCATTTCCAGCCATTTCAAGGATCTCCAGCTGAGGCGCTGACTGTTTGAGGACATCGGTAATCGCCAGTGTACCCTCGTTCTCGAGATTGAGGTCACTGAGGTACAGCTCAACGAGATCATGAAGCTTTGGAAGCGTTTTGCTAAGAGCAACACCTGCCTCAACACCAAATAAGTTGTCCCTGATGTCGAGCTTCTTCAGACCGGTACATGTCCCTAATGCCTCAGCCAATGCCACTCCACCATCAGATCCTATCCTTGTTGCTGAGCATCTGAAACTCTCTAGGTTTGGAGAACGCTTAACCATCTCAGCAATTGACATAGCACCTTCATCACCAGTCATATTGTTGTGAAAGTGGAGAACCTTAAGCTTCTCAGTTGAAGGAATGAGCTCAGACAGAGCTTTTGCAGCTTCCTCTGATATACCATCGTTCATCACATACAGTTCTTCAAGGTCGCCCTGTGATTTCAGCAGCTCCGTGAATGCCCTGACACCCTTCTCGCCTAAAGCATTGTCAGAGATGTTCAGGTATCTCAGTACAGACCCAGCTAGAGCTTTGGAGAATATGCGCATCACATCAAGGGCTTCATCCTCGGGCCTTCCAGCTACAAAATCTGAGAGGTCTACCTCCGTGAGCTGTGTCTTGATTGATTCAAGAATTGGCCCAGCAACATTGGCAGCGCCAATGCCAAAGCTCCTATTGCTGAAACAGATCCTCTTGTACGAGTTCCCTGGTTTGGTTAACGGACTCAGAAGTTCCTTTGCTTCTTCTGCCTCAATAAAAGCACGCTTGCCACCAGATATATCAAACACAGTATCAGCAACCTCAACGGGTGTATCAATGACAGGTGCTTCTTGTTCTGCGGCAGTCTTTGGGCCCTTTTTCAGGACTTCCAGCATCAGCTTGCTAGTCTCTTTTGCATATAGCTGGACAGCAGAACTGCCATCACCATCAGGCTCCGTCTTGAAATGCTCATCTGCAGAAGCAAAGCACATGTCTTCGATCCTTTTAGCATTCTCGTGAGCCTCCTCTTTGCCCAGAAGGCCATACTTGCGAGAAAAGATGGACTCGGTAGACAGATTCTTGGTCATCCTCTCTACAAGCATCAGGCGAGTGCTGTCACTCGGTGGCCACAGCTTGATGGAGAATGTCCGTGGTTGGAAATCTGGCGCTGCGGAATCCATGTGAAAGTGTGGCACTTCACGCAACAGCCTACAGGTAAATCACAAGGGTAAGCATTAGCACGATCCCAGATTGCAGGAAGTGATAGAATAATATAAGTAGCAACGAAATTAGTGGCAACTGGAGGGCATGTCCCTAAGGTACCAAACCCTAGTACCAACACAGCATAAAACTGAACACAAGTTAGCAAAAACATGCACAGGTCTACAGTGTAACAACTAGCAGCATAACCAACTCCTAAACGAAAGAATTTTGCTCAAAACGGTTTGTTTATAGAGGAAATCAATGATAAAATTAGCAATTACGGAATATCAATAGTCTAATTATATTTCTTCACTGGCTAACGCTAGTATACAACCAGCAGTCCTACATGCGTGAACATTGATTGAGCGTCCAGAACACAATAAGCTACTGGCAGTATACAAGACCTCGAGATCTGATGATCAAGCACAGCTTGAAGTTACTGTAAACTGTCAGTTCCCAGAGCCACGCATCCAACTCAGCTTCTCTGTACAGAAGGATGGATTGCGAGCTAAGCATATCAGTTTAATCGGCTGAAACAGAACCCAGATCCGCCGTCGAATCCCGAACCCTACTCCAGCAAAATCGCGAAACCAAAGCAGTTCAGGGCATGAAGCGCTACGGCCAGGTGTGGCCGCAGCGGGGAGCGGCGACCACGGGGCAGTTGGCCCCCACTGCCCACGACACCAGGAAGATGGAAATACACGGCGGGGACAAATTCGCGGAGATTTATTTTTGAAAAGCCGCAGATCTGATGGAAGAGCCCGTCGATCTAAGCCGGTCCAGGGAGGATTTGCTGAGGGAAACAGCATGGAAATCGGATGGTTGCGTGCTTTTTTTACCTCGGATCTCGACGGCGGCAACTGTATGCTTGGGGGCGATGGCCACGGCGTCGGCGTCGGCTCGGAGCTGGGGACGGCGGGTTCCGGTGGAGGCGGGCTGCGTCGGCCGCGGATGGAGGACGGAGCGGCTCGCCGGAAGATGGACGGAGGCGCCCGGGCGGGGGCGGGGGCGAGGGCGAGGGTTTGCGCTAGCTACTGGGAGAGCAAGATGCGGCGGCCGGCGGAGATACGGAGGGGAGCGTGGGGTTTGTGTAGTGGGGGCGAACGGCGGAGGGCTCCTGTAGGGTTTCTGGAGGCGTTGGTGGCTCCGTGGCCGTCCGATGGTGGAGTTTTGGGAGGGCGCGTCGGCCCTGGACCGGACGATTTTCGAAAGAGTTTTTGAGGAGCGTGGGTTAACGGGAGCGCGCCTGACGGTGATCTGATCCGGATTTCGAAATTCAAAACTTTGGCCGACGTGGACCCGCTGGACTCGAGTGGACTGCAAAACGGTAGATCTAGAATTCTCTACCGCGCAAAGCATAGGTGCCCTGAAGGCTGAACTACTGCATCTCCAGCGACGCGACGCAAACGGTCGCTCACTGGGGCTTGTTCCAGCAGACGACGCAAAGTGACCGGGTCGTCCGTGGAGACGCAAACCTGGCCCAAGGTTTGCGTCTCCGCGGACGTACGGAAACGTCCGCTCGTGTCTGGCGGACGTTTCGGCTGGCCCGCCTGCAGCGACCCTGCGTCGATGCATCTTCTCAAACGCGCCAGCGACTGCAAAGCTGCGTCGCTGCATCGCTTTGCACACTGCGCCACTAATGGCGACGATGCCTCGGCTGCCGAGCGGCCACCCACCTCCGCCAACGAGGTTAATGGCGACGCCACGCGTCCCGCGGCCACCGCATGCCGCCAACCTATATAAAGGGGGCGCGCGTTCTTCTTCCTCATCCACTCCTCCAAAGAAACCCTAGCTAGCCGCCACAAAGCTCGACCGTAGCACCGCCTAGGTGTTCCTGCGACGCAGCCAAGCCCGCGAGGAAGTCCATGGCCGGTCCTGGTGGCCGGCGAGGCGGTCGAGGCCGCGGCCCTGGGCGCCCCCGTGGCCGGGGCAGGGGCCGCCGTGGTGGAGCAGCTACGGCCCCACGCTCGCCGTCGCCTGCGCCCTCCTCGTCCTCGCAGGAGGAGCGCTGCTTCGAGTTCCTCCTCCGCATCGACGACAACCCACTCGCCATCAAGCGGCTACCGGACGAGTTCGCCGACGGCGTCGAGCCGGCGCACTTGCAGCTACGGGAAGCTAGCTGCAACTTCTGCCGCTGGACCGTGGAGGTCCTGTTCGACGGGCAGGGCAAGATGTACCTGCACACGGGGTGGGACAAGTTCGCCCGTGACCTCGACCTCGAGCCCGGCTGCCAGCTCACCTTCCTCTACGAGGGGGACGGCGAGATGATCGTCAAGGTGTTCGACGACACGCCGCCACAGTGCACTACTGCACCAACGACTCCGGCTCCGACACCGATAGTTAGAACGTTGAGTGTTCTTTCTTTGCAGCGAATCTGGCTACGGGCCAGACGAAGCCAGTAGTCGAGGTTTCTGGATGTTCGCTTCATCGGTAGAACCAACAAGGGCACCATCTCCTCCCGCTGGATTTTCCAGTTTGGGTGACTGGGTGTCCTTGAATGTTCTTTCTTAGCAGCGAACATACGGAAATCAACACAACTGGTTTCTATTTTTTTAAATTTTATATTTGTGTCAACCATGGTTCAAACTATGTGTTAGTTTGTGTAAACCATGTTCCAAACTATGTGTTAATTTGTGTAAAATCATGTTTCAAAATGTTATATTTGAAACTATGTTTAAATGGAGAAGAGGGAAAAAAGAAAAAAAAAATGCGACGCCCCGCTGGAGCAGACCCCAGACGCAAACGGACGCGCGGACAAAAACGGTCATTTTTGCGTCCGCAGCGTGACGCAAACGGACGCTCGCGGACATTAAAATGCGTCGTGCCGCTGGAGATGCCCTTAGGCCATGTACTATGTAGCGGAAAGTAGTCCCACCACCGTCTCTGTTGTGCATTCTTTTTGCACAACTCCCTCTTTATCATCGGCGAATATATCTTGGTCTTGCAGGAAGACCGCACCAGCAAGAGGTATTTGAATGACAAATAACGGAAATATTCAGTCTCACACAACCGCCTTGAAACAGCAAGGTTAATTTATTTTTTTACTGTTTCTCCTGCAGTGAACTCTTGCAAGTTGCGACGCTGACATTACAACAAAAAAGGGGAGGAAGGGAAGACAAAACAATAGAATCCTTTCCACGCGCTAGGCTATTTTGCAGAACCAGAATCGGCGTCATCTGTTCCACATTCTTTTCTGCTCCTCAAAGCTACCGATGACTGCAGATTGTTTCTTCGTGTTGAGCAGTTCCGCAAACTCGGTGTAGTATGCGTTCGCATCGAGATGATCTAGTACCTTCACTAGCTTTCCATTCGTCTGGTGGAGGACAGTCTGACCATCCGTGTCCATGTGACCAGAACTAACACTGATAGCCCTTTCAGTGATTGCGTGGTCTATATGCGATTGCTGAACCAAGAACACAGCACCAAGAATCTCACCAAGGAACATGTCCTGCGATGTTGAAAAGGACAATTAAGGAGAAATCACAAACTATGCTAATAGAAATCAACAACTTGAATATGAACTGTTCAAATGAAATATTTTAATAGGGGTTTCTTTCACTGATATTGGTCAATATTGAACTGTGACATGGTCACATGGTACGAGACAATGATCATGCCTTTGTGGAAGTATAGACGATGATGGATGGAATAAAAATCATCAAGACAATATTTGTATGGAAGTTATTACCCTTTTATTTGGAGTGTATCATGTATGTATACCAACACTATTTATGGTTTACTATATTTTCTTGTGGACTACTAGTACTACACTAAGATAATTTGGATATCAAACATGTAGAAAAAAAACTTACAATGTGATGGTATGCTTGGTTATTCTTTTGCAGTTTCTGCATTGACAGCAACAGCTGATACACAAATGATGATTCAGGAGTCTTCTCAGCAGCATGTAGCGATCTTACGACTTTTTCGAAAGAAGCCACCTGGCGCTGAGCTCTCAAAGGAATGAGAGTGATGTCTGAACCAGATTCTACAACCGCTTTGGCAGCTCGAGGGTCAAGAAAGAAATTGAACTCCGAAAACTTATTTGATGGAACAGTGAACACATTGCCTTCCTCTCCATCCCCGGCAGTCAGATGACTCCCGACTATATAAATGCCCTGTGTAGAATTGAATTTTGAACTTCTTAGTAAAAAAAAAAACTTCCATTGAGATGAAACAATGTATCTCACAAGGTTTGAAAACTAACCTCAATTATTGATACTGCTTTCGTGTCAGATAGAATTATGTTAGCTATATTTGTGAGAGGACCATTGGTCAGGATGGTTATCTTGTCAGTTGGTTCGAGTTCTTCTGTAATTTGTTGCCAAACTTCAAAAGCCAATGGTTGTCTGAGCTCAGGGTGTGCCGTGTCCCTTGGAGCACCATATTTTATTGAATTTTCTGCTGTGTACCTGATAAAAAAAAGATTACGTACCGCATGGTCTACATATCCGTGATACTTGACTTTATGTACTATGTAATAATATCCAAATGTATTTTCATGCATACAGAATAAGGTCAGTAAAATCATATTATTCCACAAAACCCCGAAGTATCTAGATGCAAGATACCATTTTACTTCGTTGAAGCCATGCATTAGTACCTTCTAGGACTTCTGGGCAACTCCCGGGCTAGTCCAAAAAGGGTGTCAGTGTCAAGAGAACCTCCAGAACCATGTGGTATGGCCTTCACGTACTCACATCCCAGGTCAGGGGCGCCAAGTGCAGTGATGTTTCCAAGTCCTACTGGAATGTCATCACGGCCCATCATATGAAGAACATCATAGATAATATCTATTGTAGCCGGATTTGCCCAGCCATTGCCACTTACCAATATCCCCTACATATTTAAGAACATAAATGACTATTAGATTTATAGCAGGACTGCATTCTTCTGCAGACATTTTGCAAGTTTATCAAAAGGGGAGATTAGCACAGATAATACTGACCCTCAGATCAATTGCCTGGATAGGTGCTTTCAGGAGGCACAGGAGGGCAACAAAATCTCCTGGACTCATGTCCATGTCAAAAATGACAGGCTTTCCTCTAATCTGATGTTTCAAATCAGGTTTGTACATAATCTCTTTGTAGTGATGAAACTGGCTGGTGAAGTTGAAGAGGCCAGTGTGTTTTGGACGATTCAGGACCTGCATGTGGTTATAAGGAAATATTTGACTTAGAAACAGGGCATCAAACAACATGTTCACTGCACAGAAATTTCTGATGACATTGTTCATTTCCATCTATTTGATGATTATTAGTTCATCTCTATTGATCCTTTTCATTAAGCACTTTCATGGTTTTGCAATGGTGTTACAAGCCCTTACGGCCTTACAGCTCGACTGCAATCTTAGTTTGCATAATGGGTTGTCTAATAAAATTAAATAGATTTTTTCTCCTTCTGCTATTGTTGAAGTTCGTCGACTGAAATTCCAAGAATCATAGAGCTTTTCATGGACATGTATGAAACAAATTTTAGACTTGATTTTATCAGTTGTCTTGATTGGAGACATGCTAGGCATGACTCTGAGAGCATGCCCCAAGAGCAAACTATTTCACTGTTCACACGTTTATAAAATGCACATATGAAAGACAATTTGTAGGTCGTTCTTAGAGCATGTCTAACAGGCCCCGTATTTCGCTGCCCCGTATAACGCTCGCATTTCGCCCCGTATCGAAAAATTGCTAACGGAAGAGCCATTCCGTCTAGCAGACCCCGTATTTCGCCCCGTATTTTCAAAAATAAAAACCCCGGGAAGTTCATCTTCATTGATCATACTACGGATCATACATACGGATCAACGATTCTACATCCAGAATGCGCGATCCTACTCGGGGAGGTCGACTAGGTACGAGTCCGCCTCCGCCTCCGCCTCCCGCAACTCCGCCTCCTTCGCGGCGGCGATGGCCGCCGCCACCTCTTCCTCCTCCGCCCTCTTCCTCTTGGCGTCGTCCTTGAGGAACTGTCGTAGCGCCTTCAACAAGTCGGGGGCCTCCTCCTCCTCGCCGGCGAGCGGAGCTCCTCCAGCGCTGGTGCTCCCGCTGCTCCAAGCCTCCTTCGCCCAGCGGCGGCGCTCCCAGTCGGCGCGCCACTCGTCGAACTTGGGCCCGCTCATCAGCTTCATCGGCGGATCCTCGTTGTACCAGCGCCCGCCCGCCGCGAAGTCAACGAGCTTCGGCGGGACGTACGCGGCGCCGGCGTACCTGCAGCCCGCACGCCGGCTCCCGGCGGCGGATCTCTTGCATTGGCGCCGCCACGCATCCTCCACGTTGTCCGGCGAGCGGGATCGCTTCGATCCGCTCGCCGGCGAGGCGGTACTGCGGCGGCGGGTGTCCATGCCGGATCTGGGGTGGAATGCGGCGCGGGGGAGTGAGGAATTGCTCGCCGGAGCTAAGTACGGAGGCGGCGGCGCACGGCGGAGCTAGGGTTGCGAGTGAGGGGTTAACCCCTCACTCGCACCTGCGCCCAGTATAAGTACGGGGCGACGGGGCCGATTTCATGGGCCCCGTATTCCGCCGAAACGGGCCGGCCCGAATACGGGGCCTGCTAGACGCCCCAAATCGCGCCTGCCCCGTATCCCGCCGGAATTTTACGGGGTGGGCGGGTTATACGGGGCCTGTTAGACATGCTCTTAGCTAACACATTTTTCTGTGCATATATCTAAAGGGCTAACAAATGTATTGTTAGAAAATAGCATTCTCAAGCATGTTCGTAACAACAGAGGATCAAATTAAAAGTAAGCATGTGCTTCAGAAAAAAGTACCTCGAGAAAGTTGTCAAAAAACTCTCTGTCAAGAGGGCTTTTAACATTTCTATTAGGTTTTGCCTTCACTGCAACAAGTACAGCAACTGAGTCGGGACCTTGCACCTCTTTGGTGTATCCATCCTGGTGAAATATTCAGTCCATTATCATATGTATATGAAGATGAATCCGACGTCTCTGACAACATAATGATTAATTTGTGTTTCTATTCTAAACTATACCTGGCATTTCCCTTTAATGCTCCCTTTCAAAACACAAAATGAATCATTGAGTCCTGTCTGAACATGACCGCTGTGCACACCATTTTTCAGCAAGTTAAATTTTGGACTTTCGTGTCCATCAAAGAATGGATTCGATCCATCATGCACACCATACGGTTCATTCGATGTAACCACAGTTATGTTCATCACTTCCATCTCAGCAAAATCGTTCTCACCATTCGGTTTCTGGCCATTGCGCATTATTGAGAGTGCCACACCAGACATAAAAGAATCCCACATAAAGTAACTCTGTAATTAGAGCAAATAGAACAAAGTTAAACCAACAATGCAGGCAGGCGTGCAAAGAATAATAGTAAGACATGTAAGAACTTACTGTGTAGAATTGGTCATCAAACCAAGTATCACGGGTAATCTTCAAAGATTTGAAGGAGTATTGTGCTTCATAAGTTCTCTGTTGCTCCTCAAATGCCTTGAAGAAGGGCTCTGTGATTGGTATAGTGTTGGTTGCATCAAGTGGCACGAGAGTGATTGGGATACCAGAATGAAAGACCTGCCATACCAAATAAAGGCGTAAAGCTAGCTCAAGAGGCATTGTAACATAGTAAGATACAAGACGTTCGTTACTGAAAACAACTTGTGTATATCACCTGATACGCGGCAAAAGGGTCTCCAAATATGTTGAACTCAGCATATGGATTTTTAGTGTAAGCTGTAAACATGTTGCCATGGTCACCACATTGTCGTGGAACGCAAGATGTGTCGTTCTTGGGGCAGCAGCCAGTGGGATTGCTTGATCTCACGCCGCCACCCATTATGTAAATGTGCTTCACGTTTTTATTTAGTTGCGGGTTCTTCATTAGGAACAGTGCAAAGTTTGTATGCATTCCAAGGAGGAAGACATTCGTTGGCCCAGCGGATATGGTGTCAATCATCACTTGTTGAGTTGTCGGTTGTTGAAGAGGGGAGTATCTTCTGTTTCCCTGATTCAAAGCAAAAAAAAAAAAGGAAGTTTAGAAATGTACCGCCTTCCAGTATACATTTCTTGAACTAATCTATAGCCATATTTTGAGATAAAGGCGATGAATGGTGGATCTTTATCTTTGTTTTTATACCTGAGGAAGAATTTCCCGCCGAACTCCATAATTCGCGTTGATGTCCAAACGGCCACCTGATCCCTGTGGAATTGCTTGACGGTATCGACACCCACCTACTGTTGACATTTCCTGGAGAATTTCAATCACAAGCAAACATTTTACTGGATAACTGTAGTCGACTGAAAAATAGCAATGCAGAATTTGGCTGCGCAGAACTTGCAAGAAGAACCGGATAGAGACATCACCTGGTCAATTATTGGGAAATAGCCACCAACGTCAGGATATATTCTACCATCATCCGATATACCACCCTCCCCTCCTACTCCCACTGCAACGTCATCACGGCCCATCATGTAGAGGAGATCATACAACTGGTTTACGGCATGGCCAGCATCAGTCCATGAGTTTGTGCTGATAGTTATAGCCTGTCACAAACACTATCAAATGAACTTCTGAACAACAGGATTACAATACTACAACAAGAAAACACACAATGAAGTTCAGTTGAGCTCATAATTTGTTCACACATGTATCTTCTATGCAGATTTGGACTGATAACATTAGATATTTCTTATATCAATGGGAATCACAACTATAATCACCCCTGTTGTACAAACGACATTAGGAGTCCAAAGTATCAATGTGAAGAACAAACTAACATAATGTTGCATAAAGATTTGTATCAGTAAATCTGAACTAGATGAAACTCATGCGAGCATTTCATCAAGCAACTTCCGAGGGCCCATAAGATACCACCATTTCTAAGGCAGACCTACTATACCTCTGAAGATCTTGAAGGAGTGTTGACTAGGTAACAGCCTGGTTGAACGGCACCCGTCCACCACAGCAAGCCAAGCGAAGGACTGCAGTGGCCGGCTGGCTACCACCGGTCGGAGCACACACAATGGGGTGCGTCATATCTGCCTCGCCACGAGCAACGGAGTTCCGGTAGCCTCTCAGAAGCTTACGACGGAAGAGCGGCGTGTAGGTGGCGTGCCGGTGTTCCCCCATGGCTGCGGGAGAGGCCGAGCATTCATGTAGAATGCTGAATGCACTCCCGTTTGCATTCAGGCCCTCCTGGTCGGACATTGGGTTCGGCACAGGTTGACAAGAGCTGCTACACGACCGTATCCTGCCTGTGGAGCAGCGGATTCCAATCTTCTCCAACCTGACGCCGGTGTTCACCGCCGCGTCGAAGCGTCTGCCGAGTCTAACCACCGTCGGTACGGGGAGTTGCCGCACTTTCTCGCTGCAACGCCACCACTGCCGGTCCGCCGCGTTCCCCAAAACTCCGACCATCGGTCTATCATCTATGGCCCCTCGACGGCTCGACCCTACCGGCCCGCGAGCTCTCTGACCTGCACGACTGAACCCTAGACAGCGGCGAGAGGGAGCAGCCAAACAGAGGAAAACAGAGTGGGACGAGATTATCTGTGCAAGTCCGTTTCACTTTGTCTTAGATTATCAAATTCAGAGATATTCAAATGCTATTTATTATTTAAACAAATTTAAGTTTTAAATTTGAGATGTATTTAAATGATATTTAGTATCTAAATACAATTAAGTTTAAATAAATCGCAGACAACCTTCATAGAACGAACGAAGTACAAAACGTAAAGAAAACATAAGAGCTAAATAGTACTCCCTCGGTTTCATAATTTTTTATTGCTGATTTAGATGTATCTGTGGAACTGACGAAGTAATATGTATTTTAAGCTATACAAAAATGTCAAAAGTGCCATATGAGGGCGGCATCTCTAGCCCGCCACTGCCGACAAACACTCCGGTCTGGCGTGGGTTCAAGCGGTTGTTCGCCACTTACCGTGGGTTCACCAACGTCAGGGTGGGCGACGGTGCGGCCACCTCCTTCTGGTTTGACAATTGGCACGCCGCCGGGCCCATGTTCTCTTGCCTCCCCGCCCTGTTGACCCACTGCACGACCCCCGCGCTCACGGTCGCCGACGCCCTCTGTCACGCTCGCCTCGATCTCCCGCTGCAGGACCGGCTTACCATCACGGCGCAAAGGTAGTTGGCCGTCCTAGATGCGTCCCTCCGGCATGCTACCTTGGGCGAGGAGCGAGACTCGCGCCTGCTCCCAGGAGGGGCCAAGTTTAACCGCGGAGGCCACGTATCGTGTCATGCACTCCTTGGGCGTGGCCATGCCTTTGACGGACACCAACTGGGTAAACTTCGTTCCACTGAAAGTCCGGATGTTCTTCTGGAATGGTCGACATGGGAACACCAGGAAGCGTGTGCTCCTTCATCGGCATGGGTGCCTTCCCTCCCCGCGCTGCCCCTTCTGCAGTGAAGACGAAGACTAGCTCCACCTCTTTTGCAGATGTGCACGCCTGACACCGTTGTTCGCCGTCGTAGGAGCCCCTGCCGCAGCCGTGGCGGACGACCTGGAGGGTGTCTGCGCTGCGCTCGCCGGCCCGCTCCAAGCTCACGCCCCCGGCCCCCCCTTGTCCAAAATTCGCTGGTGCTCCTGCCGCTCTGGATCATATGGAAGAGCAGGACTCGTATGGTCTTCGATGATGTCCGGATGCGCACTCGGTGCATGGTTGCTATGCTGGGGGGGGGGGGGGGGGGGGGTCACTGCGAGCTCTGGCTTCACCGTCTGCCTCGTCGCGCCTCGCGATACTCAGTAGATGCGTGGCTGCTACAGCTACGGGTGTGTGTTTTTGTTTTTCGTCTCACCCCTTTTGTATCTCCTTCTTAACCTCCGTGTACCTTCCAGCAGCCTTGCCGTTTTCACGTTGATATAAAGAGTGAGAAATGACTTCAGGTGGGGGCTTTTGCCTCCCACCGTTGAGTTGTCAAAAAAAGTATCATATTTTGAAATCTAGAAAAGCAGATTTTACCATTTTTATGTAGCATATCACTTATTAAAAATGATTTTTTAAACAAATTAATATAGAGGGATCACCGGTACTCAAGTGGCCAAAGAGCCTTTCGCTGAATATAATATACTCATATATTCAATCATCATACATAGTGTAGTAAATTATAAAGATGCTGCCTGGTCGCAAAAAAACACACACATCAAACACTGTGGTTACCATCGAAACAAGGATAAAAGCATGGGGCCAAAGTGAATTATTTTCGTTAATTTCAACCCACATGTAGAGTAGACTAGAAAAGATTCTTATACAGTAATTCTAAATCTTACAAACCAAGATAATTTCATTGGAAACTTATTGTGATGTGCGGAATTAAAATAGAAATTTTATTCAAAACTCCTTCGTGTGGAAATAATATCTTGCGTAAGCTTTGGAAATTCAATTTTTTACATGTTCGGAAACTGAACTTGATTATTATCTAGATGTCAAAACACACTAAAGGTAGTAAAAATACACACTAAAGGTAGTAAAAGAAACACAAGGCATAACTTCGGTTCTATCCTTGACGGCGCCAAATGATGGGGTTAGATTTCGAAATAGTATATATTCGAGAGATCATGTGAGGGAATAGTTTTGCCAGGGGCCAGATTTGTCTAAAAATACACAGGTTGTGCTAATGGGCCCAACTGAAAACAGGGCACCGATTTGAAACAATTCTGGCCCTTTTGTTTCACGAGTTAGGCTAAAATTTAGCCAGGGAGTGCGTGACATGGTAAACACAAGTTGTTTCTCGTGTTGCAGTTTCTTACTGTAGTTTTATTTTGAAACATTTCAAAGACGCAATCTACTGATTGTTTTCAACAAGATCCACCGATTCGCCGGACACTGCAGGGCAGCAGTCTGACGCGTGATTGCTCTGTCTCCCCGTGTCCAAAAGGACCACGTAGACACCGTGACGTGGCTAAAACACAGATTAAGAGCATCTCCAGCGGCGCGACGCATTCAAACGCCCAAATTGTCCGCTAGCGTCCGTTTGCGTCGCCTGACGGATGCCAAAATAACTGCGAGGGGCGAAATGTCCGTTTGCATCGGGGGCTACCTCCAGCGGTCCGACGCATTTTGGACATGCAAGTGTTTTTTTTTTTTGTGCTACTTCTTTTCAATTTTGTTGAATGATCAAGTTTAAACGCCGAAAAAGTAGTACTCAATGATGTCATGTTGGTCCAATCGAATAGATTATAGCCTAAACAATTAATCGGATACTTCAATCGACTAGATTCAAACATATTTAACATATTTAACATACAAAGAAGAACAAATTTAAAAACATATAAACTAAAACTATTTTTTGGCCTTCTTGTTAGAAGGCCCTGCCTCGTCGTCGAAACTCATGCGCCTCTTGCTTGTCACCTCCTCGTCGGAACTGGAGGACGACGCGCCCGTCGAGGAGTTGAAACTGGAAGAAATGGCATCTTCATCGTCGTCGTCGGTGAACGGACGACGACGCGCCGCCCGCGCCAGTGCCCTGGACTCCTTCATTGCTGCCGCCTTGTCGTCCGCCGCCTCCTGCGCCTCCAACCGGGCGAACTTGGTGTCGGAGTCCTCCTCCTCCTCCTGGCCCTCCTCCTCGTCCTCGGCGTCGCTGGCAGCGCCACCTCCGTCCTCCTCCTGGCCTTCGCTGCCATTGCCGCCTCCGTCCTCCTCCTCCTCACTCGGCGTGGAGGCAGGGTCGCTGGGCGTGGAGCCCGGATCGCTTGACGTCGCAGGAGATTCCCACCAATGCAGAAATCCGGGCGACTTGCCCTCGCTCTCCGAGTCGGACGACAGCGTGTAGTCGCTCATGGCGTGCCGGTGTTAGAGAAGAAGAAGAAGAGGAAGAAGAATGAGGCGGTTGAACTTGAATTCCCGTAGACGCGGGAGTTATAATGTGCGGGGATTAACGGCGGCGCGTATAACAAAGAGGCCGGCGGTTGCTCTTCCGCGGCGGTTCGGCGCTCCATTGCGGCGGTTGATCGCCGCGGTTGCCACACCGGCGCGTGTTGTGAATTCGAGGCCGATCGAACCTTGGTCGCTGCCATGAGGGCCCGTGGGGAAGCGAGCGGACGCTTGGCGCGACCGCCGAGCGTCCGCGGAGACGCAAATTAACCTGGCGCATATTTGGGCCAGGTTTGCGTCTCCGTGGATGGCCCGGTCACTTTGCGTCACCCCGCTGTAGCCTGTAGGTGGTGTCAGACGTATTTCCAATCCCCGCGGACTCAAACGGTCGCTTAGCGTGTGTTTTCGTCGCGCCGCTGGAGATGCCCTAAACGTGATCGCCAGACTGCGCGGACACAACCAATGCGGTAGGCCCTCCCCAGGTAGCGTCCGACGCGACGAGTACACATGGATTGTCGTCGTGCATGGCCTGCTTAAAATACTCGTTTTCGTTTCTCCTATCGCCGGCCGCCGACGTCACTCGATCCCCGTTTTCAATTCGAGGAACCACGCATGTTCTTTTCTTTCCACCGAAAGTAATGTTCAAACCGTAACAATAGTGGATGGGATTAAAATACAGGGAATAAGTGAGGATAAGCTCTCCGCATGGGCCGATGGAGAATATGGTGACATGACACGTAATCATGAACATGAGAACAACAATGTTCTGTGCCCATATTGCAGCATAATAACCTGTCAAACAAACCTATTCTAATCAAATGGACTGACGTAGGCGCCGTATCTATCGCTCGTTTTTCAAACTTGGAAACGGGGATGGCCATCAACTACTCCTTCCGTATCAGTTTATAAAGGTTATATACAGTTATAAAATTTTAAGTAAAAATACTAATAAAATATAAGGTACTTCCTCCATAAAACTTTGAAATTTGTTTGATATTTATCTAAGTTTGGGTATATCTAGATACTAAATAGCATCTAGGTACGTATATCTAGATTTTGATAAATTTCAGACATATTTCATGGAATGGAGGGAGTATATGTCATAAAAGTTTCGTACATCATTAGATTCATATAAATGTATACTTTTTGAGTTTTTGTGACATACTATATTTCATGTTTTCGTAACAAAACTTAGTTAAATTTTAAAAAAAAAACTACGTTAACCCTTATAGACCCGATCGAGTATTGCTTTTGTGGTAACACGGATGGTGAACCGAGGCTTACCCCGGATGGTTGGTAGGTGCTAATACCTCCCTATCAAAGATTCTGAGTTCGAGTGCCAACGCTTGCTCTCGTCGTACACATAAAAAATATCTTCAATTGAATTGCTTGGAGGGCTGTCTAACCCTCCAAAGTTGTATTCACACCTATGCAGTTTCGCAAGAAAAAATCTGTTGAATTCCATTCTCTAACCAGTACTACGCGAATTTTTTTTAAATAATACACATTTTTTTGTTTATTTCAGAAATAATACTCGGTTTTGAGATATTTCAGAAATAATACACTGTCGGGTTCAGGAAACCCGAAATTTGAAACTCGGGGTAGAGGAACCCGAAATTTCAAAAATCGGGGTAGAGGAACCCGACTAATCCTGTTTCCGCGCGAAAAAGAAGGAATTGGGGTAGAGGAACCCGAAATTTCAGAATTAGGGTAGAGGAACCCGAAATTTCAAAAATCGGGGTAGAGTAACCCGAAATATGTGGGAATCTCGGGGTCGCCTAACCCGATTCACTAATATCGGGTTTCTAAAACCCGATTCTTTCTTTTCCTTTTCTTTTTCCTTTTCTTTTCTTTTTCCTCCCGCCAAAAGAATAAGTCAGGTTCCTCTACCCCGATTTTGAAATTTCGGGTTCCTCTACCCCGAGTTTTAAATTTCGGGTTCAACGAACCCGACGGTGTATTATTTCTGAAATATCTCAAAACCGAGTATTATTTCTGAAATAAACAAAAAAAAGTGTATTATTTAAAAAAAATGCGCCAGTACTACATGGATGCTAGAGAGAGAGGGAATAGGGAAATCTACGGACGGCGTAAACTATCTTGCGTTCTTCCTCCGGCAAAGCCATCCAGGACTCGATCGAAGTACAATAGGAATCACCCCATTTTCCACGTACTCCTCGCACAAACAGAAACGGCATCTGAACCCCGGTTCAACTCCGGAACAAAAAGCACGCACAATTTTATTCCCGCACCAACGTATACTAGCTATTGCCGTCCAAATCATCGCACCGAGGACGAAAGCGCCCCTTCCGCCGATGGAGACAGACGAGACTGCAAAATAATCCACGAAACGAAAGCACGAGCTCGAGAACGACGAGGCGGAGGCGAAGAAAAACGTACTCTCTTGCACCGCGCGTGCGTGCTCTCCTTTTCCAGAAGAAAGAAAATGGAGCTAGCTAGCTAGCTTGGCAGCAGAGTTCAAGACGTAACGCCATTGCCGTTGGTCTACACTATTCCAACTCCAAGGAATGCAAGCCAAGAAGGTAGGATAGACAAGACTAGGAAGTAGCAGTGGTATGGTACCTCTAGGTCGAACTCCGAGCGGTCCTGCTTGAGGAGGTAGAGGATGGCGAAGAGGTCGTCGGTGTCCACGTCCGTGTCCACCAGGATCCGCCGGGGCGCCGGCGGCGGCCTGCCCGCCGCCGCGAGCTGCACCACGAGAAGAAGAAGAAGAAGAAAGGAGAGCGTCCTCGCCGCTGCGAGCGAACCCATCCCGAGCTAGCTGTGGGTCTTCGATCTCCCACACGCACGTAGTGGAACAATGTCTGAATGGAGTGGGCTCGAGCTTGCGTCCCTATATGGTTATATGCAGCTGCTGTAAGTAGCCGGGCGATCTACGGAGTTCGCTACTCGATCGCTGTCTCCGGGTCCATGAAGCTTTGATTGGCCATTTCGGTACAGAAACGAAGGGCGCGACCGGAGCGAGTGCTGAGTATATGGAAGAGGGGACGAGATGAGAGAACTAATGGATGGGATAGGTGCCGTGCGAGCTGAAATGGAAATGAGGGGCGCCCAAATGGGGGCTGCAGATAGTGCTTGACCAATGAATGGCCCAGCCTAGGATGCCCGGCTCGAGACCGAGTTTGTGGCGGGGCATGGGCATACTTTGGTTATTCCAAAAGTCCAAACTCAGATTAAGTTCGGTTGTTATTCCACACGCATTGAACTGAGGGGCTAGCTGCTAAAAGACTAAAACCGATCGATGATTAAACTACTGGCGTGGTTCACATCAATACAACGTGGGTAGATTAACAAGTCTATATGTTGGAATTTTGCCACTGGGGCCTTAGCCCTTACGCCAATTTAAATTCTAAAATTCTCATATGGCATATATATGAATGGCATAGTTTCCACATTGCTAAATGAAAGTTGGAGTAACTTATAAGACGAGCTTCTCTGACACTACTAAGTGATTGAGAAGATAAGGAGTTGACGCGCACTCCTCCTTTGTCGCTCGCCTCTCCTTGCCACAAACCGCACTCGTGTTTCGTGAATTGAGCCCAGCTAAGCTCATTTCCATGCATGTTGAATCGTGGTCTTTGCAATCGCGCTAGATAATTTATCTTGTTTAGATGCAATATATTCATGCATTCTCTTAGTTTGAATGATTAGTTTAATTACTCTATGTATAATTATTCTTTATCAACTTTGTTTTTAGATTAATTCATAAATAATTTTCTTATATATTTCACAATCCAAAAAACCTGATTATAGCCAAATAAATCCAAGTGGCCTTGCCGCAGCTACGAGGCCACCTCTTTTTGATGGTATGCATAATAAGAGATGATGCACATGAGCAGTTCTTTGGTTTGAGATTATGAACTGCTATAGCAACACTCTTGTCAAACCTAAAGGAGTGTTTTCTCCTAGATAGTAGGAAGCTTTTCAAAAAGCTAATACCATGTTTAAGGTTGCTATTTTCGGTGTTCTTGGAGACAACATTATTTACTCGTATATGACGACATTTGATAGTGGCAAGGACGCGTGGGGTACGCTTGGGGAAAAGTTTTGGGTCTCGAACGTCGTCAAAGAACTTTAACGGTTCAAGTGCGTGTTATAGGAAAAGTTTGTTGCATTAGTGCCAAGCTTAATCCCTCGTGGAGAAATTTTGATATCTTTATGAAACATAAGAGACAAGAGTTCTATCTCATTAGGACTCTTCATGTGAAAGAAAATGCATGATCAAAAGACACACGTGCTCAAAGTTTTGAGGGAGTAACTAGTGCAAATATGGTACAAAAAAACATCAAATTCCACAAATTCAAGAGAAAGTTTGAGGGCAAAGGAACGTTTGATGGAAAAAACAAGGTCTCATAGTCTACCAACTTCAAGAAGAAAAAATGTAAGACAAAGGGGCCTGCCACGTTTGCAGTGATCCTTATCATTGGGCTCCTAGCTTTCCTAATTTCTATGAAAAAGTGTCAACAAGAAAACACGGTAATACAGTTAATGTTGTTATTGGTGATACTGAGATAAAGTACATTGGGTATGGTAGTTTTCCTACTATATCTTTAGTATGTCATTCTCATGAATGACGAATAGAGACTAGTACCAATACACATGTATGTGTTGATATTTCCATTTTTTTGCTTATTAGGTCGCACAAAACTTCTTCCGTGGGTTATGGGAAAATACAAGTGCTTTCGTTCATGGTGTTGGTATGGGAAATCTGAAGTTCACTTTGAGGAAGATGTACAGGTGAAGAATGTGCAAGATGTTCCCTCCGTCAATAAGAATCTCGTTAGCGGATCACTTTTATGTTGAGATAGTTTTATGTTAGTTTTGAGTCCAATAAAGTGCAATCTTTAACTATGAACAATTTGTTGGAAAATGCTATGAGTGTGGAAAGGTGGAAAAAAATACTTCATGACGTTAATTGATGAATCAATTAGATGTTGTTACGTGTACCTTTTGAAATCAAAATATGCATTTTTGAATTACTTCAATAAACAATAAAGCTAAAGCAGAAAATGAACTTGATCGAATTATTAAAAAGCTTAGGTCTGATCGTAGTGGAGAGTACTTTTCCAATGAATTTAACTTATTTTGAGCTGAACATGGTATAATCCATGAGAGGATGTATCCCTACTCACCTTAGTCAAACAGGGTGGGCAAAAGAGAGAACCACACTCTATTTGTTTAACGCCATGTTGGATACATCGGTTCTATACGAGGCGCGTATCGGTATGTGTGTGGGGAGGGGGTAGGGGGTAGATAATGATTGCATGTCATGTCCTAAATTGAGTTCCTACAAAGATTAAAACATGACTCCAATTTAAGGGATGGGAAACGAAAACACTGGAGCTCTCTTACGTGCGGACTTGAGGCTCTCTAGCGAAAGTCAATGTGCCAATACCAAAGAAGCGCATGCTTGGATCGAAAACCATGGATTGTGTTTTTCTGGAAATTCATAGCATTGGCTATAGAATGTAAAATCTAAGGTGTCGAACATAAGTGTTAGTACAATTGTGGAGTCAAATGATGTGATTTTCTTTTAGGATATCTTTCCTATGAAAGACACGTATATTTCACAAAATTAAAAGGTGCCTAATTCATCTAGTCAAGAATTAATTACAATTTATAAACCCAGTATTCTAATAGAACACTATGATGGTCATGTCGAGGATGGAAATAAAACTCCCAAAAGGAGCAAGTGTTAGAGGACTGCAAATTCTTTTGGTGATAATTTAATTATGTACCTCGTGAATGGTACCCTACTTCCGTTTCAGTAGCCTATGTAGCTCGAGATGTTGACTAATGGAAGGAAGTTGTGTTGGAGATATGCCCGAGAGGCAATAATAAAATAGTTATTGTTATGTCTTAGCGTTCACGATAAATGTTTACACTTCATGCTATAATTGTATTAACTGGAAACATTAATACATGTGTGGTATGTAAACAACCAGAGTCCATAAGTTTCTCATTTAACTAGCTTGTTGATTAATAGATGATCATGATTTCCTGATCATGAACATCGGATGTTATTAATAACAAGATAATATCATTAGGTGAATGATGTGATGGACACACCCATAGTAAGCATAGCATGAGATCAAGTCATTAAGTTCAACTTGCTATAAGCTTTCGATACATAGTTACCTAGTCCTTCGACCATGAGATCATGTAAATCACTTACACCGGAAGGATGCTTTGATTACATCAAACGTCATTACGTAAATGGGTGGTTATAAAGATGGGATTAAGTATTCGAAAAGTGTGAGTTGAGGCATATGGATCAAGAGTGGGATTTGTTCATCCCAATGACGGATAGATATACTCTGGGCCCTCTCGGTGGAATGTCGTCTAATTAGCTTGCAAGCATGTGACTAGGTCACAAGATATGACATACCACGGTACGAGTAAAGAGTACTTGTCGGTAAAGAGGTTGAACTAGGTATGGAGATACCGATGATCGAACCTCGGACAAGTAAAGTATCGCGTTACAATGGGAATCGGTATCGTATGCGAATGGTTCTTTTGATCACGAAGTCATCGTTGAATATGTGGGAGCTATTATGGATCTCCAGGTCCCGCTATTAGTTATTGATCGGAGAGAAGTCTCGATCATGTCCGCATAGTTCTCGAACCGTAGGGTGACACACTTAAGGTTTGATGTCGTTTTAAGTAGATATGGAATATGGAATGGAGTTCGAATGTTGTTCGGAGTCTCGGATGGGATCCAGGACATCACGAGGAGTTCCGGAATGGTCCAGAGAATAATATTCATATATAGTAAGTCACTTTCCAAGTTTGGAAACGATCTGGTGCATTTGTGGAAGGCTCTAGAATGTTCTAGAACCTTTCGGAAGAAATCACCATGGAAGGTGGAATCCCAGATGGACTCCACCAACCCTAGCCGGCCAGCCAAAGGGGAAGGTGGAGTCCATGGTGGACTCCACCTCCATGGCCGGCCATAGGGGAAGGAAAGGGAGCAATCCCACTTCCCCTAGGTTTCACCCACATGGAAGTTTTTTAGTTGGACTCTTATTCGGATTTTGGGAAAACCCTTGGGGGTTCCACCTATATAAAGAGAGGGAGAGGGAGAGGGCTAGTTACACCACTTGGCCGCACAACCAAGGGGCTCCCTGGCCAGCGCCCCAAGCCCCCCTCTCTCCCAAACCCTAGCTACTCCCTCCTCCTCCTTCTCCCGCAGCGCTTACGGCGAAGCCCTGCCGGAGATCTCCACCACCACCGTCACCACGCAGTCGTGCTGGCGGGATTCCGAGGAGGATCTACTACATCCGCTGCCCGCTGGAACGGAAAGAAGTACGTTGTCATCAACTCCGAACGTGTGATCGAGTACGGAGGTGCTGCCCGACTGTGGCACCGTGAAGATCTTCTACACGCTTTTGAAAGCGGCAAGTGATCGACTACATCAACCACGAGATCTAATCTCGTAGGCTTTGGAATCTTTGAGGGTTAGTCTCACATACATCTCGTTGCTACCATCTACTAGATTAGATCTTGGCTTGTTATTCGTTTCTTGCGGTAGGAAATTTTTTGTTTTCTATGCTACGAATACCTTCAGTGGTATCAGAGCCGTGTTTATGCATAGATTGGTTGCACGAGTAGAACACAATGGTTTTGTGGGCGTTGATGATTTTGTTGTCTCTTGTCATATGTACTTTACATCTTACGGTATGGTGGGATGAAGCGGCCCGGGCTAACTTTACATGACCGCATTCATGAGACCTGCTCCACGCTTGACATGCAACTTGTATTGCATAAGTGGCTTTGCGGGTGTCTGTCTCTCCCACCATAGTGAAGATTCAATCTACTCTTTCTATTGACAACACTAGTATCACCGTTGTGGTTCATGTTCTTAGGTAGATTGGATCTCACTCGAAAACCCTAAACCACGTAAAATATGCAAACCAAATTAGAGGCGTCTAACTTGTTTTTGCAGGGTTTGGTGATGTGATATGGCCATGATATGATGATGAATATGTATGATATGATCATTATTGTATTGTGGCAAACGGCAGGAGCCTTATGGTTGTCTTTATATTTCATGTTGAGGTATTATTTCAAAGTAGTTGTAATAGTTGCTACATGGAAGAACAACCATGAAGACGGCGCCATTGACCTTGACGCTACGCCGACAATGATGGAGATCATGCCCGTTGATGATGGAGATCATGTCCGTGCTTTGGAGATGAAGATCAAAGGCGCAAAGACTAAAGGGCCATATCATATCACATATGAATTGCATGTGATGTTAATCCTTTTATGCATCTTGTATTGTTTAGATCGCGACGGTAGCATTATAAGATGATCCCTCTCACTAATATCAAGATAATAAAGTATTCATCCTTAGTATGCACCGTTGCTAAGACTTGTCTTTTCGAAGCATCACGTGATGATCGGGTGTGATAGATTCTACATGTGCATACAACGGGTGCAAGCCAGTTTTGCACACGCGGGTACTAAGGTTGCCTTGACGAGCCTAGCATGTACAAACATGGTCTCGGAACACGGGATACCGAAAGGTAGAGCATGAGTCATATGAATGATATGATGAACACTTTGAGTGTTTGCCTTTGAAGCTACATCTTTTCTCATGAAGATCAGACTTGGTGTAGTGGATTTGGTACGTGTGATCACTAAGACAGGGATGTTGTTTTAAGTGGGAGTTTGATGGGATTCGTAGCATAGAAAACAAACAAAATTCCTACCGCGAGAACGCAATTGTAATAACCCAGAACATAGGAACAACGAAGGGTAGATTTAGAAATGGGATGTGCATTTCATCGCAAAACGGGGGAAATTTTCGCGCCTTATTGCAACTAAACCTAAGAGGGATCGAGGTTCTCTCTCATTTTGCACTTAGGGTTAGGCAATGTGAGTTAGGGAAATTTCGACATGATCTCTTTTGTAACTTGTTACTTTGGGGAATGTTTGCATTTGATAAGTGTTAAACAGTTAACTATAAACATCACACCATATAAACAATGAATTTAAAATTCAAACATAAGATATAAATTCAAATCACTTTGAATTTCAAAGTGAATATCAAATAATATTTCATCAAGAATATAAACATTACATAATATAAAGCTCATAAACCAAAACTTGAGCTTTATTGATATACAACACAATTACAAAGTCTTTACAATATTCTTGATACAAGAATTGAGATATAATGAACAGAATAAAAGAAAAGGAAAATTACAAGTTTATTCTAAACTAAACCTAGACTAAAGTGTCTTGAGGATGATCTTCTGGCCATAGCACAATTGAAACCTGCAAAATAAAACAGAGAACAAGAACTAGCCAGAATATAAGTGTTAACACAAGGTTCAGTTTGGACAGTTAGCAAAATAACACAAGATTCAGTTTGGACAGTGCAAACTGTCACAGCACACTTTTGCTTGTCCAAAATCCTGGACAGCACAAGATAAACATAGGCAGACCAACACTGAGCAAGCCACAGGGGCTCAAGTTTCACCATATGAAGGTTGTTGCTAGGCAAGCAACAGCAAGGCAAGGCAAGGGGTGAGTCATAAAGTAAATGAGCCTGTGTGTCATGGCCAGGGAAGAAGTAGAGACCATATAAATAGCACACAAACCCTAGAACCTTGACAGTCGACCAGAAATGCAAATCACCAGGTAAGGGTGAAGCAAGAACAAGCACCAGTTCATCCAGTTCATACTCAAGAACAGAACCCAAACACGAACCAACATCACCGTAGCAAGCACCTGAGGCGACGACACGAGTACTGCGAGCAGCACCCACGCCAGGTCAACCCCAGGAGCGTACCCATCGTCGGCGAGGACGAGAGCTCGCCGGAGTTCGTCGAGGCGAATCTCCGCGAGATCCAGAACGGAGGCGATTCGCCAGAAGAGGAAGAAAAGGGGAAAACTACGCGGACAGATCGATAGATCTGAACGTGGCGGTTCTAGTTCGGTAGGTGGCTACGGCGGAGGAGCACGGCGATGGCCGGAGCGAGGCGGCGGCCATGGCGGCGACGCCATCGCCAGAGCGTCGCGAGAGGTTAGGGTTAGAGGTGGACGAGAGAGAGAGAGGGCCGAGTGAGTGAGAGAGGGGTGGGCCGTTCGGCGCCACCGAGCCGCTATGGGGCAAGCCTTAGTGGGCTGTCCCATGGGCTTAGGTTATTGGGCTGGGCCCAATGAGGTCCAGGGGGGTATTTTAGTCTTTTAACATTTAATAAAAAGCCAAAACTTTACCAAATTTTAATAAATCAAATACAACTCTAAAAATCCATAAAAAATTGGATTAATGCATGAAAAATAAACCTTAACAAGAATAAAATATGAAATGAAATTTATGAAACAAAGTCAAAATTATGAATTTTCAGAATTTAAATAATAACTTGGAATTTTAAACTATTATTTCCTTGTATTTAAAAATTCAAGGAAAAATCTCAAATAAGTTCAAATACTTATTTTCAAACATTTCAAAATGAAATTCTAATATTCCAAGTCATTTCTATTGAAAAGGGTATTTTTCCAAGAAAAATACTATATCCTTTTTTATTCCAAAAACTATAGAGGTAACTCTATAATTTCAAATTATTTTTGGAATAACTAAGGAAATCATCAAGTAAAATAGTTTTACTTTGAATTGTTATACTTTGTGTGAATTACAATGATTAATACTTTTAAATCAATTGTAAATTACTGTCGAAGACATAAATCTTAAACGCAACCCTAAATTGATATAACTCAGCGGGGTAAAGGGATCCAACATAAAATAATACATCCATGATTGCATTATTTGGATTTTATAACATTGTCCTTACCGGACAATGATGCTTCTTACAGAACCCGAGGTCCAGGTTCCATCAACTGCATTGAACTGCACTATCTCGCAGTCCACAGGCAAGTTCACCCTTGCTCATGTCAACTTGAGTATTTTTCTACTACTTTAATGCAAAGCTATATACTTATCATTCCTGCATCGTAAATAAAATGTTACTTTCCAACTATGAATATGACTATGTGGCTGGCAATGGAACCATGGTATGTGTTGATATGGTGGAGGTTCCATTGCAATGGGTTATATCACCCTAGGATTAATCACCAATGCCGTCCAGTGATTCTAGTGCCGTACAAATCGCGTTGACCATGAGATCTATAATGGCTCTGGGGAAGCCAGCCGTATCTTTTCCCTTCTGCACGCCAACGGATTGGTAGAGCCGGCGGGGTGTTGGAGGCACTGCCGTAGGTTGGGATAGCCTTTTAAATCCCCATCCATTAGTGATGATGGCTCTACGATCTATGAAGGATTGTCCGGAGTACACCGTGAGTAAAGCCGTATTATCGGGGGAAGTCTACTAGGGGTGTACGGTTGGACAAAAGGGTGGGTTTGCAGTCGCGGAGAAGGCGGTGTGGGCTTGGATCTTTATACCTGGCCTCACACCAAAGGAAGTGTGAACGGGGGCAAGTCCCTGCGGATGGCAAAAAGGGTGAGATCTCTTGTGGGAAAAGTAACGCACCTCTGCAGAGTGTATCAAATTGTGGCTGTCACTCCTTGTTCCGGGAAGGAATCGCGAACGCGGCAGGAAAGGAACTCCACGAAGTTCTAGTCAACCTGTGAAGACTGACGGGCATAATTTTCATAATAAAAGCAACCTTTTGAAGAAATGATTGCAAAACATGCATTGACCTTAAATTTCCTGATCAATGGTCATAGCTAGTGCATCAAACACCTTTTTACTCTTTTAGAACTTGCTGAGTACCCCTGTACTCACTTTCTTTCGACACCCTTGCTAGACTGTGATCCGGAAGTGGAGGCCATCAACGATGGAGCACCAGAAGGAAGTTACGAGCTGGTCTACGAAGAACCTGATCTTACCGGCGGAGTGGAAGGAGTAGACTATGGGATAGTCTATGGATCAGATGACACGGAGGTGGAGGAGTAGTGACATACCCTAGCATCATAGAGCCGAGCAGCGTAGAACTTACCTCAATAAGTTGTTGAGCTCTCTTTATATTTGTTATGAGTTGTAATCGTACTTAAGTAGTATCTTAGGGTGTTCTCATAGGACCTGTGAGAATACCAACTTGTTAAGACAATGTTTGTAATAAAGTATGGAGTGTTATGACCTGCAATGTTTCTGTTGTACCACTCTGAGGGATATGGCAAATTGTGAAGAAGTCCCTTCGCAAAGATCATATCAACGACTTGTATACTATAACATGCAGTGGTATCTTTGGGTCACACTTGGTGGTATCAGAGCAAATGTTGCGACCTTAGGTTGGAAAAACCTAGTATAGGGAAGAAACTTGTAGGAGTCTAGTAGAAATAGTAAAGGATTCTCTAGAAATATGGTGATTATTCACTTGAGAATAGCAAAACCATATATTTTAGTGCGATAATTCTTTATTATAGCTATTATGATGCATTATCACTACTAATATTCTGCTTTTGTATACAGCCATAATGGCGAACACTTTTCCTAAGAGGACTTTGAGGAAGGTTGAGGGATGGCTTGGTGATTATGATGGGCCAATAACAGCTCTCCTGTGTGGGATGCTGAAGGAACTTCATTGTGATCCACGGATACCTGTTATCAAGTATACCTACTATGATGGGGAAATCCTAGCCAAGTGCAGAGTATCGGTCCAACTACCGGAAAAACTGCTGATGAGTCGTATAATGCCATACGGAGAAGCCAAAACTATCACCACAGCCTACCACATGGGCCTATTCAAGGCAATCCTTGAGATAAGGCAGCACAAGTCAGTAGAACTGCTATGTTCAGAGTTTTCTCATATACCTCATGCCGAGGAAGATGAGGATCCCACTCTGAATCATTTGGTGTTAGCACACAGAAGTCCCGAAGCTGCAGCACAGCACATGGATAGCTGTAAGTCTTTATTGACCACGATGTACCTTTTACACACGAAGATGAGAGGTGAGATTGACCACATGCTAGCTGAGTTCACGGACCCTGATAAAGTCCAAACTCGGATGCGTGATTTGAGGGCACAACCACAACATACTACACCTTTCTTTAGCCTAGACAGCTATGTAGATTTGAGTGACCTGTTATCCCATAAAGATCCACTCACACCCAACTTTGTTCCACATTATCCACATGTGTCAGCATCATATGAGTCTGGATATGGGGAGATGATTCCAGGAACCTAAACTGCTCGGAGTCACCAATCGAGAATTCGACTGGTTGGCGTTTCGGGGAACCATTTGGAGATGAAGGAGAACCCATCACTTGTGAGTCAGAGGATGAAGGAGGCGCGGTTAACCAGAATGTTAACCAAAGCTTTGGGCACGAAGAGAAAGACACCAACTCCATTTCTTTAGATTTGGAGATGGGGTTACCCAAAACATCCCAGTACGTCGTAGGTGAGAGTTCTGGAACCAAGAAAAAGAAGAAGAAGATGAGGGGTCAAGTGAATAGGAATCCTCCATGGATGACAGGAGAAGATGAGCTGTATCCCACTGGGGATATATATGAGTCTTTATCTAGTTACTTTGGCATGACATATCTCTGTCTCGGCACTTCGTCCGATTCAGACTACATACCTACGGGAAGAACCTTCATTCCGGACGGTGTTCGGAGGACAAACCGCTGTACCGGATGGACCCCAGGGATGTACGCGGAGGCGAGCTATGATGACGAGGAGTAGAGCTCCGAGGAAGAATAAAGTAATCTAGGTGGTATTGTAATAGAGCGTATTTTAAATTCCCGTTGGCTTGGGCTTTGAGCCAAATAAGTGGTTTATATGTACCACATGTAATATAAGTTTGTGAGTGTGTTATGTATTATACAAAGTATATGCATAATAAATGTTTGTTTTGTATTTGCTTCTTGATTTCATTGTGTGACTAGTTCTGGGCATTGAGTTGAGCTCAGAAAGCATTTGCATGGTGTAATTATGAGTAATCGCTCTTTGTTACAGGACTAGGGGGAAATGGCGTTAGTAGAAACCGAAGAGGCTCGCAGAGAGCGGGAAGCAAGAGAAAAAGAGGAGGCAGATGCAGCAGCTAGAGCAGAGAATGCACCACCACCACCACACCCAATGATGCACCCAGACTTCCAACAGTATATGAGGTCAATGGAGGAAGATAGGAGGCGTTACCAGGAAAGCCAGAGCAAGAACATGCAAGATTTCTTTACCCACGTCATCAATGATAGGGGTAATGAAGGCAAGGGAGTAACTCTATCGGACTTCCAAAATGCAAGACCACTACCATTTACATCAGCTCCAGAACCAATGGACGCTGAAGATTGGCTTATGGATACGGAAAGGAAGCTGAAAACCGTTGGTTGCAATGATGAGGAGAAGATCAGATATACCACTTATCTGTTGTCAGGACCAACAGCGTCATGGTGGGAGAATCTTGTAGCAGTACACCCTCCTGATAAGGTGTTCACCTGGGAGGAGTTCAAGAAGAAGTTCCGGGATGCTCATGTTCCGGACAGTGTGGTGGAGCTGAAGAAGAGGGAATTTGACGAACTACGACAGAATACTGCACCCATCATGCAGTATGTTCGGGATTTCAACAGGTTATCCAGGTATGCACCTGAGGATGTAGATACAGAGGAGAAGCGGAAGAAGCGGTTCATGAAAGGCATGAATCCATACATGAAGATGCAACTGAGGTTGGCACGGACTGCCGAATTCCAGGAACTGATTGACTCGGCAATCACTTTCGAGGATGATTACCGGCAAGTCCAAGAGGATAGTAGGAAGAGGGCTCGTATAGAGCCAAGGAAGTACCCAATCAGTAAACCAACACCTGATCGGAGTTTCAAACCCCGATACAGACCTACTACTGGTAATCAATACAACCGGGGAGGTCAGAATCAGAATCCAATCAGCCAAATCATCTGCAACAATTGTGGCCTAAAGGGTCATTTGCAGAAGGATTGTCAGAAACCCAGAATCATTTGTTATGGTTGTGGGAAGGAAGGACACATCAAGCCGGAGTGTCCAAACAAGGCGTCTTGGAGCGGACAGAGCTCTGGAGGACGAGGTGGAAACAACAACAACAACAACAACAACAACAACAACAACAACAACAACAACAACAACAACCGCAACAACAACAACAACAACCGCAACTACAACTACAACAACAAGAGGGGAAAGCCTTATGGAAAGCTGAATTGCACATCTTTGGAACAAGCGGAAGAGTCGGATCAAACAGTCTTAGGTACGCTAAGCATTCTTACTCATCCTGGCAAAGTATTATTTGATACTGGAGCAACCACATCATTTCTTGCATTGGAGTTTGTGGAAAGATTCGGGCTTAGATGTTCTAAGTTAGAAACCCCTATAACTGTTCTATCCGCGGGGGGGACGATCTTAGTAACCCACGTGAAAGAAGCACAAGTCCTAACCATATGTGACTGTGTGTATTTCGCGGACCTATTCATCATACCCATGAAGGACATATCAGTCATCCTAGGGATGGATTGGTTGACAGAAAATGGAGCGGTGATTAACTGTGGAGACAAAACAGTATCACTTCGCAACTCCATCGGAGGTCGAATAGTGTTCCAAGGAGATAAGTACAGTGAGTTGGAGATTGGATTGGAACTCAATAGTCTGAAGGAGGTGAGAATTGAAGATATTCCTGTAGTGAATGAGTTTAAGGATGTATTTCCTAAGGAACTACCGGGAATGCCACCCGATAGAGAGATAGAATTCACAATCGACCTGATTCCAGGCACAGCACCAATAGCACAACCACCATATAAGATGGGGCCAAAGAAATTAGTGGAACTGAAAGCTCAGATTGATGAGTTAGAACAGAAGGGATTCATTCAAGAAAGTGTGTCACCATGGGGTACACCAGTTATTTTTGTGGATAAAAGAGATGGAGGAAAGAGAATGTGTGGAGATTACAGAAATTTGAACAATGTAACTATCAAGAACAAGTATCCTTTACCTAGAATCCAAGACCTTTTTGATCAAGTTCAAGGAGCGGGAGTCTTCTCGAAGATAGATTTAAGGTCAGGATACCATCAAATCAAGATCAAGAAGGAGGATGTACCAAAAACAGCGTTCATATCAAGGTATGGACACCATGAATACTTGGTTGTACCATTTGGACTAACAAATGCACCAGCAATTTTCATGAATTTGATGAACAAGATATTCATGAAGTACTTGGATAAGTTTGTGATAGTGTTCATAGATGATATTCTAATCTATTCCAAAGATAAAGAAGAACATGCCAAGCATTTGAAGATAGTTCTGCAAACTTTGAGGGAACATCAGCTATATGCGAAGTTTAGCAAGTGCAAATTTTGGTTAGATAGTGTTGAATTTCTTGGACATGTCATAACCAAAGAAGGCATAGCGGTGAATCCAAGCAAGGTTCAGTCTGTATTGGAATGGAAATCACCTAAAAATGCTAAGGAGATACGAGGATTTCTTGGTATGGCAGGCTATTATCGGAGATTCATAGAGGGATTTTCGAAGATTGCAGGACCAATGACCAAGTTACTCAAGAAAAATGCTCCATTTGTGTGGACAGATGAGTGTGAAGCCAGCTTCCAAACACTCAAAGATAAGTTAACCACAGCACCGGTGTTAGCAGTTCCTGAACCTGGAAAGGATTACACGGTGTATTGTGACGCTTCCAAGAATGGACTTGGATGTGTTCTTATGCAAGATCGGAAGGTAATAGCTTATGGATCAAGACAGTTGAAACCCCATGAACACAACTACCCAGTACATGATCTAGAGCTAGCGGCAGTTGTGTATGCTCTGAAGAGTTGGAGACAATTTCTATATGGATCCAAGTGTGAGTTATACACCGATCACAAACGTTTGAAATATTTCTTCACTCAGAAGGAATTAAACATGAGGCAGAAGAGATGGTTAGAGTTGATTAAGGATTATGACCTTAAGATCAACTATACACCAGGCAAAGCTAATGTAGTAGCAGATGCCCTAAGTAGGAAGAGTACGGAGAATCAACCTACGGAATGGGAGATTCCAAAGGAACTTCGGAAAGAGCTAGAGGAGGCTCAGATTTTGTTTATTCAAGGTGATGATAAGGGAAGTATAGCAACCATGAGGATTATGGATGAGATGTATTCAGATTTGAAATATGAGATTATCCAGAAGCAAGCGGATGATTTGTTCATACAAGAGGAAATCAAGAGGATTGGTGAAGGAAGACCATCGGAATTCCATCTAGGGGATTTTGATTCATTATACTTCCAGAAAAGGATCTGTGTACCGGATGATCCAGAAGTGAAGTCAATCATATTAAAGGAAGCACATGAAACCCCTTATTCAATACATCCGGGAAGTACTAAGATGTATATGGATTTGAAGGAGATGTTCTGGTGGAACAACATGAAAAGAGAAATAGCACAATATGTCTCGAAGTGTCATACATGTCAACGAGTGAAGGCAGAACATCAGAGTCCTGCGGGATTACTCAAACCACTAGAGATACCAGAATGGAAATGGGATGAAATCGGAATGGATTTTGTTACTGGTCTACCAATGACTAGTAAGAAGGATATGATATGGGTAATAGTGGACAGACTTACCAAGAGTGCTCATTTCATAGCCGTAAACACAAAAGATACTGCAGAAAAGCTTGTGGATATGTATGTGAAGGAGATTGTGAGTAAGCATGGAGTACCAAAGAAGATAGTCTCAGATAGAGGTTCAATTTTCACATCAGCATTCTGGAAACGACTACAAGAAGCTTTGGGATCCAAATTGGATTTCAAGTCTGACATATCATCCACAAACCGGAGGACAAACCGAAAGAACCAATCAGATACTTGAGGACATGCTTAGAGCCTGTGCTCTGAACTTTGGAGGCTCATGGGAGGACCATTTACCTTTAGCGGAGTTCTCATATAACAATAGTTATCAGAGTAGCATCCAGATGGCACCATACGAAGCATTGTACGGAAGAAAGTGTCGATCACCAATTTGTTGGTTTGAAACCGGAGAAAACAAGGAGTTTACACCGGACTACATCAAGGAGAGACAAGAAGTCATCGAGGTGATCCGGGATAGACTCAAAATAGCTCAGAGTCATCAGAAGAGTTACGCCGACTTAAAGAGAAGAGATTGGGAACCGAAAGTGGGAGACATGGTTTATTTAAAGGTTAGCCCAATGAAAGGACTTAAGAGGTTCGGAGTGAAAGGAAAGTTAAGTCCTCGATATATTGGACCATTTAAGATACTCAGTCAGAATCGAGGAACAGCTTTGGAGTTGGAGTTGCCGGCACAATTAAGTCAAGTTCATAATGTGTTTCATGTTTCACAACTCAGGAAGTGTTTGAAGGCACCGGATGATCCCATCACATATGAAGAAATAGAATTGCAATCTGACCTAACTTATGTGGAAAGACCGGAAAAGATCTTAGAAGTACAATGGAAGAAGTTAAGAAACAGAGCAATCAAATACTGCAAAGTTCAATGGCAACATCATCCTGAGCAAGAAGCAACTTGGGAGACGGAAGAAGAATTGAGGAAGTCGTACCCCGAGATGTTCAGGTACCAATCTTAACTTCGGGACGAAGTTTCTGTTAAGGGGGAGAGGCTGTAATAACCCAGAACATAGGAACAACGAAGGGTAGATTTAGAAATGGGATGTGCATTTCATCGCAAAACGGGGGAAATTTTCGCGCCTTATTGCAACTAAACCTAAGAGGGATCGAGGTTCTCTCTCATTTTGCACTTAGGGTTAGGCAATGTGAGTTAGGGAAATTTCGACATGATCTCGTTTGTAACTTGTTACTTTGGGGAATGTTTGCATTTGATAAGTGTTAAACAGTTAACTATAAACATCACACCATATAAACAATGAATTTAAAATTCAAACATAAGATATAAATTCAAATCACTTTGAATTTCAAAGTGAATATCAAATAATATTTTATCAAGAATATAAACATTACATAATACAAAGCTCATAAACCAAAACTTGAGCTTTATTGATATACAACACAATTACAAAGTCTTTACAATATTCTTGATACAAGAATTGAGATATAATGAACAGAATAAAAGAAAAGGAAAATTACAAGTTTATTCTAAACTAAACCTAGACTAAAGTGTCTTGAGGATGATCTTCTGGCCATAGCATAATTGAAACCTGCAAAATAAAACAGAGAACAAGAACTAGCCAGAATATAAGTGTTAACACAAGGTTCAGTTTGGACAGTTAGCAAAATAACACAAGATTCAGTTTGGACAGTGCAAACTGTCACAGCACACTTGTGCTTGTCCAAAATCCTGGACAGCACAAGATAAACATAGGCAGACCAACACTGAGCAAGCCACAGGGGCTCAAGTTTCACCATATGAAGGCTGTTGCTAGGCAAGCAACAACAAGGCAAGGCAAGGGGTGAGTCATAAAGTAAATGAGCCTGTGTGTCATGGCCAGGGAAGAAGTAGAGACCATATAAATAGCACACAAACCCTAGAACCTTGACAGTCGACCAGAAATGCAAATCACCAGGTAAGGGTGAAGCAAGAACAAGCACCAGTTCATCCAGTTCATACTCAAGAACAGAACCCAAACACGAACCAACATCACCGTAGCAAGCACCTGAGGCGACGGCACGAGTACTGCGAGCAGCACCCGCGCCAGGTCAACCCCAGGAGCGTACCCATCGTCGGCGAGGACGAGAGCTCGCCGGAGTTCGTCGAGGCGAATCTCCGCGAGATCCAGAACGGAGGCGATTCGCCAGAAGAGGAAGAAAAGGGGAAAACTACGCGGACAGATCGATAGATCTGAACGTGGCGGTTCTAGTTCGGTAGGTGGCTACGGCGGAGGAGCACGGCGATGGCCGGAGCGAGGCGGCGGCCATGGCGGCGACGCCATCGCCAGAGCGTCGCGAGAGGTTAGGGTTAGAGGTGGACGAGAGAGAGAGAGGGCCGAGTGAGTGAGAGAGGGGTGGGCCGTTCGGCGCCACCGAGCCGCTATGGGGCAAGCCTTAGTGGGCTGTCCCATGGGCTTAGGTTATTGGGCTGGGCCCAATGAGGTCCAGGGGGTATTTTAGTCTTTTAACATTTAATAAAAAGCCAAAACTTTACCAAATTTTAATAAATCAAATACAACTCTAAAAATCCATTAAAAATTGGATTAATGCATGAAAAATAAACCTTAACAAGAATAAAATATGAAATGGAATTTATGAAACAAAGTCAAAATTATGAATTTTCAGAATTTAAATAATAACTTGGAATTTTAAACTATTATTTCCTTGTATTTAAAAAATTCAAGGAAAAATCTCAAATAAGTTCAAATACTTATTTTCAAACATTTCAAAATGAAATTCTAATATTCCAAGTCATTTCTATTGAAAAGGGTATTTTTCCAAGAAAAATACTATATCCCTTTTTATTCCAAAAACTATAGAGGTAACTCTATAATTTCAAATTATTTTTGGAATAACTAAGGAAATCATCAAGTAAAATAGTTTTACTTTGAATTGTTATACTTTGTGTGAATTACAATGATTAATACTTTTAAATCAATTGTAAATTACTATCGAAGACATAAATCTTAAACGCAACCCTAAATTGATATAACTCAGCGGGGTAAAGGGATCCAACATAAAATAATACATCCATGATTGCATTATTTGGATTTTATAACATTGTCCTTACCGGACAATGATGCTTCTTACAGAACTCGAGGTCCAGGTTCCATCAACTGCATTGAACTGCACTATCTCGCAGTCCACAGGCAAGTTCACCCTTGCTCATGTCAACTTGAGTATTTTTCTACTACTTTAATGCAAAGCTATATACTTATCATTCCTGCATCGTAAATAAAATGTTACTTTCCAACTATGAATATGACTATGTGGCTGGCAATGGAACCATGGTATGTGTTGATATGGTGGAGGTTCCATTGCAATGGGTTATATCACCCTAGGATTAATCACCAATGCCGTCCAGTGGCTAGCGCCGTACAAATCGCGTTGACCATGAGATCTATAATGGCTCTGGGGAAGCCAGCCGTATCTTTTCCCTTCTGCACGCCAACGGATTGGTAGAGCCGGCGGGGTGTTGGAGGCACTGCCGTAGGTTGGGATAGCCTTTTAAATCCCCATCCATTAGTGATGATGGCTCTACGATCTATGAAGGATTGTCCGGAGTACACCGTGAGTAAAGCCGTATTATCGGGGGAAGTCTACTGGGGGTGTACGGTTGGACAAAAGGGTGGGTTTGCAGTCGCGGAGAAGGTGGTGTGGGCTTGGATCTTTATACCTGGCCTCACACCAAAGGAAGTGTGAACGGGGGCAAGTCCCTGCGGATGGCAAAAAGGGTGAGATCTCTTGTGGGAAAAGTAATGCACCTCTGCATAGTGTATCAAATTGTGGCTGTCACTCCTTGTTCCGGGAAGGGAACTGCGAACGCGGCAGGAAAGGAACTCCACGAAGTTCTAGTCAACCTGTGAAGACTGACGGGCATAGTTTTCATAATAAAAGCAACCTTTTGAAGAAATGATTGCAAAACATGCATTGACCTGAGATTTCCTGATCAATGGTCGTAGCTAGTGCATCAAACACCTTTTTACTCTTTTAGAACTTACTGAGTACCCATGTACTCACTTTCTTTCGACACCCTTGCTAGACTGTGATCCGGAAGTGGAGGCCATCAACGATGGAGCACCAGAAGGAAGTTACGAGCTGGTCTACGAAGAACCTGATCTTACCGGCGGAGTGGAAGGAGTAGACTATGGGATAGTCTATGGATCAGATGACACGGAGGTGGAGGAGTAGTGACATACCCTAGCATCATAGAGCCGAGCAGCGTAGAACTTACCTCAATAAGTTGTTGAGCTCTCTTTATATTTGTTATGAGTTGTAATCGTACTTAAGTAGTATCTTAGGGTGTTCTCATAGGACTTGTGAGAATACCAACTTGTTAAGACAATGTTTGTAATAAAGTATGGAGTGTTATGACCTGCAATATTTCTGTTGTACCACTCTGAGGGATATGGCAAATTGTGAAGAAGTCCCTTCGCAAAGATCATATCAACGACTTGTATACTACAACATGCAGTGGTATGCTGGGTCACCGCAGCAATCCAAGCCAAGATGCAATCTAGAAGATGGTAGCAACGAGGGGATGAACGAGACTAACCCTTGAAGATTTCCAAAGCCTACAAGATTAGATCTCGTTGTTGCAGAAGATGATCACTTGCCGCTTTCAAAAGCGCGTAGAAGATCTTGACGGTGCCACAATCTGGCAGCACCTCCGTACTCGGTCACACGTTCGGTGTTGATGAAGACGTACTTCTCCCCGTTCCAGCGGGCAGCGGAAGTAGTAGATCCTCCTCGGAATCCCGGCAGCACGACGGCGTGGTGGCGGTGGTGGTGGAGAACTCTGACAGGGTTTCGCATATGCGCTGCGGGAGTTGTATGTGGAGGAGGGGCGCTAGGGTTTGGGGAGAGAGGGGGTGTAGGACGCCGGCCACTTGGGGGCTGCGGCCTAGATGGCTTTGGTGTGGTTGGCCCCTCCCCTTGGCTCCTCATTATATAGGTGGAAGTCCCCAAGAGTTGTGGTCCAAGTCTTCGAATAAGACCCCAACAACAAAACCTCCCAAAAGTGGGAAACTGACACGTCCAAAACGTATCTACTTTCCCGAACACTTTTGCTATTGTTTTGCCTCTAATTTGTGTATTTTGGATACAACTAACACGGACTAACGCTGTTTTTAGCAGAATTGCCCTGGTGTCTCGTTTTTGTGCAGAAACTCAACTTTCAGGAAAATCCCCGGGATTAATTCCAATGGGCCTATTTTTATAGAAGAGGGATGGAGCCAGAAGACCAGAAGGAGGGGGGCCATGAGGCGGCGACCCCACCAGGCGGCGCGGTGGGCCCCTGGGCCGCGCCGCCCTATGGTGGCGGCGCCTCGGGCAGCCCCAGGTGCCTCCCTCTGGACTACTTAAGGTCTTCGACCTAAAAACGCACAGGGGGGTAGACTAAATCGCCAGAAGCCATCCAGAACACCGCCGCCATCGCGAAACTCCGTCTCGGGACCAGAAACTCCGTTCTGGCACTCCACCGGGACAGGGAATTGGAGGAGATCATCGCCATCATCACCACCGACGCCTCTCCATCGACCAGCCATGTTTCCCCCATCCATGTGTGAGTAATTCCCCCGCTGTAGGCTGAAGGGGATGGTAGGGATTGGATGAGATTGGTCATGTAATAGCATAAGATTGTTAGGGCATAGTGCCTAGTGTCCGTAATTGGTACTTTGATGATATTGTTGCAACTTGTTATGCTTAATGCTTGTCACTAGGGCCCGAGTGCCATGATCTCAGATCTGAACATGTTATTGTTTCATGATGATATTCATTGTTTTATGATCTTACCTGCAAGTTGTATACACATGTCGCTGTCCGGAAACCGAGGTCCCAAAGTGACAGAAATTGGGACAACCGGAGGGGAAGGCGGTGATGTGAGGATAGCATGTGTTCACGGAGTGTTAATGCTTTGCTCCGGTGCTCTATTAAAAGGAGTACCTTAATTTCTAGTAGATTCCCTAGAGGCCCGGCTGCCACCGGCTGGTAGGACAAAAGATGTTGTGCAAGTTTCTCATTGCGAGCACGTACGACTAAATATGGAACACATGCCTATGGATTGTTTAGTACTTGGATACTGTTTTATCACTATCCGCAAATGCCCTACTTTGATTGTTACATGAGTTTCTCTCATCCATGCAACGCCCGTTCATCCATCCCTGTGCCTACAGTATTTTAATCCTGCCGTTTACTATAATCACTACTGCTGTCTTTGTTACACTGCTGCTGATATTTCACTACTGCTACTGCTATAAAACTGTTACTACTGATAAACTCTTGCGAGCAAGTCTGTTTCCAGGTGCAGCTGAATTGACAACTCCGCTGTTAAGGCTTTCAAATATTCTTTGGCTCCCCTTGTGTCGAATCAATAAATTGGGTTTTACTTCCCGCGAAGACTGTTGCGATCCCCTATACTTGTGGGTCATCAAGACTATTTTCTGGCGCCGTTGCCGGGGAGCATAGCTTTATTTGGAAGTTCACTTGGATTGATATTGTTCGCTGCAAATTCTCCATCATGGGTAAATCTCGCGATCCTAAAGTCGCCATATTACCATCCACTACAAGAAAAGGTACAACTCTGAGTACCTCTGCTGCTCTTGATTCACCATCTGTGATAAGTCAACTTGTTTCACCACCACAAGCTTCACATGCTGGTACTTCTGCTGAATCTGAAAATTCTTATAATTTTGATGATGCTTCTGCTGTGCTTGATGATAGTGGTTCGTTAGGATCTTTTCTAGATGCTACAATTGCTAGGTCTAGACAAATTGAAAATACTGAAACTCCTAATGAAAATACTGCTACACCTGCTAATTCACCTGAGTCTGTTGAATACTCTAGTGATGAGGGAGATGAGGATTATGTGGAACTTGATGATGATTTTATTGTTAAATGCAATGCTACTACTGATGCAAGTAAAATTAAAAAGCTTCTTGCACAACACACTGTTAGATATAAGCTGTCTCTTGATCCTAAATTTGTCACATCTCCTATAAACATTAAGGATAAGGATTATGATTTTTCTCTTGATCTATCTCATATATCTATTGTTGAGAAAACACCCTTTTGTGGTACTGAAAAAGAAAGTGTTGTTGATCACATGAATGAACTTTCAACTTTGAGTAGCTTGTTTTCTGATGATATCAAGAAGCGTACTTATTTTGTTGCTAAAATTTTTCCTTTCTCATTAAAGGGTGATGCTAAAACTTGGTATAATAGTTTGCCTCCTGATTCTATTGATAGCCCAAGTGGTTTGCTTGATGTTTTCTTTCGGAAATATTTTCCTGCTAGTGCTCAACATATTGCTTTACAGAAAATTTATAGTTTTGACCAGGAAGATGGAGAGAAATTGCTTGAAGCTTGGGCAAGATTTTGCTCTCTTATCAGAGCTCGACCTGGACATGATCTGGAAAAGCATGATTTACTTGATATATTTTATAGTGGACTAACCATTGAGTCTAGGGCATATTTGGATAGTTGTGCTGGTTGTGTTTTCAGGAAAAGAACTCCAGATGAAGCTGAAGAATTATTGGCTAAAATAGGCCGGAATCATGATGATTGGACTACACCTGAACCAGCCTCGATGCCAATATTGAAGAAGAGGGGTTTGATTAAATTAAATGATGAAGATATGAGGGAAGCCAAGAAATCTCTTAAGGAGAAAGGTATTAAATCCAAAGATGTGAAGAATTTACCTCCCATAGAAGATTTATGCAAGATAATTCCCCCTTCATCCATGATTGAGGTAAACTCTCTTCAACGCTTTACTAGGGAAGATATTCCGTATTCAAAACCTCCTGCTCAATGCTTAGATGAGTTTGATAATTATATTGTCAAGCAAGAAAATTTTAAAATGATAGTAGAGAATCATTTAATGGAAAATTCTCAAGCTATTAGTAATTTGCATGATATTGTGGAGAGAACCTCCAATGATGTTAAGATGCTTGTTAAACATTTTCATATGGTTCAAACTCAAATTGATCAACTCACTAAAGTGCAAAATGACCTGTTAAAAAATAGTTCTAAAGAAAAACATGCTTATGAAGTAACAACTAGAGGCGGTGTTTCTACTCAGGATCCTCTATATCCTGAGGGGCATCCCAAAAGAGTTGAACAAGATTCTCAACGAACTGAAACTAGTGCTCCTTCTAAGAAAAAGAAAAAGAAACATAAAAATGTTGCAGAATCCTTTGAGCCAGTTAATGATCCTAATAGTATTTCTATTTCCGATGCTGAAACTGAAAGTGGTAATGAACATGATAAAGATAATGATAAGAATGATGCTTCTGATAAAGAAGAGATTGAAGATGAACCTGAAAAGCATGCTAAAAATAAAAAGTATACTAGAGAAGATTTTATTGCTAAGAAACATGGTAATGAAAGGGAACCTTGGGTTCATAAGCAAATGCATTTCCCAGCTAAGAAACTAAAATCAAAGGAAGAAGAACACTATAATAAATTTTGTGATTGGATGAAACCTTTGTTCCTGCAAATCCCTTTGACTGATGCTATTAAATTGCCTCCTTATTCAAAGTATGTGAAAGATATTATCTCTAACAAAAGGAAAATTCCTAATGAGGAGATTTCCACTATGCTTGCTAATTACTCTTTCAATGGCAAAGTTCCAAAAAAGTTGGGCGACCCAGGTATACCGACTATTCCTTGTTCTATTAAGAATAATTATGTTAGAACTGCTCTATGTGATTTGGGAGCAGGTGTTAGTGTTATGCCTTTTTCTCTTTACAAGAGACTTTATTTAGATAAGTTGATACCAACTGATATATCTTTGCAAATGGCTGATAAATCTACTGCTATTCCTGTTGGTATATGTGAGGATGTTCCTATTCAAGTTACTAATAATTGCTTAATATTAACTGATTTTGTTGTGTTGGAAATGCCTGAAGATGATAATATGTCTATTATTCTTGGAAGACCTTTTCTTAACACCGCAGGGGCTGTTGTTGATTGCAATAAAGGAAAAGTTACTTTCAATGTTGATGACAAGGAACATACTGTTTATTTTCCCAAGAGGAATGATAAAGTATGTGGAGTTAATACAATTTCTAATGTGAGAACTATCAAAGTGGGAGTTATTGATTGTCCTATATATGAGCCTAAAGAAGGATATCAAAATATTATGATTGGATCCATATCAATACAATTCAAGGTAACATGATTGATTTGAGGTTTATTTCTTCTTATGCCATGTAAAATTTATTTGGTGGCAAGACTTGATCAACCTTGTTAACAAATTAATTTTATATGCATAGAGGAACTAAACAACATTTCTTTCTTTCCCTCCACTTGTTCTATTTGCTGTAGTACTATTTGTTTTGCAAAGTTCTTTAGTTGTTTAGAGATTTCAAAATCTTTTTCTGCCCAGTAATGATAATTTTAATACCCAGAAATGTGCATTTTTCAAAGTTTTCAAAAATTCACAAAAATTGTACCGTTGGTCTTATTTTTCGAAGAGGCATCTAGGAGCACCTGGGGATGACCAGTGGGGCACCCCAGGGCTGCACCCCACCAGCCGGCGCGGCCAAGGAGGGGGGCGCGCCACCCTGTGGTGTGGGCCCCTGCTTGCCCCACTAACTCATCTCTTCCTCCCATCTCACTCTCTCTCCCGAAAAAACTCGTACCAACTTTCTCTCACTCGCGTTTTTGCTCAAGAACTCGGGATTTCTTGATCTCTTTGCTCAGCCCAGATTTCTGTCTGAAATTTGGCACATTTGCTCTCCGGTATGTGACTCTTCCGATTATCCAAGTAGAATTTTGTTTGGTTGAGTATATCTTGAATATTTTGCTGATGTAGGTAACATGTTTAGTGAGCTTGCATGCTTGTTCTAAGTTGTAAGAATTAGTTTTGATGCATGTTTAGTACTCTACCAAGTTCCTATAGTAGTTTCCCTTAATTATATGTCTCCAAATCAACTTTTATAATGATTGTTGAAAAATTTCAGAAAAGGAGGATGGATAACTATAACTTTGGAGAAGTGTTCGAAAGAGAGACGAGCACGGGGAGGCCCTCAAGGGCAGCCACTCAATTTAGACGATCCTATAATGAGGATGTCATCGCACCGAGCTTCGAAGTTGAAGAGGATAATGGAGTCCCTAAAGCTTCATCTTTTCCATGTTATAACTTTTTGAGTAATGCAGGGCCGCTGGATGATTTCTTGGTCCTCATCAATAATGTGGGCTTAACCACCTATATGGAAGATGAGAGGTATCAATACTACATGCTAACTAAAATCTTTGTTGAGAGCTTTCAGTTCAACAACAAGCACTATCAACCATCAGTTACATTCAGGATTTATGGTAATCCTATTACTATGAAGTTGAAGGATTTTTGTACTGCATTGGATATTGCCCCTGTAGGTACAGCGAAGAAGATCGAGAATAATCCCAAGGCTTTGCTAGAGCTCTATCGAGAAGTTACCAATGATGATAGCCGCACCATTCAGTGCGGCAAGATAAGAAACATTCAACTCCCTGCCATTAGATATTTCGCTTACTATCTTGCTACTAGCATTCTTGGTAGGGAGAACACTAGCAATATTTCTAGTTATCATCTTTCTTTCCTAGTTGCTGCACTTACTGGAAAGACACCTTATCATCTTGGTGCTCTTGTTGCTCGTCGTTTGTCCAATAAGGGGCCTATTTTTGGAGGAATTGTTGCCTCACGCATTTTGGCATATCTAGATCTTCCTCTTGACCCTACTGATGTGAAATTAACTCCTATAAGGTTTGATATTGCTGCTATGAAGAGTCATCAATTTGTTACAACTGACTCTAGTTTAGATAATATTGTCTATAAAATGCTGTTTACTGACGGGGATGAGAGGGGAATCCCTTTGCCGCAGCCCGATTTGTTCGATATTCACAGGAAACCGTGGTCGCGCTCTAAGGAGGAGGTGGATGAGCAGCTAAGGATACATGGGTTCCACCATCAGCATGACTCCGAGGACGCCGAGCCCTCCCACGGCTACACCGTCACGTATCCTGGTGCGTCTTCCAGCACATACCCAGAACGGGACCCATCTTCGTCGTACTACGGAGGTGCCACTTCATGGGCACCATGGGATTGATCTCCACTTAGGCCAAAAGCCTAAGCTTGGGGGGAGGTATACCGGCATCACTCATTCATTGCATATTACGATTGCTGGATAATTGTACATACTTGTTTAGCTTCTTAAAGTGGTTTTCTAATAAGAGGGAGATGATATTTGGGGAAGTGCCGCCTGAAAACAGATTCTGGACTGATACCAAAAAAAATCTCAAAAACAGCCAGAACATTATTTTGCGAAGCCAATTTTTGTGCATGTTCCCAGGTTATTATCTAACTTTCATTAGTTGAACACTTTTCGAGCTGAGCAGCGGAAGAATTTCTTAAAAATCGATTACTGTACTGCTGTCAAGTTTGAAGAATTTCTGCTGCCTTGTGTTTATGTGACTCTTTTAGTTTTCAATTTCTTGTTTTTGCTTTGTTTCTTTCCTAAAACACAAAAAGACCAAAAATATTTCTGTTGTTTCTCTTCACCATTTGTTTATTTTGGTTTCTTGCTTTTATTTTGCTTTATTTGCTATCGTTGGTTTGCTGTAAGAAAATCCAAAAAGATTTTGCTTTGTTTGCTTGTTTCCTTTTGTTCTTGTTTCCAATTTGAAAACACCAAAAATATTTGTTGTTTTTCTTTGATTTTGTAAAGTTTATTATGGAGTTCAGCGGTCTTCGGTGGCTGGAGCTTGGTTTTCATTCCATATTATTCAAGCTACACAAGTGAAAGGCAATAATGACGATCTACGACAATTCGACTATGGTGAGAGGCTGGTATGAACTCTATTTGTTTTCATTTTTGTACATATACTCATCCATGCGAGCATGCTTAGTTGGTTCATGTGAGGTATATGTCATTTAAGAAAGTCTAGTAGTTCATGATCTCTCATGTTTAGCTCCAGTTTATTAATATGAGTAGCATGTCATAGATATTTGCTTGCATTGTTTTATTCATAAATAGGTATGACATTGTGGTATCCTCCTCTGAATAATTCACTTGAATCGACTTGGCACATGCTCACGCATGCATATGACTGAACAAAAGTCAATTAAGCCTCGATGATTTACTTTGCCTCAGAGTTCTTGTATCACTTTTATGCCTCCGTTAATTTATTTTGCCGCAAGCATGATTATGACAGTTACTACTCTCTTGATTGTCGCTCCCCAGTCTATTGCTAGCCTTCACTAGTACTGAGCGGGAACGCTGCTCGTGCTTCCAAATCCCTGAAAACCAAGTTATTCCAAAGTGTCCACCATAAATACATATGCATGGCATTTCAAACCATTCCAAGTAAATTCTCATGCGCTACCTTTAAACCTTCAAAATGCTTCTCAATTTGTGTCAATGTTTTATAGCTCATGAGGAAGTATGTGGTGTTTATCTTTCAACCTTATCATTTACTTTTGACAGACTTTCATAATGGACTAGTGGCACATCCGCTTATCCAATAATTTTGCAAAAAGAGCTGGCAACGGGGTTCCCAGCCCCAATTAATTAACTTTCATTAATAATTCTTTTCACATGTTTTGCCCTAATTCATCAGTAAGCAACCTAATTTGCAAATAGACACTCCTCCATGGTATGAGAATGTTGGAAGGCACCCGAGGATTCGGTTAGCCATGGCTTGTGTAAGCAAAGGTTGGGGGAGTGTCACCCATAATAAAACTAAAATACGTGTGTAAACAAAAGAGAAGATGGATGATTTACCTTACTGGTAAAGATAACGTCCTTCATGGGAGCCGCTCTTGAAAGTATGGTTGACGAGGTAGTTAGAGTGCCCACTACCATTCGTTGACAACAACAAACACCTCTCAAAATAATTTTACTCCTGTTTTAAAAATAAAAAGCTCTAGCGCATGTTAATCCCTGATTCCCTCTGCGAAGGGTCAATCTTTTATTTTTATGTTGATTCACCATCCTTTCTTTGAGCACTTTTTTTAGAGCACAACTGTCATTCTTAGTATAATATGCTTGTCCCAAAATGTGATTAACTGTGGTATAACTTTGATGCTTTTATCTTTGATAATCTCTACTTCCAGTCTTTCCACGAACTTCAAAGGTGCCCGAGCATTTATGTTTTGCTGTACAAATACGGGCAAGCGAGATACTACTTTATCATATCCTTTTATGAAAATTGCAATCTTGCTGATAGACATGATTCATGATGCTTATTATTAATTTGTTGGTACCTTTTCCGTGATTGACATAGCTACTAGATGCCTTTATTTGCATGTATCTTATTATGAATTGCCTAAGTACTTTCCCATATCATGAGAATATTTACATCATATGAACAAATGTGTTCGTGAAAGTTCTTTTATCGCACTCAGTTGTTAACTGAATTGCTTGAGGACAAGCAATAAGCTAAGCTTGGGGGGAGTTGATACGTCCAAAACGTATCTACTTTCCCGAACACTTTTGCTATTGTTTTGCCTCTAATTTGTGTATTTTGGATACAACTAACACGGACTAACGCTGTTTTTAGCAGAATTGCCTTGGTGTCTCGTTTTTGTGCAGAAACTCAACTTTCAGGAAAATCCCCGGGATTAATTCCAATGGGCCTATTTTATAGAAGAGGAACGGAGCCATAAGACCAGAAGGAGGGGGGCCACGAGGCGGCCACCCCACTAGGCGGCGCGGTGGGACCCTGCCCTATGGTGGCGGCGCCTCGGGCAGCCCCAGGTGCCTCCCTCTGGACTACTTAAGGTCTTTGACCTAAAAACGCACGGGGGGTTAGACGAAATCGCCAGAAGCCATCCAGAACACCGCCGCCATCGTGAAACTCCGTCTCAGGACCAGAAACTCCGTTCTGGCACTCCACCGGGACGGGGAATTGGAGGAGATCATCGCCATCATCACCACCGACGCCTCTCCATCGACCAGCCATGTTTCCCCCATCCATGTGTAAGAAATTCCCCCGCCGTAGGCTGAAGGGGATGGTAGGGATTGGATGAGATTGTTCATGTAATAGCATAAGATTTTTAGGGCATAGTGCCTAGTGTCCGTAATTGGTACTTTGATGATATTGTTGCAACTTGTTATGCTTAATGCTTGTCACTAGGGCCCGAGTGCCATGATCTCAGATCTGAACATGTTATTGTTTCATGATGATATTCATTGTTTTATGATCTTATCTGCAAGTTGTATACGCATGTCGCTATCCGGAAACCGAGGCCCCAAAGTGACAGTAATTGGGACAACCGGAGGGGAAGGTGGTGATGTGAGGATCGCATGTGTTCACGGAGTGTTAATGCTTTGCTCCGGTGCTCTATTAAAAGGAGTACCTTAATTTCCAGTAGATTCCCTAGAGGCCCGGCTGCCACCGGCTGGTAGGACAAAAGATGGTGTGCAAGTTTCTCATTGCGAGCACGTACGACTAAATATGGAACACATGCCTATGGATTGTTTAGTACTTGGATACTGTTTTATCACTATCTGCAAATGCCCTACTTTGATTGTTACATGAGTTTCTCTCATCCATGCAACGCCCGTTCATCCATCCCTGTGCCTACAGTATTTTAATCCTGCCGTTTACTATAATCACTACTGCTGTCTTTGTTACACTGCTGCGGATATTTCACTACTGCTACTGCTATAAAACTGTTACTACTGATAAACTCTTGCGAGCAAGTCTGTTTCCAGGTGCAGCTGAATTGACAACTGATACGTCCAAAACGTATCTACTTTCCCGAACACTTTTGCTATTGTTTTGCCTCTAATTTTTGTATTTTGGATGCAACTAACACGGACTAACGCTGTTTTCAGCAGAACTGTTCTAGTGTCTCGTTTTTGTGCAGAAATCCAACTTTCAGGAAAATCCTCGGAATTTATGCGAAAGGTCCTATTTTTCCAGAAGACTCACGGAGCCAGAAGGGCAAGTCAGGTGGAGGCCTGAGGGCCCCACACCCTAGGGCGGCGCGGCCCTAGCGTGTGGCCCCCTCGGCCGGCCTCCGACGCCCTCCTCTAGACTACTTGAAGGGTTCGATCTAAAAATCGCGACCAAGAAGTCGAAGTCGCCAGAAACCCTCCAGAACGCCGCCACATCGCGAAACTCCGTCTCGGGAGCCAGAAGTCTCCGTTCTGGCACTCCGCCGGGACGGGGAATTGGAGGAGATCATCGCCATCATCACCACCGACGCCTCTCCATCAACCAGCCATGTTTCCCCCATCCATGTGTGAGTAATTCCCCCGCTGTAGGCCGAAGGGGTGGTAGGGATTGGATGAGATTGGTCATCTAATAGCATAAGATTGTTAGTGCATAGTGCCTAGTGTCCGTAATTGGTACTTTGATGATATTGTTGCAACTTGTTATGCTTAATGCTTGTCACTAGGGCCCGAGTGCCATGATCTCAGATCTGAACATGTTATTATTTCATCATGATATTCATTGTTTATGATCTTACCTGCAAGTTGTATACACATGTCGCTGTCCGGATCCAAAGGCCCCGAAGTGACAGAAATCGGGACAACCGGAGGGGATGGTAGTGATGTGAGGATCACATGTGTTCACGGAGTGTTAATGCTTTGCTCCGGTACTCTATTAAAAGGAGTACCTTAATATCCAGTAGATTCCCTTGAGGCCCGGCTGCCACCGGCTGGTAGGACAAAAGATGTTGTGCAAGTTTCTCATTGCGAGCACGTACGACTATATATGGAACACATGTCTATTGATTGCTTTGTACTTGGACACCGTTTTATTATTATCTGCAAATGCCTTGCTTTGATTGTTACATGAGTTTCTCTCATCCATGCAACGCCCGTTATCCGTCCCCGTGCCTACAGTATTTTAATCTTGATGTTTACTATAATCACTACTGCTGTCCGTGTTACTCTGCTGCTGTTATTTCACTACTGCTACTGCTATAAAACTGTTACTACTGATAAACTCTTGCGAGCAAGTCTGTTTCCAGGTGCAGCTGAATTGACAACTCCGCTGTTAAGGCTTTCAAGTATTCTTTGTCTCCCCTTGTGTCGAATCAATAAATTGGGTTTTACTACCCGCGAAGACTGCTGCGATCCCCTATACTTGTGGGTTATCAAGACTGTTTTCTGGCGCCGTTGCCGGGGAGCATAGCTTTATTTGGAAGTTCACTTGGATTGATATTGTTCGCTGCAAATTCTCCATCATGGGTAAAACTCGCGATCCTAAAGTCGCCATATTACCATCCACTACAAGAAAAGGTACAACTCTGAGTACCTCTGCTACTCTTGATTCACCATCTGTGATAAGTCAACTTGTTTCACCGCCGCAAGCTTCACTTGCTGGTACTTCTGCTGAATCTGAAAATTCTCATAATATTGATAATGTTTCTGCTGTGCTTGATGATAGTGGTTCATTGGGATCCTTTCTAGATGCTACAATTGCTAGGTCTAGACAAATTGAAAATGCTGAAACTCCTAATGAAAATGCTGCTACACCTGTTAATTCACCTGAACTTGATTATTCTAGTGATGATCCCGATGAAGATTATGTGGAGCTTAATGATGATTTTATTAATAGATGCAATGCTACTGCTGATGCAAGAAAAATTAAAAAGTTTCTCGCACAATATACTGTTAGACATAAGTTATCTCCTGATCCTAAATTTGCCACATCTCCTATATGCATTAAGGATAAAGATTATGATTTTTCTCTTGATCTATCTCATATAGCTATTGTAGAGAAAGCACCCTTTTGTGGTACTAAAAAAGAAAGTGCTGTAGAACACATGATTGAACTTTCTTCTATGAGTAGCTTGTTTTCTGATGATGTCAAGATGCGTACTTACTTTGTCGCTAAATTTTTTCCTTTCTCATTAAAGGATGATGCTAAAACTTGGTATAATAATTTGCCTCCTGGTTCTATTAATAGTCCAACTGATTTGCGTGATGTTTTGTTTCGAAAATACTTTCCTGCTAGTGCTCAACATGCTGCTTTACAGAAAATTTATAGCTTTGACCAGGAAGATGGAGAGAAATTGCCAGAAGCTTGGGCAAGATTTTGCTCTCTTATCAAAGCTCGACCTGGACATGATTTGGAAAAACATGATTTACTTGATATATTTTATAGTGGACTAACCATTGAGTCTAGAGCATATTTGGATAGTTGTGTTGGTTGTGTTTTTAGGAAAAGAACTCCAGACGAAGCTGAAGAATTATTGGCTAAAATAGGCCGGAATCATGATGATTGGTCTACACCTGAACCAACTCCAACGCCAATATTGAAGAAGAGGGGATTAATTAAATTGAATGATGAAGATATGAGGGAAGCCAAGAAGTCTCTCAAGGAGAAAGGTATTAAATCCAAAGATGTGAAGAATCTACCTCCCATAGAAGATATATGCGAGATAATTCCCCCTTCATCCATGATTGAGGTAAACTCCCTTCAACGCTTTACTAGGGAAGATATTCCGTATTCAAAACCTCCTGCTCAATGCTTAGATGAGTTTGATAATTACATTGTTAAGCAAGAAAATTTTAATATGAGAGTAGAGAATCATCTAATGGAAAATTCTCAAGCTATTAGCAATTTGCATGATATTGTGGAGAGAACCTCCAATGATGTTAAGATGCTTGTTAAACATTTTCAAATGGTTCAAACTCAAATTGATCAACTCACTAAAGTGCAAAATGACTTGTTAAAAAATAACCCTAAAGAGAAACATGCTTATGAAGTAACAACTAGAGGTGGTGTCTCTACACAGGATCCTCTATATCCTGAAGGGCATCCCAAAAGAATTGAACAAGATTCTCAACGAATTGAACCTAGTGCTCCTTCTAAGAAAAAGAAGAAGAAACATAAAAAGGTTGTAGAATCCTCTGAACCTGTTAATGATCCTAATAGTATTTCTATTTCCGATGCTGAAACTGAAAGTTGTAATGAACATGATAACAATAATGATAATGATAAGAATGATGCTTCTGATAAAGAAGAGGTTGAAGATGAACCTGAAAAGCATGCTAAAAATAAAAAGTATACTAAAGAAGATTTTATTGCTAAGAAACATGGTAATGAAAGGGAACTGACATAGGCATCCCAAATGGGCCTGCCGAAGATAGTACCCAGGGTTTACTGAAGGCCCACTACCCGAAAAATAAGAAGATTCGGAAGCCCAAGATATTATTAAGGAAAGCTAGAGTTGTAATAGGAAGTGTTATTTGTAATCTTGCGGGATGAGTTAGAAACCTTCCCGGACTCTGTAATTTGTACAACACGAATCCCTCGGCTCCGCCTCCTATATAAGGGGGAGTCGAGTACTTTTCGGCTTTTCGTGTCATTGTTTCTCAAACCCTAATTTCATAATCGTCAAGTACTTTTCGGCTGAAACCTTCGAGATCTACTTGCCCTCTACTTCCAACTAAACCCTAGTCTACAACCCGTAGGCATTGACAAGTTGATACCTTGTCAATTGGCGCCGTCTGTGGGAACTAGAGGCGTCAAGGATACGATTTCGATGGCACGTTCAAGATCGTCAACTTCATCAACCGCAAGCAACACAATGGATCGAGGTAAACAGATCGCAACTAGTCTTGTCGATTTTGTTCCTCACCCGCCCTCCCGTTTGGATGCATATGCGTATCTGGAGGAACCTATGGAGATGACGTTCGGAAGATTTCACTTTCGCGTCGAGAAAGAGGGATCGTATCGTGTCGAAATTCCGATTTCGTCGGGATCGTCGGCGGTCGATTCCGATTTTTCAAGCTATACATCGTCAACCAAATCAGGAGAGGAAGAAACTTCGTCGTCACGCTTCATCAGCACCAGGGCGAGAGAAAACTTGCCAAGATCTTCAGCGACATGTCGTTTGAGTCATCTGCGGACTCCTATATAAGCGATGGCTCAAGCAGTGTCGACAGCTACGACTTCATCGACAAATCTACTACAGTGGGCAAGGTCTTCACCAATCTTCATGATGGTGTCACCAAACCCAACATAGATCTGAATACAAAGTATCATCAGATTTATGTCATCGGAGAGCCAAGTCATGATCAGGAAGAAACATCTGAGGCTTTCGACGATTTGGGAAATCCATACGTCGATCCCTCTGATTTGCGACGAGGCCTAGGCAATAAATATATCGGGCCACAGCCGCGAGACAGAGTACGACTTCCGCAAGCAGCATGGGACAGAGCCGCAAGAGCTATGGATGGCTCAGAACCAATGGCTACCACAGCCACTCCGGAAGAATTACAAGCATATCAATATAGGCTTGCACGAGCTGCAAGGGAATTGGAAAAACAGGCAGCCGAGCTAAACAGAAGAAAGGAGGCAGCCTCTGCATCAAGTAGGCGAAGGGCAGAGCTGAGTCGACAATCTAGAACTTCGGGAGATAGCCACAGAGAAGCTCGGAACAGAGCAAGATCAAGGTTACAAAACGTACCTGAAGGAGAAAGAGAGCACTTGGTGCAAAATCTCGACATGTCTTTTATGTCGATAGACACGAGAGGGAACATCATACCCAAGACACCAGAAGCTGGGTATATGGCGACACAAGCTTTCATCCTTGCATCCAAACCACCCCCAGGAGATCCAAGGGAGGCACTGTACAACATGGCAATGGCAGGAGTTGGAGCCATGGGAACGGCATTTGTGACAACACCTCCCGAAGGAACAGCAAGGCAAAATAGTCCACGACCTGCGGCAGCAGCAGCGGAAGCTCCCGAAGGACCAAGTGGAGCAAGGGACACGGCAGCACAAGCAAGGGTCGACAGAGCGCGACAAAGAAGGAGGGAATATCGGCAGTCCCCAGAGTTAAACGACGATGATATGTGCGGCTTGCCGTGCTTCACGAGGAGAGTGCGAAAAACTCGAGTCCCTTCGGGATTCAAGTTACTCGATAACTTCAAAAAATTCGACGGCCTTCAAGATCCAGAGGATTGGCTAGTTGATTATCTCGAGACGGTGAAGCTCACGGGAGGAACCAGAGCAACAGCTATGCAAAGCATCCAGGTGCATTTGAGTGGAGCCGCACGATCTTGGATAAAGAAACTTCCTCCAGGATCCATCGACAGCTGGGAAAGCTTCGAGGACGCGTTCGTCAAGAACTTCCGGTCCACATGCAAGAAACCCGCGTCATTAGAGGAGTTGAGAGCGTGCCGGCAAAAGCCAGACGAGCCAATGAGAAAATATATTCAAAGGTGGAACATCATCAAAAACTCGGTAGAAAATATATCTGACGAGAGAGCGATAGATGCGTTTGTTGCAGGAATTAGGCGTGGAGATTTTGTCGAGGATTTGGGGAGGACCAATCCAAAGACAGTATCTGCTTTAATGGAAATAGCAAACAGATGGGCAGATGGAGAAGATGTTGTTCACAACAAACGGCATAGGTCGCCAGAGGAAGACCGCGGTTGAAACTATCAACCAAGGCGACGATTTCCTCGGCAGTACCCGAGCTATGATGCTCCAGGCCAAATTTCGGCAGGCTTCCGAGCAAACACCGGAGGAAACAATAGAGATGATTACCAGAGAAGCAATGAGCAACGAGGCGACAATAGAGATGACTCTCGAAACAATAGGCAAAATAGTGGGCCAAGGTTCCAGAGGCCTTTCGTGTCTCCCGAAGAGATGATGAACGGGCCGTGTCAGATGCACTTTTTCCTCGACAGCAACGGAAAAAGACAGTCAGGACATCTGCAGAAAGATTGTCGCAATTTCCAGGCAATGTTAAGGTGGGCAGGGCATGCTAATGCTCAGGCAGCACAGAGAAATCCTCGAGAACCCAGGAGTGAGATTCACTTGCCACCTCCTCCCGCGATTACGGACGATAATCGACATCAGCTCAGAATAGCGGCAGCACCTCCACCACCGCCCTACGTTGATCCTAACTCTAACGGAGCGGTCTCGATGATTCAGAAGGGAAGGCCATCCAATAGAACTCAGAAAGTAATTTCGCGGCAAGTGTTCATGGCAAAAAAATGCCTCCACCAACAGTTGAGTACCTTAATTGGTCAGGGCAAGATATTGGCTTCACCATAGCAGATCATCCACAGCAAGTTCCTCGACCAGGGCAGTCAGCACTTATCCTACCCAGCAGTCATCGCAGGGTTCGACGTCTCTCGCGTGTTCATAGATGGCGGCAGCAGCTTAAACCTTATGTATGCAGATACACTAAGGAAGATGAATATATCCCTAGCAAACCTGAAACCAACGGACACGAGGTTCCATGGTATCACACCAGAGAAGCCAAGTTATCCGCTGGGGAAGATCAATCTCGACGTTCAGTTTGGGACTCTAGAAAATTACAGAATCGAGAAGTTGGAGTTTGAAGTCGTAGATTTTCCGTCACAGTACCACGCTCTGTTGGGACGACCAGCATATGCTAGATTTATGGCGGTACCACATTACACGTACCTGCTGTGGAGGATGCCTGGACCTAAGGGACCAATCACAGTCAAAGGAAGCTTTGCTTTAGCCGATAAATGTGACAAGGATTTTCATCGGATATCAGAAACTTTTGGGATGCAAGCTGAGTATGCGGCGTCAAGGCTTATGACTGACTATGACGTGCTGCCAGACGTTGGAAGGCCAAATAAAGAATCAACTTTCAATACTGAGAAAAATTCTAAGGAGGTGCAGATTCACCCGACAGACCCGAAAAAGACGACGTCCATCGCAAACGACATGGACCTCGCATAGGAAAGCGCGCTCGTCGAGTTCCTCCATGAGAACTGGAAAATCTTCGCATGGTGTCCAGCTGACATGCCAGGAGTACCCAGGGAACTTGCCGAGCACCACCTAAACTTGGATCCACTAGCGAGACCAATCAAACAACCCTTGCGACGTTTTTCGGAACCAAACCGCAAGGCTATGCTGACAGAAATTGATCGACTAAGAGAAGCTGGTTTTATCAAAGAGCTGCATACAGAGGCCACATGGGTAGCTAATCCAGTGTTGGTGCCGAAGAAAAACACTAAGGTCCTTTGCATGTGCGTCGACTTTACGTGTCTCAATAAACATTGTCCAAAGGATCACTTTCCCCTCCCGAGGATCGACCAAATTATCGACTCCACGGCAGGATGTGAACGTCTTTCCTTCCTGGACGCATATTCTGGTTATAACCATATCAGATTAAAAGAAGAAGATGAAGTAAAAACAGCGTTCATCACACCTTACGGCGTGTTTTGCTACAGAACAATGCCCTTTGGTCTGAAAAACGCGGGAGCAACATATCAGAGGATGATGCAGAAGTGTTTGACGACACAGATTGGAAAAAACATGCAAGTATACATAGATGATGTCGTCATAACGTCAAAAAAGGGGGCGACACTGATCGAGGATCTCAAGGAAACCTTTGACAACCTCGACAAATTCTGCCTCAAGCTGAACCCGACGAAGTGCTCCTTCGGCGTCCCAGCAGGAGAACTTCTTGGTTTTCTAGTTTCAGCAAGAGGGATTGAAGCAAATCCCGACAAAATACAAGCTATCGTAACAATGAGGAAGCCAACAAAGTTGAAAGAAATACAACAACTAACTGGGCGAGTCGCAGCTTTGAGCAGATTCGTCGCCAGGCTGGGAGAAAAAGCGTTACCGTTCTACGCTTTGATAAAGCAAGGGGATAAATTCCAGTGGAACGAAGAAGCCGATAGAGCTTTCGAAGATCTGAAACGCATAATCTCGACACCACCAATCTTGGTGGCGCCGAAGGAAAAGGAACCTCTCCTGCTGTACATTGCAGCCACACCCCAAGTGGTTAGCACGGTGCTAGTTGTCGAAAGAGAAGAAGAAGGAAAACTCCATGGAGTGCAAAGGCCGGTATATTTCATCAGTGAAGTTTTATCGCCTTCCAAACAGCGGTACCCGCAGTACCAGAAACTAGCATATGGAGTAATTGCAACGGCAAGAAAATTGCGCCACTATTTTTCAGCACACCCGATAATAGTAGTCAATGAAGCACCTCTTTCAAATATACTGAACAATCCAGAAGCTACAGGGCGTGTCTCCCTTTGGGGAATAGAACTTTCCCCTCGGGACATCACGTATGAAAAAAGAAAGGCAATCAAATCGCAAGTTTTGCCAGATTTCATAGCAGAGTGGATGGAGCTGCAAAACACGGGACCTCCAGATTTGTCGAGAACTTGGACCATGAACTTTGATGGATCCAAGAGAGTAGAAGGAGCTGGCGCATGAGTAATACTTATATCACCTGAAGGCGACAAGTTAAAGTACGTCCTACGGATGACGTTCCCTAACGCATCCAACAATGAAGCAGAATATGAAGCCCTCATACACGGGATGAAGATGGTGAAAGCTTGCGGTGCAACTCGACTAAAAATCTTTGGCGACTCACAATTAGTGGCTCAGCAAGTTATGAACCAATGTGACGCAGTCAATGATAGCATGATAGCATACAAGGAGGTGTACAATGAGCTCGAGAAGCTGTTTGATGAATGCGAGGTAAATCACATCAGTAGGTTGAGCAATGATGAAGCCGACGTTCTCGCAAACATCGGATCGTAGTGCCTTCCAATCCCGCCAGGTGTATTTTGGGAAGAAATAGCGGAGAGATCCACGAAGCCGAAAAAGGTGCAAAAAAAAGCAAAGGAAGGAAAAACTTCGGCGCCCCTCAAGGAAGCCATGGAGGACGAAGAGGACCAAGAGCTTGTGATGATGGTAGAAGTTCCTTGGATGCAAGCGTACATATCATATATCCTCAGGAAAGAAATACCCGACGATCCAGTTGAGGCAAGGCGAGTTATTCGACGATCCAAAGCTTTCACAGTGGTCAAAGGGGAGTTATACAAGCGAAGTATTTCAGGCGTCTTGCAAAGGTGCGTCACGCCCGAGGAAGGAAGAATAATAAAGGATGTACACGAAGGAATATGTGGCCACCACGCGAGTAGTCGAGCTATTGCAGCCAAGGTTTTTCGGGTAGGATTTTATTGGCTGACAGCAATTGAGGATGCCAAGGAAATAGTACGAACCTGCGACGCGTGCCAAAGATTTGCCGCAAAACCTCACTCTCCGGCGGCAGAACTGATGCCAATACCATTGTCATGGCCCTTTGCCCAATGGGGACTTGATATGGTAGGCAAGTTGCACAAAGCTTCGCCAGGAGGATATGAGTACCTGCTGGTCGCTGTCGACAAATTCACCAAGTGGGTAGAAGCGAAACCAATAAATTCACCAGATGCAGCGTCGGTAATAAAGTTTGTGAAAGGCCTCGTTTTTCGGTTTGGAGTGCCTCATAGCATTGTCACAGATAACGGTACAAACTTTACGTCCAAGGAATTCAAGGGGTACTGCGCAGAAGTAGGCATTAAATTGCACTTTGCGTCAGTTGGGCACCCGCAAACCAATGGTCAAGTCGAGAAAGCCAATGGTATCATCTGCAACGGCATCAAAAAGCGCCTGCTAGGACCGCTTGAAAAAGCTCGGCATACCTGGCCAGAGGAATTGCCAAGTGTTTTGTGGAGCATCCGAACAACACCAAATACGGCGACACAAGAAACTCCGTTTTTTCTCGTCCACGGAGCCGAAGCAGTATTACCAATTGAAATAGAGCATGATTCTCCAAGAGTAACAGAGTATGACGAAGAAACATCACGAAAAGCTCGGGAGGATGATATGGACGCACTCGATGAAGCTCGAGACGAAGTACTTTCACGAGTCACCAAATACCAGCAGGACCTCAAAAATTACCACAGTCGACGGTTAAGGCCAAGATCTTTCCAGGTCGGAGATTTGGTCTTACGGTTAAATCAAAAAAGTACTGAAAAGCTCGAATCACCATGGTTAGGCCCTTACGTCGTCACGGAAGTCATCGACGGAGGAGCATACAGGATCAAGGACAAGAAGACGGGGGCTCCCGAGAAAAACCCCTGGAACGTGGCGCAGCTCAGGCGGTTCTACGCCTAGAGTCGAAATATAGTCCTCCTTTGTAAAAATACAATGTACTGAAACGCCCGCGAGTTTTCAGACGCACTCTTTTCCTTTTCGGGACACCGAGTGGGGCCGGAAAGGTTTTTAATGAGGCGAGCTCGCGGTGCTGCAATATAATAAAGATAGTGGAGATATACTTCTTATTCTTCGACACGCTCGGGGGCTCAACGCCCTCAAGTTACAAAATACATACAATATAGATAAACTAGACTTACCGAAATATTTCGCCTTGGTACAATAATACCTCGCCAAATATAAACATCGGAAGCTAACAATTATAAATATAGTATACTCGTCAAAATTTTATTGCTTTGGTCTGAAAACCTCGCAACAAAAATATAGAACTTCGACACCAAGACACTCGGGGGCTTGTAACCCATTGATGGAAAAATAAATACATCTTCTTACGACAAGAGGAAAAATCTTCGAGATAGCAAAACAGTATAAAATCCAGCCAGAGGCTCGGGGGCTCCGACAATATAGGCCACTTTACAATATAAACAAATTTCTTCGGAACAAAAAGAGATCAAAACAATACAGACATAATTTCTCACAATATAGTACAGCTCAATCAAGGCCTAAGATACTATCTATGGATAAACCTCTGGTTGTTTTGTGTTTAGCATAGGTCCCCTTGACGAAGAATTCTGAATCCATCCGAAGAAGTTCGTCCATCATCGACTCGGCCATAGGAGTCACCATGTCATTTATTGTGTCAATATCATTTTTTCGCCGCGATTTCTTGGCCAAGCAATCAGCAACAATCTTCATCAGGTCCAACTTGGGATGGCAAATGTTTATCATAATCATGGTGAACCTTGCTCCAGCAGTCAATTGAGCTCGCACAAAATTATGAATGCGAGGGGCATCTCTAAATTTCTCCAGTAGTCCAGGAAGAGTTTTTGGAGCTTCATCTCGAGGAAATAAAGTCTTGTAAACCAGGGTCAAGGTTCGCGTGCAAAAATTGAGAAATTCGCGCACCTGGCAAGCGCGATCTTGGAACCTAACAATTTGCTGGGTCCGTTCAGGGGTGGCCCAAAACAGACAGCCATGGTTAAGAGAAAGATTGACGAGGAGATTTGTTCTGACATTCACTCTTTCATCTTCAGCGGCAGCGTCAAGAACAGAGCCTATTAAGCGACAAGGCAAGAAATTTAAGGGGAGGCACAGTAAAACAAAAAAGAAGCAGTATGAGGTTGCAAAAACATACCTAGCATATCCGTGCTAGCTTCAAACATTAGCTCGAGCATGCTATTTTCTCGAGCAGTGGCCTTTTCAGCCTCCGACACATCAGCATCCTTGGCAGCTATGGCCTCTTTGGCTTGTTGGAGAGCAATTTTTTCTCTTCAGATGCTTTTCGAGATTGTTCCATCATTTCCAGAGTTTGCTTTTTCATGGATTGAAGTTGTTGTCGAAGTTCTTGCAAATCTTGCGACAAATGTTTGCTTGCAGAACCTTCGATGAGGTTATCATCGACTAGCGTTTTCTTCGAGAAGGAAGAAGCAGGTGAAGTATCGGCAGAACAAGGGTTGGCGGAGTAGTTATCAAATATTAACTGGAAAAGAAAGTCTCAGGATCAATGATAGTGCAAGGTAGAATTTCATTGATCTTCAGGAAATTTACATGGATATTACAGAAGAAAGTTCTCCAAAAGGACTACTAAGATAATTGTCGCCAAAGCTAATATGGCGACAATAACAAAAGAAACAGAGAAAGCAAAAGAAGAGGCATTCAACTAGACCTCCGGCCTTGATGAGCTAGGAGTTGCAGATGGCTTGATCCCGAGATAGGCCAGGATTTTCTTCGTGTTGGGCTTCGCCGCCTTGATCAACGACCGCCATTTTGTTTGTTCTATCTGCTCGGTGTCGCCAACTTTCATCCAGTCAACAGTTTGTTGGCTGTCAGCGACCAAGGCAACGGTGCTCTCGACAGCAATCTTCATGTTCTCCTGGCGCATCTTCAGTCCAAGATCCTCCGGTGGATTGAAGTCCTTGGCAAGGGCAAGAAAAGTCTTGGGCTCCTCTTTCTTCGGGAAGAAGTAGGGGAACAACCTCGATAATCCTGCGTCAGCATGCTCCATGCCTTCGCGAACTTCGGTTCCATGAAACTCCAGATAAGAGAGTGCGTCAAGGAGAGGATCATTGGCGGGATTTTCTAGATCAAATTCTTGGTTTGTTTGACCTGTCACAGAAAATATATGTTGGTCAACACCAAGTAAGGAAAAGTAAGTCTAAGAAAGATAGAAGGGATCGACAAAATTACCGAGGAAGCGCCGATTCTGCGTGTTCAAGCGCTTGAGGATCCTCTTTTCACGAGTAGCCTGTGCGGCCTTGCGTTCGTTCAAAGCAGTTTCGGCATCCTCAAGTCTCTTTTGCAAATCGTCGACACCAGCAGCTTTTGCTTTGGCCTTATCAGCCTCTGCTTTAGCTTGGCTAGCGTCAAGTTCAGCTTTCTTGCGAGCCATTTCACTTTGCTCTAGTTTTTGAGCAAGCATGTCGACAAGCTTGTTGGCTTCTGCAAGTTTCTCTGCCAAAATAGTAAAGAATCATCAAAATGGCGACAAAATAGGAGCAAGGAGCTATAAACAAGGGTCAGCAAAAAAGTTATTACCTTCAGTCTTGATGGCATACTCACGGTACCCAATGAATTGGGCACCGATGCGAACAAGCTCTTTGATCATAGGCTGCCAAAGAAGAACAAAGAAAGAAAACGTCGGTATGGGAAAAATATGAAGGCATGAAAAAGCAAACAGAGGAAATATAGACAATGACAATAAAGCCAAGAACTTACATCATCCAAGAGAGAATTGGAGGAGCTACCCAATTGGAGGGTAGGCTCCGGGATTGTTTCAACCCTTGTCCTTTTTGGTGAAGGGACAAGAGGGCTTGAAGGAGGAGTGGTGGCGCCAACGTTTTGTTGAGGAGGCGAGGATTCTTCTCCCTCAACTGGCGTCTCCGAAACAATTAAAGTATGTGACGTGCTCGTTCGAGCAGCCACATCAAGAGTTGGTACTTCTTCCTCATCATCACTGCGATTAAAAATCAACAGCATAAAAAGTAAGATAAGACAAAAATCTTCAAGTACAGAAATAAGGGGAAATAAAAGTGACTTACGAGCTGATGAGGGATTCAAGATATGGATCATAAGTTGCCTTCTGACGTGAAGGACCAACTTCTTCGGCTTTGGAGGTGCCGGAATCTTCGACATCATTCCTCTTCCTCTTGTTCCTTGGAGAAACAGCAGGAGGAGGAGATTGTGCCGACGCAGTGCCTTCGGAGGCAGCATCCTTTTCAGAAGATCCCGCAGATTTTAGAGAATCCACGGGTTCATTCACAAAAGAGGGGGGCCTCTTGGTTGTCATCAGTGACAACGGCCCTTTCCTCGACTTCTCCACCTTCAGGAAGAGGAGGAAGCGAGACAAGATTTGGATGGTTCTGTAAAAAAAAACAGGAGAAGATATCAGAAAAGGAGTTACAAAAAAGATAGCAAAGCAATAACAAATCAATCGACAAAGGTTACCTTGGGAAGTGGATTGGCGGCGCTGAATGGTTTTACACGGCAAGAAGAAGGGACAGGATCTTTTTTGCTGAGAGACGAGATTTTTCGGATAAGCTTTTCTAAGTCCTTGACCTCTAAATCCGCTGACAACCGATCTGCGTCCTTGTCGCCAGCATATTTCCAGAGAGGGTATTTGCGAGCCTGAAGCGGCTGCACTCTAGTCCTAAGAAAATATGCCGTGATTTGGATACCTGACAACTCTTTGCCGCGAGTATTTTGCAACTCATGGATGCGAGACATCAAGGCTTCTGTCGACATCTTTTCTTCTTCGGTAGCCTCTGCGTCCCAGGAGCGTCGGCGAAGAATTTTTTCGGCGCCATCGAAAGGAGGGATGTTGTCTTAAGCACATCCATGGTTCTCCTCTTGAATGTACAACCACTTCTTGCGCCACCCTTGAACTGAGTCAGGGAGTTTGACGTCGAAGTAATCGACGGTGGGGCGAACGGAAATTACAACGCCGCCTATATTATAGGCGACATTGGGCGAGCCATTGCAGCGACAAAAGAAAATGCGCTTCCATAGCGCCCAGTTAGGCTGGACGCCAAGGAAGGCCTCGCAAAGGGTGATGAAAATGGAGATATGGAGAATTGAATTGGGCATGAGGTGGTGGAGTTGCAGACCATAAACATAGAGCAGACCGCGGAGGAAAGGATGAATGGGGGCGGAAAGACCGCGGATGAGGTGGTCGACAAAACTTACCCGATACCCCATTGGAGGGGTTGGGTAGCTTTCCTCACTAGGGAAGCTCAGCGCTTTGGGCTTCTTGCTGATCCCCAGCTTCTTCAGCAGATTGATGTCCTGGGTGGAAATCTTGGACCTTTCCCACTCCGCGGTTCCCAGATCTACGGCGGCCATTGATGATTCCGGCGTGATGTGCCTGGTCAAACGACGCGGTGGCATCAACAATGGCGCAGGAATACAGCTTCGAGAAGATGAGCTTAGGGGATTGAGGAGCGCAGGAGGAGGTTTTGCAGAGGAGAGCAGAGGTGCGGCGTGAGCGGAAGTGCTCGAGGAGGAAGAAGGAGATCTTATATAGAGGTGCGGCGAAGCGGCGGACTGTTGGATGGAAAAAATGCGTGGCAGATGATAACCACGTGGAAGCAGGGGTAAAAAAGTATTTTAACATTGGAGAAGTTACGGTACGTGTGCCAGAAAAAGCGGAGGACGTGTGTCCCCCACTTGCACGACGTGTCAAGATAGTGGATCAATTGGGCCCGCAAGGCAGCGGGAGGAGATTTCTCGCGATTTTTAACTCGCAATCGTGGCTATCATCAGCAATAACGTCACCTTGGCAGAAGAAAAAATTCGCCTTAACAGCTTCATAAAAGGCGACATGGAAAAGTAATGCTGAGCCTTTGATCAAATACAAGTTTTTGATCAAATGCTCGGGGGCTACTTTGAAAAAATGAAAAGATCAAGAAAGACAAAATAGAAATGGCGTGAGCCTATGAGCAAATACAAATATTTGTTTATAGCCTCGGGGGCTACTCCCATCGGGAGCGCTGTTCGCGCACCCGAGAAATTATAAAACTTTGGGAGATAAAAGAAAATATAGCGGCATAAGGCGTGGAGCCTACAACCAAGTACAAGTCCTTGGCTGTAGCCTCGGGGGCTACTCCCATCGGGAACGCTGCTCGCCTGCCCGATGAAATCATAAAAAAAAAAAAAAAAAAAGAGAAAGAAGAAGAAGAAGAAAGAAAGAAAGAGAAAAAGAAAGATAGCAGAGCAAAAGAGTATATTTCGAGTTATAAATAACTCTGCATATACTCCCATCGGGAGAGCAATATAAGTCATCTTTGACTCAATAAAATGTGCCATTCCAACAGCCGAATAAGCACTCGACAATATATTCTCAGAACGCCAAAGTTGCGATCAATTTCTGAATGCCGCAAATTTGCGAAGGTAAGACCCCAGATCCGTTCTATGTGGCGTGGCGCCGTCTCTGACGTCGGTTTGCTACTTTTATCCGTATCAACAGATACGAAGAAAAATCCTAACGGACGCGTTAGGTACCCGATAAATTTTACTGGGACTCGACAGAATGTTAAGGCCTTAAGCGGCACCTGTCGAAGTTTACATCAGTATCCCGAGATCATGTCCAGGGACGTGACCTTGAAGTAGGTTTTTGCGGATTGCCACTAGAGCAGTTAACTAGTACCTGATCCGTCAGATGAATTAGCCCCAACTACCATTATCCCTGTACAATATAGAAGTTTATGCGAAGAAATATAGAAAAGTTAAAGTTGTCGAATAAAAATAAACAGTGGAGATTTTCCCTGACTCTACGATTCAAGCAAAATCTCGGGGGCTACTGACATAGGCATCCCAAATGGGCCTGCCGAAGATAGTACCCGGGGTTTACTGAAGGCCCACTACCCGAAGAATAAGAAGATTCGGAAGCCCAAGATATTATTAAGGAAAGCTAGAGTTGTAATAGGTAGTGTTATTTGTAATCTTGCGGGATGAGTTAGAAACCTTCCCGGACTCTGTAATTTGTACAACACGAATCCCTCGGCTCCACCTCCTATATAAGGGGGAGTCGAGGGACGAAGAGATCATCGAATCATTGTTTCTCAAACCCTAATTTCATAATCGTCGAGTACTTTTCGGCTGAAACCTTCGAGATCTACTTGCCCTCTACTTCCAACTAAACCCTAGTCTACAACCCATAGGCATTGACAAGTTGATACCTTGTCAGGAACCTTGGGTACAAAAGCAAATGCCTTTTCCTGCTAAGAAACTAAAATCAAAGGAAGAAGAACACTATAATAAATTTTGCGACTGGATGAAACCTTTATTCTTGCAAATCCCTTTGACTGATGCTATTAAATTGCCTCCTTATTCAAAGTATATGAAAGATATTGTTACTAACAAAAGGAAAATCCCCAATGAGGAGATTTCCACTATGCTTGCTAATTACTCTTTCAATGGCAAAGTTCCAAAGAAGTTGGGCGACCCAGGTATACCTACTATTCCTTGTTCTATTAAGAATAATTATGTTAAAACTGCTCTATGTGACTTGGGAGCCGGTGTTAGTGTTATGCCTTTTTCTCTTTATAAGAGGCTTTACTTAGATAAGTTGATACCTACTGATATATCTTTGCAAATGGCTGATAAATCTACTGCTATTCCTGTTGGTATATGTGAGGATGTTCCTGTTCAAGTTACTAATAACTGCTTGATATTAACTGATTTTGTTGTGTTGGAAATGCCTGAAGATGATAATATGTCTATTATTCTTGGGAGACCTTTTCTTAACACCGCAGGGGCTGTTATTGATTGCAATAAAGGAAAGGTTACTTTCAATGTTGATGATAAGGAGCATACCGTCTATTTCCCCAAGAGGATTGATAAAGTATGTGGAGTCAATACTATTTCTAATGTGAGAACTATCAAAATTGGAACTATCGATTGTCCTATATATGAGCCTAAAGAAGGATATCAAAGTCTTATGATTGGATCCATATCAATACAATTCAAGGTAACATGATTGATTTGAGGTTTATTTCTTCTTATGTTATGTAAAATTTATTTGGTGGCAAGACTTGATCAACCTTGTTAACAAATACTTTTTATATGCATAGAGGAGGTAAACAACATCTCTTTCTTCCTCCACTTGTTTTACTTGCTGTAGCACTCTTGATTTGCAAAGTTCCTTAGTGAATTAGAGATTTCAAAATTTTTCCTGGCCAGTAATAATAAACTTAATACCCAGAAATGTGCATTTTTCAAAGTTTTCAAAAATTCACAAAAATTATACCGTTGGTCCTATTTTTCGAAAATGCACCTGGGAGCACTTGGGGATGACCAGTGGGGCACCCCAGGGTGGCACCCCACAGGCCGGCGCGGCCAGCAAGGGGGGCGCGCCACCCTGGTGTGTGGGTCCCCCTTTGCCCCACTTTAGCATCTCTTCCTCCCATACTCTTCTCTCTCCCGAAAAAATCAGCACCAGCTTTCTCTCACTCGCGTTTTTGCTCAAGAGCTCAGGATTTTTCTATCTCTTTGCTCAGCCCAGATTTCTGTCTGAAATTTGGCACATTTGCTCTCCGGTATGTGACTCCTTCGATTATCCAAGTAGAATTTTGTTTGGTTGAGTATATCTTGAATATTTTGCTGATGTAGGTAACATGTTTAGTGAGCTTGCATGCTTGTTCTAAGATGTATAAACTAGTTTTGATGCATGATTAGTACTCTAGCAAGTTCCTATAGTAGTTCCCCTCGATTATATGTCACCAAATAATATTTTATATTGTTTGTTGAAAAATTTCAGAAAATGGAGTGGAATAGATATCAACTAAACCAACAAGAATTGGAGGTGCAACAAGTCATGAGAGTGAACCGCGAAGAGGGAGTATACCCCTCTTACTACCCATGCACAGATTTCATGAGAAGTGCGGGAATATTGGAAGATGTTCAGAATCTAATTTCTCGTGCAGGGTTGAATGATTTTGTTGATGGAGAACCATGCCAATATGCAAAATTGACTATGTCTGTTGTGCAGGATTTTAAGTTCAATTGGTCGCAATCTAACCCCATGGTTCAGTATAAGATTTATAATAAAACTGTCAACTTGCCATTCAATGATTTTTGTACAGCAATTAGAGTACCGCAATGGGGATCATGCGAGAAGATAAGGGGATCGCCGCGAGGGATCTTAAGCCTCTTCGAGATGATTTGTCATGGAAGGAGTTTCTCAGAGGATGGTGGTAAAATCACTAGCATTCAACTCCCAGCTATCCGCTACTTTGCTTATTTCATTACTAAATGCGTTCTTGCTAGAAAGAATGGTAGTAAACTATCTATCTAGGATTTAGCTTTTCTAGCTGCTGCACTGCAAGGTAGTAAGACTTATAATTTGGGGGCATTGATAGCTTATAGACTTGCTACCAACCGTGAGAAGGGCGGAATCTGTGGAGGTCTCATCGCCTCTCGTTTACTAGCTTTGCATGGTGTAGAACCTCACCATCTTGATATTCGACTTTCCGTAGAAAGACTTGACATAGTCTCCATGATTAAACATGATTTTGTTTCTGATTCATCTAATTGGAGTAACCTGTCTTATAAGATAACATTTTACAAGAAGTCTTGGAGAACAACTAAGAAAACTGAAAAACTAGTGAGATTGACTGCGCCTGTTCTATTTAACCTTGATTCCAGGGAGGATTGGTCAGTCACAGAAGGTGCACTGAATGCCCACATAAAGGGAGGAGGCCATCATGCAAGAGACAACACGGAGGAGGCCGAGGAACACCTCGACTCGTCATCCGATGCAGCAAGTTCTTCGCATCAACATTTTGGGCATGTGGAGCCTCCGCGCTTTTCCTCTGCACAGGGACCTTACTATGACTACGCCATGCATGATCCACCGGCGAGGAACAGCGACCCTCGCTGGGGTTGAACTCCACTTAGACCAAAAGCCTAAGCTTGGGGGAGGTATACCGGCATCACTCATTATTTGCATATTATGGTTGCTGGATACTTGTATATACTTGTTTAGTTTGTTTGAGTGGTTTTCTAATGAGAGGAGATGATATTTGGGGAAGAGCTGCCTGAAAACAGATTCTGGACTGTTACAGAAAAAATTCTCAAAAATAGCCACAACGATATTTTGCGAAGCCAATTTTTGTGCATGTTCCCCAGGTTGTTATCTAACTTTCATTAGTTGAACACTTTTCTATTTGAGCAGTGGAAGAATTTCTTAAAAATCGAGTACTATACTGCTGTCAAGTTTGACGAATTTCTGCTGCTTTGTGTTTATGTGACTCCTCTAGTTTGCCATTTCTTGTTTTTGCTTTGTTTCTTCCCTAAAACCCAAAAAGACCAAAAATATTTCTGTTGTTTCTCTTCACCATTTGTTTGTTTTGGTTTCTTGCATTTATTTTGCTTTATTTGCTATCGTTGGTTTGCTATAAGAAAATCCAAAAAGATTTTGCTTTGTTTGCTTGTTTCCTTTTGTTCTTGTTCTCAAATTCGAAAACACCAAAAATATTTGCTGTTCTTCTTTGGTTTTGTAAAGTTCATTATGAGTTCAATGGTCTTCGGTGGCTGGAGCGTGGTTTTCATTTCATATTATCCAAGCTACACAAGTGAAAGGCAATAATGACGATCTACGACAATTCGAATGTGGTGAGAGACTGGTATGAACTCTATTTGTTTTCATTTTTGTACATATACTCATCCATGTGAGCATGCTTAGTTGGTTCATGTGAGGTATATGTCATTTAAGAAAATCTAGTAGTTCATGATCTCTCATGTTTAGCTCCAATTTATTAATATGAGTAGCATGTCATGGATGTTTGCTTGCATTGTTTTATTCATAAGTAGGTATGACATTGTGGTATCCTCCTCTGAATAATTCATTTATATCGACTTGGCACATGCTCACGCATGCATATGACTGAACAAAAGTCAATTAAGCCTCTATGATCTACATTGTTTCAGAGTTCTTGTATCACTTTTATGCCTCCGTTAATTTATTTTGCCGCAAGCATGATTATGACAGTTACTGCTCTCTTGATTTGTCGCTCCCTAGTCTATTGCTAGCATTCACTTGTACTGAGCGGGAACGCTGCTCGTGCTTCCAAACACCTGAAAACCAAGTTGTTCCAAAGTGTCCACCATAAATACCTATGCATGGCATTTCAAACCATTCCAAGTAAATTCTCATGCGCTACCTTTAAAACCTTCAAAATGCTTCTCAATTTGTGTTAATGTTTCATAGCTCATGAGGAAGTATGTGGTGTTTAACTTTCAACCTTGTCATTTACTCTTGACGGACTTTCATTATGGACTAGTGGCACATCCGCTTATCCGATAATTTTGCAAAAAGAGATGGCAATGGGGTTCCCAGCCCCGACTAATCAAACTTCATTAATAATTCTCTTCACATGTTTTGCTCTGATTCATCAGTAAGCAACTTAATTTTGCAAATAGACACTCCTCCATGGTATGTGATTGATGGAAGGCACCCGAGGATTCGGTTAGCCATGGCTTGTGTAAGCAAAGGTTGGGGGGAGTGTCACTCATAATAAAACTAAAATACGTGTGTAAACAAAAGAGAAGAGGGATGATCTACCTTGCTAGTAGAGATAACGTCCTTCATGGGAGCCGCTCTTGAAAGTCCAGTTGGCGAGGTAGTTAGTGTACCCATTACCATTCGTTGACAACAACAAACACCTCTCAAAATAATTTTACTCCTGTTTTAAAAATGAAAAGCTCTAGCGCATGTTAATCTCTGCTTCCCTCTGCGAAGGGTCAATCTTTTACTTTTATGTTGTGTCTCCATTCTTTCTTTGAGCACTATCTTGAGAGCACAACTGTCATTCTTAGTATAATATGCTTGTCCCAAAATATGATTGATTGCGGTATAACTTTGATGCTTTTATCTTTGACAATCACTATTTCTAGTCTTTCTATGAACTTCAGAGGTGCCTGGGCATTTATGTTTTGCTGATCAAACATGGACAAGCGAGATACCACTTTATCATACTCTTTTATGAACATTACAATCCTGCTTATAGACATGATTCATGATGCTTATTAGTAATTGTTGGTACCTTTCCATGATTGACATAGCTATTAGATGATCTTATTTGTATGCATCTTATTATGAACTGCCTAATTGTGAGCCATATCATGAGAATATATACATCATATGAACAAATGTGTTCGTGAAAGTTCTTTTATCGCGTCAGTTGTTAACTGAATTGCTTGAGGACAAGCAATAAGCTAAGCTTGGGGGGAGTTGATACATCCAAAACGTATCTACTTTCCCGAACACTTTTGCTATTGTTTTGCCTCTAATTTGTGTATTTTGGATGTAACTAACACGGACTAACGCTGTTTTCAGCAGAACTGTTCTGGTGTCTCGTTTTTGTGCAGAAATCCAACTTTCACGAAAATCCTCGGAATTTATGCGAAAGGTCCTATTTTTCCAGAAGACTCACGGAGCCAGAAGGGCAAGTCAGGTGGAGGCCCGAGGGCCCCACACCCTAGGGCGGCGCGGCCCTAGCATGTGCCCCCCTCGGCTGGCCTCCGACGCCCTCCTTTGGACTACTTAAAGGGTTCGATCTAAAAATCGCGACCAAGAAGTCGAAGTCGCCAGAAACCCTCCAGAACGCCGCCACATCGCGAAACTCCGTCTCGGGAGCCAGAAGTCTCCGTTATGGCACTCCGCCGGGACGGGGAATTGGAGGAGATCATCGCCATCATCACCACCGACGCCTCTGCATCAACCAGCCATGTTTCCCCCATCCATGTGTGAGTAATTCCCCCGCTGTAGGCCGAAGGGGATGGTAGGGATTGGATGAGATTGGTCATGTAATAGCATAAGATTGTTAGGGCATAGTGCCTAGTGTCCGTAATTGGTACTTTGATGATATTGTTGCAACTTGTTATGCTTAATGCTTGTCACTAGGGCCCGAGTGCCATGATCTCAGATCTGAACATGTTATTGTTTCATCATGATATTCATTGTTTATGATCTTACCTGCAAGTTTTATACACATGTCGCTGTCCGGAACCAAAGGCCCCGAAGTGACAGAAATCGGGACAACCGGAGGGGATGGTAGTGATGTGAGGATCACATGTGTTCACGGAGTGTTAATGCTTTGCTCCGGTACTCTATTAAAAGGAGTACCTTAATATCCAGTAGATTCCCTTGAGGCCCGGCTGCCACCGGCTGGTAGGACAAAAGATGTTGTGCAAGTTTCTCATTGCGAGCACGTACGACTATATATGGAACACATGCCTATTGATTGCTTTGTACTTGGACACCGTTTTATTATTATCTGCAAATGCCCTGCTTTGATTGTTACATGAGTTTCTCTCATCCATGCAACGCCCGTTATCCGTCCCCGTGCCTACAGTATTTTAAACCTGCTGTTTACTATAATCACTACTGCTGTCCGTGTTACTCTGCTGCTGTTATTTCACTACTGCTACTGCTATAAAACTGTTACTACTGATAAACTCTTGCGAGCAAGTCTGTTTCTAGGTGCAGCTGAATTGACAACTCCGCTGTTAAGGCTTTCAAGTATTCTTTGTCTCCCCTTGTGTCGAATCAATAAATTGGGTTTTACTACCCGCGAAGACTGCTGCGATCCCCTATACTTGTGGGTTATCAACAACTCCGTTGTTAAGGCTTACAAATATTCTTTGGATCCCCTTGTGTTGAATCAATAAATTGGGTTTTACTTCCCGCGAAGACTGTTGCGATCCCCTATACTTGTGGGTCATCAGAAACCTACTCAAGGAGGGAGTCCTACCCAAGGTGGGACTCCCACCTTTCCTTTAGGTGGGGTGGCCGGCCACCTATGGTGGAGTCCACCTGGGACTCCACCCCCTTAGGGTTGGCCGACCATGCTAGGTGGAGTCCCTCCGGGACTCCGCCTTCCATAGTAATTTCTTCTGGACTTTTCTAGAACCTTCTAGAACCTTCCATAAATGCACCAGATCATTTTCAAACTTATAAAATGACTTCCTACATATAAATCTTATTCTCCGGACCATTCCGGAACTCCTCGTGATGTCCTGGATCCCATCCGAGACTCCAAACAAAACTTCGAACTCCATTCCGTATTCCATATCTACTTAAACGACATCAAACCTTAAGTGTGTCACCCTATGGTTCGCGAACTATGCGGACATGGTTGAGACCTCTCTCCGATCAATAACCAATAGCGGGATCTGGAGATCCATAATGACTCCCACATATTCAACGATGACTTTAGTGATCGAATGAACCATTCACATACGATACCGATTCCCTTTGTCACGCGATATTTTACTTGTCCGAGGTTTGATCATTGGTATCTCTATACCTTGTTCAACCTCGTCTCTGACAAGTACTCTTTAGTCGTACCGTGGTATATCATCTCTTGTGAACCATTCCACCGAGAGGGCCCAGAGTATATCTATCCGTCATCGGGATGGACAAATCCCACTGTTGATCCATATGCCTCAACTCATACTTTCCGAATACCTAATCCCACCTTTATAACCACCCATTTACGCACAGTGGCGTTTGATGTAATCAAAGTACCCTTCCGGTATAAGTGATTTATATGATCTCATGGTCGAAAGGACTAGGTAACTATGTATCGAAAGCTTATAGCAAATGAACTTAATGACGTGATCTTATGCTACACTTAATTGGGTGTGTCCATTACATCATTCACATAATGACATAACCTTGTTATTAATAACATCCAATGTTCATGATCATGAAACTATGATCATCTATTAATCAACAAGCTAGTTATACAAGAGGCTTACTAGGGACTCCTTGTTGTTTACATAACACACATGTATCAATGTTTCGGTTAATACAATTATAGCATGGTATGTAAACATTATCATAAACACAAAGATATATTATAATAACCATTTATTATTGCCTCTTGGGCATATCTCCAACAGTCTCCACATAGTTAATTTAAGAATTAATAGTAAACTCAAATTTATCGTGAACAAAGTATAAATTGTATTTGAATTAATTTTTTTAGAATTGGCACCCGTTTTCTATTTTACGCTAGGCTTGTAATTGAGATAGATATACTGTTAAATCTGACAAGTAACTTTATGATCTGGTACCGTATTGTTAAAGAATCAAGAAATGATTAAGTCCTATAGCAAACTTTTGGTAAACCTCAAATTGCTGATTCGAAAAGCAATGGTTTCAATTAGTATCTAAAATTATCTTATCTCCGTAAAACTTGATGTTCAAATCCGTTTGAAAAGTAAGGAGCTCAAAAGTTTGTTTTCAGAAATAAGAAAGGTATGAGATATATGTGATATCTAAGACCTTATTACAAGATAATAGAATATAATTTAGTGAGACTACATAAACTCATAAGTTTATGGGAATGTACGAAGGTTGAAGACGATAGGCGTCCCGATCCTCCAACTAGTTGGGCACTAACATTATTCGCATATCCATGTAAGATATAGTAGCTTCATCATGAAGTTGTCATGATTTGATGGGTAAAACTATGAGTGAAATTGTTTATCACATTAAAAAATTACTAATAGTGAAATCCGGAACACTTGTCATGTGATGATCAACTTCAAAGTGTGAATCTCAAGGTTATTGGTATTTGACCAACAAGCCTAAAGTTATTGATGTTGAACTATTTTCAGAAATATGAGGAAAGTCGAAAGAGAAACTACAAAATGATTTTGGCAGAAAGAAAGAAAAGACTAGAAAGTCTAGCTCAGGTGTATATAGATGATATACATGTTATGAATGTATTCTTTCATTGGTCACACAATGGAATTCTTGGGTATAAGTACCATATTGGTTGGTATGAGATGTCATACAACACAACGCAATACAAGAATACAATGGCCTAAGTGACTAATAAGAAATGTGGTAATAATGCACGTCTGGACAAAAGAAAGTGTTATTATGTTCGTCATTGGCATTCTACCTAGCCCTTCAGATATATGATAAAGAACTTAATAATTGTTATTTAGCTCTGGCCAAATAAAAACAATGAGTTGTTCAAAGTTATGACCGTACTCCATGTACGATGGATAAGTTATTATAAATCTTAACGGTGAAACACACATGCATAACACTGACGCTAAAATGTCATAAGGCAAATGATTTGAATTCCACTTATTTGTGGAACCGCCATTTAGGTCATGTTAGAAAGGAACGCATGAAGAAACTCCATGCAAATGGATTTTTGGAGTCATTTAATTTTTGAATCATTTGGCACTTGCAAATCTTTTCTAAAGAAAATGACTGAAATACCGTTCATAGGCCAAGAGTTGAACGAGCAACTAACTTAGTGGAAACATACATGATGATATATGTGGTTCATTGGGCATAGTTGTGAGCGGAAGATTCTTCTACTTCATGAAAACTTCCAACAATGAATTGAGTGTCTATATATGGATATATTTATTCGATGAGGAAGAAGTTTGAAACATTTGAAGAGATTCAAATAAATTTCAGCATGAAGTGGAAATCATCGTAATAGAAAAGTCAAATATCTATGATTGGATCATGGTGGAAATATTTGAATTGCGATATTTAGTGAACATCTAAGTGAGTTATGAAATTGTTCCACAACTCATTTTTCTCGGAACACCATAGTTATGATGGAGTAGTAGAAAGACGTATCCAAACCTTGTTGGATTAATGATGATATAAATAAAATGATGCCATTATATTTTTGTAGATTATGCTTTAGAGACTACCGCTTTTACACTAAATAGAGCGCCATCATAAATCCGTTGAAATGACACCATATGAGTTACGGCATGGGTATAAACCCTAATAGTCCTTTCTTAAATTTTGGTATGCCTAGCATAAGTAAATGAGTTTACAACCAAAATCGGATGAATGTCTTTGCTGGTTATCCCAGAGAACAATTTGGGAATTCTTTCCACTATGAAGTCAAAGACAAAAGTGTTTGTCGATGTTACTTGCTCATTTCCAAGAAATTGTTTCTAGCGAAGTATTTGAGTGGGAGGACAATGGAATTTGATAAGGTTGATGAACCTGAGCATGATGATCAGAGTAGCGAAACATCGGAAGTGGTTCTGGAAGCAGCCACGACGATCATGGCTCCCATGTCTACAAAGTGTTATAGTCATGGAGATCGAAGTACCTATTGAACCTTGTAGGTATGGTTTACTTTGTGATCAAATAAATGATTTATGGACAAAGGATTGATTTTGAAAATTGATAAACCAACTATATACAAAGAAACTATGATGGGCCCTGACTCCGTTAAAATGGCTAAGAGCCATGAAATCCAAGATAGTATCTATAATCAAGCTTGGAGCTTGGTAAACCTTTTGAAGGAATAAATACTTTTTGAAAGTAAATAGACCTATAAAATCAATAGACTTGGATATAATATCCTTAAACAAGCTTGACTTGTCGAAAGCTTGTTTACGGCAAAGTTTAAAGAGTTGACTGCTATAAGATTAGATCTTTCGCGGCGATGCTTGTAGTCTATACGGATTGTTCTAGTAATCGCTACATATTTCTTTTATGAGATATGTTAGTAGGATGGCATAATTACATTCCTTATCAGAAGTATGTATTAAAGGTGTATACAAGATACAACTGAGATTTTTGCTAGTCCGTAGAATGCTAGAAAGGTATACAAACTTCACTGGATGAAGTAAGTATCACGGAGTTGGAATCTTCACCGGATGAAATAATCAAAGAGTTATGATTTCATCATTGATGTTGTCCAGGACTGGCGCGTTGTTGACGAGGGAGGAAATCTCTATGGTGAAGTTTTTCGTTCCCCGGCAACGGCGCCAGAAAATAGCTTGATGTCTACTCACGCTTCTTTTCCTGTAGACAGTGTTGGGCCTCCAAGAGCAAAGGTTTGTAGAACAGCAGCAAGTTTTCCCTTAAGCGGATCACCCAAGGTTTATCGAACTCAGGGAGGAAGAGGTCAAAGATATCCCTCTCATGCAACCCTGCAACCACAAAGCAAGAAGTCTCTTGTGTCCCCAACACACCTAATACACTTGTCAGATGTATAAGTGCACTAGTTCAGCGAAGAGATAGTGAAATACAGGTGGTATGAATGAATATGAGCAGTAGTAACGGCGCCAGAAAATAGCTTGCTGCTACAACTGGCGTGTGGTTGATGGTGGGAATGTTGCAGGCAGTACAGATGCAGTAGAACAGTAAACAAGCAGTGATTGCAGTATTTGGAAACAAGGCCTAGGGATCATACTTTCACTAGTGGACACTCTCAACATTGATCACATAACAGAATAGATAAATGCTATACTCTACACTCTCTTGTTGGATGATGAACACCACTAATTGTGTAGGGCTACAAGAACCCTCAATGCCGGAGTTAACAAGCTCCACAATATTCGATATTCATATTTAAATAACCTTAGAGTGCATGATAGATCAACACAACTATACCAAGTACTAACATAGCATGCACACTGTCACCATTACATCATGAAGGAGGAATAGAGTACTTTAATAACATCACTAGAGTAGCACATAGATCAATAGTGATACAAAGCACATTGCAATCATAAAGGGATATAAATAAGCACTTCACTATGCTATTCATAAAAGTGAATAAGTATTCTGTGAAATATAGCCTAAGAGACCCACACGGTGCACACACTGTCACCTTTACACACGTGGGACAAGGAGTCTCCGGAGATCACATAAGTAAAATCCACTTGAATAGCATAACGACATCTAGATTACAAGCTCATCATATGAATCTCAATCATGTAAGGCAGCTCATGAGATTATTGTATTGAAGTACATAGGAGAGAGATTAACCACATAGCTACCGGTACAGCCCTTAGCCTCGATGGAGAACTACTCCCTCCTCATGGGAGACAACAGCGTTGATGAAGATGGCGGTGGTGTCGATGGAGATGCCTTCCGGGGGCACTTCCCCGTCCCGGCGGCGTGCCGGAACAGAGACTCCTGTCCCCCAGATCTTGGCTTCGCGATGGCGGCGGCTCTGGAAGGTTTCTCGTACCGTGGCTTTTCCGTATCGAAGATTTAGGTCAGGGACCTTTAAATAGGTGAAGAGGCAGAGTCGGAGGGCTGACGAGGCGGTGACACCATAGGGGGCGCGGCCCCCTGGCCCGCGTCGGCCTGGTTTCTGGCGGCCCTGTGGCCCCCCTCTGGTTCCTCTCGGGTGTTCTGGAAGCTTCGTGGAATTTTAAGACTCTGGGCGTTGATTTCGTCCAATTCTGAGAATATTTCCTTACTAGGATTTCTGAAACCAAAAATAGCAGAAAACAGGAACAGGCACTTCGGCATCTCGTCAATAGGTTAGTTCCGGAAAACACATAAATATGACATAAAGTATGTATAAAACATGTAGATATTGTCATAAAACAAGCATGGAACATAAGAAATTATCGATACGTTGGAGACGTATCAGCATCCCCAAGCTTAGTTCCTACTCGTCCCCGAGTAGGTAAACGATAACAAAGATAATTTCTGAAGTGACATGCTACCAACATGATCTTAATCATACTATTGTAAAGCATATGAGATGAATGCAGCGATTCAAAGCAATGATAAAGATAATGATTAAACAACTGAATCATATAGCAAAGACTTTTCATGAATAGTACTTTCGAGACAAGCATCAATAAGTCTTGCATAAGAGTTAACTCATAAAGCAATAGATTCATAGTAAAGGCATTGAAGCAACACAAGGGAAGATTAAGTTTCAGCGGTTGCTTTCAACTTGTAACATACATATTTCATGGATAATTGTCAATGCAAAGTAATATGATGAATGCAAATATGCAAGCATGTAAGAATCAATGCACAGTTAACACAAGTGTTTGCTTCTAAGACAGAAAGAAGTAGGTAAACTGACTCAACATTAAAGTAAAAGAATGGCCCTTCGTAGAGGGAAGCATGGATTGCTATATTTGTGCTAGAGCTTTCATTTTGAAAACAAAAAGAGAGCATAAAAGTAAAGTTTTGAGAGGTGTTTGTTGTTGTCAACGAATGGTAGTGGGCACTCTAACCCCCTTGCCAGACAGACTTTCTAAGAGCGGCTCCCATGAAACATTTTTATTTTTGGGTGGCACTCCTTCCAACCTTTACTTTCACAAACCATGGCTAACCGAATCCTCGGGTGCCTGCCAACAATCTCATACCATGAAGGATTGCCTTTTTATTTTAGTTTTATTTAGATGACACTCCTCCCCACCTTTCCTTTCTCAAGCCATGGCTAACCGAATCCTCGGGTGCCGTCCAACAATCACATACCATGGAGGAGTGTCTATTTTTGTAAAATTATGAAGGTTAATTAATTTGGGACTGGGAATCCCATTGCCAGCTCTTTTTGCAAAATTATTGGATAAGCGGATGAAGCCACTAGTCCATTGGTGAAAGTTGCCCAACAAGATTGAAAGATAAACACCACATACTTCCTCATGAGCTATAAAACATTGACACAAATCAGAGATGATAAATTTTGAATTGTTTAAAGGTAGCACTCAAGCAATTTACTTTGGAATGGCGGAGAAATACCATGTAGTAGGTAGGTATGGTGGACACAAATGGCATAGTGTTTGGCTCAAGGATTTTGGATGCACAAGAAGTAATCTCTCTCAATACAAGGCTTAGGCTAGCAAGGTTATTTGAAGCAAACACAAGTATGAACCGGTACAGCAAAACTCACATAAGAACATATTGCAAGCATTATAAAACTCTACACCGTCCTCCTTGTTGCTCAAACCCTTACCAGAAAATATCTAGACTTTAGAGAGACCAATCATGCAAACCAAATTTTAGCAAGCTCTATGTATTTATTCACTAATAGGTGCAAACTATATGATGCAAGAGCTTAAACATGAGCACAACAATTGCCAAGTATCAAGTTATTCAAGAAATCATACCAATTACTACATGTAGCATTTCCCGTTTCCAACCATATAACAATTAATGAAGCAGTTTCAACCTTCGCCATGAAAATTAAAAGTAAAGCTAAGAACACATGTGTTCATATGAACCAGCGGAGCGTGTCTCTCTCCCACACAAGCATTTATTAAGAGAATGAAAATAACAAAAACGAAAATAAAAGCACACAGACGCTCCAAGTAAAGTACATAAGATGTGATGGAATAAAAATATAGTTTCACTAGAGGAACCTGATAATGTTGTCGATGAAGAAGGGGATGCCTTGGGCATACCCAAGCTTAGAGTCTTGAGTCTTCTTGAAATATGCAGGGGTGAACCACCGGGGCATCCCCAAGCTTAGACTTTTCACTCTTCTTGATCATATTGTATCATCATCCTCTCTTGATCCTTGAAAACTTCCTCCACACCAAACTCAAAACAACTCATTAGAGGGTTAGTGCATAATCAAAAATTCACATGTTCAGAGGTGACACAATCATTCTTAACACTTCTGGACATTGCTCAAAGCTACTGGAAGTCAATGGAACAAAGAAATCCATCCAACATAGCAAAAGAGGCAATGCGAAATAAAAGGCAGAATCTGTCAAAACAGAACAGTCCGTAAAGACGAATTTCTAAGAGGCACCAGACTTGCTCAGATGAAAATTCTCAAATTTAATGAAAGTTGCGTACATATCTGAGGATCACTCACGTAAATTGGCAGAATTTTCTGAGTTACCTACGGAGAATTCAACCCAGATTCGTGACAGCAAGAAATCTGTTTCTGCGCAGTAATCCAAATCTAGTATGAACCTTACTATCAAAGACTTTACTTGGCACAACAATGCAACAAAATAAAGATAAGGAGAGGTTGCTACAGTAATAACAACTTCCAAAACTCAAATATAAAATAAAAGTGCTGTAGTAAAATAAATACATGGGTTATCTCCCAAGAAGTGCTTTCTTTATAGCCATTAAGATGGGCTCAGCAATTTTAATGATGCACTCGCAAGAAATAGTATTTGAAGCAAAAGAGGGCATCAAGAAGCAAATTCAAAACACATTTAAGTCTAACATGCTTCCTATGAAAAGGAATCTTGTAAATAAACAAGTTCATGAAGAGCAAAGTAACAAGCATAGGAAGATAGAACAAGTGTAGCTTCAAAAATTTCAGCACATAGAGAGGTGTTTTAGTAACATGAAAATTTCTACAACCATATTTTCCTCTCTCATAATAATATCCAGTAGCATCATGAGCAAACTCAACAATATAACTATCACATAAAGCATTCTTATCATGAGTCTCATGCATAAAATAATTACTACTCTCCACACAAGCATAATCAATTTTATTAGTAATAGTGGGAGCAAATTCAACAAAGTAGCTATCATTATTATTCTCATCATCAAATATAGGAGGCATATTGTAATCATAATCAAATTTATCCTCCATAAAAGGCGGCACCAAAAGACTACTATCATTATAATCATCATAAATAGGAGGCAAAGTATCATCAAAGAAAATTTTCTCCTCAATGCTTGGGGGACTAAAAAGATCATGGTCATCAAAATCAGCTTCCCCTTAGAATTTTCCATATCATTAGCAACAATGGTGTTCAAAGTATTCATACTAATATGTTCCATGGGTTTTTAAATTTTCGCATCAAACCATCCATGTCTTAACTCAGGAAATAATTTTAAAAGCTCACTGTTGCTTTCCATTATGCCAAACTAGTGTAAAACAAGAAACAAAAAGATGCAATTGCAGGATCTAAAGAAAATAGCTTCGAGCACTTACAACGGTGCCAGAAAATAGCTTAGTAGCCGAGATCCAGAGTGTGAGTACCTTTTACCTTTCCTCCCCAGCAACGACGCCAGAAAATACTTGATGCTGTCTAGGACTGGCGCGTTGTTGACGAGGGAGGAAATCTCTATGGTGAAGCTTTTCGTTCCCCGGCAACGGCGCCAGAAAATAGCTTGATGTCTACTCACGCTTCTTTTCCTGTAGACAGTGTTGGGCCTCCAAGAGCAGAGGTTTGTAGAACAGCAGCAAGTTTTCCCTTAAGTGGATCACCCAAGGTTTATCGAACTCAGGGAGGAAGAGGTCAAAGATATCCCTCTCATGCAACCCTGCAACCACAAAGCAAGAAGTCTCTTGTGTCCCCAACACACCTAATACACTTGTCAGATGTATAGGTGCACTAGTTCGGCGAAGAGATAGTGAAATACAGGTGGTATGAATGAATATGAGCAGTAGTAACGGCGCCAGAAAATAGCTTGCTGCTACAACTGGCGTGTGGTTGATGGTAGGAATGTTGCAGGCAGTACAGATGCAGTAGAGCAGTAAACAAGCAGTGATTGCAGTATTTGGAAACAAGGCCTAGGGATCATACTTTCGCTAGTGGACACTCTCAACATTGATCACATAACAGAATAGATAAATGCTATACTCTACACTCTCTTGTTGGATGATGAACACCACTAATTGTGTAGGGCTACAAGAACCCTCAATGCCAGAGTTAACAAGCTCCACAATATTCGATATTCATATTTAAATAACCTTAGAGTGCATGATAGATCAACACAACTATACCAAGTACTAACATAGCATGCACATTGTCACCATTACATCATGAAGGAGGAATAGAGTACTTTAATAACATCACTAGAGTAGCACATAGATCAATAGTGATACAAAGCACATTGCAATCATAAAGGGATATAAATAAGCACTTCACTATGCTATTCATAACAGTGAATAAGTATTCTGTGAAATATAGCCTAAGAGACCCACACGGTGCACACACTGTCACCTTTACACACGTGGGACAAGGAGTCTCCGGAGATCACATAAGTAAAATCCACTTGAATAGCATAACGACATCTAGATTACAAGCTCATCATATGAATCTCAATCATGTAAGGCAGCTCATGAGATTATTGTATTGAAGTACATAGGAGAGAGATTAACCACATAGCTACCGGTACAGCCCTTAGCCTCGATGGAGAACTACTCCCTCCTCATGGGAGACAGCAGCGTTGATGAAGATGGCGGTGGTGTCGATGGAGATGCCTTCCGGGGGCACTTCCCCGTCCCGGCGGCGTGCCGGAACAGAGACTCCTGTCCCCCAGATCTTGGCTTCGCGATGGCGGCGGCTCTGGAAGGTTTCTCATACCGTGGCTTTTCCGTATCGAAGATTCAGGTCAGGGACCTTTAAATAGGCGAAGAGGCGGAGTCGGAGGGCTGACGAGGCGGTGACACCATAGGGGGGCGCGGCCCACCCCTGGCCCGTGCCGGCCTGGTGTCTGGCGGCCCTGTGGCCCCCTCTGGTTCCTCTCGGGTGTTCTGGAAGCTTCGTGGAATTTTAAGACTCTGGGCGTTGATTTCGTCCAATTCCGAGAATATTTCCTTACTAGGATTTCTGAAACCAAAAACAGCAGAAAACAGGAACTGGCACTTCGGCATCTCGTCAATAGGTTAGTTCCGGAAAACACATAAATATGACATAAAGTATGTATAAAACATGTAGATATTGTCATAAAACAAGCATGGAACATAAGAAATTATCGATACGTTGGAGACGTATCAATCATAAATGATGAAGATGCTTGCATTTGCAAGAATTAAGTGGGAGCGCTGAGACATATTTATAATACTTTATGTAGATGACAAATCATTGATTATAAATAATGTAATCATGTACTTGATATGATTAGAAGGTTTCATTGAGAATTAACTTCAATGAAAGGATATGGACTGAAATATATTTAGTGTCAAGATCTATGAAGATAGATTGAAACACATGATAAGTTTAAGTTAAAGTACATAGAATGAATATTGAAGTAGTTCAATATAAAAATATTAAGAAGGTGTTCTTTTCCATGTGAAGGTTTAACAAGACTTGAGTGTATTTGACACTCGATGAGTAAAAAACCATGAGTGATTTTAGACCACGAATAATATGTACAAAATCAGATGTTCTGTGCTCTAAAGTGTTAAGAGCATATACCAGAATGATTCATGTAATGATCATTGGACAACAGTAAGAATATCCCTGAGTGCTTTAGAAGAACCAAGGATATATATATATAGTTTTGTATGAGTAATGACAAAAAAATCGATGTAAGGTGTTGCACCGATATTAGTTTGATCACATATAAAAAAAATCAATCTCAATTAGGCTAAGTATTGTTTAAAAGGTAGCACAATGAGATAGAAGAAGTCTATGCTAGATTTAGATGAGTTCTAAATATTGTGACGGATTCTACAAACAAAGGCAGAGTATTTCATTGTTTTGACAATGACTGAGGAGTTTTAAGTCGAGGAGTTCTCTGAGAACTTGGTGTAGTTCCGACAGTGTCAGAACTTTGAAGCTATATTGTGTGTGACAATATTAGTGACATATTTCAGACCGCGGAATTAAGGTTCCACCAGAAGACTGAACATATATGATTAATACCGACTCATTTGGAAAATGAGTGATGCGTTGGGACGCAAATGAATTGCAAAATACATACATTTCTGAGCATGTTAGATCCGTTGACTAAAACCTCTCCCGTGAGCAAAACATGATAAGCACCAGAAGGCCAAGGTGTTATATCTTTACAAATGTAAACTAGACTATTGACTCTAGTGCAAGTGGGAGACTGTTGGAGATATGCCCGAGAGGCAATAATAAAATAGTTATTGTTATATCTTAGTGTTCATGATAAATGTTTACACTCCATGCTATAATTGTATTAACTGGAAACATTAATACATGTGTGTTGTGTAAACAACCAGAGTCCCTAGTAAGTCTCTTATTTAACTAGCTTGTTGATTAATAGATGATCAGGGTTTCCTGATCATGAACATCGGATGTTATTAATAACAAGATCATATCATTAGGTGAATGATGTGATTGACACACCCATAGTAAGCATAGCATGAGATCAATTCATTAAGTTCAACTTGCTATAAGCTTTCCATACATAGTTACCTAGTCCTTCGACCATGAGATCATGTAAATCACTTACACCGGAAGGATGCTTTGATTACATCAAACGCCATTGCGTAAATGGGTGGTTATAAAGATGGGATTCAGTATTCGGAAAGTGTAAGTTGAGGCATATGGATCAAGAGTGGGATTTGTCCACCCCGATGATGGATAGATATACTCTGGGCCCTCTCAGTGTAATGTCGTCTAATTAGCTTGCAAGCATGTGACTAGGTCACAAGAGATGACATACCACGGTACGAGTAAAGAGTACTTGTCGGTAACGAGGTTTAACTAGGTATGGAGATACCGATGATCGAACCTCGGACAAGTAAAGTGTCGCGTGACAAAGGGAATCGGTATCGTATGTGAATGGTTCTTTCGATCACAAAGTCATCGTTGAATATGTGGGAGCTATTATGGATCTTCAGGTCCCTCTATTAGTTATTGATCGGAGAGAAGTCTCGATCATGTCCGCATAGTTCTCGAACCGTAGGGTGACACACTTAAGGTTTGATGTCGTTTTAAGTAGATATGGAATATGGAATGGAGTTCGAATGTTGTTTGGAGTCTCGGATGGTCCGGAGAATAAGATTCATATATAGGAAGTCACTTTCCAAGTTTGGAAATGATCCCGTGTATTTATTGAATGCGCTAGAATGTTCTAGAACCTTCCGGAAGAAATCTCCATGGAAGGTGGGGTCCCGGATGGACTCCACCAACCCTAGCCGGCCATCCAAAGGGGAAGGTGGAGTCCATGGTGGACTCCACCTCCATGGCCGTCCATAGGGTAAGGAAAGGGAGCAACCCCACTTCCCCTAGGTTTCACCCATATGGAAGTTTTTTAGTTGGACTCTTATTCGGATTTTGGGCAAACCCTTGGGGCTTCCACCTATATAAAGAGAGGGAGAGGGCTGGTTACACCACTTGGCTGCACCACCAAGGGACTCCCTGGCCGGCGCCCCAAGCCCCCCTCTCTCCCAAACCCTAGCTACTCCCTCGTCCTTCTTCTCCCGCAGCGCTTACGACGAAACCCTGCCGGAGATCTCCACCACCACTGTCACCACGCCGTCGTGATGGCGGGATTCCGAGGAGGATCTACTACATCCGTTGCCCGCTGGAATGGGGAGAAGGACGTCGTCATCAACACCGAACGTGTGACCGGGTACGGAGGTGCTGCCCTACTGTGGCACCGTCATGATCTTCTACGCGCTTTTGAAAGCGGCATGTGATCGACTACATCAACCACGAGATCTAATCTCGTAGGCTTTGGAATTTTTGAGGGTTAGTCTCATATACATCTCGTTGCTACCATCTACTAGATTAGATCTTAGCTTGTTATTCGTTTCTTGCGGTAGGAAATTGTTTGTTTTCTATGCTACGAATCCCTTCAAGTTGATGTGGGCATTACCCTTCGGGTACCCGATATTGCTATACCTGGTGTAGATTATAAAGATGGACCGGCAAAAGGAATCGACAAGCTGGACACACATGCAATATTGACTTGGACTACAAGAAAGAAGACTCCAATTTGTATTATACTAGAACTCTTGTAAACCATAGCCTGGTTGATATATAAAGCTAGGCAGGGGCACTCCTTAGATCAGATTCGGAAACAGAAAAACATACACGCGATACACCTAGATATCGCAACCCGCAGATTAGATCTAGACCAGATACAACAACTCCGTCAATGATGGCTCCCTATACACATATATTCATATTTTGGATTGCTAGCAGGACGTAGCGATCCTCCACCGCGAGGACGTGCACCTGGGTATATCGTGCCTTCTCTCGGTCTCGGAATCTCCATCATCGCCTTCCGTCAACCCTAAGCCCCTCATGGTGGGTATTGCCGAGTAACCGCCTCGACAATTGGCGCCATCTGTGGGAAACGCGATGAATGGATTTCGCTATCCGAGCGGGACGCTTCATCATCAACAAGCCTCTGAATTTCGAGTTCACGAGCAACATCAGCAACAAGATCAGGAAATTGGAAAATACAAATTTAATTACCACTAGTGGAGAAGAGGCCTTTGGTCCCAAGCAAATGTCCCACTGCTGAACCAAACCGGGTCCAATGCCCCCATTGGACCCGGTTCGTTTCTGCCCAGGACGACCCCACCCGATGGCGCCTGTCCTGTAGCGGCCTTTGGACCCGGTTTGTCATACAAACCGGGACTAAAGGGTCCACCGCAGGGCGCGGTAGGCCGTGTCAGTCGTGGGAACCCTTTAGTCCCGGTTTGTATGACAAACCGGGTCCAAAGGCCCCCCTCTGGCTATATAACCTTGCCCCTGCCCAAGTGTGAGCCACACTTAGCCATTTTTTCACTATCTTCACAAGAGGGGTGTATTGCTTTCCTCTCTTCTTCACATGCACAAGAGGTGTTCGATGAAATGCTTAAGAGGATTTGCCACTTGAGTTTACACAAATCAAGCCACACTTAACTTGCTTTTTTCTTCTTCATCGAGGTTAACAACTTTATCCTTTTCATCTGCAATTGATAAAATGCATGTGTATATATACATCGTGATGTTCTGTAATGGTTTTGATCAGCTTAATTATATCATGCAGATGAATCGGCAATGGATGTACATTGACCGACGGTTTGACGAGTTCACTGCGGGCCTGGATAATTTTATGGCCGTGGCGGAGGCAAACAAACATGGTGGCTTCATGTATTGTCCATGTGTGGACTGCAAGAATACCGTAAATTACGCTCACTCGAGTCTCATTCACAGCCACCTTCTGCGATCCGGTTTCATGCCCAGTTACTATTGTTGGACCAAGCACGGAGAAAGAGGGGTTATGATGGAAGACAATGACGAAGAGGAAGAGGATGATGACGGTTATCCCAATTTCCCTGAATACGATGATACTGCAGAAGGCAATGAAGACAATGAAGTAGAAGATCAAGAGGCACCGGATGAGCTCGCCGATGATGATCTTGGCCGGGCCATTGCTGATGCAAGGAGAGAATGTGAAACTGAAAAGGAAAGGTTGGCCTTCGACAAGATGATAGAAGATCACAACAAATTGTTATACCCAACTTGCGAAGATGGCCATAAAAAGCTAGGCAAAGACACTGGAATTGTTGCAATGGAAGGCAGAGAACGGTGTCACCGACTCAGGATTTGGAAAGTTGTCGACAATAATTAAGAGGAAGCTTCCAAGGGGTAACGAATTGCCCGCCAAAGACGTACGAAGCGAAGAAGATTGTCTCGCCCTCTAGGATTAGATGTGCAAAAGATACATGCATGCATAAATGACTGCCTCCTCTACCGCGATGAGTACGAGACTGTGTATGCCTGTCCGGTGTGCACCTTTGCATTGCGGTATAAGATCAGACGAGATGACCCTGGTGATGTTGAGGGCGAGCGCCCCAGGAAGAGGGTTCCTGCCAAGGTTATGTGGTATGCTCCTATAATACCACGGCTGAAACGCTTGTTCAGAAATAAAGAGCATGCTAGGATGTTACGGTGGCACAAAGAAGACCGTAAGAAAGACGTGATGTTGAGGCACCCTGCTGATGGCTCCCAATGGAGAAAAATCGATAGAGAGTTCCCAAACTTTGCACAGGATGCAAGGAACTTACGGTTTGGTCTAAGTACAGATGGCATGAATCCTTTTGGAGAGCAGAGCTGCAGCCATAGCACCTGGCCTGTGACTCTTTGTATATATAACCTTCCTCCTTGGTTGTGCATGAAGCGGAAGTTCATTATGATGCCAGTGCTCATACAATGCCCGAAGCAACCCGGGAACGACATTGATGTGTACCTGAAGCCATTAGTCGAAGAACTTCTACAGCTGTGGTCCCTAGCAGGTGTACGTGTGTGGGACGAGCACAAGCAGGAGGAATTTGACCTAAGAGCGATGCTTTTCGTAACCATCAATGACTGGCCTGCTCTTGGTAACATTTCAGGACAGTCAAACAAGGGATACAATGCATGCACACACTGTTTACATGAGCTCGAAGGTGATTATTTGGAAAAAGGTCAGAAGGTCGTGTACCTGGGGCATCGTCGATTTCTTAGGCTTACCCATCCCGTAAGAAAGAAAGGCAAGCATTACAACGGTGAGGCTGATCACCGGAGGAAGCCTCCCCATCGTGATGGTGTTGATATATTTGGTATGGTCAAGGATCTAGATGTAATATTTGGAAAGGGTCCCGGCGGACGGTGCATTCCGAATGACGATGCCGGACACGCGCCCATGTGGAAGAAGAAATCTATATTTTGGGATCTACCCTATTGGGAAGTCTTAGAGGTCCGCTCTTCAATCGATGTGATGCACGTGACGAAGAATCTTTGCGTGAACCTGCTAGGCTTTCTGGGTGTGTACGGAAGACAAAAGATACACCGAAGCACGGGAGGACCGCAACGTTGGAAAGACCCCAAAAAGCTGCATGAGAGAGTTAAAGGACGTCATTTATCCAGCTACGCTCTTACAAAAGCAGAGAAGGAAATGTTTTTTGTATGTGTTAGCAGTATCAAGGTCCCGTCCGCTTCTCCTCCAATATAAAGGGAATAATAAATATGGAGAAGAAAACATTCCGTAACTTGAAGTCTCATGACTGTCACGTGATAATGACACGGTTGCTTCCGATTGCATTGAGGGGGCTTCTACCGGAAAATGTTCGATCGCCCATTGTGAAGCTATGTGCATTCCTCAATGCAATTTCTCAGAAGGTAATAAATCCAGAAATTCTACCGAGGTTGCAGAATGATGTGGTCCAATGTCTCGTTAGTTTTGAGCTGGTGTTCCCACCATCCTTCTTCAATATTATGACACATCTCCTCGTTCACCTGGTCGATGAGATTTCCATTCTCGGTCCTGTGTTTCTACACAATATGTTCCCTTCGAGAGGTTCATGGGAGTCTTGAAGAAATATGTTCATAACCGTGCTAGGCCGTAAGGAAGCATCTCCAAGGGCTATGGAACAGAGGAGGTCATTGAATTACGTGTTGACTTTATTCCTGACCTTAAGCCGATTGGTGTTCCCGAATCGCGGCATGAAGGGAGACTAAGTGGAAAAGGCACGCTAGGAAGGAAATCAATGATATGTAGGGACGGGATTTCTTTGACTCAAGCACACTACACAGTTCTACAAAGTTCCACCTTGGTGGCTCCGTATATCGGTGACCACAAGAACTTTCTACGCTCCCAGAACCCGGGGCAGTCGAACGATTGGATTAGACATGAACACATGTCGACTTTCGGCGGTTGGTTGCAAAAACATCTCCTGAATAACAAACATATTGAAGATCAGTTGTACTTGTCGGCCTAGACACCATCTTCGATCGTAGTGACTTTCCAAGGGTACGAGATAAATGGGAATACATTTTACACGATCGCCCAAGATAAAGAGCACCAACCAAAACAGTGGTGTCCGGTTTGATGCAATAATGAATGAAGGCCCAAATGACACATATTATGGTTACATAGAGGATATATGGGAACTTGACTATGGACCTTCTTTTAAGGTCCCTTTGTTTAGGTGCAAATGGGTCAACAAAACAGGAGGCGGGGTTCAGGTAGACAAGTTGTATGGAATGACAACAGTGGATCTCAACAATCTTGGGTATAGAGACGAACCATTCGTCCTAGCCAAGGATGTGGCCCAGGTTTTCTATGTGAAGGATATGTCTACCAAACCAAGAAAAAGGAAACATAAGGAAACAAATACATCAAACGATGAGCCAAAGCGCCACATAGTTCTTTCTGGAAAAAGAAACATCGTGGGAATGGAGGACAAGACAGACATGTCGAAGATTATAATCAGTTTGATGAAATTCCACCCTTCGTAGTGAACATTGATCCAAGCATCAAGTTAAATGATGAAGATGCTCCATGGTTACGGCCGAAGAAGATTAATTAAATGATGAAGATGCTCCATCATCAAGTTAATTGAAGAATGTTCATGGCACAAATGAGTATCTCAACATGGCAATCAATTTCCCATTTATTTTTGTGTAATCATGTAACTGTATGTAAGATATTAAAAGTGGAGATGCGCCACGGGAGATTTCCCAACCCTTTCCCCAACACTGTTAGATGAGATGTAGTCGTTCAGGGGCTTGCAGGAAAAAATTCCAAGGCGCAGTTTCTGAAGATGTCGTAGGGCGTGTGCACCAACGACATCTTCGAGAAACTGCGCCACGGGAGATTTCCCAACCCTTTCCCCAACACTGTTAGATGAGATGTAGTCGTTTAGGGGCTTGCAGGGAAAAATTCCGAGGAGCAGCTTCCGAAGATGTCGTAGGGCGTGTGCGCCAACGACATCTTCGAGAAGCTGCGCCACGGGAGATTTCCCAACCCTTCCCTTCATCCATGGGAATGAAACTCTCCTTGGCTTGTTGATCTGCTTGGCAAGGCATATCGATGCTCCTTTTATAGGCACGGCACCTCTTCTACTTTGTCTTGTTCCTTCGACAGGGCGTCGTGCGCTACATGCTTTATCTCATCGAGCAGTGCGTCAACCAATGCGTTCTTATCCTGCCGACATCTTTAGTCCCGGTTGTACCCACCAGCCGGGACTAAAGGTTACCCACACGTCCTTATCCCACCGACAGTTTTGTTAGATGACACAAAAAAGGATCTTTAGTCCCGATTGTACCCACCAGCCGGGACTAAAGGTTACCCACACGTCCTTATCCCACCGACGCTTTTGGCGCCACTGCGTTCCCGCCTATTTTTCTTCCCGCGCTTTCCACTGCTTCCCGCCTCCGTCCTCCCGCCATTTTTTCACTATATATATGTTGGCTTGGCCTCCATTTACATATCACATCTAGACTCATATCTGCAAACCTCATCACCAGGTCACATGGCTTCCATCGTATCTCTAACCCTCCGGGAGGCGGAGGCGCTTTGCGCGTCGAACTACCCCTGTCCGCCGGGCTACTGCGTCCCTACCGGCTGGTTGCTGAGCGTCGGAGGGGTACCGGTCCCTCCTGTCCCTCTAGGTGTGGCGCGCGAGATGGCCATCACGAACCACTACTACTTCGAGCTCACACCAGAGCAGCGGAGGAATCCCCAGTGGCATCCCGACTACAGCCCGACTTGGGAGAGCTTCTTCATCAATCGGCGTGAGAGGGCGCTCGCCAGGCACGAGGAGGGCGGCCCGCCTCCTTCGAACTTCAACGAGGCCGGCCGTCGGCTGTGGTGGCGCGACCGAACTCTCCAGGGCGTCATGGCCCACCGTGGCCCCCGCCTGCGCTACCCTCAGTCCCAGCCCACGCGTGCTCTCCCGCCGAGGTTTGACTACCGCGACCCCGATGCCAGCGACGATGATGATGGCGACTACGACGACTACAGTGGCGAGTACTATAGGGCTAGGCACGAGTATGACTGAATGACTCGAACAGTCGAATCTGGCCATGTATCTTAATTAATTTTCAGTTGAGCTAGGCACGAGTACTATAGGGCTAGGCACGAGGACTCTCTGGCCATGTATCTAAATTAATTTTCCGTTGAGTTCTGAACTTTAATTCCACATGTAATCGGGCGGGAAACTTTTCTCAACATCAGCGTCTGCCACAACGACTTTATTGAAAATACAATAAAATAGATAAACAACTAGTCTAGTCGATCTACTCGTCGTCGGAGGTTGTCTCGGTCCAAATGTCGTCCCACCGAGGGTCGTTGTCGGCCCAAGTTGTATTCGGGTTATCGAGCTCGAACACGGCGACGGCCCGACGATGGCGCCTGTTGGACCTGCGTTGTGCCCGGAGGTCAGCGAAGAACGCGGCGGTGTTGTCGACGTCGTTGGGGAACTGCGCCCTCCACTGGCGCATCAACTCCTCGTCGTGCTCGGCGATTGCGATCCGGCGCTGCACCTGGCGGTGGCGGCGACGGTCCTCGTCGTCGGCGAGGCACGGCGTCGGCGCGAGGAACTCCGCCTCCTCTAGCGATTCGACGTCTGGGAAGTTCATGTCGCACCGTGGCCGCCGAAATCGCCATGCGGCCGCGTCGTAAGCGCGCGCCGCCAGCTCCGGGGTGTTGTACGTGCCGAGGGTGAGCCGGAAGCCACCGGCACGCATCTCGGCGTAGAACCTACCGTTCGGCCGCGCTCGGACGCCACGGAAACCGGACGAGCCGCGACGGCGCGGTGGCATCCCGGCGACGAATGAACGGAGGCGACGGCGACGTGTGGTTCCGCGCGCACGCGGCGCTTTATAGCACAGCGACGCGGCAAGTTTGGCGACAGGTGGCGCGGGGAAGCGGCGGGGCGTGGCACGTGGAAGCGGTGGCGACAGGTGGCGCGGGGAAGCGGCGGGGCGTGGCACGTGGAAGCGGGATCTACACGTCGCACGGCGGTGGCGGCGGGGCGAGGCACGTGGAAGCGGCGGCGACACGTGGCACGGGGAAGGGACACGTGTGGCGGTGGCGGTGGTGGGCAGTACACGGCGGTGGCCCGTACATGGCGGTGACGATGGTGGCCAGGCGGTGGCGGTGGCGGTGGTGGGCAGTACACGGCGGTGCCGATGGTGGCCAGTACACGGCGGTGGCGGTGGTGGGCAGTACACGGCGGTGGCCCGTACATGGCGGTGACGGCGGGGCGAGGCACGTGGAAGCGGCGGCGACACGTGGCACGGGGAAGGGACACGTGTGGCGGTGGCGGTGGTGGCCAGTACATGGCGGTGGCGGTGGTGGGCAGTACACGGCGGTGGCCCGTACATGGCGGTGACGGCGGGGCGAGGCACGTGGAAGCGGCGGCGACACGTGGCACGGGGAAGGGACACGTGTGGCGGTGGCGGTGGTGGCCGACATGGCGGTGGCGGTGGTGGGCAGTACACGGCGGTGGCCCGTACATGGCGGTGACGGCGGGCGAGGCACGTGGAAGCGGCGGCGACACGTGGCACGGGGAAGGGACACGTGTGGCGGTGGCGGTGGTGGCCAGTACATGGCGGTGGCGGTGGTGGGCAGTACACGGCGGTGGCCCGTACATGGCGGTGACGGCGGGGCGAGGCACGTGGAAGCGGCAGCGACACGTGGCACGGGGAAGGGACACGTGTGGCGGTCGCGGTGGGGGCCCCGACATGGCGGTGGCGGTGGTGGGCAGTACACGGCGGTGGCCCGTACATGGCGGTGACGGTGGTGGCCGTGCGGTGGCGGTGGCGGCAGTGGCCACTACACGGCGGTGGCGGCGGTGGACACGTGTGGCGATGCGGTGGCTTTTTTTCATTTGAAATATGGATGGAATTACATTTTTTATTTAAAGGGGCCTTTGGACCCGGTTTGTATTACAAACCGGGACTAAAGGCCTTTTTTGCGCGCGCAGCGAAAACGCAGCAAAAATGGCCTTTAGTCCCGGTTTGTATTACAAACCGGGTCCAAAGGGGGGTCTTTGGACCCGGTTTGTAAGACGAACCGGGACCAAAGGGGGGGGCACTATAACTGCAACTCCTTCGTCTCCGCGGAGATCAATCCCGCGGAGACGAACGAGCGCACGCCGCCAGGCCGCCCAATCGCCGCGCGCGCCGTAGCCGTCGCCGTCGCCGTCCACCGCGCTGCCGCGCGCCGCCCGCCGCCCGCGTCACCGCCACCGCCCGCGCGCACGTCACACGCCGCCCGCCCCGCGCCTCTTCTCTCCCGCGCGCGTGCGGCCGCGGGCCCTCGACCGCCGCCTCCTCCTCGACCGCGCCGCCACTCCGCTCTCCGCCGCCACTCCTCCACCGCCGGCGCCGCTTCCTCCACGCCCGCCGCCGCCTCCTCTCTCCGCCCGCGTCCTCGATCCTCCACCGCCGCGCGCCTCCTCTCCGCCGGCAAGCAATCAAGGTGAGAGCCCCGGCCGGCCACCCGGCCTTTTTTTTTTCTTTCTTTTTTAGTCTTTTTTTTTAGATTAGTTTGTTAATTAGTTAGAAAAATTAGATTAGTTTGTTAAGTTAGAAAAATTAGTTAAAACAATATAGTTAGAAAATTAATTAGTAAAATTAGTTAGTAAAATATTTAGTTAGTGTGTTAGTGAAAAATAGTTAGAACTTTAGTTAAAACAATAGTTAGTGTGTTAGTGTAAAATAGTTAGCGCGCAAAAACGCCGGCGCCCCCCCAAATAGAGATGTACGCCGGCGCCCCCCAAATAGAGATGTACGCCGCGCGGTGCCCCCTTACGCGGTAGTGCCGGCGCCCCCCAAATAGAGATGTACGCCGGCGCCCCCTTACGCGGTAGTGCCGGCGCCCCCCAAATAGAGGATGTACGCCGGCGCCCCCTTACGCGGTAGTGCCGGCGCCCCCCAAATAGAGGATGTTGTGCCGGCGCCCCCTTACGTGGTGTGCTGACGCTCTTGCCGGCGCCCCCAAATAGAAGATGTTGTGCCGGTGTCCCCTTACGCGGTAGTGCCGGCGCCCCTGCCGGCGCCCCCAGAATAGAGTATGTAGTGCCGGCGCCCCCCAAATGGTAGTGCCGGCGCCGACTAACATATAGTGAAGTTATTTTTTAATTTATGTTAACGTTGGTACATATATATATGATTTGTTTTCGTAGCTACGATGCCGCGACAGCCGCCGCGCCGTGGTCTGACTCTTCTAGAGGAGATGGAGCAGATGGGGGAGGTCCGGGACTGGGCTCCGCCGGGGTGGCACTAGGAGGTCTTAGCTTCCGGGTCGCGCACCTTGGTGCGGAATCCGGGTCCCGTTGTCGACCCGGATATTCTTTGGTGGAGGTCTTATGGGCCACGGTCGTTTCAGAGGGAGCCAGCCCCGCCGGAGGAGGTAGCTCAGCGCATTGAAGCGGAGGACCAGCACGTTCGCCGTTACATGTATGCGTTAGACAACATGTATAGGACCGGATGGAGCGTTATGCGGGGATCTCATGTTAGCTATGCTCCCGTTGTTGTTCCGTGGCTTTGGGGGCACACCCAGCGCGGCTCAGGACCCGGTCGGCGCCCTCTAGGACCCGGTCTGCGCGGTTGAGTGGTTGTAGTAGTGATTGATATGTATTAGGGTTAAATAAACATGAACCCGATCTATGTATGCATGTAATCGCAGTATCTGCTTTCAGCACTATATTATCGATCCTTAGTTAAGAACTACACATATGTAACTCCATTTTCAGTTTTCTCGCATTATCCTTAATTTGATCATATGATGGTTCCTATGTATAGCTTGCAGGTCGTTGTAGAAAGCATGGACAGAGATGAAATTCAAGAAAATTTCATGGAGGAACTCATAGCAAACGGTACTCGGGATGATCGCGACGACGACGTTATTCCAGATGATGGCGGTGACGATGTCACCGCAACTTATTTGAATGACTCCGGTGAGGGAGCGGAGGATATTGAGGAAGAAGATCCTAGTGGCGCCGGTGAGGAACAAGATCATCATAATGGCTCCCGAACTGTAGTTATCACCGAGGTATATAAATTAATTAAGCCGCTGTTGATCGACTAGATGCATTAACTAATGAAATTGTACTGACTATGAACTATTTCTTTTTTAGCCCTCCGGATCGAGCACTTCTTCTGTAAAGTCGAGGAAGCGAGGCCCGGCCAAAAAGTTGGATGACAGTGTTAGGCACGACATCACCCACATCGAGAAGGATGGTAAACCGATTGCTCCAGAGAAAGGTGCAAAGTCATTTATAGCTCAATGCGGAGTGCTTGTTAGGGACCACGTCCCGATCACCGTTCGAGAATGGCACAAGCCGAAGGGACTAGTGCTGTCTGCAGAGGAAGAAGCTCAAGGTCTTTATATCGATGATGTAGCCAAAAACAGCATTATGAACAAGCTCATGTCACATTTCAACATAGTACCCGAAGAGGGGGGTGACGCTGAAAAGGCCAAGATGGAGCAGGCCCTCCGCGAGTTTGGCAAGAAGAAGATGGCCGAACTATTCAAGAGCCACAAGAAAAGATTGCGCCACCTTATCAAGTTAAAGAAGACTCCGGACAGTGAGAAGGTAAAAAATCACTGGGACGAATTCGTGAAGTACAGCACGGAGTCAGAAGAATTTTTGAGAAGGTCGGAAATAAATAAGGCAAATGCTGCGTTGAAGCTATATCACCAAATTCTGGGTCCAGGTGGATACAGGGCTAACCGTCCTAAGTGGCAGGCAGCTGAGGCGGAACTGACCAGTAAAGGGATCAGATTAGGGACACATGGTTGGATCGAACGGTGCAAGGAGTGGTTCTACGGGATTGGGGGAACGTTGGATCCAGAAACAGGGAAGTGCATCTATAAGAAAGCTCATCTGAAGGTTCCCATTGATGCCCTGGAAAAAGCACATAGGGACGTGGAGGCGGGGTTGAACCAGCCCGAAACAGAGAACGAAGAGCTCACACGCGCCCATGGCAACAAAGAACACGCCGGACCAACACGAGGCACAGCAGCCTCCGATCCGTGGAAGTATGGCTTTCTGCGGAAAGGAAGAGATTTCGATAAAAGCCATGAGAGGAGGAAGGCAAGGGAAACAGACCGCCCGGCTAACTTAGAGGAGGGTATGAGCACCATGCAAGCCCAATTAACCATGGTAACCCAAGTACTTACATCTCGGATGGCTCGGGGCAGGCTGTAGATCCCGCACCGCTCAATGCCCTCGCCCGCTGCAATCTCAACCACACCGGAAAAGCAGCGTGGCTTCCTCTCAGCAGGTGGATAATGATGATGATGATGACCAGGTGGTCGAGCCTCCTCGCTACCCCCCCGTGGATGATCTCACTGAGAGCCGTCCTTGTGAGCTGCATGTTAAAGTTTTCAACCTATCCTTCAAGGCGGCGGTCGGCATCCTCTTACCTACAAGGTCTTACCATTGCCGTCCGGTCCAAGACGACTTTGCTGTTGTGATGGTGGATGAAGTGTTGAGAGAGTATGAGGGGTTGGTGCTTGAGCACCCTGCAGGTGAAGATGGGGAAATCAAAGAACTGGGAGAAGCCCGTAGAACCACCGTGCAATGGCGGAAGGAGAACATTGTGTTTCCAGGTGAGAAGCCAACAAGCAGGCCACCTCCGCCTCCTCCGCCACCTGTGCAGTCTCCTCCGCGTGATGATTCTCCTCTGTGCGATGATGATTCCCCTATCCATGACCAGTCTCCTCCGCGTGAAAATACTCCGCCGCCTCCTCCTCCTCGTCAGGAGACTCCACCGCTTCCACCTAAGCAAAAGAGGAAGCGGTCCGCGGCACCTCCTACAGCTCCGAAGAGATCATCAACTCCAATGAGGGCACAGACTCCAGAGTTGTTACCACATGAGCAGACTGAAGAGCAAAAGGCGTTTCTTGCGCCGAAGAAGATGTTTATTCCACCGCAGACAGTGAAGCACTTTGCCGAGACGAGAATGAAGAGACCTGAGCTGAGAGCTGATTATGACCGCTCTCTTGGACAGTCCTCTAGAGCGAGCAAAGAAGCAAAAGTCGCCCAGCTTGGACAAAGAGGACATTCAGGCCGCACCCCACTTCATCGTGGAGCCATATCATGATCCAGAGACGGCATCGATGATCAAACGGGCGGCTAGAGCTCAGGGAGCATCAGTTGAGTACGAAGATTACTATCCAACGGCTCAAGTGGTAAACAAGTATAGATACGGATCTGATCTCGTCAAACCTAGCGAGCTCGCGCGTCTAGGGACTCAGATGCGAAGGTTGCATGACTAGTACCTGAAAGCCTGTCGAAGATGTGAAAGCTACATCACGGTGTATCTTAGAGATGAGCATTACTTCCGGGGGGAAGACGAGATAAACCTTGAGTTAGAAGAACTGTTTCAGTTATTCAATCAAGACGCCCTCGACAAAGCTGTCATCAGTTGCTACTGCCTGTAAGTGATTTATTTGTGTAATTAAGTTTGTAGCTCATTCATTTGCACTAACAGTTATCCTCATTATATTCTTTGTGTACGCTATACATTTAATTATGCAGAATGAAGAAGCTGGAATACAAAAGAGGCAAGCTCCTACCGCTGGGGTTCATAGACCCAAACACAGTTCATGAAGTTACGGTTCGACGGTACCCCAAGGACACAGAGGACAACATCGTAATGTTTTTAGAGAATCAAGCAGATAAAGAGGATATATTCTTTCCCTACAACTTCAAGTGAGTGTTATATATAACATACATTATGCTTGTGCACCTTCCACTTTATTCTCGTAATCATTGAGCTATGCTTGTGCAGTTTCCACTTTATTCTCCTAATCATTGATCTTCACCTTGGAGTCGTAAACGTCATGGACTCGAAACGTAAAGAATATGCGGAATGGGCGGACATGGCTGCCATCCTCCAGAGGTAGTTTCAATCAATTTCGTATTGGCATCTTCATCTGCTCTAATTCGAAGATATCATCAACTAATCAATTACTCATTTACTCATTATTTTTTGCCGGGCAGGGCTTGGAAACGGTTCATCAATACTGTTCCGGGTGAATGGAAACCGGAGCTTACATTTAGAGATTACCCTGTAAGTAGTACTATATATATAGCTATGTCCGTGAAACTTTATATATGATATTTACTTTCAATACGATGCTTGATTATTAGTTTGATCGAACTATTTTTTCGTAAAGTGTATGAGGCAGGAACAAGGGAATAACTTATGTGGATACTACGTCTGCACCTTCATGCGTGACATGTCCTGTCCCAAGGGTGGGGATGCCCAAATACACCACACTCGTGTACGATAACAAATTTTCACAATTAATCTTAATTAGTACCATCTATTGTATTGAGTTCCATTCATATATTGATCTCCTTTTTTAAATATAGATGACACGCCTGCGGGACACTCTCATAACAGCGGATCAAATAAAAGCAATTCAAGAGGAAATCGCGGGATTCTTTATTACCGAGGTCCTTACCCCAGGTGGAGAGCACTATCGGAAGATCGTGACGGCGAAGGATATTCGTTCAGGAGATGTTGTATTGTAAATATGCATGCATTACGTGTACTGTGTTGACTATGTCGTGTACTGTTGACGATGTCTATATATATTCATGACGATTTTTTGTGGTTTCTTGAATGATATATATATGCATTGCTGAAACTCTGCCGCGGCAGAGAAACGCCCTGTTTCTCTGCCGCGGCAGAGAAACGCTGGTACAGCCTAAATCTGTGCCGCGGCAGAGAAATAGCAATTCTCTGCCGCGGTAGAGAAACATAGGCCCGGTTCGTACCACGAACCGGGACCAAAGCCCTTCCACTGCGAGCTCCCTGGCCGCACCACGTGTCGAGGCCTTTAGGCCCGGTTTATCTTTGAACCGGGACTAAAGGGTACCCCTTTAGTCCCGCCTAGTTGGTCCCGGTTCGGGAACCGGGTCTAAAGGCCCAAATGGACCGGGCCTATTGCCCCGTTTTCCACTAGTGTACGCGGCTGGGAGCAACGCCGGATAGCTACTCACAAGCGTGCCGTCGCGGCCGCCAAGCAACAACCACCATAGTGCATGGAGTTTTAATCATCATACACTATTGTTGAGATCAAAGCATAACACAATTTTCGGTACCATTGATTGGAGGAAGGATCAAAGAATAGAAGATCAATTCTTTTACGGCAGACAAGCTGCATTCACACAGCACGGCTCAAATTCAAAGAAGGACTCTCAAAGCGTCTAGTTGACCTCTACATCAAGCAATTGGGTCACGACTAGGAGTCCCTGTACAAATTCTATCGGGTGTACGTGAACCAATCTATTTGACAAATACCTAATTTCACGCAGCAAACATTCCAGTCATCCGATACAAAGACCAGGTGCCATATTTATCGTCTATGGTTATCAATATTTATATAGTCGTAGAAGATAAATCCATTAATAACCATAGATGATGAAGCATGTCGCATGGTGGACGCGGTCAAAGTAATTTGCGCAATCAAAAATAGTTGATGTGGCGGGTGCAATTGAAGTAATCGCCCGGTCAAAAAGTAGTCGATGTGGCGAGCGCAAGGATCGCCAGGCCAGAAATAATTGATGTAGCCGCTCGGCTCCCGTCCAACGTGGCCGATGAAGAGGACACAGTCGATGTGCCAGATCTACGACGGGTGAGCACCCGAATATATCGGGTCCGTGATAGGCGAGCCCCGAGTATGACGAGTGCGCGACGACGGGCGCGGTCAACCGAGCAGAGTAGTCAAAGTTTTATTTCAATCTGCAGTTATATAAATATGGCACCAGGCCTCGTCGCAGCGGTGCTAATGGCTTTATCGTCTATGGTTATCAATGAATTTATCTTCTATGGCTAATAAATATTGACCCGATGCATTCCCGGGTCAGTGGCTTCATCATCTATGGTTATTAATGGATTTATCTTCTACGACTATATAAATATTGACCCGATGCATTCTCAGGTCAGTGGTTTCATCATCTATGGTTATCAATGGATTTATTTTCTATGGTTATATAAATATTGACCCGATTCACTCCTGGGTCAGTGAATCCATCGTCTATGATCTTTAGTGGATTCATCGTCTGTGATCTTCAATGGATATCATCTTATATAATATTGACCCAATGCACTTCCGGGAGCGCTGGAATTACTCGGAGGCTCCTGGAATATCTTCGACTATTGCATTTACTCCCATCGGGAGCTCCTGAATTCAAGATAAAATGAAGAATCTTTATAGTATCAATAATTTCATCAAAGTCTCAGGGAACATGTGAGTACTACAATTGATGACAATCAAAGGACCATCAAGAATAAGACAAAGTACAAATCGTTTTCATCAAAGTCTCAGGGAACATGCGAGCGCTGCAGATGATGAAAATGATACAAACCAAGAAAGGCCCATGCCAGTACATCAAACATAGAGTACTAAGAGCTACGGAGTCGATAGTACACATGGTCCCCTCGTTGACTCGGGGGTTGTTGCCGACATAATTCAAGACACATGTGTACGATTCAGCAAGATATGTTGAGATTACTACGGGTCCATCAGGCCAGCAACGTGAATTGATCACTCACAACTTGTTGATGACCACTATAAAAACAAATACACGGATAAGTAAGATGCAATGAGTCCATCGGGCCTGTAGTGCACCCTATGTTCGGGTGTTGCCGCTGATGATTTACAAAAATACACGGCCCATTGAGTCCGTCGGGCATACAGTGCACCCTACATTCGGGTGTTGCCGCGGACCAATCATCAAATCCTCCATAACATCATCAAAATCATTGACTCCTCCATGACATCATCAAAATCATCAACTCCTCTGTGACATCATCAAAATCATCAACTCCTCTGTAACATCATCAAAATCATCGACTTCATCAAAAGCATCCAAAAGTTCTCGGAACTCAAACAATTCTACGATATTCGACTCAGCATTTTACACCCTATACATGACTACTTCATAGTCATCTACAAGCTCGGGGGTTACTCCCATCGGGAGCGCTTGCCGTGCACCCGATAATAAGATGGAAGCCTCGTCGACAAAAAATGGACCCGAAGGTTCTAACAATCCAGCTTTTCGGCTTCTCTCGAAGCTTGCACCATTTTGAAGAGCCGATAGATTTAAAAGTATCGGATGATGGAATAATTCAACGTCGTCGACATCAACATCAAAATCTTCGAGTAGTACAACTTGAGTCTATGCACGGTTGCAAACACCCACCCATAGAATCGGGGGCTACTCCTATCGAGAGCGCTGGTCGTGCACCCGATAAAATACAACTTTGACTCTATATTAAGCACAAGATTCAACATTCTTCAGATGATCAAGACATTCGGATGATGACGACTTTAGTCCCTGCCCGAAGCTTCACTTCGGCCAGACACTCGGGGGCTACTGATGTGGGCATTAACCTTTGGGTACCCGATATTGCTATACCCGGTGCAGATTATGAAGATGAACCAGCACAAGAACTCGACAAACTAGACCCACACGCATTATTGACTTGGACTACAAGAAATAAGACTCTAATTTGTATTCTACTAGACTCTTGTAAACCCTAGCCTGGTTGATATATAAAGTCAGGAAGGTGCACCCTTAGATCAGATTCAGAAATAGAAAAACATACGCGTGATACACCTAGATATCGCAACCCGTGGATTAGATCTAGACTAGATACAAGAACTCTGCAAATGGTGGCCCCTACACAAATATATTCATATAGTGGATTGCTAGCAGGACGTAGTGATCCTCCACCGCGGGGACGTGAACCTGGGTACATCGTGCCTTCTCTCGCTCCCGTAATCTCCATCATCGCCTTCCGTCAAACCTAAACTTATTATGGTGGGCATTGCCGAGGAACCGCCTCGACAGAATTTGTTCGTAGTGATATGGATTCCATCTTAACTAATGGAAATTGAGCCTGATGGTACTATTAAGAAGTGCAAGGCATAACTTGTGGCCAAGGTTATACCAAAAATAAGGCAAATATATCTTGGATACATAATCACATGTAGGCAGACTAATCACTATTCGAGTACGACTTTCCTTGGCTGCCTCACACAGACTTCTTGTTCATCAAAATGGACATTAAGACTGCTTTTCTAAATGGAGAGTTAAATGAGGAAATTATATGGAACATCCTGGTGGATTTGTAATAGATGGTCAAGAAGTAAATGTGTAGAAGTTACTGATGTCTTTGCATGTCCTTAAACAAGCCCCAAAGCAATGCCACAAGAAGTCTGAAACAACTTTAACCGTTGTAGGATTTATTGTAAATAAAGTTGATAAGTGTGTTTTTCAGCGCTATGGTGGGGGCGAGGGAGTTGCCATTTGTCTATATGTTGATGACATATTGATATTTGCAAGCATACTGATGACGCGTAAAGCACATGCCCGTTGGGAACCCCAAGTGGAAGGTGTGATGCGTACAACAACAAGTTTCCCTCAGTAAGAAACCAAGGTTTATCGAACCAGTAGGAGTCAAGAAGCACGTTGAAGGTTGATAGCGGCGGAGTGTAGTGCGGCGCAACACCAGGGATTCCGGCGCCAACGTGGAACCTGCACAACACAACCAAATTACTTTGCCCCAACGTGACAGCGAGGTTGTCAATCTCACCGGCTTGCTGTAACAAAGTATTAGATGTATAGTGTGGAAGATGATGTTTGCAGAAAACAGTAGAACGAGTATTGCAGTAGATTGTATTCGATGTAAAAGAATGAACCGGGCTCCACAGTTCACTAGTGGTGTCTCTCCCATAAGATAAATAGCATGTTGGGTGAACAAATTACAGTTGGGCAATTGACAAATAAAGAGGGCATGACCATGCACATACATGTTATGATGAGTAGTGTGAAATTCAATTGGGCATTACGACAAAGTACATAGACCGCTATCCAGCATGCATCTATGCCTAAAAAGTCCACCTTCAAGTTATCATCCGAACCCCCTCCAGTATTAAGTTGCAAACAACAGACAATTACATTAAGTATGGTGCGTAATGTAATCAACAAATACATCTTTTGACATAGCATTGATGTTTTATCCCTTGTGGCAACATCACATCCACAACCTTAGAACTTTCTGTCACTGTCCCAGATTTAATGGAGGCATGAACCCACTATCGAGCATAAATACTCCCTCTTGGAGTTACAAGTAACGACTTGGCCAGAGCCTCTACTAATAACGGAGAGCATGCAAGATCATAAACAACACATAGATGATAGATTGATAATCAACATAATATAGCATTCAATATTCATCGGATCCCAACAAACGCAACATGTAGCATTACAAATAGATGATCTTGATCATGTTAGGCAGCTCACAAGATCCAACAATGATAGCACAATTAGAAGAAGACAACCATCTAGCTACTGCTATGGACCCATAGTCCAGGGGTGAACTACTCACACATCACCCCGGAGGCGACCATGGTGGTGAAGAGTCCTCCGGGAGATGATTTCCCTCTCCGGTAGGGTGCCGGAGGCGATCTCCTGAATCCCCCGAGATGGGATTGGCGGCGGCGGCGTCTCTGGAAGGTTTTCCGTATCGTGGCTCTCGATACTGGGGTATTCGCGACGAAGACTTTAAGTAGGCGGAAGGGTAGGTCAGGGGGCGCCACGAGGGCCCCACACGCCAGGGCCGCGCGGCCAGGGCCAGGGCCGCGCCGCCCTACTGTGGCGTCGCCTCGTCGCCCCACTTCGTATCTGCCCCGGTGTTCTGGAAGCTTCGTGGAAAAATAAGATCCTGGGCGTTGATTTCGTCCAATTCCGAGAATATTTCCTTACTAGGATTTCTGAAACCAAAAACAGCAGAAAACAGCAATTGGCTCTTCGACATCTTGTTAATAGGTTAGTGCCGGAAAATGCATAAATATGACATATAGTATGTATAAAACATGTAGGTATTGTCATAAAACAAGCATGGAACATAAGAAATTATCGATACGTTGGAGACGTATCAGCATCCCCAAGCTTAGTTCCTACTCGTCCCGAGTAGGTAAACGATAACAAAGATAATTTCTGAAGTGACATGCTATCATAATCTTGATCAATACTATTGTAAGCACATGTAATGAATGCAGCGATCCAAAGCAATGGTAAAGACAATAAGTAAACAATTGAATCATATAGCAAAGACTTTTCATGAATAGTACTTTCAAGACAAGCATCAATAAGTCTTGCATAAGAGTTAACTCATAAAGCAATAAATTCAAAGTAAAGGCATTGAAGCAACACAAAGGAAGATTAAGTTTCAGCGGTTGCTTTCAACTTGTAACATGTATATCTCATGGATAGTTGTCAATACAGAGTAATATGATGAATGCAAATATGCAAGTATGTAAGAATCAATACACAGTTAACACAAGTGTTTGCTTCTAAGGTGGAAGGAAGTGGGTAAACTGACTCAACATGAAAGTAGAAGAATGGCCCTTCGAAGAGGGAAGCATTGATTGCTATATTTGTGCTAGAGCTTTTATTTTGAAAACAAGAAACAATTTTGTCAACGGTAGTAATAAAGCATATGCATTATGTAAATTATATCCTACAAGTTGCAAGCCTCATGCATAGATTACCAATAGTGCCCGCACCTTGTCCTAATTAGCTCGGATTACCTAGATTATCGATGCAATACATATGTTTTAACCAAGTATCACAAAGGGGTACCTCTATGCCGCCTGTACAAAGGTCTAAGGAGAAAGCTCGCATTGGATTTCTCGCTTTTGATTATTCTCAACTTAGACATCCATACCGGGACAATATAGACAACAGATAATGGACTCCTCTTTAATGCATAAGCATTCAGCAACAAATAATATTCTCATAAGAGATTGAGGATTGTTGTCCAAAACTGAAACTTCCACCATGGATCATGGCTTTAGTTAGCGGCCCAATGTTCTTCTCTAACAATATGCATGCTCAAACCATTCAACTCATGGTAAATCACCCTTACTTCAGACAAGACGAACATGCATAGCAACTCACATGATATTCAACAAAGAGTAGTTGATGGCGTCCCCAGGAACATGGTTATCGCACAACAAGCAACTTAATAAGAAATAAGATACATAAGTACATATTCAATACCACGATAGTTTTTAGGCTATTTGTCCCATGAGCTATATATTGCAAAGACAAAGGATAGAAATTTAAAGGTAGCACTCAAGCAATTTACTTTGGAATGGCGGAGAAATACCATGTAGTAGGTAGGTATGGTGGACACAAGTGGCATATTTTTTTTTGGCTCAAGGATTTGGATGCACGAGAAGTAATCCCTCTCAATACAAGGCTTAGGCTAGCAAGGTTATTTGAAGCAAACACAAGTATGAACTGGTACAGCAAAACTCACAAAAAAACATATTGTAAGCGTTATAAGACTCTACACCGTCTTCCTTGTTGTTCGACCCTTACTAGAAAATATCTAGACCTTAGAGAGACCAATCATGCAAACCAAATTTTAGCAAGCTCTATGTATTTCTTCACTAATAGGTGCAAAGTATATGATGCAAAAGCTTAAACATGATCCTTATGAGCACAACAATTGCCAAGTATCAAATTATTGAAGACATTATACCAATTACCACATGTAGCATTTCCCGTTTTCAACCATATAACAATTAACGAAGCAGATTCAACCTTCGCCATGAACATTATGAGTAAATCCTAAGGACATATTTGTCCATATGCAACAGCGGAGCGTGTCTCTCTCCCACACAATGAATGCTAGGATCCAACTTTATTCAAACAAAACAAAAACAAAAACAAACAGACGCTCCAAATAAAGCACATAAGATGTGATGGAATAAAAATATAGTTTCACTAGAGGAACCTGATAATGTTGTCGATGAAGAAGGGGATGCCTAAGGCATCCTCAAGCTTAGATGCTTGAGTGTTCTTGAAATATGCAGGGATGAACCACCGGGGCATCCCCAGGCTTAGAGCTTTCACTCTCCTTGATCATATTGTATCATCCTCCTCTCTTGATCCTTGAAAACTTCCTCCACACCAAACTCAAAACAACTCATTAGAGGGTTAGTGCATAATCAAAAGTCACATATTCAGAGGTGACATAATCATTCTTAACACTTCTGGACATTGCACAAAGCTACTGAAAGTTAATGGAATAAAGAAATCCATCAAGCATAGCAAAACATGCAATGTGAAATAAAAGGCAGAATCTGTCAAAACAGAACAGTCCGTAAAGACGAATTTTTAAGAGGCACCAGACTTGCTCAAATGAAAATGCTCAAATTGAATGAAAGTTGCGTACATATCTGGGGATCACTCACGTAAATTGGCAGAATTTTCTGAGTTACCTACAGAGAATTCAACCCAAATTCGTGACAGCAAGAAATCTGTTTCTGGGCAGTAATCCAAATCTATTATGAACCTTACTATCAAAGATTTTACTTGGCACAACAATGCAACAAAATTAAGATAGGGAGAGGTTGCTACAGTAGTAACAACTTCCAAGACTCAAATATAAAACAAAAGTGCTGTAGTAAAATCATGGGTTGTCTCCCATAAGCGCTTTTCTTTAACGCCTTTCAGCTAGGCGCAGCAAGTGTGTATCAAGTGTTATCAGGAGATGAAGCATTGGCATTCTTACCAGAGGCTCTGCGCCTACCCTTCTTACTCTTATTCTTACTCTTTGGTTTAGGGAATATATGATTGCATCCAGGTATGGAGGAATTTAGAGTGCCTTTTTCCACATCTATGGTTACTCCGAAGAGCTTCAGCAGGGATCTTCTAAGTGTGATTTGTCCTGTACCTACACATTCAATAACGAGATAATCAGTGGATACCGTTTTTCCAAGAAGGGTTGTGAATACTCCTTCAGCAATTCCCTTAGGAATTATAACAGAGTTATCAGCGAGAGTTATTCCTTCTCTTCCTTCAGTAAGTCCCCAGAGTGTCAAAGATTTATAAATACTCTCAGGCATAAGGCAAAATTCAGTCATAATATCACAACGAGCATCAAAAAATTTACCATCAATAGTAACTTTAATAGTGGGGTCCCACATTGATGGTTCAGAGTTTATTGGAACATAATCAAAATGCTCACGAATCCGCTCATACCCTTCTTTCAAGCAAGATACATGTGTCTCAAGAGTATTCAATCTATTATAGACACTAACAAGGGATGGATCTTAATTATTAGTGGAGCTAGATGATGCAACCAATTTTTTATGGCATTAAAAGCTTGATCCCCATCACAGTGAAGGAAATCTCCTCCCACTACAGCATCTAAGGCATATCTATAGCGAAGAATAAGCCCAAAATAAAAATTACTAAGAAGCAAACTTAGTGTCATTTTAGGTTCAGTTTTATTATAAGAATCAAAAATTCTAGACCAAGCTTCTTTAAAACCCTCTTCACCCCTTTGTTTAAAAGTGAAGATCGATTCCTCGGGTGATAGAGCAACAACTATAGGACTAGTCATGGTAACAAAAATAAGGTAAATGCTAATAACTAATTTTTTTGTGTTTTTAATATGGAGATTGCAAACAAAACAGTAAATAAAGTAAAGCTAGCAACTAATTTTTTGTGTTTTGATATAATGCAGCAAACAAAGTAGTAAATAAAATAAAGCAAGAAAATAAACAAAGTAAAGAGATTGGAAGTGGAGACTCCCCTTGCAGCGTGTCTTGATCTACCCGGCAACGGCGCCAGAAATTTACTTGCTGGCGTGTAGTTGACGTGGGAGTAAGAAATCTTGTTCCTTCACGTCCCCGGCAACAGCGCCAGAAATTTAGCTTGATGACGCGTAAAGTACACGCCCGTTGGGAACCCCAAGTGGAAGGTGTGATGCGTACAGCAGCAAGTTTCCCTCAGTAAGAAACCAAGGTTTATCGAATCAGTAGGAGTCAAGAAGCACGTTGAAGGTTGATGGCGGCGGAGTGTAGTGCGGCGCAACACCAGGGATTCCGGCGCCAACGTGGAACCTGCACAACACAAACAAATTACTTTGCCCCAACGTGACAGTGAGGTTGTCAATCTCACCGGCTTGCTGTAACAAAGGATTAGATGTATAGTGTGGAAGATGATGTTTCCAGAAAACAGTAGAACGAGTATTGCAATAGATTGTATTCGATGTAAAAGAATGGACCGGGGTCCACAGTTCACTAGTGGTGTCTCTCCCATAAGATAAATAGCATGTTGGGTGAACAAATTACAGTTGGGCAATTGACAAATAAAGAGGGCATGACCATGCACATACATGTTATGATGAGTAGTGTGAAATTCAATTGGGCATTACGACAAAGTACATAGAACGCTTATCCAGCATGCATCTATGCCTAAAAAGTCCACCTTCAGGTTATCATCCGAACCCCCTCCAGTATTAAGTTGCAAACAACAGACAATTGCATTAAGTATGGTGCGTAATGTAATCAACAAATACATCCTTAGACATAGCATTGATGTTTTATCCCTAGTGGCAACAACACATCCACAACCTTAGAACTTTCTCGTCATCGTCCTGCATTTAATGGAGGCATGAACCCACTATCGAGCATAAATACTCCCTCTTGGAGTTACAAGTAACGACTTGGCCAGAGCCTCTACTAATAACGGAGAGCATGCAAGATCATAAACAACACATAGATGATAGATTGATAATCAACATAACATAGCATTCAATATTCATCGGATCCCAACAAACGCAACATGTAGCATTACAAATAGATGATCTTGATCATGTTAGGCAGCTCACAAGATCCAACAATGATAGCACAATTAGGAGAAGACGACCATCTAGCTACTGCTATGGACCCATAGTCCAGGGGTGAACTACTCACACATCACTCCGGAGGCGACCATGGCGGTGAAGAGTCCTCCGGGAGATGATTCCCCTCTCCGGCAGGGTGCGGAGGCGATCTCCTGAATCCCCCGAGATGGGATTGGCAGCGGTGGCGTCTCTGGAAGGTTTTCCGTATCGTGGCTCTCGGTACTGGGGTATTCACGATGAAGACTTTAAGTAGGCGGAAGGGTAGGTCAGGGGGCGCCACGAGGGCCCCACACGCCAGGGCCGCGCGGCCAGGACCTGGGCCGTGCCGCCCTACTGTGGCGTCGCCTCGTCGCCCCACTTCGTATCTCCCCAGGTGTTCTGGAAGCTTCGTGGAAAAATAAGATCCTGGGCGTTGATTTCGTCCAATTCCGAGAATATTTCCTTACTAGGATTTCTGAAACCAAAAACAGCAGAAAACAGCAACTGGCTCTTCGGCATCTTGTTAATAGGTTAGTGCCGGAAAATGCATAAATATCACATAAAGTATGTATAAAACATGTAGGTATTGTCATAAAACAAGCATGGAACATAAGAAATTATCGATACGTTGGAGACGTATCACATACCATCTTAACGAGGTCAACGATGTAAGCATAATTCGCAGCACTAGATACAACCTCTATTGAAGACGAGTAGCATCATGAGCTCTTGATGAACTTAACTGAGGTTGAATAAACAATACCCGCCATTTCAATGAACTGTGATAATCAAATTATGATCATCAAAGTAAATAGTTCTAAGGATAATATGAATCATTAAGTCATTGAAGAGGAGATTAAAATTTGTGAGGAAAATGAGAAACTCGGGAGTTACTATGTTGGATTATATCCAAAATTCTATGAACTTGGCATATCACTTAATAAAGGATTTATCACGTAATGTGATTGAAAATGCATCGAGAGAGATGAGTTTGAGACCCACGATATGAGCTTTCCATAGTGGTAACCCAATTTATGTGGTCGGAGATCCCGTGGAGTGGTGTTGGGAGACAAGTTGTTGGTAAGTTGGGAGGAGTAACCCTATATACCACTCCACAAAGATGCAATGCTCTCCTAATATGCATGACAGGATGATGTTTATATTAATGTGTTCTAAGTGGTTTATTTAAGCAGGGATGTTATCGTGTTGAACATATTTTAAAGGGCACCACCTATATGAGTCTAATTGTCAAACTTCTCGGTCTATAGAGTTAGGTGCACTCTAATAAACTCAAATGCTTTGGGTTGTGACATATAAGCTCCAACCCACGGGAAAGCCTTGCGGCGGTCAAGTATCAGTCTAGTTTTTGTGTGAAGCTAATGTGCATAAACCTCTAGTTCAAAGCATAGTCCTATATTTAAGTTGCTAACTAGTGTAACATAATGTTTCAATTGAAAGTTAAACTTAACTATCTCCACCATAAATCCATATATAAACAATTTTTTGCGATAAAAGTAACTGGTGTGCCTATGAGATTTTGTGATGGATTCTTGAAATTTAGCTAGCTAGTGAGTCTTAGCCCTAGTCTCATACAAATTCTGAAGTTCTCATATGGATCATGCATGCATGACAAAAGGTGTAATAAATGTTAGTCCCCCATTTCTAGTTGGGATAAAGTTGGATCAACTTATAAGGTGACCTCTTTTAGCACTGCTAAGTGAGTGAGAAGAGAAGTGGTTCATGCGCACTCCTCCTTCCCCGCCTGCCACGCCTTGTCACACAGCGCGCACCATGCTCTTGTTACGTGTTTCGTGGAGCCGAGCTTATACCAATGCATGTTATTTATATTTTTACTGTTGGTAAATTAATCATGTGTATTAATTTATGAGTCTTTAACGGATGCGTTAGCCGGATCCAAATTTTCTAGATCGTTGGGCTGTGTTGACTCGGACATGGGTTGTGATCCATAACTTACCGACCCGCACTACATAAAATCATAAGTGAACCCTAATTGGTACGTTACATGAGATTACTCTCATCAAAAACCTTGCGCCGCTCCACGTCTTTTTCCCATCCCATCTTCCGTCTTACATCGAAGGACAAGATAGTAGGCCTTCGGAACCCCACCTCTTGTAGACATATATGAGTGACGGCCAATTGGGATCTTGGGGAGTGCTCCAGCACGATTACTGGCAACATCACATCATCTGAGGACTCCTTCCCCATTGACATCTTCTTTGTGAATATCGATAACCTCTTTGGTGACACGGGTCACAATGTCGACGCGAACGCCGCTGCTCCTGCTGCCCAGTCTGCACCGCATGGATCATATTCTCCTCTTTTAGATCTTGCTAGACTTTCTAGCTCTCACAATAGATGCTATCAATTTATGTTGTTTAGATGCAATATGTTCATCTATCATGTTAATTTGCATGATTAATTTAATTATTACTATTTGTATGATCATGCTTTGCCAATTGCTTATCCAGGTTAAATCATACGATAATTTGTGTGTATACTCAACACTGTATACATGCCCACCTAAATCAAGCCAGTTTGTGAAGTACTTGTTTAGATGTAAAATGTTGGAGCATTTTCTTTAGTTCATCCGCTTTAGTTTACATCTAGTCTACTTTTAGTGTGTAGGTTTACCCACTTTAATTTGTATCTAGTCTATTTTGAAAGTACCTAAAATATCTTATATTAATGCATGGAGGGAGTAAAATGCAAAACACGGATAATGCATGAGTAAAAAAAGACGCGTAGTACATTGAGTGTTGAAATGTGTAGCTAGCGACGGATCGAGGGTGACGTGGCCTGTTCAAATATTGTCACGCACGATCTCCTCAGATTTGTCTCGGTATCTTATATTATTATTACTAGTAAAATTGCCCATGCGTTGCATAGGGGAGAAAATTTAGATGACACTTGTGATCGAGAAATATTTCCGTGTTTCATATAGTCATTAATGTTGAAATAAAATCGAATAACTTACAAAACATGCAACGGTAAATAAATAGTTCTAGGTTTGATATAATTTTATCAATGATGAGAGAAACAAGAACCATGAGTAATAAAAAATAATGTAAATCCTGATAAAGAAGATTGGGAGGTCTGCCAAAGACCTGCACATTAATATTGGCTTCTTGCACATGTCGCAGGAGATGGGCATGCCCATCTCCGAACTGTTAGCATTAATATTGGCTTCTTGCACATGTCTCTGGATTTTCTGATCCTAATCTCAAACTTGACACATATATACATAGCCGGCAAATCAGTTTGCTCTACTACAACATCCAATCTTTATCGTGCCTCACCTCTTCCATGTAATTGTAACTATCCACGTATAAGGATAGACAACATGCACTACACTGGTGTTATAGTACTTACCATCCTCAGCAGAGATTAATAATCATTAAGATCCATCGTTGCGATGTCTGGATGACATGAGGCAATACTGTTCGTCTTGATGATGGCATCAATCATAGGCCTTTACTCTGGATTCAGACTCTCCCGCTGCAATATTTTTTCTAGCTCGTCCGGCCACCACAGACGTGGTGCCGCAGGAAGCAGAATTGTCTTCGTGCTTGAGCGCGACGAATGGTAGAAGAGTCCATGCTCCGCGCTAAAAGGAAGAAGGAGATGATGGGTGACCATAGTATGTGGGCGACGACGTGTTGATACCTGGCCGAATTCGGCCCCTCCGAAGCAGATTCCGGCTCCAGCATAGTCTAGGCGCGAGCTTAATCTGGCCGATGGAGAAAAACACTGAAACAAAGTGTCATGTATAGCAACCACAACACCTGGGAGTCCTCCTGCAACAACGTATCCAAGCACGGAGATAAAGCACCATGCTCTCGTCGCCCACGCTCTCTGGGATTGATCCGATGATCTAATCAAAGCACCTCGATGAGCTAATCAAAGCATCGGCACAAACAAGCAAATCAAGCCAGCAGAACTGTCTGATGATAAGCCTCCCTGCATGGCCTACTTCTTCATCCCTTCTCATGTCATTTCTCTCTATCTCATCCACACAAGCACCCAAGTCTGCCACTGGAGACTCAACCGCGCCGTCGCTGGAGCTGTCCCGAGACCTGCCAATCAACCTATCCGCTCTGCCTTAATCAAACCGGGGCAACCGGCATCGATACCGCCATTGTCTTCTTCCCCTGTTCCACGCCTCCGTCCGGTGGCCGCGGCCGTCGAATCGCCTGTACTGCTACTACATCCTCGAGCGGAGCCACGTCGCAGAGCCTTTCCCCGACGTGTACTCGCTTCTGATTATAGCGTCGGGCCAGGCCGTGCACAATAGGGCAACTCTGATCAGAAGCAACTCGGGTTTCCAATTAGATCTGAACACGGTGTGAGACATGAGGTTTTCACACGTGATTCTTACAAGTAGGAAATTGATCAACGGACGAAACCAAGGTAGCACGGACCAAACGGACGAAACCAAGGAAACACTTTTCCCTTTATTATTAGGTATAGATGTGTGTGTATCTGGCAGGTGATCCCGTACGTATATCTCTGAGATGTCGCGATTAGCGCACCACGATCCTTCCAGTCGATTGTGCCACATGTCCACATCACAAATCACACATCCTTGAGAGCGAACGCGACTTCATCACCAACCCTGATCTGGCGGGTCAATGCTATCACAACTACTCCCGTACTATCTTCACTTGTGTCGTGTGACAGTCCGGCCCGTTTAGGACTAAGTTCAAACAAGAAGCCTTGGCGCGGCGGCACGCAAATCCCCTGCTTCCTATATGCCGGTCAGGTCGCCGCCTACTCGGCACCGCACACCACCCGATCGGGTTTGGCCCAGGCCCATTGTTTCTATTTTGCATTTTCACTTCGGTTACTCGGTCTGGTTCTTCGGTCCATTCTTTTTTTTCCGGGTTTCTGGTTTGATTTTCCTTTTTCAGCCGGTTTTTTGGTTGTATTTTTTATTTTATTTATTTGTTACTTAAAAAATATTTTTGATTTGAAAATTGTTTAAATTTTAAAATGCTCAATTTTTGAAAATATTTAAATGAAAAATGCTCATAATTCAAAAAAAAGATTTGAAAAGGTTCAGATTTCAAATTGTTTAAATTTAAGTTTTTTATGATTTTGAAAATGTTCATATCACTCATCGTTAATTTTAAGGGACAATATATAAGAAATAATGCATTGTACGTCATAGATATTATTGCCTTCTCTATATGATGTGAACTTGTGAAGGGCTAAAAATAGACATGACTTCTCTACCATTGTATATTACCTAAATGTAACATAGTTGAGCATGGTGGCGGTAGATGGGGTAGATACATGTGAATGCTATATATACGGCATCTTTCGGCCAAGAAAAGTATTTGGCCAGTTTTTATGTGTAAGTAAAGACTATTTATATTTTTCAGTGAAATTATTTCTAACAAAAGACGAGTATAATGTTTATCATTGCATTGAGTTCTATTCATGCAAGTAATCACTCCATAATGTACTTTGTAATATGGCACAGATATCTGATAAGGTCCATGATCAATAAGGTGATGTATGCCTGCATGAGGAGTTTTGAATTCAACGACAAGGGTCGATGACATCCATGTTCTGAAGTTGGTATTTTTACAAACATAATTGTATATATATGCGGAAACGTTGGATCTGTTTGAATCCGTGATTGGTTGACATTTTGTACATTCTTTAAACGGTAACGAGATTTTCCTCCTAATGAATGAAAATGTGCTTCATAAAACATTGTGATGACGAAATGTACTTGTAGCAAAATGACCGAGATCTAAATTGTTACAATGCTTAATGCCTAATGCATGGCCGATCTTTTTGGTCGGACGAACTTGTGTGTTTGGGTGGTGTCTCTGAGGCGAAGGCTCAAACATTGTTTTGGATTTGTCTTCTGCAGCCTCAACCATGTTAAGCGCATTAATAATTATAATCTACCTATAATCAAGCAGTAGTAATCGCACGAGCAGTTTTCCTAGTTTCTAACAAGAGATGATTATAATGTTTTTCATTGCGTTCAGTTCTATTCATGCAAGTAATCAGTCCGTGCTGTATTTTGTAATATGGCACAGATCTCTGATAAAATAATCGTTAGTGCAGATTATAGATCAGTTGGTTCTTACGAGCCAGACTTTCATAACAAGCTTCGTTTTTCTTTGTAACAAGTATACTACTCCTTAGTTGGAGTACTTCGGACGTACAGATGAGCAGATAACATTTCATGAACATTAGTTTTGTCTAAACAAAGGTATGAAGTGAATATTATGGCACAAGTACACCACCGCTTGCCGGAAGTAACTGTATCAAACTATGGCAGCAAAAAAACGCATTTCTGTTCGATCAAACATCAAACCATCACAAGGCTCACTGAGTCCCTTCACATATTTGCTATTGATCCGTACCACCAGAGAGAAGACAATCCTGCACCAAAGTTAAGCGATATCTGTATCAGCAACTGAGATTCAAGGGACACACCTGACAGTAGATCACAGCTCTGATCTGTGTATACGATGACTTCAGTTTGTGGAAATTTTTAGATGATCGCGAGATGCTCGAGGTTGCAATATGCATCGTAAAGTATGAAGGAGGATTTCTATCAACAAAATGGAACGAAGTTTACCTGAGACAAGAACTGCCAAGAACAGAGACGCAGGGGCGGTGCCAAGTGCCGCGGCGCTCGACCGCGCAGAGTCCGACGAGGAGTCGCAGTTGGAGGTGGAGTTCCAGTCGCCGCAGAGGCACAGGTCGGCGTGGCTGCCCTCGTCGTGCCCGCACACCCCGCCCGTGGCGCGGCACGCGCCGCAGAACCCCCGGTTCGCCTCCGGCAGCTGCCACGCCACCCGGATGCCGTACGCCCACCCGCCGGCCCCCTCCGCCGCGCGCACCGGCGCGAGGCTGTACGCGCTGCTGTACCCCTCGCACTGGAGCCGGCTGACGTTCACCGACCGGATGGCGCCCCACGACACCGCGCAGCACTCTGGCGGCACGGCCGTCCCGTACGCCGCCCCCGAGGGCCTCCGCCGCCCGTCGTCGTAGTAGTCGTCCCAGGCTGGGCAGCCGGAGTAGTCGGCGCAGCCCATCCCGGACACGTTCCGGCAGGGCAGGTGGCGGTCGGGGAAGCCCTGGAAGAGCGGCGAGCTGGCGCGGCAGCCGAGGAGGAGGAACACGTTGTCCGGGTCGGGCGCCAGGAACGGCGCGCGCCACGGCTCGACGACGAAGCCGTTGCCGCGGCCGGCCGGGGAGCGGTCGATGGCGCGGCAGTCGGACATGGCCGGGTCGTGCAGGGTGAGGCCGCGGTAGGCGTAGTCGATGTCGAGGACGCGGTAGGAGCCCGAGGGGAGGTGCAGCATGAGCACGCGGTCGATGCAGAAGAGCAGGTCGCGGAACCCGGCGTGGCCGCACCCCGGGTGGAGCGCGAACGGGTAGTCCACCGTGATGTTGCCGCAGAAGGACCGGCACGTCGTGATCGACACGTTGGCGCCGACGGCCGGCCGCGCCATGGCCAATGCGCACAAAGCGAGCAGGACGGCTAGGTGAGGACCTGAGAGCGCCATTGCCCTGTTGCGAGAAGACGAAGTGAGTGGAAGTTGATACAACTGATCTAGAGTGGCAGCAACACTTGCATTGTGACTAATCGAGTGCTGCGAGATGAGAGGAGTCTGGGAGGACAAAGCAACCCCAGATCGATTCCTTGCTTGCTTTTGATGAAGAGCTGGGAGGCATCATTTGCTTTTCTTTTCGGGCCTTTTGCTTTTGCTTTCTTTTGATTTTTATGCCATTAGTCTTCATCTCCACTACTTTCAAATTGGTGCTCTCTTTTACATCTTGTAAGTTATGTGAACGTTGTAACAATTTAGATTGCAGCCCTCACCAAAACCTAAGTAATTATAATCCCAAACCTCTTGAAATTTTTTCCACTCGGTTTTGATAACTGAATCGCACTCACTCTTGGAGGATTGTGTCGTGATTCATGCTAGCCCGTGAACCCCGTGAATTGCACACGAGTTATACAATTAAGATTTCCTCAATTGCACATTAGTTGCAACTGGAAAAAAAAAAAGAGCGACTGTCTGGTTTGCATCATGGTTTGTGAGTTGCATATGATACTTGAGTGACATCACCCAAAAAAGATTTATCAGTAGACCTAGCTCTAGGCACACCTATTTATACACACCCTTAATACTTAATTTCCAACGTGCTACCTCCCTTTCTCATGGTGGTGGTGGTTGCTGCCCGTGTTGTAGCCCAGTCAACATTTCTCAAAATGAGCTCCAAGCTGATAAGGTGTTGTAAAATAAACAGGTAAACCTATTTTAGCCGGCTAGACCTGATCCTTCCACTATCTTGGAATAAATATGTTGCCTTTCTCCATAAATAGATGTCAGATTTGAGTACATACTTTGCGCTCTTAGCTCAAATCTTTACAACCCAAGCTCCGCCTCCCGAAAGCAGAGACACCCATTTCCAATCCCAGCCACACGCGAAACAAACGAGACGCCCATCTCTGTTGCTATCGTTGTACTATGTGTCTTAGGAGATTAGTTGGGTTCCTTCCTTTAGAGCGTAAACATTTTCAATCGGGTCCTCCAAAACGATACTTAAAGGTATTTGAGATGTGTTGGATATTTTTCGTTCCCACCTGCGCGTCCCAAATGCCATTTTCGTCTGGCGGGGTCCAATACGGTGTCTGGCGCCGCGAGCCCGTTACTGGTCCATAGGGGACGCTCCAGGCACGCCGAACAGAGCGAGAAGTGAAGCGGGAAGTGGCGGGCCCGAGGCGTCAGTGACACGACTAAACCCCGTCACCTACCTCTGGTCGACGCAGTGAAGCGTCTCGTCGTCCAAACGCCCCGCTGCCACCGCTGTAATAAAGAGCGCCCCCTCCTTCCTCTCGCCACGTTCCCCATTCCAATCTCGTCGCTTCCAATCTCGCCGCACCTCCTTTCTCTCGTCGCACCCCGAGGACTGCCCAGGGTTGCACGCGGCGTACATGGCGTCGTTGAACGACAAGGACACCGGGAGGAGCGACCTCGACGCGGTGATCGCCATGTCCATCCGCGACGCTGTGATGCCGCTCGTCGACCTCACCAATGACGGTGAAGTTGGGCCAAGCGGCGCGGTGAAGGACGAGCCCGACGAGCGCGGCAAGCAGGACGTCGTCGTCGACGACATACAACTTCCACCAGTACTACGACCCCTCTGGCCTCCGCAAGTACTACTACTTAGGGTTTAGGTTTAAATTTCATCCAATTTCATTCAAATCTATGTAATATATAGCAAGTTTGAATGAATTTGACCATTTTCGATTAAATTTTAAAATTTCAAATTCTGTTTGGAGGACGCAGCTGGAGAGCGACGTCCCTAAACATGACACGAAGAAAACGCGTCTCCCAAACGCTAAATCCAGCGTTGTTTGGGGGTCGCTTTGGAGGATGCAGCTAGAGACGCTCTTATAGTTCCTGTTAGTTTTGTCAAATTCTGATTACTGGTGATGTCGAATGTTTGCAGTGGGTTTCCTTGGTACTGTCCCAACTCGTTTCCCCCTATTCTCTCTGTAATTATACTGAACCTGGTATTTCCGTTTTGCAATGCAAAGGGGTGAAAAGCCGGTTGGCAAAAGAAAAGAAAAGGACAAAACCAACCAAAAAAACACACGCAGGAAGAGACGAGGCAGTCAAGTTCTCTAAGTCAACATAAGAATACACTGAGGGTGAAAATAAAACTTTGGAGATAAGCTGCATATCGCAAGTTAAGTTGGAAACATTTTTATTCTGAGCTTTGGCACAACAAAGCAAGAAACTCTTGGAGAGACCAGTGTTTTCACAGGACAAAATGAGCTACTGAATAACTTCAACATCGGATGCAAAAATGTTTATGTTTTTATGCCCACAATGCACGGTTCTTGTCTTACAAGATCGCACCAAAATAGAGTAGATTTTTTTCGAAGTTCCAAGCAGGAGTTTGGTGCCGTTAAGTGGTCTGGACCTGTGCTTTCAGATATTGGGCTTGTGCTTTCAGATATTGGACCTGCTCATATCCATAGAAACACAGTACAGAAAATAATTCAGGGGTGGCAGAATTGACCTGACATGAGCAAAACAGTCTTCATAAGACTGAAGTATAAGATAAACAATTAGACAATATGCTCATCTTTTACAAACATGGTCGTGCTCAGAATTCTCCTCAGTGCATTATCCCGAAGTCAACTAAGCAGTTTAAAATTGACCGATGAAACCATAGCATTGTATCTCAAATATGATCCAAAATGATAAAAGAAAGTGGCATGCCTACAATTCCTTCATATAAAGCTCTAGAGATTCTTATGAAACCTGAGCCTATGAAAGGTAAGTAACTGAACAGCGAAAGAAATGTACTAATAACATCCTTTCCCTAGAAAAAAATTAGGCTGAACCTTTTCGGGATGGGGGAAACAAGCCTCAGAGAATCACTATTTCTGCCTCCTTTGATGTTCTTCTCATCTTTAGAAGATTCTGGAAGACACCTCTGTCCAATCCCTTGTCACTTATTATCACTTTTCTTAGCACCGGTGCATCTTCAAGTAAAAGCTTCAAGAAGCCTAGCTCTGCGAAGGAGCCAGTAAAGTTGGTCATACAAACTACATGAACGTTCTGGAAGAGACATACATGACGATCTATCGATTCCCAGAAACGCACTGGGGGTACCATCAGATTCCGGGGAATGAGCTGCAAAGTACAGTGTAAATTAACAAGAGCAATGGTCCAATTGAGATTTATAATATGTAGCAAGTCAAAGATCTCATCAACTGTACCTTTAGATTGATATTTCGCAGGTTGGGGGCATGCTGAAATAAGCAGAGAGCAAGATTTGCCTCCTTCAGATTACCAAGATTGATCTCCAGGGTTATATATGTCAGCCGGTTGAATAGTTCTGTCGTCTTGAGAATCAAGAATTCATGTTCTACACACTGTAATAGCAAGAGTTCCCGAAACACATTAAGAAACAGTGAAATAATAAGCACCAAAGGAAAACTTTCCTATCACAGTTTTCTTACCTCCAAGATCCGCCCATAAAGTCTAATGTTCTCAACATCTGAAAGAGAATCAATAAACTGAGAAAGATTGAAGTTGCATCTGGCCATCGAAGCATCATGTAACTCAGATTGCAGTTTCAGTTTGATGGTTGCAGAAGTAAGATACGGCGTATGCAGATTCAGGTGTTGAAACTGGCCTTCAATTGCTAGTATCTTGAGCTTTGTTGAATGAATATAGATATGGTGCATGCTGATCAACTTAGAAAGGTGAAGTTTCTCCAAATTCGGGCAACTCGCAACTAAATCCCCTAAACTGTTTCCTTGCACAGAGATATGTTCTAAATGAAGAGTACTCAATTGTTTGAAGCCTTTAGATAGTGGTGGCAACTGTGAACTAGTCAAGATACAAGCTCGCAGGTACACATGTTCTAGTCTATCACAGAAGAAAAAGCAAGATGGGATCTTGTAACGGTCAAGTGTACTTGTCCTAAGATGAATTTCCTTAATTCCATTTCTTGATAACATAAGCATCCAACGGTAAATGTGTCCTCCAGTGGATAGCATTTCATTCCCAAGGGTATTCAGTCCAAACTTCAGAATTGGGCCATTATGCAGGGAGAGAAACATATCAGTGAACTTAAGAAACCTGCATGCATCATCTTTCGCATTGCCATTTCCTGAAGCAAAATCAGATCTCCTGAACACCAGTTCGGTCATTGAAGCCCATGTGTACCTCCAGTTCCTTGACAAGAGGCAAGTTTGAACAGCTTCTTTTATTGGCAAGCAGCACAGGATTTTGTCTTTGAGAGCCTCCGGTAGGTTGGTGATTATATCTTCATCTGCAATATATTTGCATATCTTCGCTGGGGAAAATTCGTGGTCCATTTGGTACGCTTGAACTGTGAGAGCGAGACCCTGCACGCAGTTTGATAAAGGAAACCTATAAATCTCTAACATTCCGCACATTATAAGGGGACAACAAAGAGACAGGACAAAAATTACACAATCCGTAATTGGACTCCTCTTTTTGATATGATATAACATTGTAAAGAAAACATTTAGAAAAAAATGATTTTAAGGAAGAAACAAAATGTACAATTTGAAATCTAGCACGGGAGTTCATAGTAATCAGATGAGCATTTCTGTTAAACATCTGGAAAAGATTAACTGACACTACTTTAATTGGTCCGACATCTCAACATAATCTGCACCACATTGTTGGTAAAAATTGGGTCACAATATTAGGATTACAATTCTCGGCTAAAACTACAACATAATCTGCATCACATTGAGAAAATTGTTGTAATTTCAGTTTACCTACAAGAGGACACACCTGCCTAAATCATAGGCCTCTTGTGGACGCGCGTGAATCCTGGTTAACTTAGCCATCTAACACTCTTACACCAACCAGAGATATACTGTGTTGGAAAACAGAAGCAGAAACATGGCAATAATTACAGCAGTACAGCACATGCTAGCCCTAAAACCCCCGGAAGAATTCCTCGAAATCACATACGAATCGCACCCGACGGTGTCGCAACCCGCGGCGCGGGCAGGGCGAGCGGGTGACGAGGCGAAAGCGAAAGACCAACGCGCCTCACCTAGGGTTTGGGCGGCTGCTTTGGATCTCTTCCTGTCCCCCGCCCTTGGGTTTCGGTTACTTTCTGCCGCCGCGTCTGCCGGTGCTGGTCGTGGCGAGGCAGCACGGCACAGCACCGCTCCGGCCAACCGAGAAAATGCGGCGGCGGCCAGGCGAATGGATGACGATCGCTGAGTAGGTGATTTTTTTTGCCTTTGCAGCTCGAGGCGGTGGGCTACGAACTGGGACGTGCCGGCCTGGCACGGTCGTGTTTTACCGGCCCAAAGGTCTGCAAGCTGCGATCAGCCTTGTTTTTTTCTCCACCAGATTTTGAAGTTTTTGGTGTATCATAAAAAAAAATATTCTCGGAAAAATTGGAAATGCATCGCCAGTTTCGCATCTACTTTTCCCTAACTATTCTTTATCCTAGCTTGGAACAAGTGTTGGATGCTTATTATGCAAACTAGGAGGTTGCGGCACGGCAGTCACGCCACGCCCGTAAGGAAAATCTGTGGTGACCAATGAAAAAAGGTACAGTATGATGGGACAAATGATGAAGTGTTTATATTAACGCTTTTGTAGAAAAGGGCAATAGTATGTTTCTCGAATAAAAGAGGCAACATATAACACGGTAGTTCTTCTATAGAATGTAATTTTTGCATGGTAAAAAGTTATTTTAAGTACATACGACGAACGATGCAGCTATTTTTTCAGATTAAGACAGTAGCATGTTTTTGAATAAATATGCGACATACGATCTAGCTTTTAATTCAAATTACGACTAAAATTTAGGTTGCTCCGGAACGCTTTGTACCGAAAAAAAAGAACAACCGAAAACATTTTTAAATACGAAATAGTACTTCTATCGGATAAAAGAGACGACGAACGACCCTACAATTTAATATGTTTCCCGAATAAAGGAATCGAAAAATTGTTGAGCAATTTTTTAAAGTAGGCTGCATCATTTTTGTCGCAGCAACCGGTAATATTTTTTGCTGGACAAAAGGACGGCATACGGATCTAGCATTTCTTTTCCAAATTACCGCTAGAGGTAAGGTTGTCCAACGATATTTGTACTGAAAATAATGGAACGACTCTCACTGTCACGGTTCATCGCGAAGATAGTATGGACAGAAAACACCGGATGATTGTAAGATGGAAAGAAGAAGGTAGTACGCCAGTAGCACTTGCAGCACCCGGAGCCAGGACAACACTACGACGGAGCAAGTTTTTTTTCCGAGATACCGAAAAGAAAAATATATTATTTTCATCGACTAAAAGAGGTGTTAGATGGAAGAAAATATAAATACTTACCGCCTCGTTAAAAGGTTAACGTGACAAATTACTACGGAAATTGAATATTTCTATCGATGAATTATTATCAAAAGCTGTAGAAAATAACTATTGATTTTTTAAAAAATAATCTAAAAGAAAACGTAAAAAATAGTTGATCGGAGCATTCTTCATGGCACATGCAATCAAGGCTACATGCGATGTGAAAAAAAACCAACGGGAACCGGTTAGACGGAACTAACCCTTAAGGAAAAAAAGGAAAGCCAAAAAAGAAGGGCAAACATCTACGCTAAAATCATCATACGCGTCACCACTTCAATGCAGGAAACCTGCTGCTGCAGCCCTCAAAATGGTGTGGTGAGAGCAAACAGGGTTAGCTTTGATATATAGTGGTTAACGCGACAAATTATTACGGAAATTAAATATTTCTATCGATAAATTATTGCCAAAAGCTGTAGAAAATATCTATTGATTTTTTAAAAAATAATCTAAAAAAACGTAAAAAATAGTTGATTGGAGCATTCTTCATGGCACATGCAATCAAGGCCACATGCAATGTGAAAACAAAAGAAATAGCCAACGGGAACCGGTTAGACGGAACTAACCCTCAAGAACAAAAAGGAAAGCAAAAAAAGAAGGGGCAAACATCTACGGTAAAATCAGCAGGACAAATGGTGAGTGTGGCGAAATCAAGTATATTCTTTTCCCCGGTACAAACATGCTAGTAAGAGCAGAAATCTGTGAGGCTCTGCATATAGATACTGAAGCGTTGTCAGATAGATACTTGGAACTATCGGATCTTGTTCTTATGGGAGCAGATCGAAGTGATTGTTTCTTACATTTTGTGGAAATAATAATCCAATGATATGAGTGGTTGGAAAGAAAAACAATTATCCATTTGAAGAAAGATAACTTTGCCGAAGGCGGTGTCTCAAGCCATCGTGGTCTATGCCATGTCGGTATTTCAAATACCAAAAGGAGTTTGTAAAAAATGATGGATATTATCTCAAACTTTTGGTGGGGATGATGAAAACAACAATTGGATGCACTGGCTAGTATGGTAGAAGTTATGTTGCCCGAAAAAAAGATGGAGGCATGGGGTTTAGGGATTTCCATTCATCTAATCTTGCCATGCTCGCCAAACAAATTGGGAGATTGATCAAGAAACCAGAATCTATGTGTGCAAGAGTTCTTAGATATTGAGCTTTTTTCACCTGGCAAAGTTTAGTGACAGGCCTAAATACCTTTAAAAAGGGTTACATATGGAGAGTGGGGAATGGTGACAAAATTAATATATGGAGTGATCCTAGGATACCATCCATCCCTAATATGAGGGTGATCTCACTGAGGGACGCTGCAGGATATACAAAAGTCTCATACTTGATTGATCCTTTGACTGACCATTGATACAAAAAAAACTCTTGAGACAACTTTTCAATGATCTTGATGCCCGAAGTATCTTGCAAATTCCCCTCAGTAACCAAGGGTTTGAAGATTTTGTTGCTTGGGGAGTTACCAAACATGGCTGATGTACTATTCGATCTGGATATCACTTGCGATGGAAACACCAGTTTGGCCCTAATGCGGGGCAGTTTGCTATCACAGGTGTCTCGGTAAATAACCCAGTATGGAAGAATCCCTGGAAATAAAGAATTATGAGTAAGGTTAAGGTTTTTATATGGTGAACCTTCCATGGAATCATACCCCTAAAGTGCATATTAGCAAATAGACATATTGGCACTAGCGGTGAGTGTCCAATGTGTAGCCAAGGATCTGAAGACGTTTAGCCTTTGATATTTAGGTGCTCTGTGGCACAAGAGATGCGGACAACTCTTGGATTAAACGAAAAAATTGTTGAAGTCATACAAGTAGACAGATCAAGGTCTACGGTTCTGGAAGAACTGTTGAGGCACCCTGATACCCTACTGTCGGGTTTTGATTTGGACTATGTGAAAGAAACCATAGCTATCACTTGTTGGTATCTTTGGTGGTTGTGGCGCCTGATGTCTACGGGTGCTTCTATTCTTGTAGACAGTGTTGGGCCTCCAAGAGCAGAGGTTTGTAGAACAGCAGCAAGTTTCCCTTAAGTGGATCATCCAAGGTTTATCGAACTCAGGGAGGAAGAGGTCAAAGATATCCCTCTCAAGCAACCCTGCAATCACGATACAAGAAGTCTCTTGTGTCCCCAACACACCTAATACACTTGTCAGATGTATAGGTGCACTAGTTCGGCGAAGAGATAGTGAAATACAAGTGGTATGAATGAATATGAGCAGTAGTAACGGCGCCAGAAAAGTGCTTGCTGGCGTGCAGTTGATGGTAGTAATATTGCAGGAAGTAAAGATGCAGTAAAACAGTAAACAAGCGATGATTGCAGTATTTAGAAACAAGGCCTAGGGATCATACTTTCACTAGTGGACACTCTCAACATTGATCACATAAATAAATAAGTTCTCTTCCTTTGTGCTACATATACTCTTGTTTGATAATGAACACCATTCATTGTGTAGGGCTACAAGAGCTCCCTCAAGCCGGAGTTAACAAGCGCCACAACATTCGACATTCATATTTAAGTAACCTTTAGAGCATAATAGATCTTTGCAATTTAAACCGAGTACTAACATAGCATACACACTGTCACCTTTACACTATGAAGGGGGAATAAATCACATCAATACTATCATAGTAATAATTAACTCCATAACCTACAAGAGATTATGATCATAACCTACGCCAAGTACTACACGATGCACACACTGTCACCATTACACCGTGAAGGAGGAATAGACTACTTTAATAACATCACAAGAGTAACACATAGATGAATAGTGATACAAAACTCATATGAATCTCAATCATGTAAGGCAGCTCATGAGATCATTGTATTGAAGTACATAGGAGAGAGATTAACCATATAGCTACCGGTACAGCCCTTAGCCTCGATGGAGAACTACTCCCTCCTCATGGGAGACAGCAGCGTTGATGAAGATGGAGGTGGTGTTGATGGAGGAGCCTTCCGGGGGCACTTCCCCGTCCCGGCGGCGTGCCGGAACAGAGACTCCTGTCCCCCTGATCTTGGCTTCGCGATGGCGGCGGCTCTGGAAGGTTTCTCGTACCGCGGCTTTTCCGTCAATCGGTATCGCGTTTTTAGGTCGAAAGGGCTTATATAGGCGAAAGAGGCGGCGTAGGAGGGGCACCAGGGCGCCCTCCCCATAGGCCGGCGCGGCCAGGGGCCTGCCCGCGCGGCCCTATTGTCTAGGGGCCCCAGGCCTCCCCTCCAGCTCTCCTTCGGTGTCCTGGTCCGTCTCGGTGAATTATGATGTTTGGTCTTCGTTTCGTCGAATTCCGAGAATATTGCCCGAACAGCCTTTCTGGAACCAAAAACAGCAGAAAACAGGAACTGACACTTCGGCATCTTGTTAATAGGTTAGTTCCGGAAAATGCATCAAAACGATATAAAGTATGAATAAAACATGTAGGTATTATCATAAAACTAGCATGGAACATAAGAAATTATAGATACGTTGGAGACGTATCAAGCATCCCCAAGCTTAGTTCCTACTCGCCCTCGAGTAGGTAAATGATAACAAGAATAATTTCTTAAGTGACATGCTACCAACATAATCTTGATCAACATTATTGTAAAGCATATGAAGTGAATGCAGCGATTCAAAGCAATGGTGAAGACAATGAATAAACAACTGAACCATATAACAAAGACTTTTCATGAATAGTACTTTGAAGACAAGCATCAATAAGACTTGCATAACAGTTACTCATAAAGCAATAAATTCTTAGTAGAAAACTTTGAAACAACACAAAGGAAGATGTAAGTTTCAGCAGTTGCTTTCAACTTCAACATATATATCTCATGGATAATTGTCAACACAAAGTAATATAACAAGTGCAATAGGTAAACATGTAAGAATCAATGCACACAGTTTACACAAGTGTTTGCTTCTAAGATAGAAAGAAGTAGGTAAACTGACTCAACATAAAAGTAAAAGAATGGCCCTTCGCAGAGGGAAGCAGGGATTAAATCATGTGCTAGAGCTTTCAAGTTTTGAAATCATATAGAGAGCATAAAAGTAAAGTTTTGAGAGGTGTTTGTTGTTGTCAACGAATGGTAATGGGTACTCTAACTACCTTATCAACCAGACTTTCAAGAGCGGCTCCCATGAAGGACGTTATCTCTACCAGCAAGGTAGATCATCCCTCTTCTCTTTGTTTACACATGTATTTTAGTTTCATTATTGATGGGTGACACTCCTCCCAACCTTTTGCTTACACAAGCCATGGCTAACCGAATCCTCGGGTGCCTTCCAACATTCACATACCATGGAGGAGTGTCTATTTGCAAAATTAAGTTGCTTACTGATAGATCAGGGCAAAGCATGTGAAGAGAATTATTAATGCAAGTTAGTTAATTGGGGCTGGGCACCCCATTGCCAGCTCTTTTTGCAAAATTATTGGATAAGCGGATATGCCACTAGTCCATTGGTGAAAGTCTGTCAGAAGTAAATGACAAGGTTGAAAGATAAACACCACATACTTCCTCATGAGCTATAAAACATTGACACAAATAAGAGATAATAGGTTTTGAATTGTTTAAAGGTAGCACATGAAGTATTTGCTTGGAATGGCAGGGAAATACCATGTGGTAGGTAGGTATGGTGGACACAAATGGCATAGTTTTTGGCTCAAGGATTTGGATGCACAAGAAGAATTCCTCTCAATACAAGGCTAGGCTAGCAAGGTTGTTTGAAGCAAACTCAAGTATAAAACGGTGCAGCAAGACTCACATATGAACATATTGTAAGCATTATAAGACTTTACATCGTCTTCCTTGTTGTTCAAACACCTTAACCAGAAAATATCTAGACTCTAGAGACCAATCATGCAAACCAAATTTTAACAAGCTCTATGTAGTTCTTCATTAATGGGTGCAAAGTACATGATGCAAGAGCTTAAACATGATCTATATGAGCACAACAATTGCCAAGTATCAAATTATTCAAGACATTATACCAATTACCACATGAAGCATTTTCCGTTTCCAACCATATAACAATGAGCGAAGCAGTTTCAACCTTCGCCATGAACATTAAGAGTAAAGCTAAGAACACATGTGTTCATACGCAACAGCGGAGCGTGTCTCTCTCCCACACAAGTATGAATTTATTCAAACAAAACAAAAACAAACAGACGCTCTAAGCAAAGTACATAAGATGTGACCGAATAAAAAAATAGTTTCAAGAGAAGAAACCTGATAAGTTGTCGATGAAGAAGGGGATGCCTTGGGCATCCTGATGCGTGTAGTTGACACGTCCGTTGGGAACCCCAAGAGGAAGGTGTGATGCGCACAGTAGCAAGTTTCCCTCAGTAAGAAACCAAGGTTTAATCGAACCAGTAGGAGTCAAGAAGCACGTTGAAGGTTGATGGCGGAGGAGTGTAGTGCGGCGCAACACCAGGGATTCCGGCGCCAACGTGGAACCTGCACAACACAATCACAGAACTTTGCCCCAACGTAACAGCGAGGTTGTCAATCTCACCGGCTTGCTGTAAACAAAGGATTAGATGTATAGTGTGGATGATGATGTTTGTTTGCGAAGAACAGTAAAGAACAATTGCAGTAGATTGTATTTCAGATGTAAAGAATAGGACCGGGGTCCACAGTTCACTAGTGGTGTCTCTCCCATAAGATAGCAGATGTTGGGTGAACAAATTACAGTTGGGCAATTGACAAATAAAGAAGGCATAACAATGCACATACAAATATCATGATGAGTACTATGAGATTTAATCAGGGCATTACGACAAAGTACATAGACCGCCATCCAGCATGCATCTATGCCTAAAAAGTCCACCTTCAGGTTATCATCCGAACCCCCTCCAGTATTAAGTTGTAAACAACAGACAATTGCATTAAGTATGGTGCGTAATGTAATCAACACAAATATCCTTAGACAAAGCATCGATGTTTTATCCCTAGTGGCAACAGCACATCCACAACCTTAGAACTTTCTGTCACTGTCCCAGATTTAATGGAGGCATGAACCCACTATCGAGCATAAATACTCCCTCTTGGAGTCACAAGTATCAACTTGGCCAGAGCCTCTACTAGCAACGGAGAGCATGCAAGAACATAAATAACATATATGATAGATTGATAATCAACTTGACATAGTATTCAATATTCATCGGATCCCAACAAACACAACATGTAGCATTACAAATAGATGATCTTGATCATGATAGGCAACTCACAAGATCTAACATGATAGCACAATGAGGAGAAGACAACCATCTAGCTACTGCTATGGACCCATAGTCCAGGGGTGGACTACTCACACATCGATCCGGAGGCGATCATGGCGATGAAGAGACCTCCGGGAGATGATTCCCCTCTCCGGCAGGGTGCCGGAGGCTATCTCCTGAATCTCCCGAGATGGGATTAGCGGCGGCGGCGTCTCTGGAAGGTTTTCCGTATCGTGGCTCTCGGTACTGGGGGTTTCGCGACGGAGGCTTTAAGTAGGCGGAAGGGCAGAGTCGGGAGAGTCACGGGGGGCCCACACGCTAGGGTCGCGCGGCCAGGGGCTGGGCCGTGCCGCCCTGTTGTGTGGCCACCTCGTGGCCCCACTTCTTATCTCCTCCGGTCTTCTGGAAGCTTCGTGGAAAAATAGGCCCCTGGGCGTTAATTTCGTCCAATTCTGAGAATATTTCCTTACTAGGATTTCTGAAACCAAAAACAGCAGAAAACAACAACTGGCTCTTCGGCATCTCGTCAATAGGTTAGTGCCGGAAAATGCATAATAATGACATATAATGTGTATAAAACATGTGAGTATCATCATAAAAGTAGCATGGAACATAAGAAATTATAGATACGTTTGAGACGTATCAAGCATCCCCAAGCTTAGTTCCTACTCGCCCTCGAGTAGGTAAACGATAACAAAGATAATTTCTGAAGTGGCATGCTATCATAATCTTGATCAATACTATTGTAAAGCACATGAGATGAATGCAGCGATTCGAAGCAATGATGAAGATAATGGGTAAACAAATGAATCATATAACAAAGACTTTTCATGAATAATACTTTCAAGACAAGCATCAATAAGACTTGCATAACAGTTAACTCATAAAGCAATAAATTCTTAGTAAATGAGTTGAAGCAACACAAAGGAAGATATAAGTTTCAGCGGTTGCTTTCAACTTCAACATGTATATCTCATAGATAATTGTCAACACAAAGTAATATAACAAGTGCAATAGGTAAACATGTAAGAATCAATGCACACAGTTGATACAAGTGTTTGCTTCTAAGATAGAAAGAATAGGTAAACTGACTCAACAATAAAGTAAAAGATAGGCCCTTCGCAGAGGGAAGCATTGATTACTATATTTGTGCTAGAGCTTTCATTTTGAAAACAAGAAACAATTTTGTCAACGGTAGTAATAAAGCATATGAGTTATGTATAAGACATCTTATAAGTTGCAAGCCTCATGCATAGTATACTAATAGTGCTCGCTGATAACCCACAAGTATAGGGGATCGCAACAGTCTTCGAGGGAAGTAAAACCCAAATTTATTGATTCGACACAAGGGGAGGTAAAGAATACTTATAAGCCTTAACAACTGAGTTGTCAATTCACCGCACACAGAAAAGCACTGGTAACGGGGGTGATGTGAAAGCAGCAGTAATATGAGAAAGAGTAATAAGATAACAAGAAGAAAGAGTAATATGAGAGCAATGGCACCAGAAAATAGTTGATACTACTTCCAATGTCATGTAGAACAAGTATATGATGATGAGAGATGGACCGGGGTTCCCAGCTATCTACACTAGTGGTAACTCTCCAATAACAAGTGTTGGGTGAACAAATTACAGTTGGGCAATTGATAGGATTGAAATAGCATTAAGACAGAACATCAAGATTATTAATCATGTAGGCATGTTTCCCATATATAGTCATACGTGCTCGCAATGAGAAACTTGTACAACATCTTTTGTCCTACCAGCCGGTGGCAGCCGGGCCTCTAGGGAATCTACTGGAAATTAAGGCACTCCTTTTAATAGAGCACCGGAGCAAAGCATTAACACTCCGTGAAAACATGTGATCCTCATATCTAAGCCTTCCCCTCCAGTTGTCCCAATTTCTGTCACTTTGGGGCCTTTGGTTCCGGACATAGACATGTGCATACAACTTGTAGATACAATCTAAGCAATAAGTATAGAGCTTAAATCTAAGATCATGCCACTCGGGCCCTAGTGACAAGCATTAAACACAACAAGATTGCAGCAACAATAACTTCACAAACTTTATAGATAGACTAATCATAATGTAACAATCCATCGGATCCCAACAAACACAACACCGATTACATCAGATGAATCTCAATCATGTAAGGCAGCTCATGAGATCATTGTATTGAAGTACATGGGGGAGAGAATACCAACTAGCTACAGCTAGAACCCGTAGTCCATGGGGGAACTACTCACGGAGCATGATGGAGGCGGTGGCGTTGATGGAGATGGCTTCCGGGGGCACTTCCCCGTCCCGGCAGGGTGCCGGAAAAGAGACTTCTGTCCCCCGAAACGGAGTTTCGCGATGGTGTCGGCGCCCCTGGAGTCTTTCTGGAGTTTCGTCAATACGTCTCGCGTTTTTAGGTCTCCAGAGCTTAAATAGGCGAAGAGTCGGAGTCGGAGGATGCCTGGGCCCCCCTCACAGTAGGGTGGCGCGCCCCCCTCCTGGGCCGCGCCGGCCACACGTGTGGGGCCCCCAGGGCACCCCTCTGGTCCCCCTTTGACTTTCTGGAAGGTTCCGGGAAAAATAAGATGCTGGGTCTTCGTTTCGTCGAATTCCGAGAATATTGCCCGAACAGCCTTTCTGGAACCAAAAACAAAAAAACAAAGAACTGGCCCTTCGGCATCTCGTTAATAGGTTAGTTCCGGAAAATGCATAAAAACATTATAAAGTGCAAGCAAAACATGTAAGTATTGTCATAAAACAAGCATGGAACATCAGAAATTATAGGTACGTTGGAGACGTATCAGCATCCCGAAGCTTAGTTCCTGCTCGCCCTCGAGTAGGTAAACGATAAAAAGAGTAATTTCTGTAGGGACATGCTACTTACATAACCTTGATCATACTATTACAAAGCATATGAGATGAATGAAGTGACTCAAGGCAATGATCTATAGTTGCTAACAAATAGATAACATATAGCAAAACTTTTCATGAAGAGTACTTTCAAGACAAGCATCAAAAGCCTTGCACAAGAGTTAACTCATAAAGCAATAAATTCAAAATAAAGGCATTGAAGCAACACAGAGGAAGATTTAAGTTTCAGCAAATGCTTTCAACTTTCAACATGCATATCTCATGGATAATTGTCAACACAAAGTAATATGATGAATGCAAATAAGCAAGTATGTAAGAATCAATGCACAGTTGACACAAGTGTTTGCTTCTAAGATGGAAGGAAGTAGGTAAACTGACTCAACATAAAGTAAAAGAAAGGCCCTTCGCAGAGGGAAGCATTGATTGCTATATTTGTGCGAGAGCTTTGGTTTTGAAAACATAAAGAGAGCATAAAAGTAAAGTTTTGAGAGGTGTTTGTTGTTGTCAACGAATGGTAGTGGGCACTCTAACCCCCTTGCCAGACAAACCTTCAAAGAGCGGCTCCCATTTTATTTTTATTTTTGTGTGGCACTCCTTCCAACCTTTCTTTCACAAACCATGGCTAACCGAATCCTCGGGTGCCTGCCAACAATCTCATACCATGAAGGAGTGCCTTTTTATTTTAGTTTTATTATGATGACACTCCTCCCCACCTTTGCTTTCTCAAGCCATGGCTAACCGAATCCTTCGGGTGCCGTCCAACAATCACATACCATGGAGGAGTGTCTATTTTTGTTAATTAATTTGGGACTGGGAATCCCATTGCCAGCTCTTTTTGCAAAATTATTGGATAAGCGGATGAAGCCACTAGTCCATTGGTGAAAGTTGCCCAATAAGAATGAAAGATAAACACCACATACTTCCTCATGAGCTATTAAACATTGACACAAATCAGAGGTGATAAATTTTGAATTGTTTAAAGGTAGCACTCAAGCAATTTACTTTGGAATGGCGGAGAAATACGATGTAGTTGGTAGGTATGGTGGACACAAATCGCATAGTGGTTGGCTCAAGGTTTTGGATGCACGAGAAGCATTCCCTCTCAGTACAAGGCTTTGGGCTAGCAAGGTTATTTGAAGCAAACACAAGTATGAACCGGTACAGCAAAACTTACATAAGAACATATTGCAAGCATTATAATACTCTACACTGTCTTCCTTGTTGCTCAAACACTTTTACCAGAAAATATCTAGGCCTTAAGAGAGACCAATCATGCAAACCAATTTCAACAAGCTCTACAGTAGTTCTCCACTAATAGGTTTAAACTACATGAAAAAAAACTTAATCATGATCTACTTGAGAGCTCAAAACAATTGCCAAGTGTCAAATTATTCAAGACAATATGAGGCATTTTCTGTTTCCAACCAAATAACCATAAGTGATGTAGCTTCCAACTTTTGTCATTGAACATTAAAAGTAAAACGAAGCACATAAGTGTTCATATGAAAAAGCGGAGCGTGTATCTCTCCCACACAAGGATTGCTAGGATCTGAATTTATTCAAACATAAACAAAAATAAAAACACACAGACGCTCCAAGTAAAGCACATAAGATGTGACCGAATAAAAATATAGTTTCAATAGAAGAAACCTGATAAGTTGATGAAGAAGGGGATGCCTTGGGCATCCCCAAGCTTAGACGCTTGAGTCTTCTTGAAATATGCAGGGATGAACCACGGGGGCATCCCCAAGCTTAGGCTTTTCACTCTTCTTGATCATATATCATCCTCCTCTCTTGACCCTTGAAAACTTCCTTCACACCAAACTTCTCATAAACTTCATTAGAGGGGTTAGTACTCAAAAAACTTTAATCCACTTTAGCCCTGTAGTGACACATTGCAAGTACTCAATAAAACATTAGCTACAGCTCTCCACGTCTAGAAAGCCTTGCTTAAAATCCGCAAGAGACAATGCAAAAAACAGAGACAGAATCTGTCAAAACAGAACAGCCAGTAAACACGAATTTTTAAACGGTACTTCCATTGCTCAAATCAGAAAACTCAAAACTAACGAAAGTTGCGTACATATCTGAGAAACGCGCACGTAAATTGGCAGATTTTTCTGAGTTACCTACAGAGAGCCCGGCCCAGATTCGTGACAGATAGAAATCTGTTTCTGCGCAGAAATCCAAATCTAGCATCAACCTTCTATTAGAGACTTTACTTGGCGCAACATTGCAATAAAATAATGATAAGGAGAGGTTGCTACAGTGGTAACAACTTCCAAGACACAACAAAACAGTAGCAAAATAAACACATGGGTTATCTTCCAAGAAGTGCTTTCTTTATAGCCATTAAGATGGGCTCAGCAATTTTAATGATGCACTCGTAAGAAATAAGAGTTGAAGCAAAAGAGAGCATCAAGAAGCAAATTCAAAACACATTTAAGTCTAACCCACTTCCTATGCATAGGAATCTTGTAAACAAATAACTTCATGAAGAACAAAGTGACAAGCATAAGAAGATAAAACAAGAGTAACTTTAAAATTTTCAGCATATAGAGAGGTGTTATACCATGAAAATTTCTACAACCATATTTTCCTCTCTCATAATAATTTTCAGTAGCTTCATGGATAAACTCAACAATATAACTATCACATGCAGCATACTTTTCATGATCCATAAACACATAATTTTTATCAAGCTCAAAAATAGTAGGATTAAAACTTTCAAACCCACTTTTATCAATAATATAACAAGATGATCGATCAATCTCAAGAGATATGGGACTCATAGATAAAGTCAAGAACTCTCCAATCCCATTTTCATTAGTAGTACAATTAATAGTATCAAGTAACATAGGACCATCATCTAGAGATTTATCATAAACATTTGCCAAGCAAAACTCTTTAGTACCATGCATTTCGACATCAGGCACAAACAAAGCATTATCATAAGATTTATCAAAATAGCATGGATTATCATGAATAACAGTAGCATAATCATTTTCACAAGTTTTACTAATAGGAAATATTTCAAGAGAATCCACAGGAACATAACATTCAACCTCTTTCGGTAAGCATGGAGGACAATCAAATAGTGTAAGAGATAAAGAGTTACTCTCATTAGAAGGTTGGCATGGGTAGCTAATACATTCTTCCTCCTTTTGTTCATCACTCTCCTCTTCTTTTTCATCCAATGAGCTTTCAGGTTCATCAATTTCCTCCTCTTTTTCATCCAATGAGCTTTCAGGTTCATCAATTTCTTCTTCCACAGGTCCCTGCAAATTGTGAGTGCATTCTTGTGCATTAATGAGTCTCTCTTTATAATCAATGATATAAGGATTATCAGTGTAACTTTCATTGCAAAAATTAAGGATAGAAGAGACATAATCTTTAAGGTCCTTACAAACAACACAAGTTTCATAATTTTTAACCATGAAGGATTCTATCTCAGAGGCTCCCATAAATATGACAAATTGTTCTACCTCTTCAAACCCAAAATGAATATAGCTATTCCGATTATAGTTCTTAATTAAAAATTCCTCACTAAAGCCACATTGAAATTTAAGATGTTTAGTGTCCTGTTGAGAGCAACAGTTTATATCATGGCGTTTAAGCAAGATTTTAGCAATTGTATTCAATTTTTCTATCACAGCACTCATTACTTTTCCCGCTCTTGATTCTCTATAATTATTATAATATTCTATAAGCTCCAAATAGGTTGTAGGTTCTCCCATAATAGCAATTTTTAATTTTTAGGTTTTTCAAATTTTTATGGAGTTTCGGGTATATGAGAAAAGTAAAACAAAACAAAAAGAAACTAAGCAAAAGTAAACTAGGCAAAATAATACTAGACAGAAATAAACTAAGCACAAATAAACTAGACAAAAACAAAATAAAATAAAATAAAACAGAGAGAGAGGTGGAGTGTACTCCCCAGGTGAACTTATGAGTAGAGCTATGCCTCCCCGGCAACGGCGCCAGAAAATAGTCTTGATAACCCACAAGTATAGGGGATCGCAACAGTCTTCGAGGGAAGTAAAACCCAAATTTATTGATTCGACACAAGGGGAGGTAAAGAATACTTATAAGCCTTAACAACTGAGTTGTCAATTCAGCTGCACCTGGAAAAGCACTGGTAACAGGGGTGATGTGAAAGCAGCAGTAATATGAGAGCAAGAGTGATAACACAGAATACAGCAGTAGCAGTAATATGAGAGCAATGGCACCAGAAAATAGTTGATACTACTTCCAATGTCATGTAGAACAAGTATATGATGATGAGAGATGGACCGGGGTTCCCAGCTATCTACACTAGTGGTAACTCTCCAATAACAAGTGTTGGGTGAACAAATTACAGTTGGGCAATTGATAGGATTGAAATAGCATTAAGACAGAACATCAAGATTATTAATCATGTAGGCATGTTTCCCATATATAGTCATACGTGCTCGCAATGAGAAACTTGTACAACATCTTTTGTCCTACCACGGTGGCAGCCGGGGCCTCTAGGGAATCTACTGGAAATTAAGGCACTCCTTTTAATAGAGCACCGGAGCAAAGCATTAACACTCCGTGAAAACATGTGATCCTCATATCTAAGCCTTCCCCTCCAGTTGTCCCAATTTCTGTCACTTTGGGGCCTTTGGTTCCGGACATAGACATGTGCATACAACTTGTAGATACAATCTAAGCAATAAGTATAGAGCTTAAATCTAAGATCATGCCACTCGGGCCCTAGTGACAAGCATTAAACACAACAAGATTGCAGCAACAATAACTTCACAAACTTTATAGATAGACTAATCATAATGTAACAATCCATCGGATCCCAACAAACACAACACCGATTACATCAGATGAATCTCAATCATGTAAGGCAGCTCATGAGATCATTGTATTGAAGTACATGGGGGAGAGAATACCAACTAGCTACAGCTAGAACCCGTAGTCCATGGGGGAACTACTCACGGAGCATGATGGAGGCGGTGGCGTTGATGGAGATGGCTTCCGGGGGCACTTCCCCGTCCCGGCAGGGTGCCGGAACAGAGACTTCTGTCCCCCGAAACGGAGTTTCGCGATGGTGGCGGCGCCCCTGGAGTCTTTCTGGAGTTTCGTCAATCCGTCTCGCGTTTTTAGGTCTCCAGAGCTTAAATAGGCGAAGAGTCGGAGTCGGAGGATGCCTGGGCCCCCCTCACAGTAGGGTGGCGCGCCCCCCTCCTGGGCCGCGCCGGCCACACGTGTGGGGCCCCCAGGGCACCCCTCTGGTCCCCCTTTGACTTTCTGGAAGGTTCCGGGAAAAATAAGATGCTGGGTCTTCGTTTTGTCGAATTCTGAGAATATTGCCCGAACAACCTTTCTGGAACCAAAAACAACAGAAAACAGCAACTGGCCCTTCGGCATCTCGTTAATAGGTTAGTTCCGGAAAATGCACAAAAACATTATAAAGTGCAAGCAAAACATGTAAGTATTGTCATAAAACAAGCATGGAACATCAGAAATTATAGGTACGTTGGAGACGTATCACTCGCACCTTGCCCTAATTAGCTTGGGTTAACACGGATTATCATTGCATAACATATGTTTCAACCAAGTGTCACAAAGGGGTACCTCTATGCCGCCTGTACAAGGGTCTAAGGAGAAGGTTCGCATTGGATTTCTCGCTTTTGATCATTCTCAACTTAGACACCCATACCGAGACAACATAGACAACAGATAATGGACTCCTCTTTTAATGCTTAAGCATTTAACAACAGATAATATTCTCATAAGAGATTGAGGATTAGCTGTCCACACTGAAACTTCCACCATGAATCATGGCTTTAGTTAGCGGCCCAATGTTCTTCTCTAACAGTATGCATACTCAAACCATTTGATTGTGAAAACCGCCCTTACTTCAGACAAGACGAACATGCATAGCAACTCACATGATATTCAACAAAGGTAAAAGAGTTGATGGCGTCCCCAGAAAACATGGTTACCGCTCAACAGGCAACTTACTAAGAAATAAGGCACATAAGTACATATTCTTCACCACGATAGTTTTTTAAGCTATTTTGTCCCATGAGCTATATATTGTAAAGGTAAAGAATAGAAATTTTAAAGGTAGCACTTAAGTAATTTACTTTGGAATGGCGGAGAAATACCATGTGGTAGGTAGGTATGGTGGACACAAATGGCATAGTTATTGGCTCAAGGATTTGGATGCACGAGAAGAATTCCTCTCAATACAAGGCTAGGCTAGCAAGGTTGTTTGAAGCAAACTCAAGTATAAATGGTGCAGCAAAGCTCACATATGAACATATTGTAACTATTATAAGACTTTACATTGTCTCCTTGTTGTTCAAACACCTCAACCAGAAAATATCTAGACTCTAGAGATCAATCATGCAAACCAAATTTTAACAAGCTCTATGTAGTTATTCATTAATGAGTACAAGGTACATGATGCAAGAGCTTAAACAAGATCTATATGAGCACAACAATTTCCAAGTATCACATTATTCAAGACATTAAACCATTTACCACATGCAGCATTTTCCGTTTCCAACCATATAACAATGAATGAAATAGTCCATCTTTCGCAATGAACATTAAAGATGAAGCTAAGAACATATGTGTTCATACGAAACAGCGGAGCGTGTCTCTCTCCCAAACAAAGAATGCTAGGATCCGATCTTATTCAAACAAAACGAAAATAAAAACAAAAACAAACAGACGCTCCAAGTAAAGCACATAAGATGTGACGGAATAAAAATATAGTTTCACTAGAGGAACCTGATAATGTTGTCGATGAAGAAGGGGATGCCTTGGGCATCCCCAAGCTTAGACGCTTGGGTCTTCTTAAAATATGCAGGGATGAACCACGGGGGCATCCCCAAGCTTTGACTTTTCACTCTTCTTGATCATATTGTATCATCCTCCTCTCTTGACCCTTGAAAACTTCCTCCACACCAAACTCGAAACAAACTCATTAGAGGGTTAGTGCATAATTCATATATTCAGAGGTGACATAATCATTCTTAATACTTCTGGACATTGCACAAAGCTACTGAAAGTTAATGGAACAAAGAAATCCATCAAACATAGCAAAACAGGCAATGCGAAATAAAAGGCAGAATCTGTCAAAACAGAACAGTCCGTAAAGACGAATTTTAAAGTGGCACCAGACTTGCTCAGATGAAAATTCCCAAATTGAATGAAAGTTGCGTACATATCTGAGGATCACGCACGTAAATTTGCAGATTTTTCTGAGTTACCTACAGAGAATTCTGCCCAGATTCGTGACAGCAAGAAATCTGTTCCTGCGCAGTAATCCAAATCTAGTATTGGCTTTACTATCAAAGACTTTACTTAGCACAACAATGCAATAAAATAAAGATACGGAGAGGTTGCTACAGTAGTAAACAACTTCCAAGACTCAAATATAAAACAAAGTACTGTAGTAAAATCATGGGTTGTCTCCCATAAGCGCTTTTCTTTAACGTCTTTCAGCTAGGCGCAGAAAGTGTGTATCAAGTATTATCAAGAGACGAAGCATCAACATCATAACTTGTTCTAATAATAGAATCATAAGGTAACTTCATTCTCTTTTTAGGGAAGTGTTCCATACCTTTCTTGAGAGGAAATTGATATTTAATATTACCTTCCTTCATATGAATGGTAGCACCAACAGTTCGAAGAAAAGGTCTTCCCAATATAATGGGACAAGATGCATTGCATTCAATATCCAAGACAACAAAATCAACGGGGACAAGGTTATTGTTAACCATAATACGAACATTATCAATCCTCCCCAAAGGTTTCTTTATAGCATTATCAACAAGATTAACATCCAAATAACAATTTTTCAATGGTGGCAAGTCAAGCATATCATAAATTTTCTTAGGCATAACAAAAATACTTGCACCAAGATCACATAAAGCATTACAATCAAAATCATTGACCCTCATCTTAATGATGGGCTCCCAACCATCTTCTAACTTCCTAGGAATAGAAGTTTCAAGTTTTAGTTTATCTTCTCTAGCTTTTATGAGAGCATTTGTAATATGTTTTGTAAAGGCCAAATTTATAGCACTAGCATTGGGACTTTTAGCAAGCTTTTGTAAAAACTTTATAACTTCAGAGATGTGACAATCATCAAAGTCTAAACCATTATGATCTACAGCAATGGGATCATTGTCCCCAATGTTGGAAAAAAATTCCGCAGTTTTATCACAAGCAGTTTCAGCAGTTTTAGCAATTTCAGGTAATTTTGCACGCTTTGCACTAGGAGTAGAAACATTGCCAACACCAATTATTTTACCATTGATAGTAGAAGGTGTAGCAACATGTGAATCATTATCATTACTAGTGGTGGTAATAGTCCAAACTTTAGCTACATTATTTTCTTTAGCTAGTTTTTCATTTTCTTCTCTATCCCACCTAGCACGCAATTCAGCCATCAATCTTATATTCTCATTAATTCTAACTTGGATGGCATTTGCTGTAGTAATAATCCTATTTTCATTATCCTTATTAGGCATAACTTTCAATTTTAAAAGATCAACATCAGAGGCAAGTCTATCAACCTTAGAAGCAAGAATATCAATTTTATCAAGCTTTTCCTCAACAGATTTGTTAAAAGCAGTTTGTGTACTAATAAATTCTTTAAGCATGGCTTCAAGACCAGGGGGTACACTCCTATTATTGTTGTAAGAATTACCATAAGAATTACCATAACCATTACCATTAGCAGAAGGATATGGCCTATAGTTGTTACCAGAATTATTCCTATAAGCATTGTTATTGAAATTATTACTTTTAATGAAATTCACATCAACTTGTTCTTCTTGGGCAACCAATGAAGCTAAATTAACATTATTTGTATCAACATTAGATCTACCATTCACAAGCATAGACATAATCACATCAATCTTATCACTCAAGGAGGAGGTTTCTTCGACAGAGTTTACCTTCTTACCTTGTGGAGCTCTTTCCGTGTGCCATTCAGAGTAATTGACCATCATATCATCAAGAAGCTTTGTAGCCGCCCCCAAGGTGATGGACATAAAGGTACCTGCAGCAGCTGAATCCAATAGGTTCTGCGAAGAAAAATTCAATCCTGCATAGAAGGTTTGGATGATCATCCAAGTAGTCAGTCCATGGGTTGGGCAATTCTTTACCAAAGATTTCATTCTTTCCCATGCTTGAGCAACATGTTCATTATCCAATTGCTTAAAATTCATTAGGCTACTTCTCAAAGATATAATTTTAGCAGGAGGATAACATCTACCAATAAAAGCATCTTTACATTTAGTCCATGAATCAATACTATTCTTAGGCAAAGATAGCAACCAATCTTTAGCTCTTCCTCTTAATGAGAAAGGGAACAATTTAAGTTTTATAATATCACCATCTACATCCTTATACTTTTGCATTTCACATAGTTCAACAAAATTATTAAGATGGGCAGCAGCATCATCAGAACTAACACCAGAAAATTGCTCTCTCATGACAAGATTCAGTAAAGCAGGTTTAACTTCAAAGAATTCTGCTGTAGTAGCAGGTGGAGCAATAGGTGTGCATAGGAAATCATTATTATTAGTGTTTGTGAAGTCACACAACTTAGTGTTTTCAGGAGTATTCATTTTAGCAGTAGTAAATAAAGCAAACTAGATAAAGTAAATGCAAGTAACTAATTTTTGTGTGTTTTTGATATGGAGAACAAGACAGTAAATAAAGTAAAGCTAGCAACTAATTTTTTTGTGTTTTGTTTAAGTGCAGCAAACAAAGTAGTAAATAAAATAAAGCAAGACAAAAACAAAGTAAAGAGATTGAAAGTGGAGACTCCCCTTGCAGTGTGTCTTGATCTCCCCGACAACGGCGCCAGAAATTTGCTTGATGCGTGTAGTTGACACGTCCGTTGGGAACCCCAAGAGGAAGGTGTGATGCGCACAGTAGCAAGTTTCCCTCAGTAAGAAACCAAGGTTTAATCGAACCAGTAGGAGTCAAGAAGCACGTTGAAGGTTGATGGCGGAGGAGTGTAGTGCGGCGCAACACCAGGGATTCCGGCGCCAACGTGGAACCTGCACAACACAATCACAGAACTTTGCCCCAACGTAACAGCGAGGTTGTCAATCTCACCGGCTTGCTGTAAACAAAGGTTTAGATATATAGTGTGGATGATGATGTTTGTTTGCGAAGAACAGTAAAGAACAATTGCAGTAGATTGTATTTCAGATGTAAAGAATAGGACCGGGGTCCACAGTTCACTAGTGGTGTCTCTCCCATAAGATAGCAGATGTTGGGTGAACAAATTACAGTTGGGAAATTGACAAATAAAGAAGGCATAACAATGCACATACAAATATCATGATGAGTACTATGAGATTTAATCAGGGCATTACGACAAAGTACATAGACCGCCATCCAGCATGCATCTATGCCTAAAAAGTCCACCTTCAGGTTATCATCCGAACCCCCTCCAGTATTAAGTTGTAAACAACAGACAATTGCATTAAGTATGGTGCGTAATGTAATCAACACAAATATCCTTAGACAAAGCATCGATGTTTTATCCCTAGTGGCAACAACACATCCACAACCTTAGAACTTTCTGTCACTGTCCCAGATTTAATGGAGGCATGAACCCACTATCGAGCATAAATACTCCCTCTTGGAGTCACAAGTATCAAGTTGGCCAGAGCCTCTACTAGCAACGGAGAGCATGCAAGAACATAAATAACATATATGATAGATTGATAATCAACTTGACATAGTATTCAATATTCATCGGATCCCAACAAACACAACATGTAGCATTACAAATAGATGATCTTGATCATGATAGGCAGCTCACAAGATCTAACATGATAGCACAATGAGGAGAAGACAACCATCTAGCTACTGCTATGGACCCATAGTCCAGGGGTGGACTACTCACACATCGATCCGGAGGCGATCATGGCGATGAAGAGACCTCCGGGAGATGATTCCCCTCTCCGGCAGGGTGCCGGAGGCGATCTCCTGAATCCCCCGAGATGGGATTGGCGGCGGCGGCGTCTCTGGAAGGTTTTCCGTATCGTGGCTCTCGGTACTGGGGGTTTCGCGACGGGGGCTTTAAGTAGGCGGAAGGGCGGAGTCGGGAGAGTCACGGGGGGCCCACACGCTAGGGCCGCGCGGCCAGGGGCTGGGCCGCGCCGCCCTGTTGTGTGGCCACCTCGTGGCCCCACTTCTTATCTCCTCCGGTCTTCTGGAAGCTTCGTGGAAAAATAGGCCCCCGGGCGTTGATTTCATCCAATTCCGAGAATATTTCCTTACTAGGATTTCTGAAACCAAAAACAGCAGAAAACAGCAACTGGCTCTTCGGCATCTCGTCAATAGGTTAGTGCCGGAAAATGCATAATAATGACATATAATGTGTATAAAACATGTGAGTATCATCATAAAAGTAGCATGAAACATAAGAAATTATAGATACGTTTGAGACGTATCACATCCCCAAGCTTAGATGCTTGGGTCTTCTTGAAATATGCAGGGATGAACCACCGGGGCATCCCCAAGCTTAGACTCTTCACTCTTCTTGATCATAGTATATCATCCTCCTCTCTTGACCCTTGAAAACTTCCTCCACACCAAACTCGAAACAAACTCATTAGAGGGTTAGTGCATAATCAAAAATTTCACATGTTTAGAGGTGACATAATCATTTTTAACACTTCTGGACATTGCACAAAGCTACTGGAAGTCAATGGAACAAAGAAATCCATCCAACACAGCAAAAGAGGCAATGCGAAATAAAAGGCAGAATCTATCAAAACAGAACAGTCCGTAAAGACGAATTTTTTAGAGGCACTGGACTTGCTCAGATGAAAATGCTCAAATTGAATGAAAGTTGCGTACATATATGAGGATCACGCACGTAAATTGGAAGATTTTTCTGAGTTACCTACAGAGAACCCTGCCCAAATTCGTGACAGACAGAAATCTGTTTCTGCGCAGTAATCCAAATCTAGTATGAACCTTGCTATCAAAGACTTTACTTGGCACAACAATTCAATAAAATAAGATAAGGAGAGGTTGCTACAGTACTAACAACTTCCAAGACTCAAATATAAAACAAAATTGCTGTAGTAAAATAAACACATGGGTTATCTCCCAAGAAGTTCTTTCTTTATAGCCATTAAGATGGGCTCAGCAATTTTAATGATGCTCGCGCAAGAAATAAGAGTTGAAGCAAAAGGGAGCATCAAGAAGCAAATTCAAAACACATTTAAGTCTAACCCACTTCCTATGAAAAGGAATCTTGTAAATAAACAAGTTCATGAAGCATAATGCAACAAGCATAGAAAGATAAAACAAGTGTAACTTCAAGATTTTCAGCAAAAAGAGAGGTGTTTTAGTAACATGAAAATTTCTACAACCATATTTTCCTCTCTCATAATAACTTTCAGTAGCATCATGAACAAATTCAACAATATAACTATCACATGAAACATTCTTATCATGAGCTATATGCATAAAATTATTACTCTCCACATAAGCATAATCAATTTTATTAGTTGTAGTGGGAGCAAATTCAACAAAGTAGCTATCATTATTATTCTCATCAAGTGTAGGAGGCATAGTATAATCATAATAAACTTTATCCTCCATAGTAGGCGGCACCAGAAGACCACTATCATTATAATCATCATATATGGGAGGCATATCATAATCAACATAAACTTTCTCCTCAATACCCGGAGGGCTAAAGAGATCATTTTCATCAAAACCGACCTCCCCAAGCTTAGAATTTTCTATATCATTATCAACAATGGTGTTCAAAGCGTTCATACTAATATTACTACTAGCATGCAAATAAGGTTCCATAGGTTTTTTAATTTTCACATTAAACCATTCATGTCTTGACTCAGGAAATAGTATAAAAAGCTCACAGATGTTTTCCATTATGCCTTACTAGTGTTTAACAAGAAACAAAAAGATGCAATTGCAGGATCTAAAGGAAATATCTTCGAGCACACACACAACGGCAACAGAAAAGTACTTAGTTACCTGGGACCGGAGTGTGAGTGCCTTTTACCTTTCCTCCCCGGCAACGGCGCCAGAAAAGTGTTTGATGTCTATGGGTGCTTCTATTCTTGTAGACAGTGTTGGGCCTCCAAGAGCAGAGGTTTGTAGAACAGCAGCAAGTTTCCCTTAAGTGGATCACCCAAGGTTTATCGAACTCAGGGATGAAGAGGTCAAAGATATCCCTCTCAAGCAACCCTGCAATCACGATACAAGAAGTCTCTTGTGTCCCCAACACACCTAATACACTTGTCAGATGTATAGGTGCACTAGTTCGGCGAAGAGATAGTGAAATACAAGTGGTATGAATGAATATGAGCAAGAGTAACGGCGCCAGAAAAGTGCTTGCTGGCGTGCAGTTGATGGTAGTAATATTGCAGGAAGTAAAGATGCAGTAAAACAGTAAACAAGCGATGATTGCAGTATTTAGAAACAAGGCCTAGGGATCATACTTTCACTAGTGGACACTCTCAACATTGATCACATAAATAAATAAGTTCTCTTCCTTTGTGCTACATATACTCTTGTTTGATAATGAACACCATTCATTGTGTAGGGCTACAAGAGCTCCCTCAAGCCGGAGTTAACAAGCGCCACAACATTCGACATTCATATTTAAGTAACCTTTAGAGCATAATAGATCTTTGCAATTTAAACCGAGTACTAACATAGCATACACACTGTCACCTTTACACTATGAAGGGGGAATAAATCACATCAATACTATCATAGTAATAATTAACTCCATAACCTACAAGAGATTATGATCATAACCTACGCCAAGTACTACACGATGCACACACTGTCACCATTACACCGTGAAGGAGGAATAGACTACTTTAATAACATCACAAGAGTAGCACATAGATGAATAGTGATACAAAACTCATATGAATCTCAATCATGTAAGGCAGCTCATGAGATCATTGTATTGAAGTACATAGGAGAGAGATTAACCACATAGCTACCGGTACAACCCTTAGCCTCGATGGAGAACTACCCCCTCCTCATGGGAGACAGCAGCATTGATGAAGATGGCGGTGGTGTTGATGGAGGAGCCTTCCGGGGGCACTTCCCCGTCCCGGCGGCGTGCCGGAACAGAGACTCCTGTCCCCCAGATCTTGGCTTCGCGATGGCGGCGGCTCTGGAAGGTTTCTCGTACCGTGGCTTTTCCGTCAATCGGTATCGCGTTTTTAGGTCGAAAGGGCTTATATAGGCGAAGAGGCGGCGTAGGAGGGGCACCAGGGCGCCCTCCCCATAGGCCGGCGCGGCCAGGGGCCTGCCCGCGCGGCCCTATTGTCTGGGGGCCCCAGGCCTCCCCTCTGGCTCTCCTTCGGTGTCCTGGTCCGTCTCGGTGAATTATGATGTTTGGTCTTCGTTTCGTCGAATTCCGAGAATATTGCCCGAACAGCCTTTCTGGAACCAAAAACAGCAGAAAACAGGAACTGGCACTTCGGCATCTTGTTAATAGGTTAGTTCCGGAAAATGCATCAAAACGATATAAAGTATGAATAAAACATGTAGGTATTGTCATAAAACTAGCATGGAACATAAGAAATTATAGATACGTTGGAGACGTATCAGCGCCGACACGCACGGAATGAAGATGTGTCTCCATTAAACAAGAGAAGAATGTCTATCCCTGCAATCACAACTAATGCAGCTAGAGTGACGAAGTGAAGTGGGTTGCCCTAGAACCTAGGCAGATAAAACTAAATACCGATGCCTTGTTCCATGAAGACTCTTGTTCAGGTGGAATTGGAGTTGTCCTTTGGGATTATCAGGGGAACCTTCATCGCTGCATGTACCAAGTTTCTTCCACATGTACCTTCTGCAGTTATGACAGAAGCTATGGCAATGAGAGAGGCGTTATTGATAGCTCAAAATTTAGCACTATTCTATTGAGGTTTTTAAGTATACTATTATTCATATTGTCACTCATTTCATGCTCCAGCTAGATACATCTATGTCCCATCTCGGGGGTTCTGAAGCTCTTCCCGGCACCCTGCCAGAGGGGGAAATTGTCGCCGGAGGCATCTACATCGCCATGCCCCGCCTTCGAAGTGATGTGTGAGTAGTTCATCCCTGGACTATGAGTCCATAGCGGTAGCTAGATGGTTGTCTTCTCCAATTTGTGATGCATGTATAGATCTTGTGAGCTTCCCTACATGATCAAGATCATCTTTATGTAATCCTACATGTTGTGTTTGCTGGGATTCGATGAATATTGTATACTATGTTGAGGTCGATTATATATTCATGTCATATGTTATTTCTGATCTTGCATGCTCTCCGTTGCTAGTAGATACTCTGGCCAAGTAGATGCTTGTGACTCCAAGAGGGGGTATTTATGCTCGACAGTAGGTTCATGCCTCTACTAATCTGGGAGAGTGACAATAACTTCTAAGATTGTAGATGTGATGTTGCTACTAGGGAGAAAACAACAATGTTTTATTCGACGGTAACTCTATTGTTTAGTTTACACACATTGCTTAATGCGATAATCTGTTGCTTGCAACTTAATACTGAAAGGGGTTCGGACGATAACCAGAAGGTGGATTATTAGTCATAGACGCGGTTGAATTAGTCTATGTATTATGTTGTAATGCCCAATCAAATCTCATAGTAATCATGTTGTCATGTATGGTCGATATTCTATCAATTGACCAGCTATAATTTATTCACCCAACATGCTATTTATCTTTATGGAGAGACACCTCTAGTGAACTGTGGACCCCGGTCCTTTCTTTACACTAATAAATTCAACCACTGCAATTCTGCTATGTTACTTACTGCAAAAGCTCTGTTCTCTTTAATTACTGCAAACATCTCTTTCCACTCGATACGTCTAATCCTTTGTGTTCAGCAAACCGGTGAGATTGACAACCTCACTGCAAGTTGGAGCAAAGTACTTTGGTTGTGTTGTGTGCAGGTTCCACGTTGTTGCTGACGCCGGTAGTGCGTCCTGCCACTAGTCAGCTAGCAACACCTTCAGAAGTCACGCCTTTCTCCTACTGGTCGATTAAACCTTGGTTTCTTACTGAGGGAAAACTTGCTGCTGTGCTCATCACACCTTCCTCTTGGGGTTTCCCAACCGCTTCCACAATAACACTCAGCAAGATTGTCTGGCGTCATCACCGGAGCACCATCACTCCTCGACGGTTATCTCGTTCCTTTACCTTGCTCTGTGTTACTTGTTTCACCTGTTTTCCTTTGTTCTTGTATCATCGAGGTTGTCCACTTTGCATTGATCTCCTTTATTTTGTTGCATAAATCCTAAAACTTGAAAGAAAAAACTAAAAAATTGTTAATTCTATTCTCCCCTCTAGTTGTGACAGCACCTTCCAGCCTTGCTCATACCAGTGTGTAGTAAGAGAAATATGCCTCCCATTTCATTTCCATAATTAAATTTATTCCTTGGTATATGAGGCTGGATATCATTGTACAATCAATTCTCCAATGAGCACCTAAATTTCATTATACATCATGCAATCCGATTTCCCGAGAGTAGTAGCCTGCTAGGAACAAAAGAGGAACTAAAAATTAATTTCCCACAAATATTTCTAAAAAATTCCTGTGAAATGAAGTGAACACAAAAAAGATTCCACCAATATACTAGAAACATGAGATGCTACAATCCAAACGCATGTTTAATTAGAAGGGACTCTTATTTTATTGCAATAAAAAATTGGACATAACCAAGTCGCCAGAGGGATATGCTAGGAAACACACAGATTGGAAGTCGTAGGGAAGGCATCGAGTTGTATGGGCTTCTCCCGACGGTGAGCTCATGTTAATCTCGTGGCGAGTGGATGAGAAAGGTTGGGAGATATGCAAGTCAAGATCGAGAGTTAGGCGTAGATGGCGACCTGCGCGTCGAGGAGGAGCAATACACCAACAAATTGCATCGGGGAGGAATGGTGCAACACCGGGCGGGAGCTCTGAGTCGCCCCACCGACGCAATTTTCTCCCATGGTCAGCGTAGGAGCTCGAGGCACAAACACGATGGAATGAGGACCCTAGCGACGCATGATGGCTTGTTACTATTGTATTTAGAAACATTTGTTGAGTTTTTTTGGGGATATGCAAGGAGAGGAGGGCGGACTTGTGTGTGGTTGGGAAGAAAGAGAGTTTCTTGCATTGGCGCAGTTGCATAGCTGGGAACTTCTAGTTGTTGAGTTAAAAAAAAGAATCTCATCGTTCAAAATTTGAAGAAGTTTATTCTATTATTATTATTATTATTATTATTATTATTATGAGGGGCACACGCCGTTGCTATCCAACTGAAATAAAATAGCATGCGTGGTGTAGTTAGTTTTTGCGGTTGCATTACGCGTAATTAGTTACAAGTGTGACGGCAGATATTTATAACAGATTTTACCTTAACAGTAAAGACTTGTTAAACATGTAAAATGGCGTCGCAAAGAGAGCTAACTAAGTGAAACTAACTTATGACATAAATCGATTCGGAAAGAAAAAAACTTAGGCCATAATTTTTTCCCTTCTCCTGGGACAGAGATTCGGTGCAGATGGGCACTAGGGATCTTGTTTGTAAAAAAATAAATGAAAAATCATAATTTTAAATTTTAAAAAATTCCAAAAAAATCCGCATCCTAAAGAAACAATTTTGGGTGCCGTTTGTCTTTTGGGCCGAAACCTACCGATATAACCGGGCTGGACTCAATAAATTTGTTGTTCATTGTGGCTACTTTTGCCCACCCGATCCGGCAAGCGGAGATGAGACACACATTTGTCTTCCCACCCACACGCGGAAAAAAACGAGAGCAGACCGGAGACGAGACCAGCGAACCAACCCAAAGCACACGCAGCCGGAGACGAGACAGTTGATCCCTCTTCCTCTATCATTCGTCTCGTCTTCTCTTCCCCTCCAATCCCCCCCCCCCCCCCGTCGCCTCCCCCACCCTGCGTCAACCAAACCCTAACTCCAAATCCCTCATCGCCTCTCGATCTCGCCGCCGCCGCCGCAACAGCCAAAACCCTAACATCCTTCTCCTCCGGTAATTGCCCTCCCTCGTCTCCCCCTCCCCCTCCCTGATCCCCTGTTCGTCTCGATTTGATTTGGGCGTGCCGTCTCGTCTGGCCAAACCACTCCTAGGCGCGGCTTGGACCTGGCCCATGCCTAGGGTAGGTGTGGGGCCACCAGGCACCCCACCAACCTAAATCCTCCGCCTATATAAAGCTTCCGACGCAAAAACCCTAAATATATTAGCCTCCGCCCACAAAAAGTTCCGTAGCTCCGCCGCCATCGCAGACAAGATTCGGGGGACATAAGTCTCTGTACCGGCACCCTGTCGGGATGGGGAATTGCCCCTGGAGCCATCTCCATCGACTCCACCGCCATCTCCATCGCCGTTGCTGACTCCCATGATGAGGACGGAGTAGTTCTCCCCCGGGGCCGAGGGCTCTACCGGTAGCTATGTGGTTTATCTCTCTCTCTCATGGTGTGATCTTTATGTGATCATGAGCTTTGTATCTAGATGTCGTTATGCTATTCAAGCGAACTTTACTTATGTGATCTCCGGAGACTCCTTGTCCCACATGTGTAAAGGTGGAGTGTGTGTGCACCGTGTGGGTCTTTTAGGCTATATTTCACAGAATACTTGTTCGCTGAATTATGATTTGAGTTGGATGTTGATACGTCTCCAACGTATCTATAATTTCTTATGTTCCATGCTAGTTTTATGACAATACCTACATGTTTTATTCATACTTTATAATGTTTTTATGCATTTTCTTGGACTAACATATTAACAAGATGCCACAGTGCCAGTTCCTGTTTTCTACTGTTTTTGATTTCAGAAAAGCTAGTTTACAAATATTCTCGGAATTGGATGAAACAAAATCCCACGGCCCTATTTTCCACGGAGTGTTCCAGAAGACCGAAGAAGAGTCGAGGAAGGCCAGCAGGGGGCCCACACCATATGGCGGAGCGGGGGGCCCCACTGCCGCGCCGACCTATGGGGAGGGAGCCCCTGGCTCCCCCGACGTTGCCCTTTCGCCTATTTATTCCTTCGTCCCCGAAAACCCTAGTACGGAGAGCCAAAATACCATAACAGTTCCAGAGACGCCGCCACCGTCAACCCTATCTCGGGGGGGGGGGGGGGTTCAGAAGATCTCCTCCGGCACCCTGTCGGAGAGAGGAATCATCACCGGAGGGCTCTACATCACCATGCCCGCCTCCGGACTGATGCGTGAGTAGTTCATCCTTGGACTAAGGGTCCATAGCAGTAGCTAGATGGTTGTCTTCTCCTATTGTGCCATCATGTTTAGATCTTGTGAGCTGCCTATCATGATCAAGATCATCTATTTGTAATGCTACATGTTGTGTTTGTTGGGATCCGATGAATATGGAATACTATGTCAAGTTGATTATTGATCTATCATATATGTGTTATTTATGATCTTGCATGCTCTCTGTTGCTAGTAGAGGCTCTGGCCAAGTTGATACTTGTAACTCCAAGATGGAGTATTTATGCTAGATAGTGGGTTCATGTCTCCATTGAATCTGGGGGAGTGACAGCAACCCCTAAGGTTGTGGATGTGCTGTTGCCACTAGGGATAAAACATCAATGCTTTGTCTAAGGATATTTGTATTATTTACATTACGCACAGTACTTAATGCAATTGTCTGTTGTTTGCAACTTAATACTGGAAGGGGTGCGGATGCTAACCCGAAGGTGGACTTTTTAGGCATAGATGCATGTTGGATGGCGGTCTATATTCTTTGTCGTAATGCCCTAAGTAAATCTCATAGTAGTCATCATGATATGTATGTGCATTGTTATGCCCTCTCTATTTGTCAATTTCCCAACTGTAATTTGTTTACCCAACATGTTATTTATCTTATTGGAGAGACACCACTAGTGAACTGTGGACCCCGGTCCATTCTTTTACATCTGAAATACAACCTACTGCAACCATTGTTCTCTTTTGTTTTCTGCAAGTAAACATCATTTTCCACACCATACGCTTAATCCTTTGTTTTCACCAAGCCGGTGAGATTGACAACCTCACTGTTAAGTTGGGGCAAAGTAGTTTGATTGTGTTGTGCAGGTTCCACGTTGGCACCGGAATTCCTGGTGTTGCGCCGCACTACACTCCTTCACCAACAACCTTCACGTGATCTTCATCTCCTACTGGTTCGATAACCTTGGTTTCTTACTGAGGGAAAACTCACTGCTGTACTCATCATACCTTCCTCTTGGGGTTCCCAACGGACGTGTGCTTTACCGTCATAAGCAGATGTCTCTATGAAATTATGGTGTGTTAGTACCGCCTATGAATGCTCAAAGTGCAGCGCGGGGTGTTCATTAGTACTTGGGAATACATTTTTAATGTTTGCTTTTGCAGACCTACGAAGTGGATTAGTGTTCGTTATCCAGCCGGAGAGTCTTTTAGAGTAGCATAGTGAAGTTCTTATAGTTATATTCCTTTATGATATCATTGTTGAGAGTGACCACTAGTGAAAGTATGATCCATATACCTGTTTCCAAACATCGAATCACCGTTTATTTACTATTTTACTGCATGTTTACTTGCTGCCATATTTATTTAAAATTGTTATTATTACCACTCATATTCATCAATATCACTTGCATTTTACTATCTCTTCGCCGAACTAGTGCACCTATACATCTGACAAGTGTATTGGGTGTGTTGGGGACACAAGAGACTTCTTGTATCTTAATTGCAGGGTTGGTTGAGAGGGATATCTTTGACCTCTACCTCCCTGAGTTCGATAAACCTTGGGTGATCCAGTTGGGGGAAGTCTTGAACCCTGGTTCCATTAATCAAATATGCTGAAAACCATAAGTGACATGTCCATTAATGGATTAGTGTGTGAAATACCTAATATATGCATAGAAATCCAAGCAAATAATTTATCAGTCATAGAATTTTCCCATGAAATGAAGTGAACACAAAAAAGATTCCACCAATATACTAGAAACCATGAGATGCTACAATCCAAACACATGTTTAAATATCATGTATAACAAAATCAGGAGGGGCTCTTATTTTACTGCAATCAAAAACTAAACATAACCAAGTCGCTAGAGGGATATGCTAGGAAACAAACACACATCGGAAGTCCTAGGGAAGGCATCGAGTGAGCTCCTATTAATCTCGTGGTGAGTGGATTAGAAAGGTTGGGAGGCAGGCAAGTCAAGATTAGAGAGTTAGACGTAGATGGCGACCTATGCGTCGAGGAGGAGCGATACAACGAGAGATTGCGTTGGGGAGGAGTGGTGCGACGCCGGGCGGGAGCTCTGAGTCGCCCCACCGATGCAATTTTCTCACATGGTCGGCGTAGGAGCTCGAGGCACAAACATGATGGAATGAGGACCCTAGCGACGCCTCATGGTTTGTTACTATTGTACTTAGAAACATTTGTTGAGTTTTTTTTTGGGATATGGAGGGAGAGGAGGGCGGACTTGTTTGTGGTTGAGAAGAAAAAGAGAGTTTCTTGCATTGGCGCGGTTGCATAGCTATGAACTTCTCGTTGTTGAGTTAAAAATAATAATAATCTCATCGTCCAAAAGGAACTATTTCGGTTTGCCGGTTTTTCTTTTGGGCCGAAACCTAGCGATACTAGCGGGCTAGACTCAAGAATTCTGCTGTTCATTGTCGCTAGTTTTGCCCACCCGATCCGGCAATCGGAGAGGGGAGACACGCATTTGTGTTCCCACCCACACGCGACGCGAAAAAAAGGAGAGCAGACCCACCCGATCGGGTTGATCCCTCTTCTCTCTGTCATTCGTCTCGTCTCGTCTTCTCTTCCCCTCCAATCCCCCCCGTCGCCTCCCGCACCCCGCGTCCGTCAACCAAACCCTAACTCCAAATCCCTCCCCGCCTCTCGATCTCGCCGCCGCCGCCGCCGCAGCCAAAACCCTAACGCCCCTCTCCTCCGGTAAGCGCCCTCCCCCGTCTCTCCCTCTCCCCTCTCCCCTCCCCTCCCTGATCCCCTGTTCGTCTCGATTTGATTTGGGCGCGCCGTCTCGTCTGCCCCCGCGGGTTGATCTAAGGCCGGGGCGGAATGGGACCGCTGCTCGTGGGCGCGCGCGGGCGGCCGCCGCGCGGAATTTGGCAGGGGGCCCTGGGCGCGGTGCCGCGCTACGGGATGGGATCGCGCGTTTCGGAGGCCTGGCCGCGTCGGAGACCTGTGGGCTTTACGGAGGCGCCTGCGCCTCGACCCACGAGCTCGGATAATTATGTGAATTTCCCCAGGCGGATGGAGTGGCGTCCTTGGATTCCAGGGGCTCCTCTCTACGCTGTCATGTATTTGGGGAAACCATGGTGCTGGGCTGTTGTGCTGGGCTGTTCATGGGAGGAGAATTTTCCCCTCTGTTGTTGCTGGTCGACGATTAGGCAGGCGCTTGATTTTCGATGGCCGCGGGAACGCCGCGAAAGCTGGTTTAGACCTACTGGTCCAATAACAAACTCAAATGGCGAAACTACTTGCTGTCATACGTTACGAATCTAAGTATGTCGCTAGCTTTGTCGTTACCACGTGGGATGCTTCTCTTCCATTAGTTGGTTATTATGATAAATAAACAAGCACAATTTAATGTTGTGAGAAGAAAGGTTTTGATAGGTCAAGCGCAAGTAACGCCGTATCACATCTTATCTAGATGCCAGCCATGTAGCAAGCTACATCCGCGACGGTTACCATGCAAGCGGCTTACGTTCCTGTTTTTAGCGGCTTATCAGGCTTTTTTAATTGTTGTCGCAAGAGCTGGCTTAGAGCTACTGGTCCAATAACAAACTCAAAACGGTGAAACTGCTTGCTATCATCCGTTACGAATCTAGTATGTCGCTAGCTTTGTCGTTACGTGTGGGATGGTTGTATTCTGTTAGCTGATTATGATACGAGCACAATTTAATGTAGTAAAGAAGAAAGGTTGTGATAGGTCAAGCGCAAGTAACGCCCTATCGCATCTTATCTAGCTGCCATATAGCAAGCGAAATCCGCGACGGTTACCATGCAAGCAGCTTACGATGCTGCTTTTGGCGGCTTATCGGGCTTTTTAATTGTTGTCGTATTAGGTCTAATATAGATGCCAGTGAATTAATTTTTTATTGTAACGTATGCGTGGGTCAGCCCCGCTGTTTGGAACTTGTAGACTAGGGGTATGTAGGCACATACCGACACTTTGCAGCTTATTTACTTTCTACTTTTTAATTAAAACTGGAATTGATGTCCTCAATTCATGGTTACAACTTCCCTCTTGGCCTGTCGCAAATAATTTAGTACTTTCTTGCTCCGTTATGTATATTCATAATACATGTTTCTCATTCTTGTGGATGAAATGGAAAATGTTGCATCATTGGATATTCCAAAACAAATTTGAACTGTAATATGAAGGATAGCCATTGCCCCCTTTTAGCTTTATCTGTCTAAAGTTACTTAATAACAAAAAGTTGCGTATGACACATTTTTTTTTCTAGTCAAGTTTGTTCTCATTGTTTAATTCGAGAGGTTTTTCTGTACTGCAATAGCTTTCATTAATATTGAGATGCATATGCATTAGCTATGTGGAACATCTTTTTATTTATAACCACTGACTGGAGAGACGCCTAGTTTCCATTTTGAATCTTTCTGCTGTGTTTGAGAGAGCAAATCTTTCCTGGTTTCCTCAATAGCTAGGATTCTCTTCTCTAATGAACTCCATTGGGTCATGGCGAATACTTTCCAAATGTAGCTAATTAAGCTAGTTTTATCTAAGCATGGACTGTAATGCATACTGACCAGCAATTTAGTTTGAGGACATCTAGTAAATACTGGGGCAGTCGCTTGATCTTAATAGGTGTTTCTTGGCTCTCTGCTATCCACTTTTGTCCAGTCGAAAATCACATATCCACTGATCCTTGAGCAGGCATATGATGATTATTGAAATGACAATTTCTTAATCAACTATATGTACAGTTCATATACATTGTAACCTTTTGTTTACATTAAAGGTCTGCTTAGATGGGTATATGGCATGTCTTTCGTTAGAAAAGAATCTACATCGATATGTTCCCAGAGTGATAATTATTTTGTTGAAACTTTACTGCAGGTAAGCAACAGTTCGACCATTTGTTGGAAATGCCGTCTGCATCCAAGACCAAGGCAAAGGATAGGGCAGCTGCTTTTAAAGCAGCAAAAGAGCAACCTAAGGTTCCTGTGAAGCCAGTGGTGAACGGTACAGCTGCAAGTACTTACAACAACCTCTCTGGAAAATTTCATCTTCTGGAGCCGTCATCCTCTTTACCGGGTAGTCAGGGTAACGACAAATTGAGGAATATGGATGAAATAGATGAACATTCTCGTAGCTCCCATGGTACAGGGGACTTTGATTGTGCCTCAAACAATGGTAGCTGTTCGGGTGAGTCAGAAGATACAAAGGAAAAATCAACCGGCACTGCGTCTCGAGTGGACTCTATTCCTGGATGTGATCTTGATAAACGCGAAAAGATCAGACAAAAGAATGAGAAGAAGCATCAAAGGCAGAAGGAGAGGCGTGCCCAGGAATTACATGAGCGTTGCAAAGGATACCTAATGTCCAGAAAACTGGAGACACTTGCTCAGAAACTTGTTGCAATGGGTTTCTCATCAGATCAAGCTACGATGGCCCTTATACATAATGAAGGCTGTCTTGAGGAGTCTGTTGCCTGGCTCTGTAATTTTGATGGCAGCGAGGAAACGAAGCAGCAGGTTGCAGATCATCAGTCTGCAGCTAATTTGAAAATAGATATAAGTGACGAGATTGCGAAGATTGTGATCCTGGAGGCAAAATTTAAGTGTACAAAGCAAGAGGTTGAAAGGGCTGTTGTTACTTCTGAGGGTGATCTAGAAAAGGCTGAGGAGGCCTTGAAGACACAGAAGCAAGAATCAGCAACAACTGCTTCTAAGCCTGAAGGGCCAGGTGATTCAAGTGGCTTGGTTATCAAGCAGCAGGTCATGCTTGCACAGAACCTACCAAGGCCTCAAACAAATGGATTTTCCTCAGTAGGGACTCAGCAAATGAGGAGAGACGACAAGGACCTAAACTACAAGCTTCTGTTAAATGGTAATGGTCCAAAGGAACCTGCAGTTAAAGGTTTTCAACCATTGGCTACACCAATTAAGCCAGACATGGCCCGTCAACAATTTTTTCAACCCGAGAAGAGGCGGCTTAATGCCAATCCGGTTCCATCTGTTCCTTATGTGACATCATCTCCTTCGCCCGTTGCAGTGCCTCAGATGAAGGCAGAAACACGGCATTTGGCAGCAGGCAGTGAGATGAAGAGTGCAATGCACAACGGAGGCTTGCGAGAGTCGGTAGTTGTAATGCAGCGTCCTCAATCTGCATCTGCCAAGCAAAGCCTACCCTCCACAAGTCATAGTATGTTTGCATCAGAGCCACCGTCAAGGGAATGGTACTTGAATGGCCCATCAAGTGTTGATATGATGTTGAATGGTGGTTTAGGGCATAGCCTAAGGAATATGAGTTTGGACAACGTTAATTCTGCCAAGCAGTTCATGCATACAAACCACCAACAAAGTTTTGTTCCCAATCCTGTAGAGCTGGCTGCTAATGGTTGGGGTGGTACATGGGGTTCTGGAGGTACATCATCTTCCCAGGCTGGGGCGCCGCCACATGGTATGTCGTTTAGAGGAGGTTGGAGCTCATCCGAGTCCTCTTCAACTTTATCTCATGCTGATTGGAGGACGAATGCGCCAGCACCTTGTGACTACACCTCAATAGATTGGAGCCTCGACACAACTTTGATAAACCCTGCAGCAAAGAGCGAATGGCTATCAGACACATGGTCAACCATGTTCATGGGTGGCAGATCCACAAGGCCTTCCGGAAACCTTGGTGTCGCAGGCGTTAATGGGTTGCATGAGAGCAATCTTCCAATGGATCCTGCTCCATCACCCCGTCCTTATGAGTGGCCTTCTTTCTGCAGGGGAGGATCTTCCTAGTTCCCCTACCCTGTAGGTAAGAAGCCATTGAATAAGAAAAGTAAAAGATGTCATTTGTTTCTCTTGTTTTTTGTCTCGTTGCAGTTGGTCAAAAAGTTTTACTTCTTGTGTATTGAACTGTGCTTGTGTATCTTTGACTGTTGGCCGAGATAAGTCTTCATTCTATGAAATCGTTGTGCATGAGAAAATGAAGAAAGAAATTATAGTTATCTTTGCTGAAATGGATGAATGCCCTCAACCCACCTGACAGCATTGTCGCTCTTAAACAAATAGGCAACTTACGGTTTTGTAGGCATACAGTCCTTGTTTATAATTTCTTGATGAGGCCATACTAATAGAAATTTAGAATACTTCCCTAACAACTTGGACCGTGCATCTTATCTATCTGCCAAAAAGGAGGAAAGTAAGGATTTCCATGATTGTTCTGTTTGCCCTGAACTAGTTTTACAAACAGTATTATGAGTGAGGCTCACCTGTCTTGTTTTTGTATGCGTTTCTAGCAATATGATGCCTGTTTTGATCCTGAACCATTTGGGAGCACGTGTGCATTTAGCTGCAGATATCTGAGCAAGTTGTTCAGACGAGGCCTTTTGTAACAGCTAATTCTGTCACCATTCTAGAATGCTAGTGTGACCCTAGAGCCAGATCTGTTTCATTGGCATACTTAACCAGCCTTCCTGACGAAGTTGGTCTTACTATTGTACGAGTACTAATTTTGATATGCTTTTTTATTGCAGTGGTGCTTCTATACCGAATAAGCACCATCCTTGTTTTTTCTTAAAAGAAAATCGACTGGGTTGAACATGGGGCATGATCCTTTCGTTGTATGACGGACTTATTTGGTTGATGATCTGTTCGTACAGGGCAGTAGTTATTCTTTGGTTATTTGAAGATCTAGGGAGCGTGTTCTTAGGACATGCCCAATGCACTGCCCTAAAGCTACCGCCTCACACTTTTAATTAGGTCCGGGTGGTTCAAAGTAGGTTCGGATGAGGAGGCAGCCTCCTCTTCAGGAAGTGGGATCTTAAGTCTTAAAAGCATGCTTTTTAGAGAGAGAAAGAAATACATAGTGTCATATTTGTGGGGTTCCTTTTTTTCTATTAAAGTTGTAGATTCCATTGAAGATATAAAATTAACCATGTTGTCTCTGATAACTTTTTACATGGAGCAGCTAGTTGTGTATGCCATTATTGCTCATGCTCTTAGACTGCCGGGTATAAAACTGGCAGCCAAAGCGACTGGTGTGGTCGGAAAATGCGGCCTTCTTCATCACCAGTAAAAAGCCCGTTGACTCCGGAGCAGTACGGAGAATAAATTTGCCGAGCCAAACATTCTGCTCCTTTTTGAAATACAAACATTCCGTTCGCTCTGCCAAACTTCTGCAGCCACATGAGTCTGAAACTCTGAATACGCCTGTCCGTTTTCTTCACATTCCACAGCTTGACGGGACTACTTACTACTGGATGAAGCCTAGTTGATTGATCCATCGCCCATTGCCGCTGCCTACGAGCTAGCCAGCGGCCGTCATTGACTCTTATATTCGCTCCTGACAATGCGCCCCAGGATGTCGGCATGGCAGGCACGATTGCGGCGCTGCGGGGGCACGCACGTCCTCTCGCTTCGACGAGCATCGATTCGTACCTAGTACCTGGACTCGTACTGCCAGTACTCAACATTCCGACGCCGCAGTCCTGAAAGCACTGTGCGGAACATGCTGTCTCCGAAGCTTTATTCGGTCCCTGATAAGGTGTGCCTATTCAGGAGCATGTCCGATGATTTCCTTGGGATTTTACCAATTCTTTTATCTAAGAGCATCTCCAGCCGTGTTCCCAAAGCGGCCTCCAAAGAGCGTCGGATCGAACGTCTGGGAGACGTGTTTTTTTCGTGCCGCGTTTGGGGACGTCGCTCCCCATCCGCGTCCCCTAAACACGGCCCCAAAACTTTAAAATAACGCATCTGCTTTTTTGTATTTTTATTTTAATAGATAGAAAATTTGTAGGTACGGTGAAGACTTCGAAAAATATAAACTAATTTTCAAAGCGGTTCAACATAAAAAAATTATATATAAAAACTTCGAAAAAATAAACTAATTTTTAAACTACTTCTTCTTTGATGGCCTCACCTTGTCGTCCTCACGGTGGCGCTTCCTGCTCGTCACATCTTTCGAAGAGCCGGCTTCGTTCGACGCGTCGGAGGAACTTGTGTCCCCCTCGTCATCGACGGTGCTCGCCGGCTGTGCCTTCGCCTTCGCTTTCACTTTCGCCTTCGCCCGGGTCCTTGCCTCCTTCTTTGCCGTCGCCGCCTCCTTAGCCTCTTCCTCCTCCTCCTCCTCCTCCTCGTCGGCCTCCCAATCCTCCTCCCGGCTGTCCGTCGGCGGGGAACCAGAGCTGCTAGGCATTGCAACTCTATCCCACCAATGGGGCCATCCCGACGGCTTCCCCTCGCTGTCGGTGTCCGATGGTAAAGAGAGGTTGCTCATTGCCAGAGAGGAGAGGAGAGATGAATGGCACCGACCGGTTGTAGATCGGAAAGCACATACGTAGGGGTCTTAGCGCGGATGAATGGCGGCGCAGATATCGAAGAGAGCTGCGGTTGCTCTTCTGTGGAGTTTGCGCTCCATTCCGTTCGTGAGTCGTTGACGCGTCGGTCCCGCCACTCCTCGCCTCGCTTCTCGCTGTGTCCGGTGTGCCCGGACCGTCCCATGTGGACCGGGGACGGGCTCGGGGCGCCGGACACCGTATTGGACCGCGCCGGATGGAAAGGGCCTTTGGGGCGCGCGGCTGGGAACGAAATTTTGTCCGGCGCGCCCCAAATCTCTTTGGGGGCCGCTTTGGAGGATGAGGCTGGAGATGCTCTAAATGGTTTTTTTTTTCAAACTTTAGAGCACTTATTCCCTTCCAAACTTTTAAAACTTCTATGGCATTTTTGATCACGTCGTGCTGGATGGCTTAACTGAAGTAATGGTTTAGTCGTTTTTGTTCAACAAAGCTAAGTGTTATTTAAGTTGACTAGTTTGCAAAGATCTTGTACCCTCTAAAATTGTTTCAGACCTTCTGGGTAAGAAAATAGGTAGGTCATGTCATTTGGTATGGCTAGATTCAAAGTCATTTTTAACACATATTTTGATGAAACTTGCCAACCAAAGTGACGTGTTCCCCATTTCAGCTAAGCCATCCAGCATGACGTGGCCAAAAAAAGACCATAATCTTTTTAAAGTTTAGGGAGCGACCAAAATGATATAAAGTTGATAGCGGACAGAACAGAGAAATCAAGAACGAGTTTCAGATTGTGGCTCCCTGCCCCGGCGTCGCTCCCGCTGGGGCGACTCGGGCGGCGTCCAAACCCTAGCGCCGCCAGGCCCCTCCTCCCACCTTTCCCCCTCCCTTGCCGCCACCTGAGGTGACCGCCGTAAAGCCGCGTGGCTGCTGAGGACGGTGGCGGCGAGAATCTCGTCGCTCCGCTTCGATGTGGAGGACTCCAGGACCGGGACGGCGGCCCTTCAGGCGAGGTGATGGCGCGCGTGGCAGGCGTTGGCGCGGGTGACTCTGGCTGTCGGCCGCGACCACTTGGGAGGTTGGAATGCGGCGGGTGGCGGCTGCGGTATGGAGGCCCCCTCCCCGTCAGATCGAGGTTGTTCCCCCTCTTCTCTCTCTCTCCTCCCTGATTTTGGCTTAGCGGCTGCTTGCTGCTTGCTCTGGAATGCGGAGGGAGCTGGTGTGTGGCTCGGGACCGGGGGAAACTCTAGGTTGGCTGGCCCGGCCCAGCGACAACGGTGCCTGCGGGCGCCGTTCTTCCTCCTTGGAGGAGTGGCTGGGGTCCCCTGTCTCCACCCCAACCAACCTCCCGGGTGAAAGCCCAAAATCTATTAGATTGGGCGGCGTCGACGTGCTGCACACCGTATCCTCCTTGGAGGCGTCGCCTGGGGAGTGTGATGCTCGGTGAGGTTGAAGGCGGAAAATTTGGTCTCGTGCAGTTGCTCCCGGTGGCTTTCCTACTTCTCTCTGGTCGTCCTTAGGCCGTGGCGGTTTGGCCGGTTTGGTGTGCTCCCCCTTCTTGGTGGTCGTGTTCTGGGGCTGCCTCAGAGCTCAAGTTCAGCACTTCCCCAGCTCTCGGGTGAGCTTTTCCCATGACCGATGGTTCGACACCTTCAAGCCAAGGCGAGAGGGTAGGGGCCCTCTTCGGTGTGGGAACCAGAATGTGTTTTGGTGCTTGCAGTTCAGGGGGCCTTCCTCGCTCATGAATCTCCATCCTGCTCTTTGGCAGTGCCTCGTCGCGTCTTCACTGCTCGTTGCATTCGGTGCCGGAGAGTTGTAGTCTTCGCTTTGCAAGTCCCTTTGGTGCTTGCTAGTAGTGTTGAGTTGTAAGCCTTTCAGGGTGTGCCCTTGTACCGTTCGGCCGTTGTGTTGTGTTGTGTGTGGGTGTGTTCGGTTCGCCTCGTGTAATCCCTAGCTGGTTGATGACTTTGTTAATTTAAAGCTGAGCTCCTAGCGAGCCTACTGTTTTTAAAAAATGGTATAAAGTTTGACGAAGTGTCATTTATAAACAACTACGCCTTTCTGGCACGAAAAGAGAACAGCACGCGTTACACGATTTTCTGAGATGAAAGGTCGAACAAAACCTAGCTGTGCGTAGGCGCGAACATTAACTGTGCACATACTACAAAACAAAATTAGGACCTGTAGGATGTTCGCCCTCGTTCGACCACGGATGCTCCACGACTCCACTGGAATATATGAGGCTACGCGTAGGGGATCCAACTTTCAGAAATCCAGCGATAACGCGGGAGACTTCCTGTGCGATTCTACGAATCTCCGATTCGCAAGAGAGCATCGTGTCAATGGTTCCTCTTTGCGTCACGTCCATATGAGAGAAGCGACGATGGATAAATGCCTCTTTGATTCGGACGAGCGAAAAACACCGAGTAAACGTCCGTGTCTCTCTTCAGAAAAAAAGGCAAACTAGTGTATGAGCCTTGTAGCATCTTGTTTTGTTCGAAAACCAGTGGTGTGCTTGGTAGGCTAGGTCTTCTTTTTGAAGCGGCGAGGAGAAGATTTGGGGCGGCGAGGAGAAGGTTTGGGAGCGGTGAGAGATTGGGACGAACCGCAGGGCCTCTTAATGTACAGCGGCGGCAGCGGGTGGTTACACGCAATAACGCCGACGCGGACGGCCACACGGCCATGCACGACGAGACGCGTCCCTCCGCCGCCTGGGAAAACTGTGACGCCATTAACGTCGCTTGACCAAAGGTAGGCGACGGGGTTTTAGGCTTCCGAGCCGCTGACGGGTCAGGCTTGCGTCGCTTCGCCTCGCTTTTCGTTGTGTCCGGCGTCCCCGGTGTGTCCCCTGTGGGTCGGGAACGACCTCGGGGCGCCGGACACCGTATCAGGCCGCGCTGGACAAAAATCGATTTTGGGGATGCGGCTGGAAACGTTTTTTTGTAGGTGCGCCCAAAATTGTTTTGGGGACGTTTTGAGGGAGGTAAGTGGAGATGCTCTCAAACTCTCAAAGGCCGTATCGGACGGAGCATGCCCGATTTTTATGAGCATTGCAATCCTGTTTATAGATATGTTTCATGATGCTTATTATTAGTTTGTTGGTATCTTTTTCATGATTGACACAACTATTAGATGACTTTATTTGCATTTATCTTATTATGAATTGCTTAAGTATTCGTCCATATAATGAGAATATTTACATCATATGAGTAAATGTGTTCATGAAAGTTCTTTTGTCACACTCAGTTGTTAACTGAATTGCTTGAGGACAAGCAATAAGCTAAGCTTGAGGGGAGTTGATACGTCCAAAACGTATCTACTTTCCCGAACACTTTTGCTATTGTTTTGGCTCTAATTTGTGTATTTTGGATACAACTAACACGGACTAACGTTGTTTTCAGCAGAATTGCCCTGATGTCTTATTTTTGTGCATAAAATCAACTTTCAGGAAAATCCCCGGAAATAATTGCAATGAGCCTATTTTTACAGAAGACCCACGGAGCCAGAAGATGTGACGGAGGGGGGCAACGAGGCGCGCACACCACGTGGCGGCGCGGTGGGCCCATGGCCGCGCCGCCATATGGTGAGGCCGCCTCGGCCAGCCCCCGACGCTCCCCTCTGGACTACTTAAAGCCCTTGACCTAAAAACGCACGGGGGTTCGACCAATTTTCCAGAAGACATCCAGAACTCCGCCGCCATCGCGAAACCCAATCTCGGGATCAGAAACTCCGTTCTTGCACCCTGCCGGGACGGGGAATTGGAGGAGATCATCGCCATAAAAGTGCAAAGAAACCTATAGAACCTGAAGAACAAATAAAGGTTGAACCTGCAATTGCAATAGTTAAAGATCTTGTGACTGAAAATGTAGAAGATGGTCATATTATTTTCTGTGAAGATGCTTCTAATATTGTTTCGCATCCTAATAAGTCTAGGAAAGCTAGTGTTTCTATGCTCTCTGTTAGAATTGGTGATCATTGTTATTATGGTTTATGCGACATTGGTGCAAGTATTAGTGCCATTCCTTATGAGCTTTATACGGAGATTATGCATGAAATTGGTTCTTGTGAACTTGAAGATATTGATGTGGTTATTCGGCTAGCTAATAGAGAAACTATCTCTCCTATTGGTATTGTTCGAGATGTGGAAGTTCTATGTGGTAAGATTAAATATCCTGCTGACTTTTTGGTACTTGGTTCTGCTGCTAGTAAGTATTGTCCTATTATCTTTGGTAGACCTTTTCTAAATACTTGTGGAGCTGTTATAGATTGCAAGAAGGAAAAAATTGTGACTAAATTTGCTGGTGAATCTTATGAGTTTAATTTCTCTAAATTTGCCAAAACTCCTTATAAAGCTGAATTGCCTAATAATGATTTTAGAGTTGAACAATGTGCGTCTATTGCTCTTGCTCCTAATAATCCTTTGCAGCAACATTTGGAGGATAGTGAGAGTGAAGTCTTTAGGGAAGAAAGGAATGAGCTTGATGAAATTTTCCTTCGTCAACCTATTCTTAAACATGACTTGCCGGTTGAAGATTTAGGTACAACACCACCACAAAAGGAAGATCCTGTTTTCGATTTGAAACCATTGCCTGATAATCTTAAGTATGCTCATATTGATGATAAGAAAATATATCCTGTTATTATTAGTTCTAAGCTTTCAGAATTTGAAGAAGAAAGGTTATTGGAAATACTGAAGAAACACCGAGGAGCTATTGGCTATACTCTTGATGATTTGAAGGGGATTTCTCCCTCTATTTGCCAACATGCTATCAATATGGAAGATGATGCAAAGCCTGTTGTTGAACATCAGCGTCGTGTAATTCTGAAGATGAAGGATGTGGTAAGGAATGAGGTATTAAAACTTCTTGAAGCTGGTATTATATATCCTATTGCTGATAGTAGATGGGTTAGTCCTGTGCATTGTGTTCCTAAGAAAGGAGGAATGACAGTTGTGCCTAATGATAATGATGAGCTCATCCCTCAAAGAGTAGTTGTAGGGTATAGAATGTGCATTGATTATCGAAAATTTAATAAGGTTACTAAGAAAGATCATTACCCTTTACCCTTTATTGATCAAATGTTAGAGAGGTTGTCTAAAAATACTCATTTTTTCTTTCTTGATGGTTATTCTGGGTTTTCACAAATTGCTGTTAAAACTAAAGATCAGGAGAAAACCACTTTCACTTGTCCCTATGGAACTTATGCTTATAGACGTATGCCTTTTGGTTTATGTAATGCTCCTGCTACTTTTCAAAGATGCATGTCTGCTATTTTTCATGGCTTTTGTGAGAATATTGTAGAGGTATTCATGGATGATTTTTCTGTCTATGGGAATTCTTTTGATAATTGCTTGCGAAACCTTGATAAAGTTTTGCAGAGATGTGAAGAAACTAACCTTGTTCTTAATTGGGAGAAATGCCACTTTACGGTTAATGAAGGAATTGTATTGGGACATAAAACTTCCGAGAGAGGTATTGAAGTTGATAGAGCTAAAGTTGAAGCAATTGAGAAGATGCCCTATCCTAGGGATGTTAAAGGTATTCGTAGTGTTCTCGGTCATGCTGGGTTTTATAGGAGATTTATTAAAGATTTTTCTAAGATTTCAAAGCCTCTTACTAATCTTATTCAAAAAGATGTACCTTTTGTTTTTAATGATGATTGTAAGGAAGCTTTTGAAACTCTAAAGAAAGCCTTAACAACTGCTCCTGTAGTTGAACCTCCTGATTGGAATTTACCTTTTGAAATTATGTGTGATGCTAGTGATTTTGCTGTAGGCGCTGTTCTTGGACAGCGAGTAGATAAAAAATTAAATGTTATTCATTATGCTAGCAAAACTCTTGATGCTGCTCAAATAAATTATGCTACAACTGAAAAAGAATTATTAGCTGTAGTCTTTGCTTGTGACAAGTTTAGATCTTACTTCGCTGATTCAAAAGTTACAATTCATACTGATCATGCTGCAATTAGATACCTTATGACGAAGAAAGATGCTAAGCCAAGGCTTATTAGGTGGGTGCTTCTTTTGCAAGAATTTGATTTACATATTATAGATAGGAAAGGTGCTGATAATCTTGTTGCTGATAATTTATCTAGATTGGAAAATATTGCTTATGATCCTGTTCCTGTTAATGATAGTTTTCCAAATGAACAATTGGCTGTAATAAAGGTGAACTCGCGAGATAGTCCTTGGTATGCTGATTATGCTAACTTTATTATATCCAAGTACTTGCCTCCAACCTTTTCAGCTCAGCAAAGGAGGAAATTCTTTTATGACTTGAGGCATTATTTTTGGGATGACCCACACTTATATAAAGAAGGAGTGGATGGTATTATGCGAAGATGTGTTCCTGAATATGAACAACAAGAGATATTGAGTAAGTGTCATGGTAGTGTTCATGGAGGACATCACGCCAGAGATAGAACCGCGCAAAAGGTTCTACAATCAGGTTTTTATTGGCCAACTCTCTTCAAAGATGCAAGAAAGTTTATTTTATCATGTGATGAATGTCAAAGGGTTGGTAATATCTCCAGACGCAATGAAATGCCTATGAATTATACTCTTGTTATTGAACCATTCGATTGTTGGGGATTTGACTTCATGGGTTCTTTCCCTTCTTCAGAAGGTAACACTCATATTCTTGTCGCTGTTGATTATGTTACTAAATGGGTGGAAGCTATACCCACAAAAAGTGCTGATGGTGAGACTTCTTTGAAAATGCTTTTAGATATTATTTTTCCTAGATTTGGAGTACCTAGATATATTATGACTGATGGAGGTTCTCATTTTATTCATGGTGGTTTTAGAAAAACTCTTGCTAAATATGGTATTAATCATAGAATTGCTTCTGCTTATCATCCTCAAACTAGTGGGCAAGTAGAATTATCAAATAGAGAGATTAAATCTATCTTGCAAAAGACCATTAATAAATCTAGAAAGAACTGGGCTATTAAATTAAAGGAAGCACTATGGGCTTATAGAACTGCTTATAAAAATCCTATGGGTATGTCACCGTATAAAATGGTTTATGGGAAAGCTTGTCATTTACCTTTAGAACTAGAGCACAAAGCTTATTGGGTTGTAAGAGAACTAAATAAAGATCCTAAACTTGCCGGTAAGTAGAGATTGCTACAATTGAGTTCTTTAGATGAATGGAGAAATTAAGCTTATGAAAATGCTAAACTCTTTAAGGAGAAAGTTAAGAAATGGCATGATAGAAGAATTATCAAAAGATAATTTAATGTTGGAGATAAAGTCCTATTGTATCGGTCTCGTCTCAGATTTTTTGCAGGGAAATTACTCTCAAAATGGCAAGGACCATATGTCATTGTGGAGGTGTATCGTTCAGGGGCAATTAAAATTAGTTCTCTGCAAGGTGGTGCCACACAAGTAGTGAATGGACAAAGGCTCAAGCATTATATCTCTGGAGATTCTTATAATGAAGATGTTGATGTTATCCAAGTGGTGACTCCGGAAGCTTTCATCAAAGGTCAAATTGACAGTTCTGCAGAGTTCGACTTTGAATAGGTAACAGTACTGGTAATAAAAAGTCCGCGTTTAACTTTCCGAACTATGTTTTTGCTATTTTCGGAAAATATGAAAAATTACGAGATCGAAACGGAGTGGAGGAGACGCACGAGGGCGTGCCCCCATAGGCCGGCGCGGGCCCCAGCCTGGCCGCGCCGCCCTATGAGGACATCGCCTCGTTGTCCCTCTCCGACTCTGGTTCGACCTGGTACTTTCCTTCTGTCGCGAAAATTTCTGCTATATAATCCCCCGGACTCCTGGAGGTCCGTATATCGTTTTCTTGTCGTGTCTTATTTCGAGCTGTTTTCTGCCAGGATTTGTTTTTGATCTAGAAGCACCATGGTCTCCAACAACAAGGACAAGGAGCCTTTGGAGGAAGATATTTAGGATCCCGATTTGAAGGAAGAAGTCGAGAGCAGGGATGAAGAAGAAGTTGAGGAAGCTTCGCGAGTATACCCGCGTGCCACCGTCGCAAGCATAGGAGTGGTGACAAATCCGTCCAATAGCAAGAAGAGCGCACAGATTAGCACCGGAGGAGGAGTTCCACGTCACTACCTAGCTCCAAGGACATCTCCTCCAGGCACCTACAAACCCTTCCACATTCTAATTCATAATAGTCAAACTGAAAGGGTTCCCAAGGCAGTATTGCCTAGCAACTGGGATATAGATCGTTCTAACACTGCAGGAAAGATGACGCCTGAAGCTGAAGAGTGGGGAAACAACTCTAAGAGTTGGGACTCGCCGTCAGATATACTTCTTAACCGCGTCGAGCACAATTCGGAGATGATCCGCAACCTCATGTACAAGATTGATGAGCTAAAGGAGCTTGTTGAGAAGCTTATCAAGGATTCACCACCACCACCACCGAAGGAGTAATTCATCATCGGTATTGGCATCCCGTTGGTTTGTTCCAAGCTTGGGGGAATGCTGCGGTATCACATCATCACTATCTTTTACCTTTTTATTATCAAGTAGTGTTATATCATGAGTAGGGAAGTTATCATATAAGATGTGTTGCGGTATGGAAGTATCTCTCTTTAGTTGGTTATCTATGTATCCCTTGGTGTGAGTTATCGTTATGGAATATTAATGAGAAGTCTTCTCATTTACATATTGCACATCTTATTTTAGTTTGCAATCTCTATTATGTGATTGATCTTGTTGTTAGTATTGGTATCACTTTGGGAGCATTGATTAAATCTATTTGGTTTTGGCAAACTTAGCATTGGTCAATAGCAACAACACTTTGAGTTTAAGTAGAGAACAAATACATGTAGATATGTTGTTTCATTATCTTTCTTTCTTGTTAGCCATGAGCTTAGTATTCTGAAGTTAAAATTGTTTGTGCTTACAAGAAAGATGCATGATTGTTTCTATCACATGTATATTTGTTTGTTTCCCTCAACTCTTATGCTTGCTAATCAACCTTGCTAGCCAAAGACCTGCATTGAGAGGGAATGCTTCTCGTGCATCCAAACCCTTAGACCAAACCTATGCCACCAGCGTCCACCATAACTACCTATTATGCGGTATTTTGCGCCATTTCAAGTAAATACTTCATGTGCTACCTTTAAACAATTCAAAAGTTATCATCCCTTATTTGTGTCATTGTTTTATAGCTCATGAGGAAGTATGTGGTGTTTTATCTTTCAATCTTGTTGGGTAGCTTTCACTAATGGACTAGTGGCTTCATCCACTTATCCTATAATTTTACAAAAAGAGCTGGCAACGGGGTTCCCAGCCCCAATTAATTAACTCTCATTAATAATCCTCTTCACATGTTTTGCTCTGATTCATCAGTAAGCAACTTAATTTTGCAATAGACACTCCTCCATGGTATGTGAAATGTTGGAAGGCACCCGAGGATTCGGTTAGCCATGGCTTGAGAAAGCAGAGGTTGGGAGGAGTGTCATCCTTAAATAAACTAAAATACATGTGTAAACAAAAGAGAAGAGGGATGATCTACCTTGCTGGTAGAGATAACGTCCTTCATGGGAGCCGCTCTTTGGAAGTCTGTTTGGCAAGGGGGTTAGAGTGCCCACTACCATTCGTTGACAACAACAAACACCTCTCGAAACTTTACTTTTATGCTCTCTATATGATTTCAAAACTTGAAAAGCTCTAGCACATGATTTAATCCCTGCTTCCCTCTGCGAAGGGCCTATCTTTTATTTTCATATTGAGTCAGTAAACCTATTTCACTCCATCTTAAGCAAGCAATTGAGTTGTTGTGATCCAACCATCTATATTGTGATTTATTTAATCATGCCTTTTATTTCTTTCTTGTTTAGTACAAGTTTTATCTGAATGAATATAGCTTTGAAGATTATCGATGATTATGAGGAGATTATTATGATTGAATATGCAAGTTTTGCTATAAGCTTTGATATAAGAGCGCTGCTCGATAAATAAGTACAATCTGTTAAATGTTCTCTGACCAAGAACGAAGTTTGCCATCACCAATTATGATTTACTATGCACCTTTACTTGTGATTTCCTTTTACTTGTTTCAAGTTGAATCATATTGGGAAGTTGTTCACTAGAATATCTTGTGTGAATTAATATGATGCTTCTTGTCCGTATTTTATTTATCGACTCTTCACTCCATAAACATGTGGTCTTGTTTACTGAGTTCAGTTTCGCTTGGGGATAAGCGAAGTCTAAGCTTGGGGGGAGTTGATACATCCATTTTGCATCACTATTTTATATCATAATTTACTGTTATTCATTGATATATTTCATATTAGGAGATGATACTTATGTTATTTCATCTATTTTGCATGTTTTATGATTATTGGAGAATCGCGCACCGGAGTCAGGATTCTGCTGGAAAAAGCACCGTCAGAATGCAATATTTCGGGAGATCAGCAATTGACGGGAATTATACGGAAAATCCTATTTTTCCAGAAGACGGAGGTAGCCAAAAGGAGGAGCCGAGGAGGGCCGCCATGGGCCCCCCTCATAGGCCGGCGCGGGCCCTGCCCTGGCCGCGCCGCCATGTGGGGAGGGGGCCCACGACCCCCTCTGGCCTCCTCTCCTTCGCGTACTTCTTCGTCCCGAAAACCTAAGCTCCAGAGGGTAGTCGCGAAGAGTCACAGCCGCCTCTGCGGGGCGGAAAACACCAGAGAGAAAAGAGCTCTCCGGCAGGCTGAAATCCGTCGGGGAAATTCCCTCCCGGAGGGGGAAATCGACGCCATCGTCACCGTCATCGAGCTGGACATCATTGGGATCATCATCACCGCCATCTCCACCGCTGCACCTCATCACCGCTGTAACAATTAGGGTTGGATCTTGATTGTTTGATAGGGGAAACTCTCCTGGTATTGATTTCTACTTGTTATTGATGCTATTGAGTGAAACCATTGAATCAAGGTTTATGTTCAGATTGTTATTGATGACCCACAAGTATAGGGGGTGTATCGTAGTACTTTCGATAAATAAGAGTGTCGAACCCAACGAGGAGCAGAAGGTGTTGACAAGCAGTTTCGATGAAGGATTCACTGGAAATGCTCACAGACAAGTATTCAGGGGGTTTTGATATAGCAGGTAAATAAAGTACGAGTAAGTAAAGTGCGAGAGAAATAATTGCAGCGAGTGGCCCAATCCTTTTTAGCACAAAGGACAAGCCGGTTTTTTTTACTTATAATGACCAAACGTTCTTGAGGACACACGGGAATTTAGTCTAGTGCTTTCGCTTCATATAGCTGATTAATCTTCATTGTTTTGATAAGTGTTATGTGGGTGAACCTATGCTAATGCACCGCCCTTCCTAGGACTAATACATACTTGTGATTATACCCCTTGCAAGCATCCGCAAATACAAGAAAGTAATTAAGATAAATCTAACCACAGCCTTAAACTCTGAGATCCTGCTATCCCTCCTGCATCGATATACCAACGGGGGTTTAGGTTTCTGTCACTCCGGCAACCCCACAATTAGCAAACGAATACAAGATGTATTCCCCTAGGCCCATAAAGGTGAAGTATCATGTAGTCGACGTTCACATGACACCACTAGAAGAATAACACCACAACTTAAATATCATAACATTGAATATTACCCAACATAATTCACTACTAACATTTAGACTTCACCCATGTCCTCAAGAACTAAATGAACTACTCACGAGACATCATATGGAACATGATCAGAGGTGATATGATGATGTATAACAATCTGAACATAAACCTTGGTTCAATGGTTTCACTCAATAGCATCAATAACAAGTAGAAATCAATACCGGGAGAGTTTCCCCTATCAAACAATCAAGATCCAACCCTAGATGTTACGACGGTGACAAGGTGCAGCGGTGAGATGGTGGTGATGATGATGGAGATGATGGTGATGATGACCCCAATGACGTCCAGCTCGATGACGGTGACGATGGCGTCGATTTCCCCCTCCGGGAGGGAATTTCCCCGGCGGATTTCAGCCTGCCGGAGAGCTCTTTTCTCTCTGGTGTTTTCTGCCCCGCAGAGGCGGCTGTGACTCTTCGCGACTATCCCCCGGAGCTTAGGTTTTCGGGACGAAGAAGTATGCGAAGGAGAAGAGGCCAGAGGGGGGCTGTGGGCCCCCTCCCCACAAGGCGGCGCGGCCAGGTGCTGGCGTGTAGTTGACGTGTGAGTTAGAAATCTTTGTGGTGTAACTTTTCTTCAGTTCCCCGGCAACGGCGCCAGAAATTTAGCTTGATGACGTGTAAAGCACACGCTCGTTGGGAACCCCAAGTGGAAGGTGTGATGCGTACATCAGCAAGTTTCCCTCAGTAAGAAACCAAGGTTTATCGAACCAGTAGGAGTCAAGAAGCACGTTGAAGGTTGATGGCGGCGAAGTATAGTGCGGCGCAACACCAGGGATTCCGGTGCCAACGTGGAACCTGCACAACACAACCAAAGTACTTTGCCCCAACGAAACAGTGAGGTTGTCAATCTCACCGGCTTGCTCTAACAAAGGATTAGATGTATAGTGTGGATGATGATTGTTTGCAGAAAATAGTAGAACAAGTATTGCAGTAGATTGTATTTAATGTAAAAGAATGGACCGGGGTCCACAGTTCACTAGAGGTGTCTCTCCCATAAGATAAATAGCATGTTGGGTGAACAAATTACAGTCGGGCAATTGACAAATAGAGAGGGCATGACAATGCACATACATGATATGATAAGTATAGTGAGATTTAATTGGGCATTACGACAAAGTACATAGACCGCTATCCAGCATGCATCTAATGCCTAAAAAGTCCACCTTCAGGTTATCATCCGAACCCCTTCCGGTATTAAGTTGCAAACAACAGACAATTGCATTAAGTATGGTGCGTAATGTAATCAATAACTACATCCTCGGACATAGCATCAATGTTTTATCCCTAGTGGCAACAGCACATCCACAACCTTAGAACTTTACATCCTTGTCCTGCATTTAATGGAGGCATGAACCCACTATCGAGCATAAATACTCCCTCTTGGAGTTAAGAGCAAAAACTTGGCCAGAGCCTCTACTAATAACGGAGAGCATGCAAGATCATAAACAACACATAGGTAATAGATTGATAATCAACATAACATAGTATTCTCTATCCATCGGATCCCGACAAACACAACATATAGCATTACAGATAGATGATCTTGATCATGTTAGGCAGCTCACAAGATCCGACAATGAAGCACATAAGGAGAAGACGACCATCTAGCTACTGCTGTGGACCCATAGTCCAGGGGTGAACTACTCACTCATCACTCCGGAGGCGACCATGGCGGTGAAGAGTCCTCCGGGAGATGATTCCCCTCTCCGGCAGGGTGCCGGAGGCGATCTCCTGAATCCCCCGAGATGGGATTGGCGGCGGCGTCTCAGTAAGGTTTTCCGTATCGTGGCTCTCGGTGCGGGGGTTTCGCGACGGAGGCTTTAAGTAGGCGGAAGGGCAGGTCGGAGGCGACGCGAGGCCCACACAACAGGCCGCGCGGCCAGGAGGTGGGCCGCGCCGCCCTGGCGTGTCGCCGCCTCGTCGCCTCACTTCGTTTCCCTTTCGGTCTTCTGGAAGCTTCGTGGCAAAATAGGCCCCTGGGCGTTGATTTCGTCCAATTCCGAGAATATTTCCTTTGTAGGATGAAACCAAAAATAGCAGAAAACAGCAACTGGCTCTTCGGCATCTTGTTAATAGGTTAGTGCCGGAAAATGCATAAATACGACATAAAGTATGCATAAAACATGTAGATATCATCAATAATGTGGCATGGAACATAAGAAATTATCGATACGTCGGAGACGTATCAGCATCCCCAAGCTTAGTTCCTGCTCGTCCCGAGCAGGTAAACGATAACAAAGATAATTTCTGGAGTGACATGCCATCATAACCTTGATCATACTATTGTAAGCATATGTAATAAATGCAGCAATCAAAACAATGGTAATGACATGAGTAAACAAATGAATCATAAAGCAAAGACTTTTTATGAATAGTACTTCAAGACAAGAATCAATAAGTCTTGCATAAGAGTTAACTCATAAAGCAATAAATCAAAGTAAAGGTATTGAAGCAACACAAAGGAAGATTAAGTTTCAGCGGTTGCTTTCAACTTATAACATGTATATCTCATGGATAGTGTCAATGCAAAGTAAAATAACAAGTGCAATATGCAAGTATGTAGGAATCAATGCACAGTTCACACAAGTGTTTGCTTCTTGAGGTGGAAAGAGATAGGTGAACTGACTCAACATAAAAGTAAAAGAAAGGTCCTTCAAAGAGGAAAGCATCGATTGCTATATTTGTGCTAGAGCTTTTATTTTGAAAACATGAAACAATTTTGTCAACGGTAGTGATAAAGCATATGTATCATGTAAATTATATCTTACAAGTTGCAAGCCTCATGCATAGTATACTAATAGTGCCCGCACCTTGTCCTAACTAGCTTGGATTAACACGAATTATCATTGCATAACATATGTTTCAACCAAGTGTCACAAAGGGGTACCTCTATGCCGCCTGTACAAGGGTCTAAGGAGAAAGTTCGCATTGGATTTCTTGCTTTTGATCATTCTTCAACTTAGACACCCATACCGGGACAACATAGACAATAGATAATGGACTCCTCTTTTAATGCTTAAGCATTCAATAGTTAATATTCTCATAAGAGATTGAGGTTTTATGTCCAAACTGAAACTTCCACCATGATTCATGGCTTTAGTTAGCGGCCCAATGTTCTTCTCTAACATTATGCATACTCAAACCATTTGATTGTGAAAACCGCCCTTACTTCAGACAAGACGAACATGCATAGCAACTCACATGATATTCAACAAAGAGTTGATGGCGTCCCCAGGAGCATGGTTATCGCACAACAAGCAACTTAATAAGAGATAAAGTGCATAAGTACATATTCAATACCACAATAGTTTTTAAGGCTATTTTGTCCCATGAGCTATATATTGCAAAGGGGAATGATGGAAATTTAAAGGAAGCACTCAAGCAATTTACTTTGGAATGGCGGAGAAATACCATGTAGTAGGTGGGTATGGTGGACACAAATGGCATAGTGGTTGGCTCAAGGATTTTGGATGCATGAGAAGTATTCCCTCTCGATACAAGGTTTAGGCTAGCAAGGTTATTTGAAACAAACACAAGGATGAACCGGTGCAGCAAAACTTACATAAAAGACATATTGTAAACATTATAAGACTCTACACCGTCTTCCTTGTTGTTCAAAACTCAATACTAGAAATTATCTAGACTTTAGAGAGACCAAATATGCAAACCAAATTTTAGCAAGCTCTATGTATTTCTTCATTAATGGGTGCAAAGTATATGATGCAAGAGCTTAAACATGAGCACAACAATTGCCAAGTATCAAATTATTCAAGACATTTTAGAATTACTACATGTAGCATTTCCCGATTCCAACCATATAACAATTTAACGAAGAAGATTCAACCTTCGCCATGAATACTATGAGTAAAGCCTAAGGACATATTTGTCCATATGCAACAGCGGAGCGTGTCTCTCTCCCATACAATGAATGCTAGGATCCATTTTATTCAAACAAAAACAAAAACAAAAACAAACCGACGCTCCAAGCAAAGCACATAAGATGTGATGGAATAAAAATATAGTTTCAGGGGAGGAACCTGATAATGTTGTCGATGAAGAAGGGGATGCCTTGGGCATCCCCAAGCTTAGACGCTTGAGTCTTATTAAAATATGCAGGGGTGAACCACCGGGGCATCCCCAAGCTTAGAGCTTTCACTCTTCTTGATCATATTGCATCATTTCCCTCTCTTGATCCTTGAAAACTTCCTCCACACCAAACTCAAAACAACTCATTAGAGGGTTAGTGCACAATAAAAATTTACATGTTCAGAGGTGACATAATCATTCTTAACACTTCTGGACATTGCACAAAGCTACTGGACATTAATGGATCAAAGAAATTCATCCAACATAGCAAAAGAGGCAATGCGAAATAAAAGGTAGAATCTGTCAAAACAGAATAGTTCGTAAAGACGAATTTTAAAGTGGCACCAGACTTGCTCAGATGAAAATGCCCAAATTTAATGAAAGTTGCGTACATATCTGAGGACCACTCACGTAAATTGGCATAATTTTCTGAGTTACCTACAGAGAATTAGGCCCAGATTCGTGACAGCAAAGAAATCTGTTTCTGCGCAGTAATCCAAATCTAGTATGAACCTTACTATCAACGACTTTACTTGGCACAACAATGCACAAAACTAAGATAAGGAGAGGTTGCTACAGTAGTAAACAACTTCCAAGACTCAAATATAAAATAAAGTACTGTAGTAAAAACATGGGTTGTCTCCCATAAGCGCTTTTCTTTAACGCCTTTCAGCTAGGCGCAGAAAGTGTATTCAAGTGTTATCAAGATACGAAGCATCAACATCATAAGTTGTTCTAATAATAGAATCATAAGGTAACTTCATTCTCTTTCTAGGGAAGTGTTCCATACCTTTCTTGAGAGGAAATTGATATTTAATATTACCTTCCTTCATATCAATGGTGGCACCAACAGTTCGAAGAAAAGGTCTTCCCAATATAATGGGACAAGATGCATTGCATTCAATATCCAAGACAACAAAATCAACGGGGACAAGGTTATTGTTAACCATAATATGAACATTATCAATCCTCCCCAAAGGTTTCTTCATAGCATTATCAGCAAGATTAACATCCAAATAACAATTTTTCAATGGTGGCAAGTTAAGCATATCATAAATTTTCTTAGGCATAACAGAAATACTTGCACCAAGATCACATAAAGCATTACAATCAAAATCATTGACCCTCATCTTAATGATGGGCTCCCAACCATCTTCTAACTTTCTAGGAATAGAGGTTTCGAGTTTTAGTTTCTCCTCTCTAGCTTTGATGAGAGCATTTGTAATATGTTTTGTAAAGGCCAAATTTATAGCACTAGCATTGGGACTTTTAGCAAGCTTTTGTAAGAACTTTATAACTTCAGAGATGTGGCAATCATCAAAGTATAAACCATTATGATCTACAGCAATGGGATCATCATCCCCAATGTTGGAAAAAATTTCAGCAGTTTTATCACAAGCAGTTTCAGCAGTTTTAGCAGTTTCCGGCAGTTTTGCAGGCTTTGCATTAGAAGTAGAAACATTGCCAACACCAATTCTTTCACCATTATTAGTAGGAGGTGCAGTAACATGTGGAGCATTAACATTACTAGTGGTGATAATAGTCCAAACTTTAGCTACATTATTCTCTTTAGCTAGTTTTTCATTTTCTTCTCTTTCCCACCTAGCATGCAATTCAGCCATTAATCTTATATTCTCATTAATTCTAACTTGGATGGCATTTGCTGTAGTAACAATTTTATTTTCAATATCCTTATTAGGCATAACTTTCAATTTCAAAAGATCAACATCAGAGGCAAGACTATCAACCTTAGAAGCAAGAATATCAATTTTATTGAGCTTTTCCTCAACAGATTTGTTAAAAGCAGTTTGTGTACTAATAAATTCTTTAAGCATAGCTTCAAGACCAGGGGGTGTGTTCCTATTATTGTTGTAATAATTCCCATAAGAATTACCATAACCGTTACCATTATTATAAGGATATGGCCTATAGTTATTACTAGAATTATTCCGATAAGCATTGTTGTTGAAATTATTATTTTTAATGAAGTTTACATCAACATGTTCTTCTTGAGCAACCAATGAAGCTAACGGAACATTATTAGGATCAATATTAGTCCTACCATTCACAAGCATAGACATAATAGCATCAATCTTATCATTCAAGGAAGAGGTTTATTCGACAGAATTTACCTTCTTACCTTGTGGAGCTCTTTCCGTGTGCCATTCAGAGTAATTAATCATCATATTATCAAGAAGCTTTGTTGCTTCACCAAGAGTGATGGACATAAAGGTACCTCTAGCAGCTGAATCCAATAGGTTCCGCGAAGAAAAGTTCAGTCCTGCATAAAAGGTTTGGATGATCATCCAAGTAGTCAGTCCATGGGTTGGGCAATTCTTTACCAAAGATTTCATTCTCTCCCATGCTTGAGCAACATGTTCATTATCTAATTGCTTAAAATTAATTATGCTACTTATCAAAGATATAATTTTAGCAGGAGGATAATATCTACCAATGAAAGCATCCTTACATTTAGTCCATGAATCAATACTATTCTTAGGCAGAGATAGCAACCAATCTTTAGCTCTTCCTCTTAATGAGAAAGGAAACAATTTTAATTTTATAATGTCACCATCTACATCCTTATACTTTTGCATTTCACATAATTCAACAAAATTATTAAGATGGGCAGCAGCATCATCAGAACTAACACCAAAAAATTGCTCTCTCATAACAAGATTCAGTAAAGCAGGTTTAATTTCAAACAATTCATCTGTAGTAGCAGGTGGAGCAATAGGTGTGCATAAGAAATCATTATTATTTGTGGTTGTGAAGTCACACAACTTAGTGTTTTCAGGGGTATTCATTTTAACAGTAGTAAATAAAGCAAACTAGATAAAGTAAATGCAAGTAACTAATTTTTTTTTGTGTTTTTGATATGGAGAACAAGACAGTAAATAAAGTAAAACTAGCAACTAATTTTTTTTGTGTTTTGATATAATGCAGCAAACAAAGTAGTAAATAAAGTAAAGCAAGACAAAAACAAAGTAAAGAGATTGGATTGTGGAGACTCCCCTTGCAGCGTGTCTTGATCTCCCCGGCAACAGCGCCAGAAATTTACTTGCTGGCGTGTAGTTGACGTGGGAGTTTGAAATCTTTGTGGTGTAAGTTTTCTTCAGTTCCCCGGCAACGGCGCCAGAAATTTAGCTTGATGACACGTAAAGCACACGCTCGTTGGGAACCCCAAGTGGAAGGTGTGATGCGTACAACAGCAAGTTTTCCCTCAGTAAGAAACCAAGGTTTATCGAACCAGTAGGAGTCAAGAAGCACATTGAAGGTTGATGGCGGCGAAGTATAGTGCGGCGCAACACCAGGGATTCCGGCGCCAACGTGGAACCTGCACAACACAACCAAAGTACTTTGCCCCAACGAAACAGTGAGGTTGTCAATCTCACCGGCTTGCTGTAACAAAGGATTAGATGTATAGTGTGGATGATGATTGTTTGCAGAAAACAGTAGAACAAGTATTGCAGTAGATTGTATTTAATGTAAAAGAATGGACCGGGGTCCACAGTTCACTAGAGGTGTCTCTCCCATAAGATAAATAGCATGTTGGGTGAACAAATTACAGTCGGGCAATTGACAAATAGAGAGGGCATGACAATGCACATACATGATATGATAAGTATAGTGAGATTTAATTGGGCATTACGACAAAGTACATAGACCGCTATCCAGCATGCATCTATGCCTAAAAAGTCCACCTTCAGGTTATCATCCGAACCCCTTCCAGTATTAAGTTGCAAACAACAGACAATTGCATTAAGTATGGTGCGTAATGTAATCAATAACTACATCCTCGGACATAGCATCAATGTTTTATCCCTAGTGGCAACAGCACATCCACAACCTTAGAACTTTCTGTCACTGTCCCAGATTTAATGGAGGCATGAACCCACTATCGAGCATAAATACTCCCTCTTGGAGTTAAGAGCAAAAACTTGGCCAGAGCCTCTACTAATAACGGAGAGCATGCAAGATCATAAACAACACATAGGTAATAGATTGATAATCAACATAACATAGTATTCTCTATCCATCGGATCCCGACAAACACAATATATAGCATTACAGATAGATGATCTTGATCATGTTAGGCAGCTCACAAGATCCGACAATGAAGCATATAAGGAGAAGACGACCATCTAGCTACTGCTATGGACCCATAGTCCAGGGGTGAACTACTCACTCATCACTCCGGAGGCGACCATGGCGGTGAAGAGTCCTCCGGGAGATGATTCCCCTCTCCGGCAGGGTGCCGGAGGCGATCTCCTGAATCCCCCGAGATGGGATTGGCGGCGGCGGCATCTCAGTAAGGTTTTCCGTATCGTGGCTCTCGGTACTGGGGGTTTCGCGACGGAGGCTTTAAGTAGGCGGAAGGGCAGGTCAGGAGGCGACGCGAGGGGCCCACACAACAGGGCCGCGCGGCCAGGAGGTGGGCCGCGCCGCCCTGGCGTGTCGCTGCCTCGTCGCCTCACTTCGTTTCCCTTTCGGTCTTCTGGAAGCTTCGTGGCAAAATAGGCCCCTGGGCGTTGATTTCGTCCAATTCCGAGAATATTTCCTTTGTAGGATTTCTGAAACCAAAAACAGCAGAAAACAGCAACTGGCTCTTCGGCATCTTGTTAATAGGTTAGTGCCGGAAAATGCATAAATACGACATAAAGTATGCATAAAACATGTAGATATCATCAATAATGTGGCATGGAACATAAGAAATTATCGATACGTCGGAGACGTATCACCAGGCCTGGGCCCGCACTGGCCTATGGGGGGGGCCCATGGCGGCCCTCCTCGGCTCCTCCTTCTGGCTGTCTCCGTCTTCTGGAAAAATAAGGTTTTCCGTATAATTTTCGTCAATTGCTGATCTTCCGAAATATTGCATTCTGACGGTGCTCTTTCCAGCAGAATCCTGACCCCGGTGCGCGATTCTCCAATAATCATAAAACATGCAAAATAGATGAAATAACATAAGTATCATCTCTAAATATGAAATATATCAATGAATAACAGTAAATTATGATATAAAATAGTGATGCAAAATGGACGTATCATCTCCCCCCAAGCTTAGACTTCGCTTGTCCCCAAGCGAAACTGAACTCAGTAAACAAGACCACATGTTTATGGAGTGAAGAGTCGATAAATAAAATACGGACAAGAAGCATCATATTAATTTACACAAGACATGTAGTGAACAACTTCCCATATGATTCAACTTGAAACAAGTAAGAGGAAATCACAAATAAAGGTGCATAGGAAATCATAATTGGTGATGGCAAACTTCGTTCTTGGTCAGAGAACATTTAACAGATTTTACTTATTTATCGAGCAGCGCTCTTATATCAAAGCTTATAGCAAAACTTGCATACTCAATCATGATAATCTCCTCATAATCATCGATAATCTTCAAAGCTATATTCATTCAGATAAAACTTGTACTGAACAAGGAAGAATAAAAGGCATGATTAAGTAGATCACAATATAGATGGTTGGATCACAACAACTCAATTGCTTGCTTAAGATGGAGGGAAATAGGTTTACTGACTCAACATAAAAATAAAAGATAGGCCCTTCGCAGAGGGAAGCAGGGATTAAATCATGTGCTAGAGCTTTTCAAGTTTTGAAATCATATAGAGAGCATAAAAGTAAAGTTTTGAGAGGTGTTTGTTGTTGTCAACGAATGGTAGTGGGCACTCTAACCCCCTTGCCAAACAGACTTTCAAAGAGCGGCTCCCATGAAGGACGTTATCTCTACCAGCAAGGTAGATCATCCCTCTTCTCTTTTGTTTACACATGTACTTTAGTTCATTTAAGGATGACACTCCTCCCAACCTTTGCTTTCGCAAGCCATGGCTAACCGAATCCTCGGGTGCCTTCCAACATTTCAGATACCATGGAGGAGTGTCTATTGCAAAATTAAGTTGCTTACTGATGAATCAGAGCAAAACATGTGAAGAGGATTATTAATGAGAGTTAATTAGATAGAACAACACAATGATTATCCTAGAAGTAGCTGGCCCGTCTCCCAACCCCCAACCCTAGCCCAGCGCACCCCGTCTCCCAACCCTCCCACCGCCGCCAGCAGCGCCACCGGGGCAAAGATCTCGGGGCGTGGCGGCGGCGGGGGCTTTCCCTCGTGACGCGTCGGGAACGGCGGCCATGGAGCCTCTCACGCGCGGCGGCGGACCTTCCGCCTCCCGGGGCCTCCCGGGGACGATGCTGCGGGCTGCGGCCTCCCCGCCTAGCGGCGGCGGCCGTCCCCGCCTGGCGGCGGCAGCCCTCCCGGGGGCGATCCAGCTGCGGGCAGCGGCCTCCCCGCCTCCCATCGGCGGCATGCCGGCGGTGGTGGCTGGTGGTGGCGGGCATCGCCTTTCCCTCCGCCTCTCACCGGTGAGGGGCGATGATCTTGGGCTTCTCCCGCGGTACGAGGACGCCTAGGGCAGCAGCCTTGGGTTCGACGGTGGAGGTGACCCTCTTCTTCGCCGGAGAGGATCGGCCTGTGGTTGGTGGTGGTGGATCTATTGATCTCTCACCGCGTTCCGGCGGCGAGATGGAGGTGCTTGGAAGCCGGCGATGGTGTCGCCGGTGGAGGGTTGGAGTGGCCAGCCCAGGGTGGTCGCCGACGTGGGGGTCCGACCTGAATAAAGGCGGCGGTCCTAGGGCCTCTCTTGCGTGAAGAGGAGGACCTACCGGAGGCCTGGACTCGTGATCTGGCCGGAGTGTTGAGTTCCGGAAGGCTCCGCCGGCGAATGTAATAGTTCTTTTGCCTGGAGTTTGTTGGATCAGTGGTATTCGGTCGTGCGCACCCATGCTTTTATTCCGACCGATTGGTTCTGGAGGGAGCGACGCGAAGCTCTTTTTCTGTGTTGACATCAAGTGACTATGGATCCATGATGAAAGTCGGAAGAAGAGAATTTCATGAAGGCCGGAGGGGAGGACTAGCTAAGGGAGGTTCAAGTCTCCGCGCTATTGAGGGACTTGCTTGGTGTTCCGGGCTTCACAGCAGCGGTATGAAAGTGGGGGCGACAACACAGGTGAAGTTCAGAGTCCTACCTTTCAGGGTGAAAACCCAAGGTCTGACCTTAATTGGTTGTGCCTGGCAATGACCTTGTTGGAGGAATTGTTTTGAGAGCGGGGACTATCTTCAGGGTGAAAACCTAAGATCTTTGATCGGGCGACGACGGTGTTAGAGCACTGTTCCTTTCTTGGAGGCGTCGTTTTTGGAGAGTCTGTATTTCAGGTGTTGTCTTGGCGGTGGATGTATTGCTGTTGTTAGACCCGAGATACTGTAGCGGGACTTTTGTTTTTTAGTTTTCTTTTCCTTTTTTTGGCTGTGTGCATCCGTAGTGCCATTAGGGTGGTGCGTTGTTGCAGAGGCTGGGTGTAATTAGTATCTTTTGATATTAATATATTCCCTTTATCGAAAAAAAATTAATTGGGGCTGGGAACCCCGTTGCCAGCTCTTTTTGCAAAATTATAGGATAAGTGGATGAAGCCACTAGTCCATTAGTGAAAGCTGCCCAACAAGATTGAAAGATAAAACACCACATACTTCCTCATGAGCTATAAAACAGTGACACAAATAAGGGATGATAATTTTTGAATTGTTTAAAGGTAGCACATGAAGTATTTACTTGGAATGGCGCAAAATACCACATAATAGGCAGTTATGGTGGACACTGATGGCATAGGTTTGGTCTAAGGGTTTGGATGCACGAGAAGCATTCCCTCTCAGTACAGGTCTTTGGCTAGCAAGGTTGATTAGCAAGCATAAGAGTTGAGGGAAGCAAACAAACATACATGTGATAGAAACAATCATGCATCTTCCTTGTAAGCACAAATAATTTTAACTTTAGAATACTAAGCTCATAGCTAACAGGAAAGAAAGATAATGAAACAACATATCTACATGTATTTCTTCTTCTCTACTTAAACTCAAAGTGTTGTTGCTATTGACCAATGCTAAGTTTGCCAAAACCAAATAGATTTACTCAATGGTCCCAAAGTGATACCAATACTTAACAACAAGATCAATCATATAATAGAGATTTCAAACTAAAATAAGATGTGCAATATGTAAATGATAAAACTTCTCATTAATATTCCATAACGATAACTCACACCAAGGGATACATAGATAACCAACTAAAGAGAGATACTTCCATACCGCAACACATCTTATATGATAACTTCCCTACTCATGATATGACACTACTTGATAATAAAAAGGTAAAAGATAGTGATGATGTGATACCGCGGCACTCCCCCAAGCTTGGAACAAACCAAGGGGATGCCAATACCGATGATGAATTACTCCTTCGGTGATGATGGTGATGGTCCGTTCCTGCGATCCTTAAAGATCTCTTTCAGCTTCAGCTTCTCAGTTTGGCAATTCTGCACTAAGACTCGAAGAGATTCATTGTTATCTGAAAGTGGCGATGGCAGCCTTGTGATAGGAATTGAGTAATATTCCAGCATTCTGCGAAGTCGGTGGTTCTCCTCAAGAAGTATCTCCACTTCCCTTCTCAGCGCACGGTATTGATCGCAAAACTCATCGGTAACCCGTAGTGCTTCCTCCACACAAGGGAAAGAGTTGAGGCTAAGAGCAGGCGGTAGAGGTCCCTGCAGGTTATGAGAAAAAGAACGTCCAGTGTTAACGGATCCCACCAAGATTGGCTTACTCTCCACAGTTTGCCACTTCCTTTTTATTGATGACATCTCCTTCACTTCCTCCTTGAATTCTTCCTTCAAAGGCTCCTTGTCCTTGTTGTTGGAGACCATGGTGCTTCTAGATCAAAAACAAATCCTGGCAGAAAACAGCTCGAAACAAGACACGACAAGAAAACGATATACGGACCTCCAGGGGTCCGGGGGATTATATAGCAAAAAATTTCACGACAAAAGGAAAGTACCAAGTCGAACCAGAGTCGGAGAGGGACAACGAGGTGATGTCCTCATAGGGCGGCGCGGCCAGGCTGGGGCCCGCGCCGGCCTATGGGGGCACGCCCTCGTGCGTCTCCTCCACTCCGTTTCGATCTCGTAATTTTTCATATTTTCCGAAAATAACAAAAACATAGTTCGGAAAGTTAAACACGGACTTTTTATTACCAGTACTGTTACCTATTCAAAGTCGAACTCTGCAGAACTGCCAGTTTGACCTTTGATGAAAGCTTCCGGAGTCACCACTTGAATAACATCAACATCTTCATTATAAGAATCTCCAGAGATAGAGTGCTTGAGTCTTTGTCCATTCACTACTTGTGTGGCATCACCTTGCAGAGAACTAATTTTAATTGCCCCTGAACGATACACCTCCACAATGACATATGGTCCTTCCCATTTTGAGAGTAATTTCCCTGCAAAAAATCTAAGACGAGACCGATACAATAGGACATTATCTCCCACATTAAATTCTCTTTTAATAATTCTCCTATCGTGCCATTTCTTAACTTTCTCTTTAAAGAGCTTAGCATTTTCATAAGCTTCATTTCTCCATTCATCTAGAGAACTCAATTGTAGCAACCTTTTCTTACCGGCAAGTTTAGGATCTTTATTTAGTTCTCTTACAGCCCAATAAGCTTTGTGCTCTAGTTCTAAAGGTAAATGACAAGCTTTCCCATAAACCATTTTATAAGGTGACATACCCATAGGATTTTTATAAGCAGTTCTATAAGCTCATAATGCTTCCTTCAATTTAATAGCCCAGTTTGCTGATGATTTTATAACAGTCTTTCCCAAGATAGATTTAATCTCTCTATTTGATAATTCTACTTGCCCGCTAGTTTGAGGATGATAAGCGGAAGCAATCCTATGATTAATACCATATTTAGCAAGAGTTTTTCTAAAACCACCATGAATAAAATGAGAACCTCCATCAGTCATAATATATCTAGGTACTCCAAATCTAGGAAAAATAATATCTAAAAGCATTTTTAAAGAAGTCTCACCATCAGCACTTTTTGTGGGTATAGCTTCCACCCATTTAGTAACATAATCAACAACGACAAGTATATGAGTGTTACCTTTTGAAGAAGGGAAAGGACCCATGAAGTCAAATCCCCAACAATCGAATGGTTCAATAACAAGAGTATAATTCATAGGCATTTCATTGCGTCTGGAGATATTACCAACCCTTTGACATTCATCACAAGATAAAATAAACTTTCTTGCATCTTTGAAGAGAGTTGGCCAATAAAAACCTGATTGTAGAACCTTTTGCGCGGTTCTATCTCCGGCGTGATGTCCTCCATAAACACTACCATGACACTTACTCAATATCTCTTGTTGTTCATATTCGGGAACACAACTTCGCATAATACCATCCACTCCTTCTTTATATAAGTGTGGGTCATCCCAAAAATAATGCCTCAAGTCATAAAAGAATTTCCTCCTTTGCTGAGTTGAAAAGGTTGGAGGCAAGTACTTGGAAACAATAAAGTTAGCATAATCAGCATACCAAGGACTATCTCGCGAGTTCACCTTTATTACAGCTAATTGTTCATTTGGAAAACTATCATTAACAGGAACATGATCATAAGTAATATTATCCAATCTAGACAAATTATCAGCAACAGGATTATCAGCTCCTTTCCTATCTATAATATGTAAATCAAATTCTTGCAAAAGAAGCACCCATCTAATAAGCCTTGGCTTAGCATCTTTCTTCGTCATAAGGTATCTAATTGCAGCATGATCAGTATGAATTGTGACTTTTGAATCAACAATATAGGATCTAAACTTGTCACAAGCAAATACTACAGCCAATAATTCTTTTTCAGTCGTAGCATAATTTCTTTGAGCAGCATCAAGAGTTTTGCTAGCATAATGAATAACATTTAATTTTTTATCTACTCGCTGTCCAAGAACAGCGCCTACAGCAAAATCACTAGCATCACACATAATTTCAAAAGGTAAATTCCAATCCGTAGGTTCAACTACAGGAGCAGTTGTTAAGGCTTCTTTAGAGTTTCAAAAGCTTCCTTACAATCATCATCAAAAACAAAAGGTACATCTTTTTGAAGAAGATTAGTAAGAGGCTTTGAAATCTTAGAAAAGTCTTTAATAAATCTCCTATAAAACCCAGCATGACCAAGAACACTACGAATACCTTTAACATCCCTAGGATAGGGCATCTTCTCAATTACTTCAACTTTAGCTCTATCAACTTCAATTTCTCTCTCAGAAATTTTATGTCCCAATACAATTCCTTCATTAACCATAAAGTGGTATTTCTCCCAATTAAGAACAAGGTTAGTTTCTTCACATCTCTGCAAAACTTTATCAAGGTTCCGCAAGCAATTATCAAAAGAATTCCCATAGACAGAAAAATCATCCATGAACACCTCTACAATATTCTCACAAAAGCCATGAAAAATAGCAGACATGCATCTTTGAAAAGTAGCAGGAGCATTACATAAACCAAAAGGCATACGTCTATAAGCATATGTTCCATAGGGACAAGTGAACGTGGTTTTCTCTTGATCTTTAGTTTTAACAGCAATTTGTGAAAACCCAGAATAACCATCAAGAAAGCAAAAATGAGTATTTTTAGACAACCTCTCTAACATTTGATCAATAAAGGGTAAAGGGTAATGATCTTTCTTAGTAACCTTATTAACTTTTCGATAATCAATGCACATTCTATACCATACAACTACTCTTTGAGCAATGAGTTCATCATTATCATTAGGCACAACTGTCATTCCCCTTTTCTTAGGAACACAATGCACAGGACTAACCCATCTACTATCAGCAATAGGATATATAATACCAGCTTCAAGAAGTTTTAATACCTCATTCCTTACCACATCCTTCATCTTCGGAATTAGACGACGCTGATGTTCAACAACAGGCTTTGCATCATCTTCCATATTGATAGCATGTTGGCAAATAGAGGGAGAAATCCCCTTCAAATCATCAAGAGTATAGCCAATAGCTCCTCGGTGTTTCTTCAATATTTCCAATAACCTTTCTTCTTCAAATTCTGAAAGCTTAGAGCTAATAATAACATGATATATTTTCTTATCATGAATATGAGCATACTTAAGATTATCAGGCAGTGGCTTCAATTCGAAAACAGGATCTTCCTTTGGTGGTGGTGTTGTACCTAAATCTTCAACCGGCAAGTCATGTTTAAGAATAGGTTGACGAAGGAAAATTTCATCAAGCTCATTCCTTTCTTCCCTAAAGACTTCACTTTCATTATCCTCCAAATGTTGCTGCAAAGGATTATTAGGAGCAAGAGCAATAGACGCACATTGTTCAACTCTAAAATCATTATTAGGCAATTCAGCTTTATAAGGAGTTTTGGCAAATTTAGAGAAATTAAACTCATAAGATTCACCAGCAAATTTAGTCACATTTTTTTCCTTCTTGCAATCTATAACAGCTCCACAAGTATTTAGAAAAGGTCTACCAAAAATAATAGGACAATACTTACTAGCAGCAGAACCAAGTACCAAAAAGTCAGCAGGATATTTAATCTTACCACATAGAACTTCCACATCTCGAACAATACCAATAGGAGAGATAGTTTCTCTATTAGCTAGCCGAATAACCACATCAATATCTTCAAGTTCACAAGAACCAATTTCATGCATGATCTCCGTATAAAGCTCATAAGGAATGGCACTAATACTTGCACCAATGTCGCATAAACCATAATAACAATGATCACCAATTCTAACAGAGAGCATAGGAACACTAGCTTTCCTAGACTTATTAGGATGCGAAACAATATTAGAAGCATCTTCACAGAAAATAATATGACCATCTTCTACATTTTCAGTCACAAGATCTTTAACTATTGCAATAGCAGGTTCAACCTTTATTTGTTCTTCAGGTTCTATAGGTTTCTTTTCACTTTTATTAACCGCACTAGTTATAACAGAATACTCCTTCATTTTAGCAGGAAAAGGAGTTTTTTCAATATATGCTTCAGGAAGAATATGATCAACAGTTTCAATTATAGCACATTTATTTATAGATGAATCAGTTTTATCTTTGTATGGTTCATGATACTTATCAAAATTATTCCTAGGCAATTCAAAGTGAGAGGCAAAAGCTTTATAAAAGTTCGCAACGACTTGAGAATCAAGACCATAAGCAGCACTCATATTACGAAATTTATCAGTCTCCATAAAAACTTCAATGCATTTATAATCATAGTTTATACCTGACTCTCTATCTTTGTCGTTCTCCCATCCTTCGGTATTCTCCTGGATCCGATCAAGAAGGTCCCTTTTAAGCTCTTCTTTGTTGCGTGTAAATGATCCAGAACAAGAAGTATCCAGCAGAGTCTTATCTTGAAAAGACAGTCTTGCATAGAAATTATCAATAATAATATTACCAGGAAGCTCATGAATGGGGCATTTGAGCATTAAAGACTTCAATCTCCCCCATGCTTGGGTAATACTCTCTCCATCATGAGGCCAGAAATTATATATGCGGTTCTGATCTTTGTGAATTTCACTTGGAGGATAGAATTTAGAATAAAATAAGGGCACAATGTCCTTCCAATCAAGAGAATCACCATTCTTCAGCAATTTATACCAATGCGCCGCTTTACCAGACATCGATATAGAGAATAGTTTCCTTCTAACTTCATCCATAGCAATACCTGCACATTTGAATAACCCGCATAATTCATGTAGAAACAGTAAATGATCACCAGGATGGAAAGTTCCATCCCCTTCATAGCGGTTATCCACAACACGTTCAATAATTTTCATAGGTATTTTGTATGGAACCTCTTTCTCACATGGCGCCTCATCCACTACCTTTGCAGCAGTAGTAGATTTTCCAAATAATAATTCAAGAGAAGACCTCTCCATAATGAATTATAGCAGCAGGCAGAAATAAAACCAGCACGTACAGTAAAGGTTTTCCTTACCAATTCCACTTACCAATAGCGCTTCACTCCCCGGCAACGGCGCCAGAAAATAGTCTTGATGACCCACAAGTATAGGGGGTGTATCGTAGTACTTTCGATAAATAAGAGTGTCGAACCCAACGAGGAGCAGAAGGTGTTGACAAACAGTTTCGATGAAGGATTCACTGTAAATGCTCACAGACAAGTATTCAGGGGGTTTTGATATAGCAGGTAAATAAAGTACGAGTAAATAAAGTGCGAGAGAAATAATTGCAGCGAGTGGCCCAATCCTTTTTAGCACAAAGGATAAGCCGGTTTGTTTACTTATAATGACCAAACGTTCTTGAGGACACACGGGAATTTAGTCTAGTGCTTTCGCTTCATATAGCTGATTAATCTTCATTGTTTTGATAAGTGTTATGTGGGTGAACCTATGCTAATGCACCGCCCTTCCTAGGACTAATACATACTTGTGATTATACCCCTTGCAAGCATCCGCAAATACAAGAAAGTAATTAAGATAAATCTAACCACAGCCTTAAACTCTGAGATCCTGCTATCCCTCCTGCATCGATATACCAACGGGGGTTTAGATTTCTGTCACTCCGGCAACCCCACAATTAGAAAACGAATACAAGATGTATTCCCCTAGGCCCATAAAGGTGAAGTATCATGTAGTCGACGTTCACATTACACCACTAGAAGAATAACACCACAACTTAAATATCATAACATTGAATATTACCCAACATAATTCACTACTAACATTTAGACTTCACCCATGTCCTCAAGAACTAAACGAACTACTCACAAGAGATCATATGGAACATGAACAGAGGTGATATGATGATGAATAAAAATCTGAACATAAACCTTGGTTCAACGGTTTCACTCAATAGCATCAATAACAAGTAGGAATCAATACCGGGAGAGTTTCCCCTATCAAACAATCAAGATCCAACCCTAGATGTTACAGCTGTGACAAGGTGCAGCGGTGAGATGGCGGTGATGATGATGGAGATGATGGTGATGATGACCCCAATGATGTCCAGCTCGATGACGGTGACGATGGCGTCGATTTCCACCTCCGGGAGTGAATTTCCCCGGCGGATTTCAGCCTGCCGGAGAGCTCTTTTCTCTCTGGTGTTTTCCGCCCCGCAGAGGCGGTTGTGACTCTTCGCGACTATCCCCCGGAGCTTAGGTTTTCGGGACGAAGAAGTACACGAAGGAGAGGAGGCCAGAGGGGGCTGTGGGCCCCCTCCCCACAAGGCGGCGCGGCCAGGCCTGGGCCCGCGCCGGCCTATGGGGGGGCCATGGCGGCCCTCCTCGGCTCCTCCTTCTGGCTGTCTCCGTCCTCTGGAAAAATAAGATTTTCCGTATAATTTTCGTCAATTGCTGATCTTCCGAAATATTGCATTCTGACGGTGCTCTTTCCAATAGAATCCCGACTCCGGTGCGCGATTCTCCAATAATCATGAAACATGCAAAATAGATGAAATAACATAAGTATCATCTCTAAATATGAAATATATCAATGAATAACAGTAAATTATGATATAAAATAGTGATGCAAAATAGACGTATCAGTTATTCATCATCATATCACCTCTGATCATGTTCCATATGATGTCTCGTGAGTAGTTCGTTTAGTTCTTGAGGACATGGGTGAAGTCTAAATGTTAGTAGTGAATTATGTTGGGTAATATTCAATGTTATGATATTTAAGTTGTGGTGTTATTTTTCTAGTGGTGTCATGTGAACGTCGACTACATGATACTTCACCTTTATGGGCCTAGGGGAATACATCTTGTATTCGTTTGCTAATTGCGGGGTTGCCGGAGTGACAGAAACCTAAACCCCCGTTGGTATATCGATGTAGGAGGGATAGCAGGATCTCAGAGTTTAAGGCTGTGGTTAGATTTATCTTAATTACTTTCTTGTATTTGCGGATGCTTGCAAGAGGTATAATCACAAGTATGTATTAGTCCTAGGAAGGGCGGTGCATTAGCATAGGTTCACCCACACAACACTTATCAAAACAATGAAGATTAATCAGCTATATGAAGCGAAAGCACTAGACTAAATTCCCGTGTGTCCTCAAGAACGTTTGGTCATTATAAGTAAACAAACCGGCTTGTCCTTTGTGCTAAAAAGGATTGGGCCACTCGCTGCAATTATTTCTCTCGCATTTTACTTACTCGTACTTTATTTATCTGCAATTTCAAAACCCCCTGAATACTTGTCTGTGAGCATTTACAGTGAATCCTTCATCAAAACTGCTTGTCAACACCTTCTGCTCCTCGTTGGGTTTGACACTCTTATTTATCGAAAGTACTACGATACACCCCCTATACTTGTGGGTCATCAAATCACTACTGCTGTCCTTATTTCACTACTGCTACTGCTATAAAACTGTTGCTACTGATAAACTATTGCGAGCAAGTCTGTTTCCAGGTGCAGCTGAATTGACAACTCCGCTGTTAAGGCTTGCAAATATTCTTTGGCTCCCCTTGTGTCGAATCAATAAATTGGGTTTTACTTCCCTCGAAGACTGTTGCGATCCACTATACTTGTGGGTCATCATCCCACCGGACATGCGCCTGCCAAGCAGCGGCGGCTGGAAGATGGCCATGAACGGCATTGGCTTCCTGCCGCTGCCGAAGCCGGGTACAGAGCGCTGGAAGGACGCCATCAGGGCCCGGCGGGCTGAACTCAGCGTCGAGGAGCGGGCGGATCCGACCTGGGCGGCCAAGAACAACGACGACTGGTGGGCCACGTACTTCAAGGCCAAGTACGACATGGAGATGCGCAACACCACCGGCCTCATCGGCGGGCCGAACAGCTGGAATAGGGACGGGCGCGCCCTGTTCTGGGGCGTTCCGGGGCGCACCCTCGAGAGCGTCATCCGCGGCATCCGCAACGGCGCTCCAAGGTTGGAGGCGCCGTCCTCACCGCCACCGTCTCCCGCATCGCAATGGCAGCCGAGGAGGACCACATACTCGTCCTCCTCGAACTCTTCTTCCTCAGGACCGGCCCGATCGACGCCGTCCTCGTCGTACCGCTCGGCGCCCTACACCGTCCCCAATCGCGTGAAGGAGGAGCCAACGACGCCCGTCAATCCGAGGCGCGGCGGCAGCGGCAGCCTGCGCCAGCAAGAGAGGCGGGGCGGTGCCCTCCTCATCCCGAAGCCGGAGGTGAAGGAGAAACCGGAGGAAGCGTCGCAAGCGGCGCTGCTGGCGGAGTACGAGCGGCAGCAGCGCCTCATCGCCAGCAGCGACGACCCCGAGGACTGCCTAGGGCTGCGAGCAGCGTGCTTTGCGTCGCTAAACGACAAGGACGCCTGGAGGGGCGACCTCGAGACGGCGATCGCCTTGTCCATCCGCGACTCCGGCAAGCCGCTCGTGGACCTCACCGACGACGGCGAGGCAGGGCCAAGCGGCCCGGTGAAGGACGAGCCCGTCTACGAGCCCGACGAGCGCGTCAAGCAGGAGGTCGTCACCGACGACATGTACAACTTCCACCAGTACTACGACGCCTCCGGCCACCGCAAGTACTTCTAGATTAGGTTTAGTTTAAATTTAGTCGAATCTCGTTCGAATCTATGTAATATATGCAAAGTTTGGATGCATTTAATCGAATCTCGCTTAAGTTCAAAATTTCCGAAATTTTATTTAGGGGACGCGGCTGGGGAGCGACGTCCCCCAAACGCGGCACGAACAAAACACGTCCCCCAAACGCTCAATCCGGCGCGGTTTGGGGACGGTTTGGGGGACGCGACTGGAGATGCTCTGAGTCATGTTTTTCATTTTGTTTGGTGGACTGGTTTGCATCACTTGGTATTCATATGCCACATTATTTGTTTGCCTGCAAATTTAGTTGCATTTGAGCAGAATCACAAAATGGATGTTTAATTGTCACCTTGTTGCTATTTGGGCACATACAAGTGGTATCTACTCACCACTTTAAAAGATGGCGAGGTTATCAACTTTCCATATCACACAACACAACAAAAGATCATACTAACATGTATACTAGATATCATACTAACAGTTAACAAAGAACCTAAGTATGCGTAACAGGTGCATTAGGTACAACCTCATTACTAACTACACTAGGGATACACACCCTTGACACAAAAGACATGTCTAGAAGCCTCTACGAGCCAGCATAAGTACACCACTACATGATTATTGGTCATATGAACATCACCAAAAACAGGATGAACTGGCATGGCGCCGATCATCACTACATCCTATGAACAACAGAAGAATCCAGTTCAAACGGCACTGTGGCGGGCATGCTTCTTGCAGTCCCACAACACCTCCATAGAGTTTCTCTCGATGTACGTCTGCATTTGGAAGTCGTTGTTCTTGTACCCGAGCGCGTCGCCGACTTCCACCTTGCGTTTGAAGGCAAATTCCTTCCGGCCCTTAAAGATCGGGACTGCTAACGTTCCACTCCATCCACACTCCGTTCTCTCACTATTCACCCATCATGATACGCGTCCTCACCACGTGCTCCTTGATGTTGAGCTTCTTCATCGCTAGTAGTAGCTCCGTGGCTAACGACACTGGGAGAGACCTGAGGTCATTGGCGCTCATCTACACATAGAAGTGTCGCACCATGTCCAGAGGACGGTGCCCGAGGACTACATGATGCCCCCTATGCATCCTAGGTGTGTCTAGCTCGTCGACAGCAGGCATCATGGATGGTAAATCTCGTCCGAGCTGCACTATGAGATTACCTTTGCTAGCAGCGGCATCGGATTGATGTAGTTCTCCAGGAACTACCAGTTCTGCAGTATACAGGGTTAGTGGCAATGTATGCCAATGACAAGACAGTGATCACACCATGTCTATGCCCATGTGGCCATGATATTTTGTCGCTACGTAATCATGGTTCCGATGTGTTAAATTCAGAAAAACCGCTCGGGTCGTCCCCTCCAGGGCGACTCGGGGCGGAACCCTAACCCCCCGCCGCCGCCTTCCCTTCCCCCTCCTCCTCCCTCCTCGCCGTCCCCTGAGGCTGCCGCCGGCGAAGCCTGGCGCGGTCGGTGATGGGGGCGGCGGGGATCCGCGTACGATCCCCTGGGGCGGCGGTAGGAGGCACGCCTCCGCGCCGGGGGGATGATCCTGGAATCCGGCGGTTGATGGCGGCGCGGCCATCTCATCACGTCTTCGCCGCGGCCTCGCCGGGCGGGCGATGATGGGGGCGGCGGCGCGGCCATGGAACCATGGCGGCGCAGCTCTCTCCTCCGTTCCTCGCCGCGGTCTCACCGGGCAGGCGGTTTGGGGGCGGCGGCGCGGCCCTGGATCCTGGCGGCGCGATCCTCTCCTTCCTTCCTCGCCTCGGCATCGCCGGGCGGGTGGTGATGGGGGTGGATCTCGTGCTGCTCCTCCTCAAGGTCTGGATCACGGCACAAAGGGCGGCGGCCCTGGATGGCGGTGACGGCGTCGACCTGGTGGCAGGTGGCGGGCGTCAGGTGCGATGGAGGTGCTTGGAAGCCGGCGATGGTGTCGCCGGTGGAGGGTTGGGTTGGCCAGCCCGGGATGGTCGCCGACGTGGGGGTCCGACCTGAATAAAGGCGGCGGTCCTAGGGCCTCTCTTGCGTGAAGAGGAGGACCTACCGGAGGTATGGACTCGTGATCTGGCCGGAGGGTTGAGTTTCGGAAGGCTTCGCCGGCGAATGTAACAACGCTTTGCCTGGAGTTTGCTTGATCGGAGGTATTCGGTCGTGCGCACCCATGCGTTTATTCCGACCGTTTGGTTCTGGAGGGAGCGGCGCGAAGCTCTTTTTCTGTGTTGACATCAAGTGACTATGGATCCATGATGAAAGTCGGAAGAAGAGAATTTCTTAAAGGCCGGAGGGGAGGACTAGCTAAGGGAGGTTCAAGTCTCCGCGCTGTTGAGGGGCTTGCTTGGTGTCCCGGCTTCACAGCAGCGGTTTGGAAGTGGGGGCGGCAACACAGGTGAAGCGCAGAGTCCTACCTTTTAGGGTGAAAACCCAAGGTCTGGCCTTAACTGGTTGTGCCTGGCAGTGACCTTGGTGGAGGCATTGTTTTGAGAGCGGGGACTATCTTCAGGGTGAAAACCTAAGATCTTTGATCGGGCGACGATGGTGTTTGAGCACTGTTCCCTTCTTGAAGGCGTCGTTTTTTGGAGAGTCTGTAATTCAGGTGTTGTCATGCTGGTGGATGTATTGCTGTTGTTAGGCCCGAGATACTGTAGCGGGACTTTTGTTTCTTAGTTTTTTTTTTCATTTTTTTGGCTGTGTGCATCCGTAGTGCCATTAGGATGGTGCGTTGTTGCAGAGACAGGGTGTAATTGGTATCTTCTTGACATTAATATATTCCCTTTATCGAAAAAATGTCTATGCCCATGTTGATGGACACAGTAGCGACCAGTTCGTGGCATGGACTTGCATGTAAATGCCAAGTCGGTGATCACCACGTCATGGCGCGGTCACCACGTACCATGCTGGCCGACGGTGCCTACATCTAGTTTCTAGTAGCACTTCAATAAGCAATTAACCACTCGTCCGACTATATCAAGACAAGACATCACCGACCACTCGTCCTACTATATCAGCAAGTAATCAAGTAATCCTTGAAGAATGAAGACGAGGCCTGAAGGTGTTTTAGAAACTGTGCGTTCCACGGAGGCAGCCTAACATATCGAAGAGGCTACTTTTTTTTTTAAACTTAACAGGCTGAGTCTGGTCAGAGAGTGTGCTGACCTGCCAGACACGATATTCAAACCTGACGCGCTTGAAACATCCGCGTCGTGCGACGCCGACCAGGTGGCCACGTGTACAGCGCCTCACAGACCCACGTAGATACGTATCCTACGTACGTACCCCGATCGATCTATTGGCGACACCGCTGACCACTCACTCTCGCAGTGAGCTTGCCCGACCGCGTACGTACGTGACGCCCTGCCTGGCCCATCGGTGGCCGCCCAAAGTGGCAGGGCACGACGCCGACCGACGACCGCGGAACGGGCGCACGGCGCCGCGACACGTACACGCGCACCCGCCGGCCGTGAGCGCGCTCGAGCACGACGGCGACGCGCACCGCCGGCCGCGCAGGTGGCACGACGGGCGATGTTGCCGCCGCGCCAGCCTACCTGATCGATGGCCGGTCGTCGTCGGTCTGCGGGCTGCACGGCGGCGAAGACGTGCGATGCGACGTGAGTCGCGCGGCCGAGCCCCTGCCCTAGAATCTACGTACGCACTTTTGGCCTGGCCTGGTCCACGGGCGCAGTGGACGTACGTATCGTTCGATGGTTCGATGCACATGCTGCTCGCGGCCGGCCACGTTTGGGATGTGGCCGCCTTTCTGTTTCCGTTTGCGCTTTTTCGATTGATCGGTCGAGGAGAGAACGTACGTATGGTCTCTATGCGTGCTCGATCACGCCACACGCGAGCAACGATAGGGAATCGTGGCATGAAATGACACCATCGATCATGTGTTTTGGCTGCCGGATCAAAGAAAAAGGTCTGGAGAATGAAGCCGCACATAAAAGGTCTGGTAGGGTCTCTCTCCGTTTCTCCCACCTCACGCACGTAGCCGAGTACGATAGCCGATAGGGAGTCGTGGCACGAAATGGCACCATCGAGCATCGATCGTGTGTTTTTGCAACCGGATCAAAGAAAAGGTCTGAAGAGTCAAAATATCTTGGCTTGTCCATTTACATCAAATAGGATGGGTTTGTACTCCCTCCACCAATAAATAGATGTCTTAGATTTGCCTAAAATTGGATATATCTAGACATCTAGTTATGGAGAGAGGTAGTACATGTTTCCATTTTAACTGTGCTTGCCGTAAAATCCAATAGGATGCATGGATGCATTTGGATTTGAAGAGGAAAAATTGAAGTTCTTTTTTTTGGAAATGAGTTAGAAATATATACAAGTATCAAATACGAGTTGCTCGAATTTATAGACCAAATTGTTATACACACGAGGCATAGAAACCAAGTTTAAGCTTTTAGCCTCTTTTTTAGTGTAGCTTGTAACTAGACTTTTCCTTTAGTATCAACAACTACAAAGGTGGATCAAAACCACCACTTTGTATGTAAATAATTTATCTATCACTAGTTGAATGCCCGTGCGTTGCTACGAAATTAAAAAACTCATGCATTAGCATAAATATTTTTATTGCATTTTTAAAATATATACTTGTGTCATCGACTCAACGTAGTCTTCTATTGGCATCAACCTCTGCGACCTTTGGCATCACCCACACCTGTTTTTGTTCTTGCGGACCCTGAGACACCACCTCCTCCCATTCGCCGACGGCTAGGAAGGGTCATGTTCATGTCGCTTGTTTGGACAAGACATATGCAGCAATGACCATCACATCGCGCGCTAGCGGCAAGCCGCCAACCAGAGTGGCGTTTGTCGGCGTAGTCATGGCAAACGGGTGCAAAGTCTTGCTGACATTCACGGAGGGGCCGCGAGGTGTGGGTGTCGTGGATGTAACCACGGCAGATGCTACGGGGGGTAGCACTTCATTGATGCGAGGGGAAGGGAACATTGCCATCTACGGGTCGAGGTGCAAGAGACGCAAGGGTTTTACCCAGGTTCAGCCCCTCCGGAGAGTAAAAGGCCTACGTCCTGCTAGATCTTTATTGCTCAGTGGAGAATTACAATGGGGGGGGCTCAGTCGGCGGCTACGCCGAGAGCTTACAGGGGGAGATTGGATCTCAAGTAAGGTGTCCCCTAGGGTTTAAGCTCGGGGGTTTATATAAGCACCCCCGATCTAGGGTTACATGGAGATAACTCCGAATCATATCAGTTGCTACTAATCCGGGATCCGCTATCCCCCTCTCAAGTAATCTTCTTGTCCAGCCGTGTGGACCTCCTCCTTGGGATCACGGCCCGGGCCGCCTTAGGGGCCTGGTCGCTTAGGCGACTGGCGATCCACCCGAGCCTCTATCTTCATGGCGACTGGGACTGGCGACCCACCCCCTATGGGCATATCCCCATCAGTAGTCCCCAAGCGCGGTGGTGATGAAGCGCGGATCTGGAGCAAGTCTTGGAGAGGCGCGGTGATGGATCAAGATGAGTCGCCGCCGGGCTTCCAAAGATAAAGTCGCGGGTGCGGTGGCAGTCTTAGTCGCCAGAATTTGATCAGTCAGTCGGCGTGTGACAGTCGGCTCTGGCCAGTCGCCGTTTGCCAGTCGACGCGTAGTCATCATAGAGACACGTGGAGAGGCCAACGGCTAGATTTCACGTTGACCGAGGCGCACACCGTTTGCATGTTGTTGACCGTTGGGCTCGACGTGACCGCTAACGGCTAGTTTAACGGCTATTCAGCCGGTGACGGCGCAGATCTCGACCGTTGATTGCGGGGCGGCGATTCCGGGACGATTCAACGAACAGATTTCATCCTCAATCTGAGCGAGTGCGGGCGGTATAAAGGGTCGCCCCTAGGATTAGGGTTCAACACTCCTCCGCATTCATCCCCCATCTTCTCTTCATCTCATCTTCATTCCAAACTCCACACACATCCATGGCGGCGAAGGGTTGGGGCAAGTCGAAGGTCACGCGGGAGTCTCTCCTCCCGTACGTCGCCTCCGGGGTCATCCCGGAGTTTAACCGAGAGCGATGGCGGGTTCCGCCGGCGAACGAGACGGAGCCCCTCCCACGGCCCGGGGAGTTCGTGATCTTCATGAGCTTCCTCGATCGCGGGTTCGCTCTCCCCACCTCCGATTTCCTCCGGCAGTTGCTGGCCTTCTACAGCATCAAGGTTTCCGACCTCGGGCCGCACAGCGTCCAGCAGATTTCTCTGTTCGTGGCGCTGTGCGAATGCTACTTGGGCTGTCCGCCCTACTTCCCGCTGTGGGTGTCCATCTTCCATGGGCGGGCGACTCGGGCCAGCAAGAACAGCGAAGCACTCATCCCAAACGGGGGGATCACCTTCCAGGTGAAGTCCGGGGAAAGCTTCATCGACATGGCGCTCCCCAAGAAGGCGCAGTCGCTGTGGCGTCGTTTCTGGTTCTACGCCAAGGAGTACACTCCCCCGGGCGAGGTATGCATTCCCCAATACAGTCCCGAGCCGAGCGTCCCGCGGCGCCTCAATGTCCGGTCGCTGCCGCGCGAGCAGGAGAAGGTGGTGAAGGATATGCGCCAAGCGATCCAGGCGCTAAAAGATGACGGCCTGACGGCGGTCGACATGTACAACTGTTGGCTTGGCCGGCGGCTGATCCCCCTGCGGTGCCGAGCTCACCCCATGTGGGAGTACCGGGGACAGAATGACCGCACCCGGTCGACGGCGACCGAGTGGGACGAGGGCGAGTACCGGAAGGCGCTTGCCAAGATCACTACTGCCACCTTCACTTCCTTCGAAGACGGCTTGCAGCCCTACACCGAAGACACCCCAGCGCCTCAGGTAATGCTTCGCATGGCGACTTCGCACGGCCTGGCCGCGCTTCTTCCTTTCTGACTTGTCCCTTTGATTCGATTACAGCGTTGGCAGAAGATCGCGGACCACCTCCCTCCTCTCGCCGGGAAGGAACCACCGGAGATGACCGAGGGCGAGGAGGAAGAGGTCGACGAGGAGGAGGAGCGCACCGAGTCGGAGTCGGAGGCGCGGGACTTCATCAGACTCCCGCGCGGGTCGAAGAGGGGTGCCGAGTCCTCGTCCCAGGGCGCGGCTGAAGAGGAGGCGACCTCTCGCCCGGAGGACAAGGCGGAGCCCTCCAAGGAAGGGGCTGAGCCGCTATCGAAGCGACTGCGCCCCACTCTCCTGGAAGGGTCCATGAGGCTTCAGCGTCCTTTGAAGGACGCGATCGATGCGGGAGCTCGGGCTGGTCCGGGCGTAAGAGCGATTCCCACGGTGAAGTAAGTACTTCTTGTCGGATTTGTCCTTCTTGCGGCGGACCGGGTGTCGACTCACCTCACCTCCTTGTAGGTCCAAGAAGAAGACCTTGGCGAAGCCGCCCGCGGCCGGGGTGGCGGCCACGAGGGCGGCCGAGGCAAAGAAGAAAGCCGCGGAGAGGAAGGCGGCGCCGTCCGACCTTGGGGGCGCGGGGTCGGCTCCGGAAGAGCCTGCCGCCGGGAGCCAAGCGGAGAAGGAGAGCACTAGCCGCGTCGAGCCCACCGCCAACGTCTTTCCTCTACCCAGCATGGCTCGCGGGGGCATGGCGAGTGCAGCGACGGGTCCAGACGTTACTCCGCCCGTGGTGGAGGAGGAGTCGACTGACGTTGGATCGACCGAGGGGCAGAAGGCACCCGAGGTTGAAGAGGACATCGTCGAGGAGGGCGGTCTGTCAGAGCCACTGAAAGAGTGCCGGTCCAAGGCCGCCAGGGACCGAGCCCCGCCCAGTGACGCCGACACGCGGACGGGCGAAGTTCCATCGACTGAGGCGGTGATGCGAGCGGACGGGGCGACCGAGTCGCGTCATCCGCCGCCGTCTTCATTGACCTTCACCGAGCTCCACACGGCGCTTGGCGAGGCGCATGTGGTAAGTGTCGCTGAACACGTGGCCTAGTCACCCCCAGTCCCCGAGGGTCGACTTGGTCTGAAAGGGCGAGTCGAGTCTCTTCTGATTTTCGTTTGTTGACCTTGGCATTTTTTGTTTGGTTTTCGCAGGCGGAGATTAAGCGGCTGACCGCGCTTGTGGAGGAGGCGGCGCAGAAGAACCGGAAGCTGATTGCCCTGGGCAGTAAGTCAGGCCCGCTCGCCGTCCTCATTCAGTGTCACTGGCCCTGGCGTTCGTTCTCACCGTTTCCTTTTCTTGTAGCAGAGGCGCAGGCAAAGGCTCTTGCCGAGGCTCGGGAAGGGTTCGTCAAGGAGTCCTTCTACCGTGAAGCCGAGTTCCGGGCGCAGCAGGCCGAAGAGGCCCGGAAAAGGGCAAAAGCGGAGGTGGCGGAATTGACGAAGGTCCTGGAGCAGAAGGGCCGGGAGCTGGAGGACGTCATCGCCGAATACAAGGTGAAGCTGGAGGCCGCGACTGACGCGCGGGACTCTGCTCGTGGGGCTGCCGCGTCTCTGCGGGAGGAGGTGGCGGCCTTAAAGCAGCAGCACGCCAAAGAACTTGCTGCGGAGAAGGAGGCGTCCGAGGGCATCGTCCTGGCGGTGCAGGCCGAGAAGACCAACTTCGAGGCGTTCGTCAGAGAGATGTCGCGGCAGATTCTTGGTAAGTTCTTGTCGTCGCACTTCTTGTTTATTTGCCGGGGGTTCGAGCATCTGAACACGGCGAGTCGGCCTCGGGGGTCAGTCCCCGAGCGTGGCGAGTCGGCTCCGGGGGCCAGTCCCCGAGCGTGGCGAGTCGGCTCCGGGGGCCAGTCCCCGAGCGTGGCGAGTCGGCTCCGGGGGCCAGTCCCCGAGCGTGGCGAGTCGGCTCCGGGGGCCAGTCCCCGAGCGTGGCGAGTCGGCTCCGGGGGCCAGTCCCCGAGCGTGGCGAGTCGGCTCCGGGGGCCAGTCCCCGAGCGTGGCGAGTCGGCTCCGGGGGCCAGTCCCCGAGCGTGGCGAGTCGGCTCCGGGGGCCAGTTGGCGTTGAAGGGGAAGTTCTCATTTTCCCTTTTCCTTGTGTTGTTGACTGCAGGTACGTGCGACTTCGTGGAGACGGCGACTCCGCGGGAATGCCTGTCGACCGCGACCGCGCGTATCATCGCCTGCGCGGGGGAGATACTCGCCGCGCTCCAGTACCTAAGCCCGCGGGAGGTGATTCCGCGGGACACGCCATCCGTCTTCAAGGCGGTGTCCAACATTCCGGCTGTTGTTGACTGGCTTCGCCGCTCTTCCTGCCGCGTTGGCATTACCATGGCTCTGAGTATGGTGCTGGCGCATTACTCTGAAGGGTTCGACGTGGAGGAGGTCACCGCTGGCTTCCCCTCGGATCGGCGAGTTCGATGTTGCCGAAGTGCTGCGGCTGATGGATGCGGTGCGCCCCTTCGCCGACCGAGTACTGGCGACCGCGGACTTGGAGACTCATATCCCCAGCCAAGCGGCACCTGGTGACGCGGAGAAAGAGCCGGGCCCGGTGGACTACCCCGCGGAGCGCCTCTTCCATGCCGCTGCCGCCGGCTCGTTGTCGACATATCCGGTCGTGGTGTACACGCCGAAATTTCGTCACGGCGATGATGGCGTCGAGCCTTGTCGTAGAGGGGCTCCGGGTCGTCCTCGTAGTTTCTGAGTACCTGTGTAGGAAGTGGCTGGATTTCCCGCGAGCGGGAGTTAGTTGTAAATAAAATGATGACTTTTGCTTAAATATGATTCGGTGGTTGCTTTTGCATTATTTTGAGGCGGCGATGCATTGGAGTTGGTTCCGACTATCCATGGCCTTCAGGCCAGTCGCCTTGCGACCCCAATGAAGGCTATCGACTTGACTGTTTTCCTTTTCGAGCTGGGCGTCCCCAGTCGCAGTACGTAGTCATTATAGTACGAATAGCAGCCTCATGGGTGGAGTAGTGGTGAGTTGTATTTTGCGCTGTTCGGATGTAGCGCGCCACTCGTCGTGGCTCGGTGAGCCAGCCGCTAGGCGACTCCAAAGGGGATCATTGCGGGCGTATTTTCCTTGGCGAGCCGCGGGTCCGTTTTGCGGAGTCCCTAGTCGAAGTACTTAGCCGCACAATTCGCCAACCTAAGGTAGAGGAGGGCATTGGTGTGCTTTATAGCGTAGCACAAGGCGGTCGCCGAGGCCCGTGGGGCTGGCCGAGCGTGCGGCCCTGCTGTGGGTTCCAGTCGCCGTTTTCACCCGACGGCGTTAGAGATGGTGGGTGACCGGGCCTGGTGTTGCGCCTCGGTTACGCCGCCATCCCGTGTTAGCCCGGCTACTTGGCCGATCGTGGACTTCTCTCTTCCAGCAGCGGCGACCGGAGGTCTCTCAGCACCTAGTCGCTTGTTGCGGCGACTAAGCCGGTGTGTACCGGGATGAGAGATGGCGATATCTGGCGGGTGAAGGAGAGGTAGTCGGAGCTTGAGATCAAAAAAAATGGTCGGCGATTTTTATTAACCTCTGAATTTTCGGATTACATTTTTTCCTTAGGTATAGAACCGCCGGAGAAGGTTGATGTTCCAGGGGCGCTCCACCTCTTTAGTGAGCGGCTCGCCTTTGTCGTCCTTGCGGACGTCGATGAGATAGTAGGAGTCGTTGCCGAGTACGCGGCTGACGGCGAATGGTCCTTCCCAGGGCGGGGACAGCTTGTGCATCCCTTTCTTGTCCTGGATTAGCCGGAGTACCAGGTCGCCGACTTGGAAGGAGCGACTCCGAACGCGGCGACTGTGGTAACGACGGAGGTCCTGCTGGTAAATGGCGGTTCTGGAGAGTGCGAGGTCTCGGGCCTCCTCGAGGAGATCGATGTCGTCTTGGCGCGCTCGCTCGTTGTCTTCTTCGGCGTAGTTGGCGACCCGAGGCGAGTCGTAGGCGATGTCCGTGGGCATGACGGCCGGCGCCATATACCAGGAAGAAAGGCGTGAAGCCGGTTGACCTGTTAGGCGTTGTGCGAATGCCCCATAGTACGAAGAGAGCTCCTCTGCCCAGCAACCGGCTGCGCGCTCTAGGGGCACGACCGGGCGTGGTTTGAGTCCGTGCGGGATGCTCTGGTTTGCCCTTTCGCTTGGCCGTTCGACTCGGGGTGGGCGACTGAGGCGAGATCGAGTCGGATGCCCTTTTCTTCGCAAAAGTCAGCCATCTCCCCTTTGGCGAAGTTGGTGCCGTTGTCGGTTATGATACTGTGAGGGTAGCCGTACCGATAGATGAGCTCGCGTAGGAACTTTGTAGCCGTCTTCCCGTCGCACTTCTTTATGGGCTTTGCTTCTACCCACTTGGTGAACTTGTCCACCGCTACCAGGAGGTGAGTATATCCGCCGGGGGCCGTTTTGAATTTTCCCACCATGTCCATGCCCCATACGGCGAAGGGCCAGGTGAGGGGGATGGTCTTCAATGCCGATCCTGGCATGTGCGACTGGCTTGCATACTTTTGGCACCCGGCGCATGAACGGACAAGGGCGATTGCGTCTTCGTGGGCTGTTGGCCAGTAGAAGCCGTGACGAAAGGCCTTGGCGACGATTGAACGCGCGCCTGCGTGGTGGCCGCAGTCCCCTGCGTGGATGTCGCGCAGAATGTTACGCCCTTCCGCCGTGGTGACGCATCGTTGGAACACTCCCGAGACACTGCGCTTGTATAGCTCATTGTTGATGATGGTGAAGGACTTGCATCTGCGCACGATGGCGCGTGCTTTGGTTTCATCCATCGGCAGTGCCTGGCTCTCGAGGTAGCTTATGTATGGCTCGGTCCAATCGGTGCTGTCGACGGCGAGTGCGACTAAGGTGGAGTCGGGAGCAGGTGGCTCGGCAATGTCCAGCTCGCGCGGTGCGCGCACCGAGGGGTGGCTGAGGATGTCCAGGACGACGCCCGGAGGAGGTTGAAGTCGCTTGGACCCGATTCTGGCTAGCGCGTCGGCTTCTTCGTTCTTGCGCCTGTCAACCCACTCGACGACGTGACCGGCGAAGCCAGCGCCGGCTTGGTCGACGGCGCGTTTGTATGCGATCATGTTGGCGTCTGTGGCGTCGCAGGTGCCGGAAGTTTGGCTGGCGACTAGGTCGGAATCGCCGAGGCAGCGCAGCCGTGTTGCGCCCATCTCTTTTGCGACTCGCATGCCGTGCAGGAGCGCCTCGTACTCGGCCATGTTGTTGGTGCATGGCTCGAATCTGAGTTGCAGGACGTACTTCACTGTGTCGCCCTTTGGTGATGTGAGGACGACTCCCGCGCCTGCTCCTTCGAGGTTTTTAGAACCGTCGAAGTGCAACGTCCAATGTTTGAGGTCCGCGGGGGAGCTTGGCTGCTGGGCCTCTTCCCAGTCGGCGAGGAAGTCGGCGAGTGCTTGAGATTTGATGGCGTGGCGTGACTCGTAGGTGATGTTGTGGACGCCGAGCTCGACTGCCCACTTGGCGATCCGGCCAGTTGCGTCGCGGTTGCGGATGATGTCGGCGAGTGGTGTTGAGGCGACTACCTTGATGGGGTGCTCGTGGAAGTAAGGCCAGCCGCCGCCGGGCCCCGAGGACGGCGTACACCAGCTTACGGTAGTGTGGATACCGTTGCTTGGATTCGATTAAGGCTTCGCTGATGTAGTAGACCGGGCGTTGTACCAGTTGCTCCCTTCCTTCCTCCTTCCGTTCGACGACCATGACTGCGCTTATAGCGCGGTTCGACGCGGCGACGTATAGGAGCATGGTTTCTTTTGGCAGCGGGGCCGCGAGGATAGGGGCATTCGAGAGAGCATGCTGGAGTTCCTCTAGGGCCCGCTGCGCCTCGTCTGTCCACCGGAATGATTCCGACTTCTTGAGCAAGCGGTATAGTGGCATGGCCTTGTCTCCGAGCCGGGGTATGAAGCGACTGAGGGCGGCGACTCGACCGGCGAGTTTCTGCGCGTCG